>NW_028227258.1:122552798-123752798 GCF_978045245.1 Mus caroli | reverse complement strand
GAACAAATTAAATATCACTTGAGTATATAGGAAGCACCAAACATAGATTCCAGAACCTAAACAATTATAGAGACAGCTTACTACCTGGACAGCCCCTAATTTCTTATAATGCTGGAATATCTGTCTTTAGCCTTCTGGACCAGTACCACCTGGTAGAACTTTCATGAAATATGAAAGACTAGCTTGCTTACTCTGTTTTGGCAGAGCTGGTAGTCAACTATCTCACCTCTGTTTGTCCTCTGGGGACAGTATATTGTCTGCAGATGATATAAGCAACCTCTGTCTAGAGGCTGTGGCTATCTTACCACAATAAACAACCTCGCCTGGAGGTAAAGATGTTTGAATGGAGAAGCTGTCAGGAGCAGACATCTGTCATGGTCAAAAGATCCTTAATAATGAAATAACATTAAATGTCACAGTCCGTGGATTTCTGGTGTTTTAGAAGACTATATAAATAAAGTATCCCTGAATCGTTAAACCTTAACTACTCTTAGCCATTTTTATTTGAGTTAACTGAAAACACTTTGTTATAATTAAATCAGAATCTAACATAACCATGAGTTTCCTATCTGGTCATTAACTTGTGTTACTTAAGCACCTTAAACAGTTTGTAAAGCAGCTATTAGAAGGTCTGAGTCAAAGACTTGTATTTGTTAAGAAGTTGCATAGGCACAATGCCTATCTAAGAGTAACAATATGAGTTTCAAAGTTTGTATCAATATACAGATTTATACCAATGAAACCCTTAATTCTATATCAATATAGAATTTTCATACTGATGTAAGAAATTATAACTTTAATTTTGCATTAATTACAAAGATTTTTATCAATGTAAGATTATGGCTACACAATGGTTTTTTTTTTTCAAGAATAACATTTAGTAATCAATCCCATTTATTTCCTCCCTATTAGGAGTGAACTAAGACTCATGTGATGAAATATGCAAAAATAATTTCTCTCAGATCATGGAGCTAAGCATTAAATTATGAATATCAAGATTATACTTAAAACACCCAGCCTGGCAAATACAGAAGTGGATGCTCACAGTCATCCATTGGACAGAGCACAAGGTCCCCAATGAAGGAGCCAGAGAAATACCCAGAGAGCTGAAGGGGACTGAAGCCCCATAAGAGGAACATCAATATAAACTAACCAGTACCCCCAGAGCTCCTTGGAACTATACCACCAATCAAAGAAAACACGTGGTGAAACTTGTGGCTCTAGCTATCTATATATGTATCAGAGGATGACCTAGTCGGTCATCAATGGGAGGAGAGGCCCTTGGTCCTGTGAAGGCTTGATGGCCCAGTGTAGGGGAATGCCAGGACCAGAAAAGGGAGTGGGTGTGTTGGGCGGGGGGGGGGGGCAGGGTATTTTTGAAGAGGAAACTAGGAAAGGGGATAGCATTTGAAATGTAAATAAAGAAAAGATCTAATAAAAATATTGTGATGGTTTGAATATTCTTGGACCAGGGAGTGGCACCATTTGGAGGTGTGGCCTTGTTGGAATAGGTGTGACCTGATTGGAGTAGGTGTGTCATTGTGGGTGTGGGCATAAGATCTTCACCCTAGTTGCCTGGAAGTCAGTCTTCCACTAGCAGCCTTTGGATGAAGTCGTAGAACTCTCAGCTCCTCCTGTGCCATGCCTGCCTGGATGCTGCCTGCTGCCATGCTCCCACCTTGATGATAATGAACTGAACCTCTGAACCTGTAAGCCAGCCCCAATTAAATGTTGTTTTTATAAGACTTGCCTTGATCATGGTGTCTGTTCACAGCAGTAAAACCCTAACTAAGACAAATATCTAATAAAAAAGTAAAATAAAAAATTAAAAATAAATAAATAAACCACTCAGGACACGGAATGCTTTGAAAAGTAAATAAAAGCTTAGGTTTGTTCAGCCTCATGAAGCTTTTGACCCACAAAGGTCATGAGGAGCAAGTTAGTAGCTACTGGAAGAAGAGGGTCAGAGAGTGGCCATTGAGAGGTTTCCCTTGCTTTAAAGGACTGTGTCACATCCATGCACATAGAGGCAGCACTCAGGACTGAGGTGAGGGGGACACTGGTGGAAAAATGGGGGTGGGGTGGTAGGGTGATAAGAGGGGAAGGAATATGGGGTAGATTATTTTATGTAAATACATTATATGCATGTATAAGTGTTAAAGAAAATGGTTTGAACTCACAAAGAATAAAAGGATTTATTTCATTTTCTTTTTAGTGAAATACTCAAATAATAACAGAGCTAAAATGGGGGAAACTCTGGGACACCTCTTTGCTCCCCAAGCTCATGTTTTTCATCATTTCTGCTGCAGAGAGCTGTAGTTTTTCATCTTGTCTTCCCTTTTCCTGTTTGTTTGTTTGTATACCATGATTGACTCAGAATTCTCAGTGTAGCCAAGGATGACTTCGATCCCCCTGCCTCCACTTCCCAAGTCTTCGGAGATAGGTCTGCGGCTCAACAGCTGGGTGTCTTCGAGTTTCAGTTGTGTGGAGCTCATACTTGTTTCTGCCTCAGCTGTGGTGTCACTATGGTGACTGAGTTATCTTCCAGTACATGGACTATTCTGCTCTGCCCATTCCTCTACCGTGCTTGCCCACATACTTGTATGACTGGAAGCTTTGCCTTTAGCGCAGGCTATTTGTTCCTGTTACACTTCATCTTTGATGATGAACGTCTGCCTTCTGTCTTCCTCCCAGCATTGGATCTGACCTGTACTTGGGAAGGGTTTCAGTATGTATCCATCTAATGCGTGATGTGAACACCAAGGCCAAAGGCAGTGCTCCCCAGCAACCTTCCAAAAGCCCCTGCAGGAAAGAAGTGCTATTCCATCCACATTTCCTCAGACACATGCGAGGACATCCTGGTGTAAGGTAGTAACTCAATAAGCTTTCCTCTAGATGGTGATTTTATTCTGTTTTAAACAGAAAAAAAGATGTGTATTGGGCTCTAGTACTTGTGTGATTTACCTTTCTCGATGCTGTGACCACATACCTGATGAGAAATTACTTAAGGAAGGGTTCATTTCCGTTCAAGGTTTGGGGGACAATCCACCACAGTGAGGAAGGAGCAGGTAGGAGCCTGAGACTAGTACATCTGGTGCTGGCCGCCTTTCCCCTTTTTCCCTTTTCAGCCAATGAGAGGTTGCCACCCTTTTGCAAGGTGGGTCTCCTTCCCTCAGGTAAAACTTTCTGGAAACACCCTTACAGAGACATCCAGAGACTCACTGATGCCCACTATGCTCTTAGTCCAGTCAGGTTGACAGTGAAGATGTAACATAATGAAGACAAGGTGTCGTAAGAAGTTACTAGTCTAGATAGAATAAGAAATTCACTTTTCAGTTCTGAAATGCTGGCTTAGAAAAAATAGACTTTTTGGTGTGAATATTTCAAATACTTGAAAACCCTGTGTGTAAATCCCATGTATAAATGAGAAACTCTGTCAACTATACAAAACACAAGCAGAGTAATTCTTTATATTCACTCATAACCCAAACACCTGTGGCATTCATAATAATCCATACATAATCCATACACTCGAATGCCTCAGAGTGTATAGTACATCACTGTGACTGTGTGTGTGGCATCACAGCCAAGGTCGGGAGCTCACTTATTCTGCTCAGCCGACATGTAATTCTTGTCTCCTGTTTCCTAGTGGCCACTGGGTCCACTCTTTGATCTGAGGAAGCAGACAGCTTTAGGCCACCTTATGCCAGGTGACTTACTCAGCAGTGTGACAGGATGCCCGGCACAAACAATTTTAGAGGAAGAAATGCTGATTCCACTCATGGTATCAGAGGCGTCCGATCTATATAGATGCTGAGGTAGAACCACTTGCCTCACAGTGACAGAGCGGTGGAGGGGGTAGCTGTGTTCTTCAGCCCCTTCATTTATAGATGGTGTTGGCAGTAACAAGAGCATCACGGGTGTACCATATCTAGAAGATTCCATACCATCACTTTCTTAGACGATTTCTTTTCTTTAACCAAGACAACTCTGGCTTAAACAACTAAGAGCGGAGCTTGACAATTGCTAATATTTCCTCTTTGTATGAGGAAACATATTAACATTACCGATTTAGAAAATGAAGAGACAAGAGTTTGAGGAAGAAAAAAAAACATTTATTTATCTTTCTCTCGAGCTCTGATCAGTTTGTTTTCCTTTTCCTAAGTAATATAGGCAAGCTTAAAATAATCCTGTACCAAAGAGAAAGGTCTTCTCCTTAACGGCCCTTCAGTAGGAAAGGAAGATAAGGCAGAAAGGGCCTCATTAATTCTGTCACTAATACATTTGGAAAACCTGCTATCAGAATAAAATTCCAATCCCCAACTAAACCAGAAGAACGAACGTATCTGTGTATATAAGATGTAGTGTGAACCTGGTAGTCCAATAATCTTGTTTAGTAAAACTGTCTACAGTTAAATCTCCCACAGCACTGAGTGTTCTGAAAGTATACAAGCTTACACAAACAGAATGTATGTCATTTCTCTTTAAAATTTTTCTGTCCTTCTCATTTCTCGGCTCCACAGTGCACAGCAGGCTGCCAAGTTCTGCTTGTCCTGGTTACTAACTGCAGAGAGGTCAGCAGCAGCCCTTGACAGGAGAGCGCTTATCTTTCCCCTCACACCGGCAGATCGGGCAAGGTTTTCATCTCACTTGCTGTGGTTGCAAAATAAAAATCGAGTTCTAAACAAACTCATCAGACATTCCCCATCTGAGCCACTCTTCTTTCGCCCTCCCTGAAAATGCTCTGCTCCTTCATCAAGTCAGTCAGCAGCAGAGGGCCAACCTTTGCCCCTGACTCTCTCTGGTCAGCTCCCATCAACAGCAGATGTGCTTATCTTGGGGAACCACACAGTAACTGCTCTCCTAAGCCCCGCTGGTGAGCAACCATACAAGTCATTTTTTACAGCGCATCTTCTAATGACCTTATTTGCATACTTGGATGCAGAGCTCATCCCTGACATCCTGTCAAAGGTTTGCAGTTTTAGAAACAACATGCCTTCACCTGGAGATGGAGTTGTGTTGGTACAGTGCTTGTCTAGAATACAAGAAGCCCTGGCTTTGATTTATCCGCTGCACTACATAAAACTGGGCATCGTGGCACTAGCTCTAATCCCAGTACTCAGGATGGATAGGCCAGAGAAATAGGAGTTCACCGTCATCCTTGGCTATGTAGTGAATTCAGGGATAGCCTAGGATTTATAGACTCCTGTCTCAATGAATAAATAAATAAACAAACAAATAAATAAGTAAAAGGTAGGTAGAAGCAAAACAACAACAAATAATAAACATAATTTATTCTTTTCTACTTTGGTTTTAAATGTTAACAAAGTAACAAAATTATAACAGCCTGCCTATTCTTCCCTAATTGCAGGTGATTTTGAGTGCTCTAAGCTGCTATACCGCAACTGACACAACTACTTGGTGTCACGCAATATTATTTTTAATTTTTTATCATCATTAGTTGGGTGTACATTTGACAAGCAAAATTGATATACTATAAGTTTATCAAAACAAACTAAAATACTAATCTTTATAAGGCTCTCTAAAATGCATCTGTGTGGTAATACCCAACTAAGTCATATTCCTGTAACACATTCTACTGTCTGTTCTTCTGCCTCTGTAGTGTGTTCAGATGTATACAAAGTGCTTTCACATTGATTTTCCATTTTAATTCTGACAATGAGTGCAGAGGGGTTTGAAGTTCCCCTCTCCCTAGAGTAGCCAGGGAATATTCCAGCATTGCCGGAAGGAGTGTGGGAAACAGGCAATAAATGTCTGAGGTGAGAATGGAGCTCACTGCAGTGTCATCCTGCCATGGTGGATCCTGTTTTCTCCTGAGGTCAGTGCAGGTTTGAAAGTGAAATTGGCTACTTGATTTCAGACACAGATGAATGATTGATTGGGTTTGCCAGCCCACCTGGAGGCAACTTCATCATCCAACATCCCCAGTGCTGAATGACTTGGAGGGAACACTGGATCTGTAGAAGGTTATTGATGAATAAATTATGCATCTGTGATTCCTGCTTGAGTGACCCTTCTCAACTCTGATGCTTTCCAAGTTGGAGCTGTGTGATACTGTGGCACTTTCCTAATGTCCTGGTTCTTGCCTAGATGTAGATGGTGCTTTCTTCTTCAAGGCCAGTTGTTTGTGTGTGTGTGCAGACACATGCACACATATGCATATACATGTTCGTACTCACACACATGCACACACACTAGACATCTGTGTTAGGAGCATTTTGAGAAATTCAAACCTCTCTATGAAAATCAGCTCATGCTGCCTTTGCGCCTGTGTTTAGAAAAAGCACCAGGAAGGGAAAACTGATAGGAAAGATGGCATTTCAAAGTTCATTTATTCATCAATAACAAGCTTGCAAAACTGCTTCTGTGTTTGGAATGGCTTGAGTGAACAGATTAAGCACAGATGTGTAGAGTGTAGTTTAGGATTTCCATTTAACTCTGCTGCATCTGAAGCTCTGTTGCCGCATAGATAAGTATAGAGACAGTAGGGATGGATTTCTTATTCCTGGGACCAAGGCAGGGGTCTAAGTCATGTCCAGAAAACTCCAGGAATCTGGCTAAAAATCCTGTCTTATTTTATGCAAGGAGAAATGCCAGACGGTGGATCATGGGTCTTCTCATGCACATATGGCCAAGTACCATCACCTTCTCAACCCCGAAGAGTTCAGAATGTTTTCAACAACTTGGTATATATGCCAAGACTAGCACACTCACTTCAGAGCTTCAATTGCTCTTTGTATTTAGAGACTGGCAAGCAGATTTTGTGTGCTAGCCTCATAGCAGGTGTCAAGCTCATTGCCCCGTGCCATCAAGAGCAATCGTTAGATAATTTTGATAACCGCATGATCGAGTGTGATGTAATTTCTTGGAATTTTCAGTTCTAAATATCAGCTCCATTGCAGGAAAGGGAAAAAAATCTTTAACTGGCAATCTGCCCTTACATTATCCAGGAATGTAAAGGTCAGATTCTCCATTGAGCCTCTGCCTTCCTCTGGCACGACAGCCAGAGCCTTGAAGAAGGGTGGGCTGGCTGCTACTGTCTGCGTTTACAGAAAATGCATTTTCTGAGAGTAGAGAGCAGCTCTCTCTGAAAAGGAATCAATAGCTGGGCTCTGTGACCACACTAAGTATCAACTGATGAGAGTCCCAGGCCTTTCTCTATCAAAGGAATCCAGGGAAGCGTCCTTTGACATCGATGAAAGAAGCATCTGCAGACTTCAGTCTTTTCCTTACAAAGAACAGAAGGCAGGAAGCAGAGGGAGGCCCCAGAGGGTTCTGTGTGCTCCCCACCCAGCTTCCCTGACACTGAAAATTCCTGAGATTCCCTCCTAATTGCACCCAGAAGGGTCAGTCCATAGTATAAATTTGTCAAGCTAATAGTTTCTTTTTCTGATTAAAAGCACTGCTTGGTCTTGCCTGTACTCAAGCCCGTCACCAGCCACAGCTTTCTCCAGTGTTCGCTCCGACAGAGTGCCCATCATGTCATCAGCGGAGCAGAAGGATGGGTCTTGGTGTCCTGAGTCATTTAACTCTGCAGTCTCATCGTGTAGACCCTGACACCCTGGAACTTCCCATGTAGGTCAGACTGCTCTTAAATTCACAAATGCTCTTAAATTCCCATGGCTTCTCAGTGACAGGATTACAGGCGTGGGTCACCACACACAGCTCTGTTCCGTAGGTTGAAGGACACAGAATTTGGCGTGTAGCCTTCTTCAGACTGAATTATTTATATATGGAGATCAAGACTGAGATTGGCACTTAGCTACAGTTCTCCAGATCTCTGTGCGGTGCTCACATCCTCATGCTACCCTGAAAAGAATCCTTTATAAGTCTCTTAAACTAAAAATTAGTAAATCTCTATACAATAATAATAATAAAATATTAATAGCTGCACAACGTCGTCAGCTAGTATTCACGTGGGGTTGATACATCCACAGGTACAGACATTTGTAAGTCATGTACAAGGAGCATGAGATAGTAAAGTCTGAGGCTGAAATCTGTTGATGTTCTACATCACCAGTCTGATGGCATAATCTAAGGATTTCCAGGCTCTTCCAAGGCGTTTACATGAGGTCTGTGTGGTCACGATTTCCTTAACACTTTTTCCCATGGCTTTGTGTTGTCTACACTGCTATCTGTGTTATCATGGCTGTGTGGGGGCAAGCAAGAAAAAAGGCACTGAGTCCATGTAAAGTTCTAGACGTGAGCATTCCAGGCATCTCTACCTGACACACCCTACCATTCAATGCACAGATCCACAGTGGTAGATCCCTATAACCCAACTCTGAGCAGCTGAAAGGAAATAGACTACTAGCACACAAAATGCTGTGGGTATGTTCCATGTGCAGGCTCATGCATATGCTTACCATAAACTGACATTGACAGGATGTTCTGGAAAAGTCAAACACTACAGCAGCTAAAGCCAAGCTGTGGATGTCAGGACCTGAAGACATGAAGATAAAGACAGGTTTGCAGAATATGAATAAAATTCTTCAATGTTCTTGCTTTAGTGATGGATACATGACTGTGTACATTTACCAAAAAAAATCAATAGAATATTCATCAAAAATGGTGAATTTTGCTATTTGTAAATTATACCTTAATTTTAAAGACAAGAAGCCTGAATCATAATTGCCAAGTTTTCTAATACATGAAATTATCCAGATAACTATATACTGCAGTAATTTTGTATTGTTAAAATCTAATCAATTCATAGCCTCCTATTAAGTAATACCAGAAAATTCAGGGTTGGATAAATCACCCTGTGGTGAAGAATGCTTGTTGCTCTTGCAGAGGACCTAGTTTCAGTTACCAGCACCCAAATCCAGTAGCTCACAATTGCCTGTGACTCCGGTACCATGAGATTGGTCATCCTCTTCTGACCCTTACAGACATCTGCACACCTGGGGTATGTACAAACTCATACAGGCACATACACATAAAATTAAAATATATAAATAAAATCTTTAATTTTTGTTCCTTTCTAAGGAAAAGGTGAGGATGTTTACTAGCCTTAAGTCTCATTAGTGATTATAAAACAACAGAAGATGCTAATAAATTTCTCATTAAACATAACTTTTGCAGGATACAAACTGTTCTCCAACACTTATCATGTCTCCTGACTGCATGGACCAATATCCAGTGACTCTCTATTGGGGCCATTTTCAGGGCCTGTTGCACATACTGCTATACAAAAGCTTTTTGGATTTCCTCTACATCTTTTCCAGAATGATCCTACGCAATGGTTCTTCATCCTGATGTCCAATGAGTAATAAAAATGTTTGCTCATAGTAATAAAAACTGCATTTATGATATGGGTAAAGGAAAGGTCTCTAGATAATACTGGAACTTCTTTATTAAAATAAGAGCATAGACAGACAGACTTGTGTGGCTTCAGATTAAATCTTAACTAAACATTCTCTGTCTCTCTCTCTGTCTGTGTGTGTGTGTGTGTCTGTGTGTCTGTGTGTCTGTGTGTGTGTGTGTCTGTGTGTGTGGTACAAATAGCTCTTCTAACCAACAGCTTTCCCGTTTTCCCTCCTTACCACGCCCCTCCCATTGCAGACAGTCTATAATGTAACATTAATCAAACAAACAAAACCCAGATGTAAAGGCTGTTTAGCTAAAAGTTGAAAAGCAGAGGTTAATGTGATCCCACTTCCTGTGAGATCAAGGGCACTCTCTCACAAAGGCAGCTCAACAATGACAGAACCTCACCCCTGTTCCCTACTTTCCTCATAAAAAGAAAAAAAGTGTTTGATATCTGCTTCACAGGACTATCCCTCACTTATAATAAATTACCAAAATACAGGTCCTCTGAAAGAACAGCAAGCACTTGTAATGACTGAACCATCTCTCCAGCCCCTAGTTTTTAAATTGTGTGTGTGTGTGTGTGTGTGTAGGCATGTGCACATCTGAGTGTAGGTGTCCATGGTGGCCAGAAGAAGGCATTATCTCTCCTAGAATTGGACTTACAGATAGTTGTGAGCTGTCCAACATGGGTGCTGTGAATGCAAACCAGGTCCTTCTCAAGAGAAGCAAATGCTCTGAACTATCTCTCCAGCCCATATCTCTTATTTAACAAAACAAAACAAAAAAACCACATAAGTTATCAGACAGCAGTATCTTCATTGGTGTCTACAGAATAAATAATGCCATAGGCTTTACTGTACGGAGACCCTGATGGAACAACCACACCATTAGCATGATGCAGTCACTCTGGTGCCCACACCTTCCCCTTCTGGGATAATATATCTCTTTTTAACACACATAAACATTCTAAAAGTTCCATTCCTCTAGAGAACCCTTAAAAATTCATGACTAAACTATAAAGCTCTTATATTTTCTTCTTTAATTTCTCCTTCAGCATATACTGGCCTCTTTACTGGATACTTAATATCATAAAAATTTACACTCTCAAATTACTCTCGTTAAGTTCACCATTTAACTTTATTTTGTGCAGTGCCAATTTCAAATGCAAATCTATCATTCTCAGTCTCTTGATATGGGTCCACTATGACGGTAAAGGACCTGGCCTTGTATATCAGAGCACATTTCCTGGGCATACGGCCACAAAGTGTTGGCATGACAGCTTGACAATCTTGCCATGTGAATTTGGGTTAGATATATCTAGCCTCCGATGTTCTATCCACAAAACAGAATTAATCTCACCCTCATCACAGAGATGATATAAAAACAAAACTAGGTGTTAGTTTACTTAGTGTCTGTCAGGAAACTTCTGAACACTTCATGGTCATGATACTAGTACACTTAACTCTGTGGAAGACAAGGGTCCCTCTGAGTCTACATTCCCAACATCTCAGAGGATAGAAAATAAAGGCTGGCTGGCTGGTTGCAATAAATTTTAGTACTTCTCAGGGCACCTAAGAAATAAAACTGAAGTTAATAGAATTACTAGTAGTAGATCACACGACTCATAGAACAGGTGAAGTCATTGGAGGGGGGGACAGATCCTCTTAATTCCATGTTCCCAGGCTGACTCCTTGTCATTGACTTTCAGTGTTGACCATGGAGTTAGCATCACCTACTTCTTGTTCCATTTTAAGCCACAAAGTCACTCTCTCAGGGACATGTTTTATTGAATGTTCTTGCCAAGAGCTAATTGAATGTGCTATGACCTTGCCAATGATGAGATAAACTTTAATTAAATTATCCAAAATAGCTCTTTTGGAAAAATGACAATTCAAAGCTTTTAGAATGAAGGGGGCTGAAAAAATAACAATCCAAATTTATTTTAGAAGAAAGGAGATGGCTAAGAGCACTCATTGCTCTTGCAAAGGACCTGGATTACATTCCCAGCACCCACATGCAGCTTACAACTGTCTGTGACTCCAATTCTAGGGACTATAATGCTCTCTTCTGGCCCTTGTGGGCAATGAACAAACATGGCAGCCATACCTACACTCAAGTACACAAACATATACATAAAAATTTTAAAAATGTTAAAAGAAGAAGGTGAAGCAAAAGAAGGAGAAGAGGAGAAAGAGGGGGAAAGAAGAAAAAGGAGGAGAAGGAGGAGGAGGAGGAAGAGGGCTTTAGCCCAGTGTATCCTGAACCAGGGTGCTGCTCTTGAACTCAAAGTTTATACCATTGCTCTGCACCTCTAAGACAACAATTTTAAGGTTTTGTTTCTAGAATTGTCTACCCAATTGAATTAAATATTGGTAGTAAACCATCTTCACACTTTCACATTGCCTACCTTTTATGATACAGAGGTGATATACATATGATATAGAAGTGATACAGAGGTATATACACAACTGCATACATTTTTAGACCGTGATAAATGAAAACAAGAATCACAGAAACATTGAAGGATGAATATTTTATGTCAAAAAAAACCAGAACCAACCATCTTCAATAAGATTAAAATGCAATACAGAATACCGTATAAAAATCTTCAAGATAAATTGTGTATGGGGGTGGGACTGAGCTCAAACCCAGCCTATTGTGCTTTCTAAGAAACACTAAACTACTGACCTATTCCACCAACCCTTCAAAGGATTTTTATAATTAACTCCATCTGTAATATTTTATTCTCAGTCAGTGGTTCTCAACCTTTGAGTCATAACCTCCTTGTGGGTCAAATGACCCCTTCACAGGGTTGCCTAAGACTATTGGAAAACACAGATGTTTACATTACTATTCAGTTAAAATTCCAGTTCTAAAGAACAATAAAGATAATTTTATGGTTGCGGGTCACCACAGCATGAAGAACTGTATTAAAGGGTCACAGCATTAGGATAGTTGAGAAACACTGTTCGGAATGCAACACTACACAATCGTCAAGGCCAGAATGTGTTTGTAGATTTGAAAGACTATGACAAAATCTGTCTAATCTAGCTAATGTCAATTTTATCTTTCATCTATGAGCAAAGTTGTTAGCTTTGGGATGAAAATAGCTAGGGTAGGTGTGCCTTTTATTACATTCAAAACAACTGACTATGCAGTCAGCACCAACTAAGTTTGAAATGAAAATATATCTAACCTGTGGAAAATAGGCAGAGAAGATGGCTCAGTGGGTATGGTGCTTGTTGCACAAGCACAGGACCTGAGTTTGATCCCAGCAGCCATGTAAAAAGCTGGCTTAGTGATACACATCAGATATCCCATTGAGGAGAACTGGAGACATGATAATCTCCTGGACTTGCTGCACAACCTGTTAGTCAAAAACAGTGGCAAACAAAATGAAGTGGAAGGCAGCCTAGGAAGACACTCAACATCAACCCACAGCTCCACCCAACATACACATACGTGTTTATATACACAGGAATACACGTACACACATGCAAAACAAGGACTTAAATGACCTAAGTGTAATATTAAAGAAATAAGGTAGTGTTGCTGCATAATGTAGACATTAAGAGGCTGTGGACAGAATCCAGACCTCATGTGTTTAACGCTGACATTTCTATCAACAATTCTCCCCAATCTCAGAGCCCTAAGTTGTTTCCTTATGAAGATGGAAATGTGACAACAGTCACCTCCTGTGGCTTCTGTAATGCCTAACAAATTATTGCTTGGAAAGGAGCCTGGAATAGACATGACCAAGCATCAGCCTACAGACTGAGTGCACCCAACACCAACTGTTAAAACTATTTAAAACGTTATCGGATTTTTTTTCCAATGACTTTTCTTGTAACTTAAGAAAGTGGTTCTTGAACATGAACTTTGTGGGTCACAAGGTTGTTGTGATGGACTGTTCAAAGGTTAGACACCCTCAACTGTGTACACAGTGTAAATATTAGAGTCAGGAGGTTGGCTCATGCCGGTCACCTAGACACTCAATCACATCACAGTCACAGAGTCAGGATGGTTTCTGTGAGTCTAAGGCTACAAGTAAGAAACAGGGCAGCTGTAAAGTAAGACCCCATCTCAAAATGCATACATATTGGGCTGGGCTGGCCCTGCGCATGAGGTAGCATGGGTGTGTGCTCTCCTTTCATTCCCTGTGGCAGCACAGTATTGCTGGCCCGGTAAAGGGAATACAGAAGAGCAGGTCCTGAGGGTGTAAGAGAGGAACAGGTGGCCCAGCCACTGGATGGCTGCAGCACTTGGGAAAATGGGCCCCATGCCTTGACTGGGCAGCACAGTGGGGCTGGTTCTGGAAGCATGGCTGTGGTTGAGCAGGACCCAAGGGAATAGGAGAGCTGACCCTGCCTCCTGCTGATGGCAGCATTGGGTGAGCTAGCCAAGGCAGGGCTGGAAAGCTCAACCTGGTGATGCAGATAAGGGAGTACCATTGCACTGATGAACTCAGTTACCACCCAGGCCCAGATCCAGGACTTTGAGTTAGTCCACTCCAAATCTATACAATGTGCAAATGGCTGGGACTCATAAAAGGGCCAGTTCTGCTGATCCAAAGCTACAAGATCTCCATGGCACAAGGTAACAATAGGATATCTGGGAGGAAGCCCAGTGAGAATCCTATACTAATGGTGTCACAAAGCCAGAGATTTCAAACCAAACCAATGACTCATTGCAAAGAACATTTGCAGGTGAAGATGTGTGGACAAAGAGAGGTACTGTGGGATACACAGTGACACACTACAGCTTCCACAGTGAGATGTTTTCTATGCTTTGTTTGTTTAGTGTGTGTGTGTGTGTGTGTGTGTGGTTTTTTTTTTTTTTTTTTTTTTGAGGGGGAGTGTTGTGGCCTGCCCACAGTCCACAACACGAACGGTTCAACTGAGAATGGCAGTTCGAGCTGAAAAGAGAGGAAGCTAGATGGGGCGGAAGAAAGAATGGGGCCAAGACAATTCCATGTTCAAGGCCCACCTTTACTAATTTCAACATTCAGTTATAAAGGAAGGGGGAGGGATCCCAATTTCCCACCAAGTAACTCGGGGTCCAGTAGCAGGACGAACACGTGTGTGTCTCCAAGCAGCAAAGCTGGCAGGGTCCAGCAGTGGGCACGGCAGAACGAATGAGCAAGAAACTCCACCCTTGAGCAAGCAGGTTCAAGCAGGTGGGGGAAGGGAGACCACATCTCCTACCATTAGTTAACAAAAAAATAAAAAAAGAAAAGGCTGGCCTGAGGCAGAAAAATTATCTATGCTAAATAGTTCTGCCTGAGTTCTTAGGGCTAAAGAAAAAACCTGTTTCCGTGGGATTCCCTATCTTTTCTAATGGTAAACTGTATCTGGCTAAGACTGTCCTTATTATCCTAGTAAACCACTAACAGAATAGTGCTGAGCTGTAGGCTCTGACTTTATAATGCTAATTAGTGCTGAATAGGTAACTACCTGGTTGCATTTTAAGTAGGGCGTTGGAACCCTGGCTAAGTTTGACCGAACAAATTTAGAATAACACTGAGTTGATATTCCTCCGCAATTTTGGATGACAGGCGGGGAAACATGGAGAAGGGGCAAGACCGGCTGGCTCCTTAGTACAAGGCCAATTGGCTTTTTTATTTGGGTGGGAGGCAGTGAAGGGCTTGCCCTTTCGACAGTATGGTCTCCAACCTCTCTCCCCACTATTAATTAAGTTTAAATAGGCAACGCTTAACTGAGGTGATCAAATGATTTTCTCATCCGTAGATGAGTGGGCCTTTAACCTTGGCTTGGGTGGACATTGACCCGATTCCTCCCGTGGGTGTTGTCAGGACCCACATCTGTGGCTCTTGGTATCTTTTGGGGAGGGGAGGCAGAGCCTTAGGTATTTTTGGTTTTTAGCTGGAATCAGATACCAACCTCCTTCAAATCAGGTGTGTCGCACAGGGAACTCAGAAACGGTCAAACTGGACCTTCCCCCGCAGTAATCTCCTGCACCAAGCGGTAACCATACTGTATTCGTATGATCACGAATCAGTATGCGCAGGTCTGAGTCCTGCATGGTCTCTAGTGGAGACTTGTCAACCTCAGATTTAGCAAGGCCTAGACAAGAATTATGTCATTAGTAACACCACGAATTGTGGCTAAAATAGGAGCTGGAAGTCTTTCCTCCTCATCCCTGTTATTCCCTAGCCTGAGGAACTAAGGACACCTTGCAGTAACAGCAAGGGTGAAAAGCCAGAGGCCAGCTAAGGGACTAAGCCCGTCTATCAAAATAAGAACTAATCTCTGTAAATATATGAAATTTCTACTTCCCTAGCTCTCTTGGTAAATCTAAGTTCTATCTCAGACTGAAAGCCACGTGCTGGAATGTCCTTGGAAGGGAGATAGCAGTAGTCACCTGTGTGCTCTTGGGGGAGGGGAAGGCACGCCTGCAGATCCGGCTGGAGAACCGTAGATTGACCTACTTGAAAAAAAGAAAGAAATCTAGACAATGAGAGAGTAGCAATGCAAATTTTCTTTTTGGAGAAATCCAGGTACTTATTCAGATGCAAATTGTAAAGCTAAAGCTAGTCTCCGGCCTCCTGTAGGGGATTTGGCTCAGAGGAAAACAGCGTTTCTGGGAGCTTCCATTCCCAGCTGAATTCTAAGCACAAGAGGGATTTTAGTCTTTAGAATGATACTTACGAGAAGAGACAGGGTCTGTGTTTACCTGACGAATTAATCTCTCTGGCAGCCACCGTGCTCCATCTTCATCTCATGAAAAAACACAAACCAAGCCTCTTCCCCAGATTAGAACCAGATCCGGACCCTTCCATTCATTAGTCAGGGGGTCCTTTCATTTTACCAATGCATAAGAATTAGAAGTAACTGGATGCCAATGGCGGTCCGCTGCAGACTGTCCTTTAATGTC
Source organism: Mus caroli (assembly GCF_978045245.1). Taxonomy (NCBI): domain Eukaryota; kingdom Metazoa; phylum Chordata; class Mammalia; order Rodentia; family Muridae; genus Mus; species Mus caroli. The sequence continues at coordinate 123,736,571 of NW_028227258.1, read as the reverse complement.
AGTTTGCAAAAAGTTTAGGACAAATAAGGTGAAGGCAAGATGAGCCTTTGGTGACCTTGGGGGATATAGCTGCCCCTCTTTTGTTTTAAAAAGCCAATTCTTTAAGGTGCTATGAGCACGTTCAACTATTCCTTGCCCCATGGGGTTGTAAGGAATTCCAGTTTTATGTTTGATACCGAATTCTTTACAGAATGCAATAAAGTTTTTACTAGAATAAGATGGCCCGTTATCTGTCTTAATAAGTTTAGGCAACCTCATGGCATTAAAGGCTTGTAGGCAATGATCAATTACGTTTTTTGAAGCCTCCCCTGTATGCAGAGAAGCAAAGAGAAATCCTGAACAGGTATCAATGCAAACATGTATATATTTTAGTTTTCCAAATTCTGCATAATGGGTTATATCCATTTGCCAAATATGATTAGGCATAAGGCCTCTAGGATTGACTCCTAGATGTGGCACTGGAGATAATGTAATACATTTAGGACATTGTTTTACAATCATTCTTGCTTGCTCCTTAGTGATCTTATGTTGGAGCCTTAGGGTATGGCTAGAGAGATGAAACCTTTCATGATCACGTTGGGCCAGAGCAATAGGATCCGAAACTAAAGCTTCTCCTATTAGAGCTCTGTCAATGCAATCATTACCCTCGGCCAGAGGCCCAGGAAGACCAGAGTGAGACCGTATATGGCCAATATAAAATGGATTTTTCCGGGCAAGAATGATGTTTTTGCAATTCTGAAAATAAGGATCCTGACGGCGTATTGAAGTTAAACGTACCACAGGTTTCCAATAAGGGTACTGACTGAGCAACATATAAACTGTCAGTAAAGATATTAAAAGCCTCATGTACAGACTGAAAGACCTTTAGTACTGCTGTTAATTCGGCTAGCTGAGTCGAGAGACCAGGAGTTTCTACGATAACCTGTTGATTATTAATAAGATATCCAGCTCGCCCTTTAGAAGAGCCATCAGTAAAAATCAATAGAGCATTATTTAAAGGCTGTAAAGAAGTCATCTTAGGAAATATCATATCATGTACATTTAAAAATTTTATCAACCTGTCTTGGGGGTAGTGGCTGTCTATAGTTCCATTAAACCCTATTTGTGCAAGCAACCAATCTGTACTATGCTGTTTCAGCCAAGTGTCCTGACTTACGCTGTAAGGCTGAACAATGATATCTGGCTCTTTTCCGAAATAAGTCAATGCCTGCCTTCTTCCAGTGATAATCATTTGAGCCACTGCTTCGTGATATGGCAAGATATTACGTTTGGGAGAAATCCTCGAATGTATCCACATTATAGGAAATTTTTGCCATAGCAGTCCTGTAGGCACATGAGTCGTATTAAAAATTAACAGGTGCAGCGGCAAGGAGTAATCTATATAGGTAACGAATTGCTCTTCAATAGACTTTTCCACTAGCTGTAAGGCCAGCAATCCTTCTGAGGTTAGGGATCTAGGGGAAGTGGGATCAGAACTCCCTTTAAGAATATCAAATAAAGGTTTCAACTCCCCTGTAGTAAGCTTTAAATAAGGGCGAAGCCAGTTAATATCACCTAACAATTTTTGAAAATCATTTAAGGTCCTTAAGTTATCTCTACGAATAATGATCTTCTGGGGAAAAACAGCTTGATCAGTGAGTCTAAAACCCAAATAATTATAAGGATCCTGAGTTTGTACCTTTTCAGAAGCAATTTGCAATCCCTTATCAGCTAGGGCTTTTTGTAAACCTTTATAACACAAAAGCAATTCTTGGGGGTCCTTTCCCGCCATCAAGACATCATCTGTGAAATGAACGATGTAAATATTTGGCCATTGTTGTCTAACAGGCTGAATTGCTTTCGCCACAAACCTTTGACATAATGTGGGACTATTAGCCATCCCCTGCGGGAGAACTGTCCATTGATATCTTTTCATGGGTTCCTTGAAATTTACAGAAGAAACACTAAAAGCAAATCTCTCACAATCCTTTGGATGCAAAGGGATGGTAAAGAAACAATCTTTCAAATCTATAACAATCTTATAATATCCCTTAGGAATGGCTACTGGGGAGGGGAGCCCCGGTTGTAAGGTTCCCATAAGTACCATGGTTTCATTAACCTTTCTTAAATCTTGTAATAGTCTCCATTTTCCAGATTTCTTCCTGATAATGAAAATGGGTGTATTCCAGGGAGAATGAGACTCCACCAAATGTCCTGCTTCTAACTGCTCCTGCACTAGCAAAGAAGCGGCCTCTATTTTCTCTTTAGGTAAAGACCACTGATCCACCCACACCAGAATATCATTATGCCATTGAATTTTTTCGGCGTGGGATGCAGGCAAGATAGTGGCCGCTATTGAAAATACTTTAAACCTCTCATGTTAGAGTGGGGTTTAAGATCCTCAAAGGTCTTAATTCCCTGTCCTTTCTTTACTAGTTCACGACCAGGCAGGGGTCCCTGCCTGAATGTCTGCTCAGTCACCATCTCCTTAGAACTGCACAGAATAACACCCATCTGTGACAACAGATCTCTTCCCCACAGGGTCACAAGCAAATTTGACATAACCTATGGCTGAATCTTTCCTGATTTCCCTTCCTCATCTCTCCAGGTTAGCAATTTGGAACTACGTTTTGGGTTACTGGCGTACCCAATTCCTTGAAGGTGAGTCAAGGAAACAGTCAAGGGCCAGTTTGAGGGCCAGTCCTGCCCTCTTATAATCGTTACATCGGCCCCGTTATCTATTAATCCTTCAAAGCCTTTTCCATCAAGAGTCAATTTAAGGTTAGGTCTCTGATTAGTGATAGATTTCACCCAATTTACACCCGAGGAGTCAAAATTATTTTGTCCTTCCTCATTTTCAAGGAATCTATACAGTGACTGGCATAAAGGGATCAAAGTAAGTTGAGCAATTTTCTGATTAGCAGGTATAACACCATGAGGGCAAGCGGCTATGATTTTAAGTTCTCCCTCATAATCATTATTTATAACACCTGGGTAAATCTGCAGGCCTTCTACAATAGAACTGCTTCGTCCTAAGAGAAAGCCACAGGTTTCTACGGGCAGTGGTCCAAAGACTCCGGTAGGCAGAGTTTGGACTCCCACTTCTGGGGTTAATACTGTGTGGACAGTGGAACAGAGGTCCAGTCTTGCATTTCCTGGGTTTGACCTGACAAGCTCAAGAACTGATCTTGTTGGCTGGGCAGCAGATTTATAGCCCCATAAGCTGTCTTCTTTGAATAACTCGGGGCCTGGGGTTGACCCCTTTCCTCGTTTCCCAGCACTGGGCGGCTCAAAACCCTTGGTTTATGCTTACAATCTTTTGCCCAGTGGCGGCCCTTCCCACACTGGGGACATATTCCTGGGGTACGGCCTGTTTGTCTACCCTTGGCGCCCTTGTTCTTAGGACAATTACTTCTAAAATGATCCAAACTTCCACAATTAAAGCATGCATTATTCCCTCGTTTCCTCGAGAACATTGCTTGCGCGTGGGTTCCCTGCGAGAACTCGCAGGAAGGCCTGATGTCTGCGCAAAGACGGACATATCCCGCCAAATCTGTCTGTCCCTTATGCGGTTGAATTGCAGCTCGGCAAATTGTGTTAGCATTCTCATAAGCCAGTTGCATAACGAAGGGACTACCCGTGTCTGGGCTTCCAAGGACTCTACTAGCTGAAATCAATAGCCTGTCCACAAAGTCCTGATATGGTTCATCAGAACCCTGTCGAATGCTAGCTAAACTTCCACCAATATCTCCTTTAACTGGCAACCTTCCCTAAGCGCAGCGTGCGGCTGTCGCAATTTGCGCGTACACTGCAATGGGAAAATCAATCTGATTTGTCTGTCCCTCATATGGACCCTCTCCTAAAAGCATGTTGCTATCCCAGTCTGAGTTACCAGCCTGAGCATTAGAAGCAGCAGTTTTCTTACTGGCGTCTCGCCATTCAGAATCCCAAAGCAAAAAATCTCCTCCTGACAGGGTAGCCTTGGAAAGAGTCTTCCAATCTGAGGGGGTTAAGTGTGACTCCACAACTGTGTCCAGTAATGCTTGAGTGAATGGGGCTGAAGGACCGTATTGCACAATAGCCGCCTTTAACTCTTTTATCAACTTGAAATCCAAGGTCTGGTAATGTCTGGCCCTAGTATCTTGCTGATCAACTACCTCGACCACAGGAAAGGCTAGCGTATTAGATGAATTTTGTCCTTTCCCACGAGCCTGACTCACAACTCTTTCTAGCGGCACCTGGTGAACTACAAAAGAGTTACTCTTCTCCGCTTCTGAGATCTTTTTTAGTTCCCGAAGCTCATTAGTCAGCCTCTGAAGCTTAATCTCAAACTCTAACTCGCTTGGCCGTGTGTCCCTATGAGTAGCACCTCCCGAAGTGGTGACTATAGGTGAAGCAGGAGATTCACAAGAGGACCAATTCTCATTAAGGTAATGGGCAATTCCTCTATCTGAGTGATTTTTGTTAAAATTCAGTCCATCATCAGAGTTTCCACATTTATCAATTTTTGAGTTAAGAAGATCTTTTTCTGAGGAGGCCTTCTCTGATAGGCACTCCTCCTGAGATACCACAAGCTCCGCCTGAGGGCAATTTAGCCCTGGAGAAGTTGCATCTTTTATAGCATCATTTACGAGCGCCCAGAGGCCTAGGGTAAAATTATCTGTCTGAGCGATTTTCAAGGCCTCACCAACTTTCTCCCAGGTTCCACAATCTATCATTTCTTCTTCATTGAACCATGGGCAACAGCTATCTATCTTATCTAAAAAATTTCTTACTAATTGTACTTCAAGCCTTACTCCTCTGGCCTGAAACAACTGAAAACTAAAAACAACCGCCTGATCCATGACTTTAAACTCTTCCTTCTTCCACCTAAGCAGCTTTCTAAAAAGCTGCGGCACACCACCTGTTTCCGTATCTAGTTCCGATTAACACGCTGCTGAACCAAGCAGAACCAGTGTTGGGTTAGCACTGATTCAAACTTAATTCGTATCCTACCGCATCCTCAGCAACACTTTACAAAACTGAAATTTTAAGCTAGCGCTAGCATGTGTACCTGTCCGTTGCTCCGATGCCCGATAAGAAGATCCTTTCCTTTCTTGTGGAGCTCCACACAGCAGCGGTTTCGCTTAGCATCCCTCTGCCATTCTTCAGGTCCCAGTTCTGGCGCCAAACTGTTGTGGCCCGCCTGCAGTCCACAACACAAACGGTTCAACTGAGAATGGCAGTTCGAGCTGAAAAGAGAGGAAGCTAGACGGGGCGGAAGAAAGAATGGGGCCAAGACGATTCCATGTTCAAGGCCCACCTTTACTAATTTCAACATTCAGTTATAAAGGAAGGGGGAGGGATCCCAATTTCCCGCCAAGTAACTCGGGGTCCAGTAGCAGGACGAACACGTGTGTCTCCAAGCAGCAAAGCCGACAGGGTCCAGCAGTGGGCGCGGCAGAACGAATGAGCAGGAAACTCCACCCTTGAGCAAGCAGGTTCAAGCAGGTGGGGGAAGGGAGACCACAGGGGAGGTTGCCAGGGCAATGAGCAGATATGAGGGGACAGGGAGATGAGCAGGACTGGGGTGTATCATACAAAACTCAGAGTCAACAAAAGTTGTATTTTTTTAAAATCTATGAATAAATGATTGCTTATTTCCAATATCAACTCCAATGTCCAAAGGGTCATAAGAAGATAAAATGGTCTTTAAAATATAAGTATATACATATTAAATATGACTGTTAGCAAATGTAAAATCCTGCCTACTGAAAAGTGTCACCTTTAGTTTCTAAGGATACAACTACTTGAATCCCAGTAACAGCTGAACAACTACTCTGATGAATGAGAAGTCCTAAATCTTCATAAAATCCTAACCTATTTGACAATGTGACTGGGAGGAGGAAAGGGGTGACTTCGCATTTGGACAGCCTGGCTGGTGGGGAAGGCTCAGGCTTGGCATCTTGCTCACTAGCCAGATGATGCTGGTCAGAATGAACACAGCCGTCGTAAGCCTCAGTTTCTCAAGCATAACCTTGGTATCAGAGATACCATGTAGAGGTATTATGACACCCTAAAGAAATAGATTTATGATTTCCTGTTGCCTAAAAGCCAGCCAGTCTGTGTAGGATCACTCACACGTGTAATCCCAACAATCAGGAAGGACACGGAGGCAGAAGGAATGCTATGAGTTTAAGGTTGGCTTCAGCTCCATACTGAGTTCTGAAACAGCCTGGACCACAGAGTGAGACCCTATATGGAAAAAAAACCCAAATGAACAAACAAACAAACAAATAACAGTATCTCATCCAAGTTCATTTGGACTACTGTACCCAAATACTCTGGACAAGGCAATGTCCAAACAAAAGAAATGTACACAACTCCTCGCAGTTTCATACCTTTCTAAGATCAAGGAGACATTAGACTCACAGCCAGGACTCTTTTCCTAACATGCTTGCATGCCACTGAACATACACAGAGGAGACAGGGCAGAAGACACCACTGGGGTCTATCTGGAGTCTTTTTGAGAGCACTGACTTCACTGTTTTCATGACCCAGTCACCTCCAAAAGTCCTACCTCATTTAGACTTCATCACGAAGAAAGGAAGAAGCTTGAGGCCACCATGTTGCGGATCCTTTTCCCCAGGGTTCAAGATTATTTGCATTCCCCATGTTGAGTAGCTCCTCCTCTGCAGCTAATGGAGCTCACAAGCTCCATGGGGCTCCTGGATAAGCCTTGGAAGCACAACATTTGTCAGACACTAAGACAGGGTCTAGGGTACTAGGATCTGAGGTTCTCTATATGGTTTTGTTGCTGTAAAGAAACAGCAAGACCAAGGTGTCTGTTGCAAAGGCAAACATTTCATTGGAGCTGGTTTATAGTTTCATAGATTTAGTCTATTATTATCATGACAGGAAGAAAGGCAGCATGCAGACCAACATGGTGCTAGAGGAGCCAGGAGTTCTACCAGGAGGAGACTCTGATTCCACACTGGGTAGAACTTAAAGCTCCCTGGCACAGTGACATACTTCCTTCAACTTTCACACATACTCTGACAAGGAGACTCCTCCTAATAGTGCCACTCCCCATGGGCCATGCATTCAAAGTATGAGTCTATGGGGGCCAAACCTATTCATTCAAACCATCACAATGGGTGTGCGGAGTGATGCCTGAGATAGGGTCTGGGGTACTGGGGGCTGAGACTCTCCTATGTGGGGGTGGAGGGCAGTATCTTGACTGATCCTGAGATGGGGTCTAGAGCACTGGGAGCTGGGCTTCTCTTATGCAGGAGTGGAGTATGGGGTGGTCGACTCCTGTGTACACAGCATCTGCCAGTAAGAGGGATGTCAACTCTCTTCTAACCAACCACCAGCTTCTATACTCGGTGAGTAAAGGGGAATCCCCTGGAAACTGTGTGTCCCCTCAGATCCAATTAGGAGGCAAAAATCATGCCTGCTATTTAATCAGAGAGAATGTAACTGAAGAATGGCTAATGTTGAATGAATCTATCTCAGTAATGATCTGAAAAAGCCAGAAAAGAATTCTGAGGTGGCCCCCACAGCACTGCTGTCCATTGAGATGGAGGCCCACCTGGATCAGATGTCTTCTCTGATCTGAAGGAGAGACTAATGAACTAACTGTTTAGAAGGTAGAGTCAGAGGCTGGGGATGAGGTCTGAATCCCTGAGATAAAGCTGGCCTATGTTGGCCGCCAGAACTCAATTGCTGTTGGGGTTAACACACTTGCCACCAGGTGAGGAAGCACCACTGGGTTGACTCAGGAAGGTGACCCTGTTATGAAGAAGAAAGGCATAAGGAAACAGAAGTGGGAGGTTTCTTTTGTTCTCTCCCTCTTTCTTCTCTCCCACCCCACAAGCCACACTTATCCCACCACCCACTGGCAACACTTATGAGAAACTACTGATAGAGCAAAATAACATTGGTTGAGCTCTTGTCTCAGCAGACATGCTCAAATGTGATAGGGTGGTACTCAAATCTGGACCACAGTGAGTGACAGGGGAAAGCAGAAAGCAGACAAAAACTGGGAGAGAGAGGTGACACTGGGGAGCATGAAGTGAGTCAGGTGCTGGCTGAAAGAATTTTTGCTTAGAGTAAAACCTTACTTTGATTTCAAATAAAGTCATAAGAACCTTGAAGGGCAGTTCCCACTGAGAGCTACAGCAGCCACTTGAGAAATCAGGTGAGATGCATCCTACGAGACCAGATGCTGGTTGATTGAAATGGTATGAGGTACAGCATGGGAACACAAGGATGCTCGTGGGAGTGCCAAGGACCAGGATTCTGGATGAAACAATGTGGAGAGGAGATAACTGAGCAGGGAGGGAGGCTTTGAGTTTTCTTGAATTCCAGAACCATTGACAGGAAAATCCATTGAAGAAAGGTCTCCACTCAGAGTGAAAAAAAAAAAAAAAAAAAAAAAGCCCAAGGGCTCCCCAACTGGTAGAAAATTTATCATCAGGAGATTAAAAATGAGGCACCAGTGGAGTCATTTTCTGACGGTGTGGAAGCAAGGCAAGGTGAGGGTACATGGCTGCCAGCTGATTATCAAGAAAAAGGTATATAGGTTAGAAAACCAAGTGACTGAGGGTGAAGATCATCAGGATTCTTGGAATGAAGACAGAAGGAAACATGGCATCCTCATTATCAAATGAGTAAATAAAGGGTTATGAGACAATAACTACTGCAGTCAGTGTGGAGTCCCCATGGGCTGTTTGGAGTCATTTCTGGTGATAAAATAGGAATGAGAGAAAACCTAAGGAGAACAAACACACATAAGCCATTCAAGAAGCAGTGTGTGCCATTGCTGCCTTCAATTTAGAAAGTAATGTTTAGAGATGTCAGCAAGAGAAACAAGAAGTAGATTTCAATCATCTAAATTAGCAACATCATGAATTATGAGAGAAACATTTTTAATGTGAGCAGAGGTTCAGAAAACCATAAGCAAATAACTGCTTGAAAAAAAAGTCAAATATCTCTTGGCCCCCCTGCATCACCTGCACGTCTGCCTGCAAGACCCAATATCCTGAAACCCAAAATCTCAGTGTTATTTTTGACACAAGCACATTTCGATTTGAGGTTTGTTTCTTCAGGGTCTTTTCAGAGAAAATATTAACTAGACCATCTGTTAGTTCTGCTTAATTTAGAACTTCCTGGGGACCCTGGGTAGAAATCATCTTCACACAATCTGCAATTTAGAACATCCTTTTTGTATAGAAAAAGCAAGCCTCTTGTCTAAACCAAAAGGTAGTTGTACCAAGGACGATGTAACATAAAGAGTACAGCCAATATGGAATACTGTTTTATGATTTATACTTTGGATTTAGAACCCCTGCACCTTGCAGTGATTCACTGCTACACTGATAAACACTTTTGATGATAGTAGATTATGATGATGAAAATGATTGCAGCCTTCTCTAGGATTTTAGCCCTTGATTCCAAAAGTACAACCTGACTCCCTTAAATATGGAATTACTGAAGGAAGAAATGAAAGAACCCAGCACTATTATAAACCACTGTATTAGTAAAACCAGAGCCTTGGAGGTGACAGCAGTCAGTTGGTGGCTGCCATTTGTTTTAAGCTGACAGAAACCAAAGCCCCACTTGTCCACCTTTCAGAGTTGGTTTTAAATGGTGTTTCTTTTGTGGACTTGTATAAGTCATTTTCTTTCTTGCCATGCTGCTCACATCCCCCCTTGCCCTGATTTTATCTGCCTTCCTTTCATTTCCTAATTGTGTAGAAACAGGAACTCGGTAGCTTGCTTCCTGCTGGTCCAGAACAAAAATACTTGAGTCAGAAGGAAGAGACTATTTATTCTCAGTTGCTCATTGCATACTCTAGGAGGCCAATATATATATTCACATTTTGTTTGTTTTATTACAGTTTTGTGCAAGGTCTGTTTGTTTTCTTATATGCAGTAAAGGACATTCACTAACTTAGATAGTTTACAAAATGGGAAGACAAATTCACGGTTTAATGAATAAAAGTTTAAGAAAATTTCCAGAACTTAAACTTTAAGTGGAGATTTGAGAGATTAGAAGGGAAAACTTGAACAAGATGACAGATGGCTCTAGTGGTCCCTCAGGAGCCCTGGGGACATTTAGACCCTAGACCTTCTACTGAGCCCATGGCTATTTAGAAGTGTGGAAGGCAGAGCTGTAAAGGTCGTTTGCCATTCCTACCTTCTTTGTATTGTTTCTTCACTTTTCTTCATGAAGTGTGTGCACACTCCATCAAATAGACCGAAGCAATCAAACCCAGACCAAAGCAACCAAACAGTGAACACTAATCTCTGGATGATCTATATCTTTGCCTTTCCTGACACTTTCATCTTGACTTTGTGCCTTTCACAGCTCCAAATCAGAGTGAGATCCAAGAGTAACGGGTATGTGTTTACTTAAGCCTTTTATTAATTTATTTTTAATTTTGTAACTTTACATGTATTTTACTTCATTTTAATCAAAGGGAGAAATGAAAATGAACTAAAGTAATAAAATATACAATCTTGTATTCTTTACATTCTATTACATCATTCAAACTTGTTTTTAAGCCCACGCTTATACACAAATGAGTTAAAACCAAAAGAGTAAATGAACACACAAACCTATCGATAAATGAATGATTAGTATGGCAAAATGAGGAAATGTGTATGTTTAAGTTACGTGCTTTTCCCTCTTGGTTAATAAAGGTAATGGGAGGAGTGTGTTCTTTTAGGAATCTTCAGGATGCAGGACCACAGCCATTTCTCCCCACCTCAGACTAGCTGCCTGCTCTGATAGGCTTACTAAACAAATTCCAGATTCCCTTAAACTCCACCTAATTTCACTCTTCCTTGATCTCCTAGTTCAAGACTCAGCAAGCATATACTCTTCTACCAAGTCTCTGAGTGACGTTGGCTACTGTGATACAAAATTAGCCAGAGACAATAGCCAAACAACTGGATCATCTTTGGTTCAAATAAAACTTTATTTAAAAATCAGTGACTGTGCTTGGCACTGCTCTAGCCAACACCACTTGTCAATAAAGCTCGAGTTGTAAAAGGATATCGCTCAGGGTCACTCAGCTGAAGTTGCCACAACTGCTAGGACAATGCTTGGTAAGGCACAGTCCAGCATTCTTTTTCTGTCCCAAAATATTTAATTCTTCATTTTTCATTCTTCTTCAGTTATAGTAGTAACAGCATTTCACCCAAAAGAAACTATAATGCATTTTCATTGTTTCATATTTGGTTCAATTCTGTTTTCAAAATAGTCTTAGAAATACTTCTTTCTTCCTACCAGCCTCTTCCACGTCCCATCACTGACTACATAGCTTAATAGCCAAGTATCTCCTAAGCTGAAATAAGCCATTATTGCTTTCATCTACTACCATGACCTCTCAGAAGTCTTCCCCAGCATCTTAGGCATCCAGCTCCTTGCTCAAGACTCCAGAAAGACTCTGAAAACAGGTGCCAACGTGCCTTACTCTTCAGCAATGCAGGTACTCCTCAAATTCATTCTCAGTGAACTCTTCCTGTAAAATCGACTGTGTCTCATACACAAAAAATTCAGGCACACAAGGACATACAACTCCCTTTTCCTCTAACCCTAATCAGCACTTTTAGGTGTGTCACTCCCTCACAAGACTGTAGACTCCATGAGATGATAGAACTTTCTCATATGTTGTGATTACCACTTATTCCCAGAACCCAAAACAGGACCTGACATGTTCAGATTGTTCAGAAAATATGTAGCTAGAGAGAGAATGAAAGTGGACACCTGACACATTCACAAACCAGCTTTGCATGCTGAGCATGCATAGAGAGGGCTGCTTTGATACTGTTCCCCTTATCCATGCATAGAGAGGGCTGCTTTGATACTGTCCAGGTTGTGAAGATGTGGGGACCATCTTCATCATCAATTGTTCCCCCATTTAAGACATTTGAAATAACTGGGATGATACAATGACAGATTCATTAGTAACTCCAATGATTTTTGTATGTTGGACAGATTCATAGTCTACACTTTAGGAAGTAGGAAATACACTGCTTAAGGCTTCCAGCCACATTTATCTAGATCTAAATAAGAAAAGGAAAAAATAAGTATGTGATCTTAAACTTGAAAATGGTTTTTCTGAAATGGGGACTTAAATCATTTTAATAATCTAAACATAGATTGGCTTTTGGGGTGAAGGGGAGGAAGGGGTGTTGTAGAAATCACTATAGAGTCTTATCATTGGGCTTTTTGTTTTGCCACATTTTAATTTGGATGGTGTTTTCTTGCCTTCCTCTTGAATGCTTCCACACACCATATTTACATTAATTACACTGAGACATTATTATAACACATGGCTAATTTGTTTTTTAAAAGAAGAAAAAGAACATGACCAAAAAAAATGTAAAAAATAATGCTTAGTGTATAATTTAAGGATTAAACTAAAACCATTAAATACAGGTCAGCATTTCTTTAACACCTCTAATCTATATTGTCACATGACTTGATTTGCCAGAACAATAGGGGGTTAAATGTCCTCAGAAGTGACCCTTTAAAGGGACCTAGGGCATTAGAATGCTTTTTTTTTCCTGCCTGTGCAACCACACTTACCATCATGAACATTTTCTAAATTTATGTTAGAGGTGTTATGTATGTCAGCAAGATGAAAGGGACATGATACACTGACACCAGCATAAGTACCCCACTGCCTTCTGAGGATCACCCACTGACGGGTTAAGACAATGTTTGAAGAATTAATGTCACCTTGAAAAAAAAATGAACTTGGTTTGTCTTAGGACAATTTATAGCCTCTCACCCCTCCCCCACATCATTGATTTGTTTTGAAACATACACATCTCCTTATTCCAATTTTGAAAATGGGGTGAAATTCTTGTATGAGCTGAAGACACAACTAACCCTAACCAGTTTGAATCTGGGCACCATAACACAGGGTGGAAAGTGTCTTCTTCCCACTGAAGCCAATTTGATTTGTGATTTATATGTAGTTTCAACATTGAATCCAGTACAGAAATTGGTAGGTTCTTGGCTCAGAGGTAGGGAAACCTGACTTTACCAAAGCTGTAACTCTTAAGGGAAACCGTTGAATCAACAATTGAATAGCTTCTGCAATTTGTCAGATAGAGTCAGTGGAAGGTACATTTTGCATTCTTCCAGTGGACAGTGGCTTCCTGGAGGTGACCAAAAGCAACTGCCACCTGTCTTCTCCTTCACCCACTCTGATTACCTCCTACCTGGATTCACCACAGAGATTGCATCTCTTTTCTGGGTTGGGGAGAGATGTCATGATTTGAGTTTTGAACTCTACTTGGGACCACCTTTGAAGACGAGCCAAGAAGATAACAGTGGAACAAGAAATCTGCAGAAAATCACGGCTGTCCAGCCCATTGCCAGTGAGAAAGCAGTCATTCCCTGGTGTGATAAAAATCCAACTATGCAGAGCAACACCTTCAACACATTGTTATATTCTTGTCTCAAGAAAATGAAAAATCTGTTTTATCAGATTTTTACAACTCCAAATGTAAAACCACACTTTCAGAAGTACATGCAAGTGTTACTTGTGGTCCTTTTTTTTTTTTTTAATGTACCAAAAAAATTTTTTATTGGATATTTTATTTATTTACATTTGCAATGTTATCCCCTTTCCTGGTTTCCTCCCTCCTGGAAACCCCTATCCCATCCTCCCTCATCCTGCTTCTATGAGAGTGTTCCTCCACCCATCCCCCCACTCCCACCTCCCCGCCTTCAATTTCCCTACACTGGGGCATCTATTGACCCTTTATAGGACCAAGGACCTTTCCTTCCATTGATGCCTGACATGGCCATCCTCTGCTACATATGCAGCTGGAGCCATGTGTACTCCTTGATTGATGGCTTAGTCCCTGGGAGCTCTGGGGGGCCTAATTCATTGATATTGTTGTTATTCCTATGGGGTTGCAAACCCCTTCAACTCCTTCAGTCCCTTCTCTAACTCCTCTATTGGGGACCCCCATGCTCAGTCCAATGGTTGGCTGAGAGCATCCATCTCTATTTGTAAGGATCTGGCAGGGCCTCTCAGGAGACAGCCATATCAGGCTCCATTCAGCATGCACTTGTTGGCATCCACAATATGGTAATTGTATATGGGATGAGTCCCAAGGTGGGACAGTCTCTGGGTGGCATTTCCTTCAGTCTCTGCTCTACACTTTATCTCCATACTTACTCCTGTGAATATTTGGTTCTCCTTCTAAGAAGGAATGAAGCACCCACACCTTGATCTTCCTTCTTCTTAAGCTTCATGTGGTCTGTGAATTGTATCTTGGCTATTTGGAGTTTTTGAGCTAATATCCACTTATCAGTGAGTGCATATCATGTGTGTTCTTTTGTGATTTGGTTACCTCACTCAAGATGATAGCCTCCAGATACATCCATTTGCCTAAGACACTACTCTGAGGTAGTGTCTGTCTTTGTCACTGAGGCACAGTTTCTGTATGCAGCAAAATGCTGGGTCCTGTTTAGGTATCCAGTATGTTAGTGTATGTCTTTTTATTTGGGAATTGAGTCCATTGATGTTAAGAGATATTAAGGAAAAGTTACTCTTGCTTCCTGTGATTTTTGTTGTTAGAGGTGTAATTCTGCCTGTGTGGCTATCTTCTTTGGGTTTGTTGAAAGATTACTTTCTTGCTTTTTCTAGGGTATAGTTTCCCTCCTTGTGTTTGTGTTTTCCATCTGCTACCCGTTGTAGGGCTGGATTTGTGGAAAGATATGTAAATTTGGCTTTGTCATGGAATATCTTGGTTTCTTCCTCTATGGTAATTGAGAGTTTTGCTGGATATAGTAACCTGGGCTGTCATTTGTGTTCTCTTTGGGTTTGTATGACATCTGCCCAGGACCTTCTGGCTTTCATAATCTCTGGTGAAAAGTCTGGTGTAATTCTGCCTTTATATGTTACTTGACCTTTTTCCCTTACTGTTTTTAATATTCTTTGTTTAGTGCATTTGGTATTTTGATTATTATGTGATGGGAGGAATTTCTTTTCTGGTCCAGTCTATTTGAAGTTCTGTAGGCTTCTTGTATGTTCATGGGCTTCTCTTTCTTTGGGTCAGGAAGTTTTTTTCCTATAATTTTGTTGAAGATATTTATTGGCCCTTTAATTTGGGAATCTTTGCTCTCTTCTATACTTATTATTCTTAGGTTTGATCTTCTCATTGTGTCCTGGATTTCCTGGATGTTTTGGGTTACGAGCTTTCTGCATTTTGCATTTTCTTTGATTGTTGTGTTAATATTTTCTAAGGTATCTTCTGCTCCTGAGATTCTCTCTTCTATCTCTTGTATTCTGTTGGTGATGCTTGCATCAATGGCTCCTCATCTCTTTCCTAGGTTTTCTAACTCCAGGGTTGTCTCCCTTTGTGATTTCTTTATTGTTTCTATTCCCATTTTTAGATCTTGGATTATTGCGTCCAACTCGACCAGCAAGCAAAATGCAACCACCAGTTCTTCTTAAAGCAGTTTTACTCAGGCAGCTTCTTTCTTCAAATCCCCCAGCCTCTCTGGTTACAAGTGTTTTTCTCCACTCCAGCCACAACCACGCCCCCACCAATCACCACAGGTCACATCACCTCACCAGGCAGGCTTGCTCAGCCAATCAGAGATTAAGGGTGTGCCATCCATCAAACATGGGCTTGTTTACAGCCTGGAGCAGATTTTCGTCCGGCTGGCCAGGGAGCCCGGAATGGCTTCCCACATTGGATGGTTTTGTTTATTTCCTTCACCTGTTTGATTGTGTTTTCCTGTAATTCTTTAAGGGATTTTTTTGTGTTTCCTCTTTAAGTGCGTTTAGCTGTTTACCTATGTTCTCCTGTATTTCTTTAAGGGAGTTATTTATGTCCTTCTTAAAGTCCTCTATCATTGTCATGAGAAGTGATTTTAGATCTGAATCTTGCTTTTCCAGTGTGATGGTGTATCTAGGACTTGCTTTGTTGGAAGAATTGGGTTCTGACGATGCCAAGTAACCTTGGTTTCTGTTGTTTATGTTCTTACTCTTACCTCCAGCCATCTGATTATCTCTAGTGCTACCTGCCCTCGTTATATCTGTCCTTCCTGTAATCCTGGTTGTGTCAGAACCCTTCAGAGTCCAGCTATCTCTGTGATCCTGTGATTCTGTGATCCTATGATCCTGAGGTACTGTGTGTGTCAGAGTTTCTGGGGGAGTCAAGCTGCCTCTGGGACCCTGAGATCCTGGTGTGACCAAGCTCCTGGGATCCTGGGATCCTGGGATTCTGGGTGTGTTAGAGCACGTGGGAGTGGAGCCTCCTCTGGGTGTTGTGAGACTGGCTGTAAAGTTAGTGCCCAAGGTAAACCTGGTGCAGACCAGATGGAACCCGAGCCACTGGTCAGACGGGGTTCCTGTGTCCCCGGATCCTACCGGTCCCCATTAGTCCTGGTGGTTTTAGAAGAAATGTTGTGTCCTCCTTACCTCTGATCTCATGATCCTGGGCATATTAAAGCACCTGGGAGATGAGCCTCCTCTGGGTGTTGTGGGACTGGCTGTGAAGTTTGTACCCAAGGTTAACAGGGACAGACTGGAAGGAACCCGAGCCACAGGTCGGGCAGGGCTCCTGTGTCCCTGGATCCTGCTGGTCCCAGTTATTCCCAGTGATGTTGGAACAGATGTTGTGTCCTCCTCACCCTTGACCCTACGATCCTCACTTGTGATTCTTTTTATCATAAATTTAATATCAGCTAAAGAGATGGTTCTGTTCACCTGAAAATTGCTCATTTGTTTACTTTCCACATAGTGGGAACATTATAATACGTTATGATTTTTGCTAAATGTAAGCTTTGCCCTGGTTTTCTATAAGGAAGTGCTATAAATTTTTCTTTGGTATATCTTTGAAACTATGATATTTTGAAATGAAAAAAACACTTTTATGAAGATTAACATCTTAGCACATTTATAGATATAAAATTCTTTAGAAGGTACCCTATTTCCAAAGTACAGTTGTGTGAATATGAGAAACTATAGTGTAATCTCAACAGAACACTGAACAACTTTAACTTCAGAGTAAGGTAAGAGGAGCACGGTCATAAGAAACCATTAAATCAAAGGCCACAGAGTGAAGAAACTTGCTTGTAAATTCATGTATGACAAGGAGAGTCTCTTTAACAGGGACTCCACACCAGCAGCCATGCTATTACATCAGCTTACTCTAGGAAAGAATGACTTGTCATTAAATTAAAAATTAGTCTCTTTTTTTTTTCCTTTGAGATAAGGTCTTACTATATAACTGTGGCTGGCCTGGAATTCACAATGTTGACCAGGCTAGCCTTAAATTCACAGAGCTCTAACCTGCCTCTTTTACCTGAAAGACAGCACTAAAGGTATAAGCTACCATATAGACCCAGCTCTGACTTGGACTCTGAATACCAAGATCAGAATAGCAGCTGGTTTTACAAATGAACCATTTATAGTCAGCCGTAAAAATATTAGTATAAAACTACAGTATAAAAATAATTTATACAGACTTAGGCTGCATCACTACAGTATTAAAAATAATTTATACAGACTTAGGCTGCAACTTATAGGATTTATGTATTGTGTGCTCTCGTATATGTACATGTACATGTGTGTATGTGTGTATGTGCATGTGTGTATGTGCATGTGTGTATGTGTGTGTGTATGTGTGTATGTGCATGTGTGTATGTGTGTATGCATGTATGTAGGCCAAAGGCTAATGTTGAATGTCTTCCTTTATTATCCTCCACATTTTTTTGAGCTGGACCTCTTCCTGAGCCTGGAGCTCAATATTTTGGCTAGGGGGACCTGATATCTCTGCCCCAAGTGCTGGGGTTACACACAGGGTACGTTTGCACTTTGTATTTTAAAGTGACTAGTGAAGACAACATTTATTGTGTGTAAAAATTTTAATCTGCATTTATAAAATATAAAATAAAGATTCTGTTATTTCATTTTTTCTTATTAACACATGTTATCATTAACCCTCAGCTCTTACGTGCTACTCAGATTAACGGCTCTTTTCTTTATGACTGACCAGCAAATATCAGAGCATATGAAAGAGCTGCTAGAAGTGGAAAAAATACCTTATCAATATTTCTTGTTCATTAAGATGATATTTTTAAGTTCTACATAGAAAGTAATGTCCATAGTTCCATTAAACATTATAAAAGTATCCTAAGATATCTGGCTTTGATAGCTATTATATCTAATGCCTAAGCATTCAGATTTTATAAATATAAAACCCAGGTGTGAACATGAATAACTGCTCTTCTGGTCAGAAAAGCACCCGGGTAGCTAGGGCGCAGGGTCGGCTGACACTCGCCAGCTACCCACAACACCCGCCACAGGATCTTAAGACTTCTGGTGAGTGGAACACAGCTTCTGCTCCAATCCAATTGCGCGCGGGACCTGAGACTGCATTAGTTAGGGAAGCAGAAACCGGCTTGAGTAGGGCCACAGGCCTCATCCGGCCAGAACAGCACCGGTGTAGCTAGAGCGCAAGGTCTGCTGACACCCGCCAGCTACCCACGACCCCCGCCACAGGATTTTGAGACTGCTGGTGAGTGGAACACAGCTTCTGCTCCAGTCCAATCACGCGGGACCTGAGACTGCTCTGGTTGAGGAGGCAGAAATCCGGCCTACGTAGGGCCACAAGCCTCTTCCAGTCAGAAGAGCACCAGGGTAGCTAGGGCGCAGGGTCGGCTGACACTCGCCAGCTACCCACAACACCTGCCACAGGATCTTAAGACTTCTGGTGAGTGGAACACAGCTCCTGCTCCAATCCAATTGGCGCGGGACCTGAGACTGCATTAGTTAAGGAAGCAGAAACCGGCCTGAGTAGGGCCACAGGCCTCATCCGGCCGGAACAGCACCGGTGTAGCTAGAGCGCAGGGTCGGCTGACACCCGCCAGCTACCCACGACCCCCGCCACAGGATTTTGATACTGCCAGTGAGTGGAACACAGCTTCTGCTCCAATCTTTAAACAGTGACAACGACAACAACTAACCCCAGAGATTACCAGATGGCGAAAGGTAAACGTAATAATCTTACTAACAGAAACCAAGACCACTCACCATCATCAGAACCCAGCACTCCCACTTTGCCCAGTCCAGGGCACCCCAACACACCGGAAAAGCTAGACACGGATCTAAAAGCATATCTCCTGATAATGGTAGAGGACTTCAAGAAGGACTTTAATAACACACTTAAAGAAATACAAAGGAACACTGGTAAACAGGTAGAAGACAATAAAGAGGAAGCACAAAAATCCCTTAAAGAATTGCAGGAGAACACTGCTAAAGAGTTACAAATCCTTAAAGAAAAACAGGATAACCTAATCAAACAGGTAGAAGTCCTTACAGAAAAACAGGAAAACACATCCAAACAGATGATGGAAATGAACAAAACCATACTAGACCTAAAAAGGGAAGTAGACACAATAAAGAAAACCCAAAATGAGGCAACACTGGAGATAGAAACCCTAGGAAAGAAATCTGGAACCATAGATACGAGCATCAGCAACAGAATACAAGAGATGGAAGAGAGAATCTCAGGTGCAGAAGATTCCATAGAGAACATCGGCACAACAATCAAGGAAAATGTAAAATGCAAAAAGATCCTAACTCAAAACATCCAAGAAATACAGGACACAATGAGAAGACCAAACCTACGGATAATAGGAGTGGATGAGAATGAAGATTTTCAACTCAAAGGACCAGCAAACATCTTCAACAAAATTATAGAAGAAAACTTCCCAAATCTAAAGAAAGAGATGCCCATGAACATACAAGAAGCCTACAGAACTCCAAATAGACTGGACCAGAAAAGAAATACCTCCCGACACATAATAATCAAAACAACAAATGCTCTAAATAAAGATAGAATACTAAAAGCAGTAAGAGAAAAAGGCCAAGTAACATATAAAGGCAAGCCTATCAGAATTACACCAGATTTTTCACCAGAGACTATGAAAGCCAGAAGATCCTGGACAGATGTTATACAGACATTAAAAGAACACAAATTCCAGCGCAGGCGACTATACCCAGCCAAACTCTCAATTAACATAGATGGAGAAACCAAAGTATTCCATGACAAAACCAAATTCACACATTATCTATCCACGAACCCAGCCCTTCAAAGGATAATAACAGAAAAAAACCAATACAAGGACAGGAACCACGCCCTAGAAAATACAAGAAGGTAATCCCTCAACAAACCTAAAAGAAGACAGCCACAAGAACAGAATGCCAACTTTAAAACAAAAATAACAGGAAACAACAATTACTTTTCCTTAATATCTCTTAATATCAATGGACTCAACTCCCCGATAAAAAGACATAGACTAACAAACTGGCTACACAAACAAGACCCAACATTTTGCTTCTTACAGGAAACTCATCTCAGAGAAAAAGATAGACACTACCTCAGAATGAAAGGCTGGAAAACAATTTTCCAAGCAAATGGTATGAAGAAACAAGCTGGAGTAGCCATTCTAATATCTGATAAGATTGACTTCCAACCCAAAGTCATTAAAAAAGACAGGGAGGGACACTTCATACTCATCAAAGGTAAAATCCTCCAAGAGGAAGTATCAATCCTGAATATCTATGCTCCAAATGCAAAGGCAGCCACATTCATTAAAGAAACTTTAGTAAATCTCAAAGCACACATTGCACCTCATACAATAATAGTGGGAGACTTCAACACACCACTTTCACCAATGGACAGATCATGGAAACAGAAACTAAACAGGGACACAGTGAAACTAAGAGAAATTATGAATCAAATGGAGCTGGCAGATATCTACAGAACATTCTATCCTAAAACAAAAGGATATACCTTCTTCTCAGCACCTCATGGTACCTTCTCCAAAATTGACCACATAATTGGTCACAAAGCAGGCCTCAACAGATACAAAAATATTGAAATTGTCCCATGCATCCTATCAGATCACCATGGACTAAGGCTGATCTTCAATAACAAAATAAATAATAGAAAGCCAACCTTCACGTGGAAACTGAACAACACTCTTCTCAATGATACCTTGGTCAAGGAAGGAATAAAGAAAGAAATTAAGGACTTTTTAGAGTTCAATGAAAATGAAGCCACAACATACCCAAACTTATGGGACGCAATGAAAGCATTTCTAAGAGGAAAACTCATAGCTCTGAGTGCCTCCAAAAGGAAACTAGAGAGAGCACACATTAGCAGCTTGACAACACACCTAAAAGCACTAGAACAAAAGGAAGCAAATTCACCCAAGAGGAGTAGACGGCAGGAAATAATCAAACTCAGGGGTGAAATCAACCAACTGGAAACAAGAAAAACTATTCAAAGAATCAACCAATCAAGGAGCTGGTTCTTTGAGAAAATCAACAAGATAGATAAACCCTTAGCCAGACTCACTAGAGGGCACAGGGAAAGCATCCTAATTAACAAAATCAGAAATGAAAAAGGAGACATAACAACAGATCCTGAAGACATCCAAAACACCATCAGATCCTTCTACCAAAGGCTATACTCAACAAAACTGGAGAACCTGGATGAAATGGAGAAGTTCCTAGACAGATACCAGGTACCAAAGTTGAATCAAGATCAGGTTAATGATCTAAACAGCCCTATATCCCCCAAAGAAATAGAAGCAGTCATTAATAGTCTCCCAACTAAAAAAAGCCCAGGACCAGATGGGTTTAGTGCAGAGTTCTATCAGACCTTCAAAGAAGATCTAATCCCAGTTCTTCACAAACTATTCCACAAAATAGAAACAGAAGGTACTCTACCCAACTCATTCTATGAAGCCACAGTTACTCTGATACCTAAACCACAAAAAGACCCAACAAAGATAGAAAACTTCAGACCAATATCCCTTATGAATATTGATGCAAAAATCCTCAATAAAGTTCTTGCTAACCGAATCCAAGAACACATCAAAACAATCATCCATCCTGACCAAGTAGGTTTCATCCCAGGGATGCAGGGATGGTTCAATATACGGAAATCCATCAACGTAATCCAGTATATAAACAAACTCAAAGACAAAAACCACATGGTCATCTCGTTAGATGCGGAAAAAGCATTTGACAAGATCCAACACCCATTCATGATAAAAGTCTTGGAAAGATCAGGAATTCAAGGCCCATACCTAAACATGATAAAAGCAATCTACAGCAAACCAGTAGCCAACATCAAAGTAAATGGTGAGAAGCTTGAAGCAATCCCTCTAAAATCAGGGACTAGACAAGGCTGTCCACTTTCTCCATACCTATTCAACATTGTACTTGAAGTCCTAGCCAGAGCAATTTGACAACAAAAGGAGATCAAAGGGATACAAATTGGAAAAGATGAAGTCAAAATATCACTTTTTGCAGATGATATGATAGTATATATAAGTGACCCTAAAAATTCCACCAGAGAACTCCTAAGCCTGATAAACAGCTTCGGTGAAGTAGCTGGATATAAAATTAACTCAAACAAATCAATGGCCTTTCTCTACACAAAGAATAAACAGGCTGAGAAAGAAATTAGGGAAACAACACCCTTCTCAATAGTCACAAATAATATAAAATATCTTGGCGTGACTCTAACTAAGGAAGTGAAAGATCTGTATAATAAAAACTTCAAGTCTCTGAAGAAAGAAATTATAGAAGATCTCAGAAGATGGAAAGATCTCCCATGCTCATGGATTGGCAGGATCAACATTGTAAAAATGGCTATCTTGCCAAAAGCAATCTACAGACTCAATGCAATCCCCATCAAAATTCCAACTCAATTCTTCAATGAATTAGAAAGTGCAATCTGCAAATTCATCTGGAATAACAAAAAACCTAGGATAGCAAAAACTCTTCTCAAGGATAAAAGAACCTCTGGTGGAATCACCATGCCGGACCTAAAGCTTTACTACAGAGCAATTGTGATAAAAACTGCATGGTACTGGTATAGTGACAGACAAATAGACCAATGGAATAGAATTGAAGACCCAGCAATGAACCCACACACCTATGGTCACTTGATCTTCGACAAGGGAGCTAAAAACATCCAGTGGAAGAAAGACAGCATTTTCAACAAATGGTGCTGGCACAACTGGTTGTTAACATGTAGAAGAATGCGAATCGATCCATTCCTATCTCCTTGTACTAAGGTTAAGTCTAAGTGGATCAAGGAACTTCACATAAAACCAGAGACACTGAAACTTATAGAGGAGAAAGTGGGGAAAAGCCTTGAAGAGATATGGGCACAGGGGAAAAATTCTTGAATAGAACAGCAATGGTTTGTGCTGTAAGATCGAGAATTGACAAGTGGGACCTCATGAAACTGCAAAGCTTCTGCAAGGCTAAAGACACCATCAATAAGACAAAAAACCACCAACAGATTGGGAAAGGATCTTCACCTATCCTAAATCAGATAAGGGACTAATATCCAATATTTATAAAGAACTCAAGAAGGTGGACTCCAGAAAGTCAAATAACCCCATTAAAAAAATGGGGCTCAGAACTGAACAAAGAATTCTCACCTGAGGAATACCGAATGGCAGAGAAGCACCTGAAAAAATGTTCAACATCCTTAATCATCAGGGAAATGCAAATCAAAACAACCCTGAGATTCCACCTCACACCAGTCAGAATGGCTAAGATCAAAAATTCAGGTGACAGCAGATGCTGGCGAGGATGTGGAGAAAGAGGAGCACTCCTCCATTGTTGGTGGGATTGCAAGCTTGTACAACCACTCTGGAAATCAGTTTGGCGGTTCCTCAGAAAATTGGACATAGTACTACCGGAGGATCCAGCAATACCTCTCCTGGGCATATATCCAGAAGATGTCCCAACCGGTAAAAAGGACACATGCTCCACTATGTTCATAGCAGCCCTATTTATAATAGCCAGAAGCTGGAAAGAATCCAGATGTCCCTCAACAGAGGAATGGATACAGAAATTATGGTACATTTACACAATGGAGTACTACTCAGCTATTAAAAAGAATGAATTTATGAAATTCCTAGCCAAATGGATGGACCTGGAGGGCGTCATCTTGAGTGAAGTAACACAATCACAAAAGAACTCACACAATATGTATTCACTGATAAGTGGATATTAGCCCAAAACTTAGGATACCCAAGATATGAGATACAATTTGCTAAACGCATGAAACTCAAGAAGAATGAAGACTAAAGTGTGGACACTGTGCCCCTTCTTAGAATTGGGAACAAAACACCCAGGGAAGGAGTTACAGAGACAATGTTCGTAGCTGTGATGAAAGGATGGACCATTTAGAGACTGCCGTATCCAGGGATCCATCCCATAATCAGCTTCTAAACGCTGACACCATTGCAAACACTAGCAAGATTTTGCTGAAAGGACCCAAATATAGCTGTCTCTTGTGAGATGATGCCGGGGCCTAGCAAACACAGGAGTGGATGTTCACAGTCAGCTATTGGATGTATCACAGGGCTCCCAATGGAGAAGGTAGAGAAAGTACCCAAGGAGCTAAAGGGATCTGCAACCCTATTGTTGGAACAACATGATGTACTAACCAGAACCCCGGAGCTCTTGTCTCTAGCTGCATATGTATCGAAAGATGGTCTAGTCGGCCATCAATGGAAAGAGAGGCCCATTGGACTTGCAAACTTTATATGCCCCAATATAGGGGAATGCCAGGGCCAAAAGAATGGGAATGGGTGGGTAGGGAAGTGGGGGGCGCTATGGGGGACTTTTGGGATAACATTGGAAATGTAATTGAGGAAAATATGTAATAAAAATATTAAAAAATTTAAAAAAAAGACACTACACGTTGCACCATTTGAACGAATAAAAGGAAAATTCACTCTGAAATCAGAAAAAAAAAAAAGAACATGAATAACTATATGGTGCTCACTGTCAAAGTCATGTTTTAAGAAATGACAAGGATTAGCATGCTGTGAACTAAGATGTGCACACATGAAAATACAGCAAGGCAGTGAAAGCTGCAGGAGAGACTGAACTTTCAGGCCATCTATCATAATGTGCCTGAAATGGGTAGGAACCCAGCAGTTAGTCTACATATCCATAAAACCAGCTTTGTTCTCATGTGAGGTGGATCTCCTGCCAGTGTTTATTCATCCATCTTGATAAGCACACCAACCCTCACCTGCAGCAGAGTGACTGGCAGTGGCTGCGGGCTCTCCATCAAAGACCCTCCCCAGTATTATCAAGTCTATGCTGTCAACCTCCAGGAAGCCAAGCCAGGGCCAAGTAATTAAAGCAGATTAGAATTAAGCACACTGATTTCCACCAACATGATTGAACCAGGAGCACTCTTTAAGTACTATGCATCTGTTAAAAACAAAACCACATGGATAGCTGTTAAGAAAATATGCAGGTTCAAAGTGAAAGGAGATGCCAACCATTTGTGCAGCTGTCAACACGTTACTTCCCTGCATATCTTCCTTCATAGTTAGAGCTTCTCCTGCCCTTCTGAAGAAGATGATGCTCCCTTGAGTGGAAAGCTCTGTCTTGCTTCTCATTAATGCCATCAGCTATGCCCTGGAGTGCTTGCTCTGTGCCCCGCTTACCCTTGTCTAGTAGACTTGTAAGGAGTCACCACAAGGCACTAAGCATTATCTCAGTTTATAAATATATAAACATCTAATCATGGTATTTGGAAGCAATCTCTTTGACTGTCATGTACATAATAGATGTGAGGAAGCTGGCACTTGCTCAGACTAAAACACAGACAAGGACAAAGTAATTGTGTAAAATTCAAATGTCAAAATTGTGCATAAATCACTTACTGAAAGAGGTTCTCATGGGTAGCTTGGATAGACTGCCATGCCATATGCATACTACATTAACATGAATTCATTAATACAGGATAAGAATTAATATTAGGAGAACTAAAGTATACAGATGAAACTATAATGAAGCCATTGGCATTTTAGGGAAAACTAAACATTCAAACAATTAAACATACACATTTCTGACAGGGAGATGGATGGATCCTGTAAAAAGCATTTGTTTTCAAGAGCAATCACATAATTTTATTATTAATTGTTTTATTGGGTAGAAATAAAAATTGGCAGAACTGAAGAAAGGGAGACACTTTATTATTTTCATGTTAAACTTTCTAGTATTGTTCATATTCTTACATGTTTTTATTTGTTACTGGAATTAACTATCTTTGGGTTATATAGAATGTTCTAGTTTGCTTCATGTTGCTCTGATAAACACCAGGACCAAAAGCAACTTGAGGATGGAGGGTTTATTTGGCTTATAGTTTGTAGTCTGTCATCAAGAGAATCCTGGTCAGGAGCTCTAGCAGGAACCTGAAGGCAGGAACTGAAACAGATGCCCTAGAGAAATGTTGTTTACTGGTTTGCTTCCATGACTTTCTCTAGGAGGAAGTCATGATTGATAGGTTTGGGTCATACTAATCTGTCATCCATAAACTCTTATACTTGGACCAGAGGAAGGCTTGTCATATCTCTGAACCCCACCCAGAAGAAAGGTTAGCCAGTTCCCATGGGTCAGTGGCACGGGTTGTTATCAATAACACAGACACACAGACACACACACACACACACACACACACACACACATTCACTCAATGCTCCCTTAACTCTCCCAGAATGGGCTCCTTAGGTCTACTTTCTATCTACCCTTACCTCAAACTTCAGGTCCCTAGTGGCTTAGGCTTTCTTATCCACTAAGCTCTTACTCATTTGTTCTCTTCAAATCGAATGTGTTTTCACAGTGGCCCAGGCACTGGGCCAGGTCTGAAAACCCTGAAGGATTGCAAGCTACAGTTCAAAGGCTGTCAGCGTAGAGCAGCTGCCTGGATTCTTGCTCCTTTTCCTGGAGCTGCAGTGGTTGGGCTTATGGATGGCTCTTGAGGTTGTTGACATAAAGGGAAGGGCTACCTAGATTCCTCTCCCTTTAATTAACAACTAAAACAGCAATTAAAAAAATAATAAGCGGAAATAATTCCTGTCTTGTGAGGATATTCAACATGTCAGCAAATGTTCTGTAGTACATCTGCCTTAGTTCTCACCCTCACACAAACTCACACACTGAAGAACTGAATAGGGCTGGCAGCCATTGCTGCCACTCCAATATGATAAAGCAGGTTCAATTCCCGGAAACCTACATGGCAGAAGGAGAGAACAGGCTCTCTCAATTTCTCCTGTGACCTCCACGTGCAAACCACATACGTGGGAATAAACAGCCATAGCTTTAAAAATTAATTTAAAAAAACTGAATAAATGTAGGCTATTCGATGATGAGAATGCTGGTACAATCAGCCAATGTTTTCTCAATTTTCATTCATCTCAGATAAATATACTTCCTTTCTTGTTTCAGTATGCTGTTCTAGGATAATTGTATGGTTAATATGCTCATCAAAAAGTCAATTAACAACTTGTTGTCATCAGTGAGCTCTCTCTCTCTCTCTCAAGAAATGTAAGACATCACTGTTCCTGGTTTCCATGGAAAGTGACCTAAGAGAGTGAGTTCATTCCCCATAGCATTCCTAGTTCAGAAGAGAGGCTACAAGCCAGAGAAAAACCATGAGGTCTGAACTAAACAAACATTGAGCCAATCTGCAAGCCAATTTTGAGAATCAGCTGAGGATAAGAAAATATATTTTCCTCAATCAAGAGCCGTGTGGAGAGGAATCTTCTACCTCTCTTCAGTTTCAGTAATTACTGGGGTTTTTTGGAATGATCATGGGTATTTCTATATTAACATAAATAAAACATGAGCCAGCCTTGGCCATGGTTCAAAGCCCATCTTCAGTCACAGAACGAGTGAAGGTTTCCTGAACTGTAAGGCTGAGAAGAAATGAGTGTCTCATGGGCTGAGTCACAGCACAGTCAAGATCTGGGAACTTCAAAAAGACCATGAGGAAATTCTCATACAGAGGCTGAGGGAAAAGTTACATGGTCAGCTGAGTGAGGGAACGCTTCAGGCATTAATAACTACTCGAGACAAGAAGGGACACATCTGAGAACTAAGTGAGACTCGGTCTTTGAATGTTGGAGGCAGTTAGGGGCAAATACAGGATGGGAAGCTAGCTGTGAGTCAGATATGGTTTGTTCTCCAAACATTCACTTGGGGGAGGCTTGGCTCCCATTACAATAGTGCTGCCAGGTGGTGGGACCTTTAAGAGGTGGGCCCTGGTGGGAGATGGCTGAGTCCTTCTGTGAAAGGATTAATGCTGATCTTGCCCAGTGGGTTAGGTGTCACAGGAGTGAATTCATTTATTTCCCAGGAAGCTGAAGCTGAATAGTTCTACAAGAACCAACCTGCTTTTCCCTTTTATCCTGCTCTCTTGATTTTCTCTGGTGATGTGGTCTCTCACCTCTCTCACCTCTCTCTCTCTCTCTCTCCTTGCCACTCCCCTCCTCCACCTCCATGTATGTTTCCTACTCCGAAGTATTGTCCATCCAGAGGCCCTCACCAATAGCTAAACCTGTTACCATGTTCCTGGACCTCCCAAGACTGTAAAGCCCCAGTTTTAAGAGCACCCCAGGCTCTTGGGCTATAATAGTCGGCATCATCATCATCATTGAGTTAGTGTGTCTCTAAATACTTCTAGCTCTTATGTAACTCACTCTGAAGACCAGGCTGGCCTTGAACTCATGGATACCATCCTGCCTCTGCCTCCTATGTGCTGAGTTCAAGGATGTGCACTACTATACTTGGCTTCCTTTTTTTTTCAGCATCAGAAAATAAACCTTTTTCCCTACCACTAAGTATTAGAAAGAAATTATATGCTAGAAAACCAACTAAGAACACCCAGATTCATGCTTACAGGATCGAACTCACAAAGACAGCAGGACACATCAAGGAGGCATTTCCAGCCAAAGGTAAAATCTGCCCATTGTTTAATGACTGCTATTTATTAAAGTGCAGTCTGAAGGTGAGAAGTTACATGGAGACAAGAAAACACACACACACACACACACACACACACACACACATGAGACAATGTAAAAGATAACTATTTAGAAGGGAGAAAATTAGGGGGAGTACAGAATGCTAAAAAGAAGGCTGGAGAAACCCAGCAGGCTAACTCAGGCTTTGAATCTCAGAAATTCAGAGGTAGAGGCAGGTGGACCTCTGGGAATTTGGTCTCATCCTTGTCTAAATGGTGAGTTTCTGGTTAGCCAGGACAACATAGCTCTGTCTCAAAGGGATGAAAAAGAAGAGGGAAGGGAGAGATATAACCAGGATTCTAATGAGAGCTGAGATTCTAGCTAGAGACTGAAAAGCCTGTACGAAATGAGTTCCGGTCAGCAGAAATGCCAGGGCACAGAGCAGGGACGGGCTGCTGCCCTGGGGAAAGCTGGGGGATGGGGAGGTTGTCCCGATACCTAGGATATCTGCCTTCCAAGCTTTTTAGCAGAAGACTGCATTTCTGTTGAATCCATTGCTTGAGACAAAAAAAAAAAAAAAAAAGTCCAAATTTCACCATAGGTTAATGACGAACAGTTTTCCAATATGGTAGGTTTTAGAGGTAAACAGACTTTATGTTATGTGGTATGATGGCTACTCTTGGTTGTCAACTTGATCATATGCGGAATTAACTAAAGCTCAGGCAGTTGGACACACCCATGAAGGTTTTTTCCTTAATTGGATCTTTTGAGGTAGGAAGACCCACCCTAAATCTGGGCCACACCTTCTAGTGGCAGCCTATATGAAGAACATGGAGGAAGGCAGCCTGTTTGCTCTCGCTCTTGCTGGCAAGTCCATTCCTTCACTGGCATGAGTGCCTACTTCTTCAGGATTCTGATATCTGCTGAGGACCATCTGAGACATCTTCTTTAGGCTTAAATTGAACAGACAGTCACCTTTCCCTTCCACTAGAAGAATTTAATTGGATAATTATTGAAGGGTAAAGGAAAGATTTGGAGACAGAAATATAGATTTATTTATTGACCTGGCACCAGATCTGCCAGATGTTTTCTATGTCATTTCAAGCACTGTGTAGGTTTAGATTTATTTATTTATTTATTTATTATTTATTTTGAGACAGGGTTTCTCTGTATAGCCTTGGCTGTCCTGGAACTCACTCTGTAGACCAGGCTGGCCTTGAATTCAGAAATCTGCCTGCCTCTGCCTTCCGAGTGCTGGGATTAAAGGCGTGTGCCACCACACCCGGCGGCTTAGATTTTTAAAAAGCCTATTTTATTTCGGGTTCTTAAATGCTTCAACCTCCCTTCTAGCCCACTGACCAAAGGTAAGGAAGAAAGATGGTTAATAGGATGATGGAGTTGTGGACCTGTTTAGAAGTAATTGGGGGGGAGGGTGATTCCAATCTTTGTTGTCAGGATATCAGCCGTCCAGTCCACTAGCAAAATACCAACCATTAGTCAGTAGCAGTAATCCAGTCAAACAGCAAACCAAAAATATGAACCATTAGTAGTGGTTCAATCTAGCAGAAACCACAATGTCCCACTGAATCAGCATGGAGCCAGCAGAAGTAGCAAGACTAGAATCAGCTGGAATACCAAGAGAAGATTTTTGGCACCTTTTTTTGCTATGAAGGGAAGACCAGCAAAGCATTGCAAGGTGTAGCAATGCTAGAGTGTCTTCTCCCTGTCTGTGGGGTTCTATTTATATTCTTTGTCAACATCACACAACCTCTCAAGCATCCACTCGGCAAAACATCATATGCCCTCTCACATGCCTGCTTCAACAGAACATCCTCTCTCGAGACAGCTTCCAGGAAAATATCATGTGACACAACTGAGTTTCCGAAGAAACCAGAATTCCCACGTCACACGGCTTTTTACATCTAAGCTCCATGGATTATTAAATAGCAAAAATGAAAATCGGGGGACTATGTGACTTGAAAGCTCACCAGTGAAACCATTGCTCTCTCTTATTCCGTTATTCTTACCATACTCATTTTGTACTAGGGTCTCCAGGGGAATGGAACCTCAATAGGAAAAACAAAACAAAACAAAAACAATTCAAGCCTGGAATCATGAAAAGCCCTGGAGTATGGTAATTAAAAGTCTATTTTTTGAAGGCTGAAAGGCTTGGAGTCTGATGTCCTGAGGCAAGGCTGCCTAATGTAGAGGGTGCTGCCCACTTTCAGGGTGGCCTTCACACATTCCAGTTGCCTCCAGAAACACTTCATAGACAGACACAGGTATTTTCTGGATGAATTGGTTGAGATTTTGTGATAAAAAACTAGAGAAAAGTAACTTAAAGGAGGAGAGATTTATTTTAGCTCATGGTTTCAGAGCATTTAGCCTGCAGTTACTGAGTCCCATGGACCTGCACCAATCATGGTGGTGTCAATAAAAGCCTGGAGCAGAGAGTCACAGTGGCATCAATAGGTACATGCAGCAGAGTATCATGGGTAGCATCATTGGGAGTCTATTGCAGACATGAAGCAAAGAAAAAAGAAAGAAAGATATATAGCATCCAAGACCATTCTCCCAGCAACCTGTTTCCTCCAACCCAACTCCATCCTCCACAGCCCTCCTGTCTCCATTACCTTTAAATCCCATAGATCATGTGTTTTTTTTCCCATAAGATGTCCCTTAGGAAGGTCACAATTTGGCCCACCAAAAACCAACTACAGCCTTTAGAAAGCCTATGCACAGTCTGTACCAGTCAAAGTAAATGTGACTCCAACCAGAGTATCACATGTAAACACTGCAAGCCAGTCCTCAAGCCTGCATATCCTGCTTCTCCTATTCCTTCCCAGAAGACCATATTTGTCTTTCTTCCCACAGAGCTTTCTCCAAGTGGTTTTCTGGGATATCCCTGTTCTCTTCAGGACCTAGTGATTATAACTGCTCAAAATCTTGACCAGCACCCCTGGCTTTATCTGTCTCTAGTGTCAGCAACCTCACTCAAAGCAATAGACAAAATCAAAATTTACAAACATTCTGGAAAGTTCCACACAGGAAAAAAAAAATCACCCCCACTTGAGTACCATAGTTCTGAAGCATTCACAGTCAACCTCTGACCTTTGATAGCTGCTACCCTGATACCCCTTATGCGTAACTGCAACAGGATTATAATAACTCAATTCTGTATTAAACTTTATTATTCTGATCTGCAGATAGTAGGTTCTGTCTTCTAAACTACCACACAGTTTCCTCTGAGTTGATCATTCCCATCCTTCAGGATGGCTGGTAATGACTCAGAGGATTCCAAAGGGAGGTAAAATACTTCATATTCAGGCAACCCACTCAGATTCTGGATATTCAAACTGGAATTTCCTTAAAACTCAAGAAGTAAACAACTCACTAGCTTCAGGAAGTCTCTGAAACTAAGCAGATGCACTGGGACCCTTCCTCCTGAAGCTGATCAAAGCAATAAGGATTGCTGAGAGACAATCTTAAATTAGTTGTACTGCTTGGAAAAGACTCAGAAGAGCCAAGCTGTTTAAAAGAGACACTCTCCATCCAATCTGCCTAAAATCTTACAGTCAGCTTCAGGGATCCATTTCTCATAAGCCATCACTCATGCTGGGGTGGGCTTTTGATGATGCAGCTGTCTTTGAGTAATATCTGTTTCTTTAAGTACTTCCATTACCCACTCTTCTGTAACTAACCACAATAAAATTCATTGGTTCACTAAGTTGGACTTTGGTGGTATCCTTATTTTGGGTTGGTGTGGGTTTCTTATCTAGGGTGAGTAAATGCATTTTTCAGATCTCCCCCAGGAAGAGAGACCCCCTCCCCGATACTAACCAAACTGGTTGGAAGGAGGTATATAATTGAGAAATTCTTTTTCATGTGTACATAGTATAAAATCTATGTAGTTTAGTAATGTAAATACCACATAGAAATTAAATATCCACATGGTTTATGATACATTTTAATCCTTTCACACAGATAGTTTTTCAATATAAGAGTTCATATACATCCTCTTGAGGTGTGGTGGTATACACCTTCAATCCCAGCATTTGAGAGCCAGAGGCAGGTAGATTGCTTGTAAATTCAAGGCCAACCTGGTTCACATAGCAAGTTCTAAGCTAGCCAGGGCCACATAGTGAGAGAGAGAGGGAGAGAGAGAGAGAGAGACAGACAGACAGAGACAGAGAGAGAGAGAGACAGAGATGCAGAGACAGACAGAGTGACAAAAAGGCAGAAAGACAGAGAGGAAGAAGGAGAAGGAAGAGGAGAAAAAAGAAAAGAAAAGAAAAGAAAAGAAAAGAAAAGAAAAGAAAAGAAAAGAAAAGGGGGAGGAGAGGGGAGGGGTTAGGGGGGAGAAGAGAAGAGAAGAGAAGAGAATAGAAGAGAAGAGAAGAGAAGAGAAGAGAAGAGAAGAGAAGAGAAGAGAAGAGAAGAAGAGAAACCAAATTAAACCAAGAAGCTGGTCATGGTGATGATGCACATATGCACACCTGTAACCCCAGCACTCAGGAGGCAGAGACATGAGGGCTTCTAAATTCAAAGATAGCCTATTCTATCTATACGTTTGAGGGCAGCCAAGAATACACAGGGAGAAACTAACAACCAACCAGAAAACCACCTTTGGTCTTTACTGTTAAAAGGGCAATCATTTTGCACTCGGAGAAACAACTGTTTTCTGCTGTCTACCACATCTTAGGGAAAATGAGCTGTTTGGTAAGGTTGTTTCTGAGAGGGCAGCCACCAGCACATATTTTTAGAAGAAATTTATGCAAAAGTCAGATTATAAGTTACAGAAGTTGAGTATAAGAATTATCCCTAAAAGTAAAAGTGTCTAATGTGGCTGTGGGAAGATCTCCAGGCAGCATGGATGCTTCTGCAGGACTTGGGTAATGGGGTGAAGACAGACAGGGGGTGTGGAGGGGAGGTGCTTTCTTTTCATTGTCAATAGCTAACTGGGTGAGAGCCAAGAAAGCAGCAGAGTTTAGCTTTGATGCTTTCTAAACCAGATTAGTTCTATCTGACTTGAGATCTTATTGTCAAAACAAACAAACACAAAAGGCCCCTTCGTTGTGTTTATTATAATGTTGCCTTCCATGCATCGTGATTGATCTAAAGCAGATAATAGCTTTAAAAGTTGACTTATTTATGCCACTGCAGGGCTTCATGTTCTTTGAGAGCCTCGCAGTGGAGGTGTCCATAGAGATGCCAGGTAACTAGAGAGTTGACATTAATCTTGACTAAATGTTTTAAAGCATAGAATTGCAGCCTTGCTGTCTATGGTCTAATCCTGCCTTTGAGAAACCAAGCATCCTGGAGACTTCACAGTATGGTGTAGAAAAATATAAATAAAATGTAAAAAAAAATCCCTTGTTAGAAAGTCAGCCCCCACTGAAGCCCTGTAAGGCCCATTATTGCAGCCCCTGAAGCTGCAGAAGAAAGGGTGAAATTGCAGGATGCTCTACCCCACACAAAATGAAGAGATGTTTTTCTGTCTGGGACTCAAAAACTGGGATAATATTTTGACCTAAATGAAGTCTTCTCAGCCTCTGAGAACTTTGGCCATTGTTGGCAAGCGTGTTACACATATCAAGGGTGTTCAAGCCCTGGGCCAACTGTGTGAGTCACAGTCCTGGATATGCCATTGGTCACTTGAGAGAAGGATGCTTTAAGCTTAAGAACCAGAAATGGCTGTAGAATGTTGAATTAACATTTTTATTTTGTCCTTGGAGCCCATTCATCTGTCAGCTATGAAATGGCTATTGTACCTCTTATGAGAGTCTGTATTCATATTGTTGTGGCATAGCCACCAGAGAAAAACTGCTCTGACACAGATTTAAGCCAGTAGAAAGTCTTTATTAGCCAGACAGAGACTATACTGGGTCTTTGGGATTCCAGTGTAGCACCAAACATTTCTTGGGGTGAACCTTTAAGCACAAAAACTATGTTCTAAATGACATACTTCAGTTAACAAGAATTGTTAGCCAGGAGCAGAACTACAAAAGCCAAAAAGCAAGGTTAGTACTTTCCCAGAGCTAAGGCCTTTGGTGGTATAGGTCTATTTGCTCATGTTGGCAAGTGATGCTGTCTGTGTGCTAAGCTTTATGGCCTGAATGATACTTCCACCATGGAGTTGTGCTAAGGTCTGGATCCCTGTTACAATACAAATCAAATAAAAGCACCTGGGACTAGAGATGTGACTCAACAGTTAAGAGCACTTTCTGCTCTTGCAGAAGACAAGGGTTCAATTCCCAGCACCCACGTGGTAGTTTCCAATCATCCTTAACTCCAGTTCCAGGGAATTTGATGCCTCTGTGGCATCAAACATGCACATAGTGCACAGATGTACATTCAGGAAAAACATACACATAGAGAAAAGCCACCAACTGTACCAACAATGATTTCTTAACCAATAATGAATGAAAGTAGAACAATATCGACTGTCCTTGACCCTGATGCTATCTGTTCATCTTTGGCTGACTAGCACACAGACCCTAGAGAGCTCGCCTCTCTTCTGTGGTTTTATTTATTACTTATCCAAGAAATAGTTACAGTTTTAGTATTTAAACTGATAAGAAATTCTCAAATTGGCTCTTCTACTAGCCATGTGATGTTCTCTAGAGTGGATGCAACTGCATCATTTGTAATGCTATCTAACAGTATATATGATACAGTGTATGTAGCTGTGCATTTATGCTGCTGCCTACAGTGCATGTAGCTACATCATTTGTGATTCTGTTTGCAGTGCATGTGGCTGTGTATTTGTGACGTCTGCAGTGTATGAAACTGTGTATTTGTGATGCTGTCTGCAGTGTATGTAGTTGTATTTTTATAATGCTGTCTGCAGTATAATCTAGTTTCAATTCTATAATTTGTGAGTGCTTGGAACTGAGACCTTTATCCACCACCCCCACTTCTCTCTCCTTACCTCCTTTTTAACTTCATAACAACGGCATGTGTTTCTTTGGGTTTTTTTTTTCTACTTATTCTATTATGTTTTTCTTTAATGTCTTGTTTTCTTGTTAAAATTATAGAATTGTATTTAATCAATAATGTACTTTTATAGATTTATTTTATTTGTATTTATGTGTATATGTCTGTATAAATGTATTCCATGTGTCTGCAGGTGCCCTCAAAGGCCAGCTGGAGTCACAGGCGTTATGAGCTACCTACCTCAGGTGGGTATTGGAACCGAACTCAGGTCATCTAGAGGAGCAGTAAGATCACTTAACCACTGAGCCATCTGTTTAGCCCCACAGATGTTATTTCTTATGTACAGGCTTAACATAAATAAATTTTAAATTGCAACAGATCACTTCTGAGATGAGAATTATATGTTTCCAAATTACTGTCTGTGATGGATAGTTTTGTCTATTTGACGCAAGCTGGAGTTATCTGGGAGGAGGAAACCTCAGTTGAAGAACTGCATCCATTATTTTGGCTTATGGACATGTTGGTGGGACTTTTTTTTTATTAATAATTGATATAGGATGACACAGATCACTGTGAGTGGCATCATCTGTGATGGCTATTTTTGGTTGTCAACATGACTATTTGGAATTAATTAGATAAAAAAAAATTGAGGCCATACCAGTAAAAGGTTTTACTTAATTCTGACATAGGAAGAGGTACTTCGTGAGGTGGGGAGATGTACCTTTAATCTGGGCCACACCTTCAGAAGCCTATGTAAGGACATGGAAGATGTAACATAAGCCTTTGAACTTTGCCTGCTTGCCCTTGCCTTGCTAGCAAGTCCTTTCTTTCATTGGCACTATATCCTATTTCTTTAGGATTCCAGTGTCTACTGAAGACC
Organism: Mus caroli; assembly: GCF_978045245.1. Classification (NCBI taxonomy): domain Eukaryota; kingdom Metazoa; phylum Chordata; class Mammalia; order Rodentia; family Muridae; genus Mus; species Mus caroli. The sequence continues at coordinate 123,699,946 of NW_028227258.1, read as the reverse complement.
AGCTGAGACATCTAGCCTTAGTCTCATGGACTGAGCAGAAACGGGGCTCTTGAACTTTTTGTTCATAGCCAGCCATTGTTGAATTAGCTGGACTTCTCTCCACATATAGAGAGTCATTCTATAAGCTTTGACTAATACACCATCCCAGGAAGGTGAGCCAAGACTGTACAAGAAAGAAAACTAGTCAAGTTAAGGGAAACAAGCTAGTTAGTAGTGTTCTTCCATGGTCTCTGCTTTAGTTCCTGCCTCTGTTCCTTCTTGAGTTCCTGCCCTAACTACCCACAATGATGGATGGTAAACTTTAAGCCAAGTAAACTCTCTTCTTCCCAAGTTGCTTCCCTTATAGTGTTTATCACAGCAGTAGAATCAGACAGTATCTGTGTAGTGAATTATCTATCATGATTTGGACAGAATATTCTATCCTTTTATGTAGTATTGATTTTGTTTGCTAGCATGTTTTTTAAACTTTGCCCTGTGCTCATGAGGGCTGCTGTTCTGCATATTTCCTTTCTTACAAATGTGTTTGTCTTGGCCTCAGAGTACTCTATCCAGTAGAAAAATGTGTTGTGATCTCTCCTTCCTTCTCCCTCACCCTTCTTTATCACTTTGGCCACTCTTCCTCATGAGACTGAGATGATCTCTTCCTTAAAAGTCTGTAACCTTGGTCAATGTATTCATTTAGCTGTTTGGATGTGGAAATTTCCATGATAACTCCTTTAACTAAAAGTTTAGTATATGTATTGTCATAACATCAAAAAACTCAAGACAGTTTCTCAATTGCTTCCATCACATTGGCTAGTAGACACCTTTGAAGACATTTCCATGATAGCTAATTGATATAGGAGGGCCCAGACCACTATGGACAGTGCCAGCTCGAGTTAGGTGGGCCTGTGATGTATAAGAAAGATTGTAGAGCAAGCTGGGGGTGGAAACTCATCAACAGAATTTCTCTGTGGGTGCAGTTTCTATTCTTGGGTTTCTCTTTTGCCTCTGCCAATGATAGGCAGTAACTTTCAAGCCAAATAAACCACTTCCTCCCCAAGTTGCTTTTGGTCAGAATGTTTTATTAAACCATCAGAGAAACAAAATAATCTACTCAAATTTCCTTCATAGTGACTTATCAAGGCATCTTGGACAGCTTTGTCTTTTACGTTTTCAGTCTCAGCTACATTGTTTGATTTATTGGCCTGTGAATATAGTAGCCTACATTGTATTCCTAGATTCACTTGCAGAAGTAATTGATTTGTGGGTTGATTTGAGATTAGGGTCCTTGGCTATGAAGCTGATTAGACATGAGCCAGACCTGAATAAAGTGAGCCCTAACCCAATATGACTGATACTTACAAAAAAAAAAGGGCACACATCCACACAAGTCTGCAGTAGAAGATTAGTGTTCAGCTGCCATCAGCTAAGGAATTGCCAGGGTTCTGGGATAGCCTTCATCATTCAACCTTTGATTCCAGAAGTACTGGGCAATGGACTTGAGTTTTTTAAGCTGCACTGGGTTCTGTTTAAATTGGAGGCATGGGGTCTATTTTTCCCCACTTTTTTGAACAGTTTAAGCTCTTTCATTTCATAGAAGACCAGCTCCACTCTTGGGAGCTTTCCTTTCTCTGGGTTGCCAAGTGTCTGCCTACCCCCAACTTTTTTCCCCAGGAATTTCTGCTTCACTTAACAGGAAAGGGACACTCCTCTCTTGATCCATTTGAGAGATGTGTGTTTGCCAGTGAAATCCTTCCCTCACACTTTCTTACAGTCATAGATGATGTCAGAATATGTGGAGAAATGGTCATAATTTTGCCTAAAGGATTAAAATTCTATGGTCATATATCAAAATAAGAACTTGGTGACTGTCACCTAGGATATGGCTTTGTTTCTTATAAGAACCTTCTCTGTCCACCCTTTCTCTCATCTTTCCTTTCTCCTTCTCTCTACTTCCCCATTTGTTCTTTGTCCTTTCCCTTTCCCTTTCCTTCTTTTCTTCTCTTCTCTTCTCTTCTCTTCTCTTCTCTTCTCTTCTCTTCTCTTCTCTTCTCTTCTCTTCTCTTCTCTTCTCTTCTCTTCTCTTCTCTCCTCTCCTCTCCTCTCCTCTCCTCTCCTCTCCTCTCCTCTCCTCTCCTCTCCTCTCCTCTCCTCTCCTCTCCTCTCCTCTCCTCTCCTCTCCTCTCCTCTCCTCTCCTCTCCTCTCCTCTTCTCTCCTTTCCTCTTCCTCTTCCTCTTCCTCTTCTTCTTCCTCTCCTCTTCCTCTCCTCTTCCTCTCCTCTTCCTCTCCTCTTCCTCTCCTCTTCCTCTCCCTCTCCTCTTCCTCTCCTCTTCCTCTCCTCTTCCTCTCTTCTTCTCTTCCTCTTCTCTTCTCCTCCTCTTCTCTTCTCTTCCTCTTTTTTCTCTTTCTCTTCTCTCTCTCTCTCTCTCTCTCTCACTCTCTCTCCCTCCCCTCCCCTCTCCTCCCCTCCCCTCCTTTCCTCACCTCTCCGGGTTCCTTGAGATACCTACCGTCTCTCAAACAGTAAGGTGGAAAGCAACTGAGGGAGACACTTAACATCAACCCCAGGCTTCCACAAGCAAGCGCATACATATACAGACCCTCGGGAAGACGGCCGCATGTACCCCTCCCCCATACACATACACATACACATACACATACACATACACATACACATACACATACACATACACATACACATACACATACACATACACATACACAAAATAAGACGAAACCCAGAAAGAAAAGGCTACACAGGCTCCTCAAGGAATAAATCTTCTCGCTGGAAACTGAATGAGGAATCTCACTCGTCACAGAGAAAGATGAAGAGAAAAGCAGAGAGGGAAGGACCAGAAGAGTTTCCAACACTAGCTACAGCCTTGGGAACTGGTAACAGACTTTAATGAGCCATGTCAGCAGCAAACCCACACTCTTGATTGAGGGGTTAGCGCCCTTCCGAGATGCTGTTCTACACAGGTTAATCATCATTCCTCCCCAGGCCCCAGCGCACAAACTAAGCTTAGTTCATTTATTCATGCTCTGCTCCCATTGATTCCTTCCTCCATCCACTTATCCTCTCAACAAATAATTTATTGACTGGTTTCCAAGAAGAATCCCTTTTCGTGTTTTATCTGCGGTGTGGGAGACTAGCACCAAGCGCTGGGCGCTGAATAGATTCTTCCCGGCAAGCTTACACCTGTCGGCAAATGAGGCTGGAAAATGTTCCTGAGGGGGCAACATAATATGCTGTCTCCAGGCGCAACCTTTGCACATCAAACACTCCGTGAAGAAAGAGGCCAGCTGGTGTGTGGAACTCTCCCTGAGGATCCCACTGTGCCAAAGCTGCTCAAAACAAAAGCTCCCGATGGCTGGCACTCCTGGGAGGTGTAGGTCAGCCGGAGCTTTTCCGCGACTCCTTCTTAGTATCTTCACAGGAGAACCGCCTCCCTCCTTTGCGTATAATCTTTTCCCTTCCAGTGACAAGGTAGATACACAGGGAGGTGATAATTGATGTTAAGTGTACGCAGTTTCGCTTCGCTGTCGCGTCCCAACTTGAGCTGCAGACATTTCAAGTTTCTTCTGGTGAATCATGTCGGTGCTGAGTGATGGATTGACAGTTGCTCTTTGAACGGATTCTCCCTGGAAGTTATGGACCCTTCACTTTGGACTCTCTAGTCTAGTTTCTGTCTCTTTCTTGTACTGTGTGCGTTTTCTAACTGTCTTAATAATACTCCTCCCCTCTATTACTGATTCTATGGAATCGATCATCAGTGGACTGAGCTTCCAAATCCTTCTGTGCAGCGCTGGTTAAAGCCATATGAATAACTTCCATCAAGACTTTTGTGTTTAGCAGAAAACCCAAGTGTAAGTCCATGATATACTGGGTGGGTTTTTAGGACCAAGATTGATTTAGTGGTTTATTTTTAATGTTTAAACATTGAAAGGTAGTAGATATTTAGGTATATATTCTAAAATATTTTAGTGTACATTTCTGTGAATTTGGCTAATACATTCTCTTCTATCACCATAGGGGAACTTGGAGCCTGGGGAGACAGCTCAGATGCTAAAGAGCTTGCTGCCCAAGCTTGCAGACCTGAGTTTAATCCTCATCATCTAGGCTAGGCTGGCCGGAATCACACACAGTCCTGGCTCTGCCTTTCCAGAGGTGGACTTACAAACATGTACCAAATGCCTGTTTTGTTGTGTGTTTTTTTGTTTGGTTGTTTTTTGTTGTTTATATGTCTCTTGGTGATCTAAACTCAAGGCTTCATGCTTGTGTGGCAACTGCTTTGCTGACTAAGCCATCTTTCTACACCCAAAGGCTTCTGTTTGATTTATTTTATTTATTTTTTTTTAATTTTTTTTGTCATCCAGGAAAACAATAAAAGCACCTCTCTTTCTTTCTTTCTTTCTTTCTTTCTTTCTTTCTTTCTTTCTTTCTTTCTCTCTCTCTCTCTCTCTCTCTCTCTCTCTCTCTCTTTCTTTCTTTCTTTCTTTTTCAGAGCTAGCTACAGGTCACATACACTAACTAGACAGTAGTATTTTCATATTTATGCCTTCAGATGCAGTAAAATGAAACATATCTATTCTTTACTGACTTTCCAGTTTGGAGTTCCCATGCCATTTGTGCAGAAGCTGAGACAGAGTTCAGAGGCAGATGCACAGGAGCTCCTGAGCTGGGACCCTGGACCTTCCAGACTGTCATAGTTCCAGAATGTTTACAAAACACAAGCCAAAATGCTTTGCTCTAGACCATTGTGATCTATAATCACACAACTGTACAAATAGCACACCAAACTTCATATTTATCCAATGAAGTAGCCACTGATCCCCTCCCCTCAACCATTACCTATCATCTATAAATGTCTATGACAACAACTATTTCAGTCTCTACATCTGGGTGAAGTTATGAGGTTCATTGCCAAGGACCAGCCTCAGCCCCCTTGGGAGAGGGTCCTGAGGAAGGAGTGTTTGGGAGTCAGATGGATGCAAGCTGACAGCTCTGTGAGCTGCTCAAGATGGCTCTCTCTTACAGACCAAAGCCCAGCCTTTTATTTAGGATAAGCTACCTTCTTAGGAATTGTATTTTAACTCAATCATTTACCCCATGTTCCCTTTTGATTATCCCATGAATCAGAATTTTATGACTTTAGACCCTTGACTCTAAAGACAGAGCTACATGGCTGAAGCTGCTGAGTTCTGCTTCTTGCTGGAGCTGGAACATGGCCTCGTTATTCTATACATTATCACTAGCTTTCTGTTTTCCAACTCCTTCCCTGACTAAACTTGGATATTCTGGAACTTGCTCTATAGACATACCTTATACTCAGACATCTAGATGGTTCTGTCTCCTAAATGCTGGAATCAAAGACATGTACTACCATGCCTAGACCTAAGATTTTTTTTTTTACCTATAACTTGCTCTGTCCCAGATTAGCCTTGAACTCAGAGATCTGCATGCCTTTGTCTCCTGGTATTAAAGGTGTATACCTCCATGCCTGAGCCTAAGCTTTTCATGGCCACCATTCTTCAAGATCTGGATCAAAAGCCTATGTCTTCCAGTCTCAAGATCTGGATCACAGTGTGCCCTCTATTTCTGGATTTTAGTTCATTCTAGATTAAAAGTCTAAACTATTCCTTGTTCAACTGCAAACACAAATAATAAGCTTAGCCTGGTGGGATCTTACTCTGAGATCACCACTCCTTAAATCTCATTATCTCCTTCCTTAATACCTTTCTAACAAAGTTAGGTCATTAGTGCAGCTGCCTCTGACATTTCAGATTCATGAAGGCCCTCACACAATTCATACTAAATCCTTATCTTACATTGATTAATATAGTCTTGAACTCATATTTACAGAATTCTTTCCCACAGCCTTAAGGGCTTTCCTGAAGGTCAGGACATTTTGCTGAGGAACACCAGACACATTCTTGCTTCCTGGAATCCTGCTGTTTCTAATTATCATGGAGTCATTAACCTTGGCAGGGAGAACATTCCCAGAAGGAGGAACAGAACATAAAGTATATACATTATTATACAAACAAGCCTTACACCTACAGCAACTGTCAGCACTGAAGAAGACCCATACCCTGCTGGCTCTGCTCCTAGGGTAGGAACAATGTCACACCACCCCTTCCATGACCATGCCAGACCTACAGTTCATGTCACTTTGTGCATGTCTGATTCCATTTACACAATGCTCTCCATTCGTGTCATCACAAATAACAGGATTTCATTCTTTCTTAGGGTTCAATATTCCATCTAGTATCACACCCCATATACTTTAGCCATTAGTCAATCATCTGACAAACTCTTACATATTGTTCCAGTGCACAAGAGAGACAGACATCTCTTCAATATGCTGAGTTCAATTCCTTTGTGTAAATGCCCAATAGTGTTGTTTGTAGATCATTCAGTGCCTATATTTTTAACTGTTTGAGGATCCTGTATAGCATTTCTCATAATGATCATACTACTTTACACTCCCTCCAAAAGTGTATTTTCTCTGCATAGCCACCAATGATTGTTATCTTTTGTCTCTTGGCCCATAGTCATGATTATTGAAATAAGGTGGCTGCTCATTTTGGTTTTGATTTGCATTTTCATGACTATTAATGATGTTGGGTATCTTCTTTATAGATCTGTTTGTTATTTACATATTTTCTTTTGAGAAAGCTATTAGGCCCACTGCTCATTTTTTAACGTATTTTTTAGTATGCTATTAAGACTTGGGCTCCTTCAACAACATCAAAGTAAATGGTGAGAAGCTTGAAGGAATCCCACTAAAATCAGGGACTAGACAAGGCTGCCCACTTTCTCCCTACCTATTCAACATTGTACTTGAAGTCCTAGCCAGAGCAATTTGAAAACAAAAGTAGATCAAGGGGTTACAAATTGGAAAGGCAGAAGTCAAAATATCACTTTTTGCAGATGATATGATAGTATATATGAGTGACCCTAAAAATTCCACCAGAGAACTCCTAAACCTGATAAACAGCTTCGGTGAAGTAGCTGGATATAAAATTAACTCAAACAAGTCAATGGCCCTTCTCTACACAAAGGATAAACAGGCTGAGAAAGAAATTATGGAAACAACACCCTTCTCAATAGTCACAAATAATATAAAATATCTTGGTGTGACTATAACTAAGGAAGTGAAAGATCTGTATGATAAGAACTTCAAGTCTCTGAAGAAAGAAATTAAAGAAGATCTCAGAAAATGGAAAGATCTCCCATGCTCATGGATTGGCAGGATCAACATTGTAAAAATGGCTATCTTGCCAAAAGCAATCTACAGATTCAATGCAATCCCCATCAAAATTCCAACTCAATTCTTCAACGAATTAGAAAGGGCAATCTGCAAATTCATCTGGAAAAACAAAAACCTAGGATAGCAAAAACTCTTCTCAAGGATAAAAGAAACTGTGGTGGAGTCACCATGCCTGATCTAAACCTGTACTACAGAGCAATTGTGATAAAAACTGCATGGTACTGGTATAGCGACAGACTAAGTAGACCAATGGATTAGAATTGAAGACCCAGAAATGAACCCACACACATATGGTCACTTGATCTTTGACAAGGGAGCAAAAACCATCCAGTGGAAAAAAGACAGCATCTTCAAAATATGGTGCTGGCACAACTGGCGGTTATCATGTACAAGAATGCGAATTGATCCATTCCTATCTCCTTGTACTAAGGTCAAATCTAAGTGGATCAAGGAACTCCACATAAAACCAGAGACAGTAAAACTTATAGAGGAAAAAGTGTGGAAAAGCCTCGAAGATATGGGCACAGGGGAAAAATTCCTGAATAGAACAGCAATGGCTTGTGCTGTAAGATTGAGAATCAACAAATGGGACCTCATAAAATTGCAAAGCTTCTGTAAGGCAAAAGACACCGTCAATAAGACAAAAAGGCCACCAACAGATTGGGAAAGGATCTTTACCTATCCTAAATCAGACAGGGGACTAACATCCAATATATATAAATAACTTAAGAAGGTGGTCTCCAAAAAATCAAATAACCCCATTAAAAAAATGGGGCTTAGAGCTAAACAAAGAATTCTCACCTGAAGAATACCGAATGGCTGAGAAGCACCTGAAAAAATGTTCAGCATCCTTAATCATCAGGGAAATGCAAATCAAAACAACCCTGAGGAATTGTGCGCGGGACCTGAGACTGCATTAGTTAGGGAAACAGAAAACCGGCCTGAGTAGGGCAACAGGCCTCTTCCGGCCTGAACAGCAGCGGGGTAGCTAGAGCTCAGGGTCGGCTGACACCCTCCAGCTACCCACGACCCCCGCCACAGGATTTTGAGACTTCTGGTGAGTAGAACACAGCTTCTGCTCCAGTCCAATCACGCGGGACCTGAGACTGCTTTGGTTGGGGAGGCAGAAATCCGGCCTGAGTAGGGCCACAAGCCTGTTCCGGTCAGAACAGCACCAGGGTAGCTAGGGCGCCGCAGGGTCGGCTGACACTCACCCGCTACCCACAACACCTGCCACAGGATCTTAAGACCTCTGGTGAGTGGAACACAGCTTCTGCTCCAATCTTTAAACAGTGACAAGGACAACAACTAACCCGAGAGATTACCAGATGGCGAAAGGTAAACATAATAATCTTACTAACAGAAACCAAGACCACTCACCATCATCAGAACCCAGCACTCCCACTTCGCCCAGTCCAGGGCACCCCAAAACACCAGAAAAGCTAGACACGGATCTAAAAGAATATCTGATGATGATGGTAGAGGACATCAAGAAAGACTTTAATAACACACTTAAAGAAATACAAAGGAACACTGGTAAACAGGTAGAAGACATTAAAGAGGAAGCATAAAAATCCCTTAAAGAATTGCAGGAGAACACTGCTAAAGAGTTACAAATCCTTAAAGAAAACAGGATAACACAATCAAACAGGTAGAAGTCCTTAAAGAAAAACAGGAAAACACATCCAAACAGATGATGGAAATGAACAAAACCATACTAGACCTAAAAAGGGAAGTAGACACAATAAAGAAAACCCAAAATGAGGCAACACTGGAGATAGAAACCCTAGGAAAGAAATCTGGAACCATAGATACGAGCATCAGCAACAGAATACAAGAGATGGAAGAGAGAATCTCAGGTGCAGAAGATTCCATAGAGAACATCGGCACAACAATCAAGGAAAATATAAAATGCAAAAAGATCCTAACTCAAAACATCCAAGAAATACAGGACACAATGAGAAGACCAAACCTACGGATAATAGGAGTGGATGAGAATGAAGATTTTCAACTCAAAGGACCAGCAAACATCTTCAACAAAATTATAGAAGAAAACTTCCCAAATCTAAAGAAAGAGATGCCCATGAACATACAAGAAGCCTACAGAACTCCAAATAGACTGGACCAGAAAAGAAATACCTCCCGACACATAATAATCAGAACAACAAATGCTCTAAATAAAGATAGAATACTAAAAGCAGTAAGAGAAAAAGGCCAAGTAACATATAAAGGCAAGCCTATCAGAATTACACCAGATTTTTCACCAGAGACTATGAAAGCCAGAAGATCCTGGACAGATGTTACACAGACACTAAAAGAACACAAATTCCAGCCCAGGCTACTATACCCAGCCAAATTCTCAATTAACATAGATGGAGAAACCAAAGTATTCCACGACAAAACCAAATTCACACATTATCTCTCCATGAATCCAGCCCTTCAAAGGATAATAAGAGAAAAAAACCAATACAAGGACAGGAACCACGCCCTAGAAACAACAAGAAGGTAATCCCTCAACAAACCTAAAAGAAGACAGCCACAAGAACAGAATGCCAACTTTAACAACAAAAATAACAGGAAACAACAATTACTTTTCCTTAATATCTCTTAATATCAATGGACTCAACTCCTCAATAAAAAGACATAGACTAACAAACTGGCTACACAAACAAGACCCAACATTTTGCTGCTTACAGGAAACTCATCTCAGAGAAAAAGATAGACACTACCTCAGAATAAAAGGCAGGAAAACAATTTTCCAAGCAAATGGTAGGAAGAAACAAGCTGGAGTAGCCATTCTAATATCTGATAAGATTGACTTCCAACCCAAAGTTATTAAAAAAGACAGGGAGGGACACTTCATACTCATCAAAGGTAAAATCGTCCAAGAGGAACTATCAATCCTGAATATCTATGCTCCAAATGCAAAGGCAGCCACATTCATTAAAGAAACTTTAGTAAATCTCAAAGCACACATTGCACCTCATACAATAATAGTGGGAGACTTCAACACACCACTTTCACCAATGGACAGATCATGGAAACAGAAACTAAACAGGGACACAGTGAAACTAACAGAAGTTATGAATCAAATGGATCTGGCAGATATCTACAGAACATTCTATCCTAAAACAAAAGGATATACCTTCTTCTCAGCACCTCATGGTACCTTCTCCAAAATTGACCACATAATTGGTCACAAAACAGGCCTCAACAGATACAAAAATATTGAAATTGTCCCATGCATCCTATCAGATCACCATGGACTAAGGCTGATCTTCAATAACAAAATAAATAATAGAAAGCCAACCTTCACGTGGAAACTGAACAACACTCTTCTCAATGATACCTTGGTCAAGGAAGGAATAAAGAAAGAAATTAAGGACTTTTTAGAGTTCAATGAAAATGAAGCCACAACATACCCAAACTTATGGGACGCAATGAAAGCATTTCTAAGAGGAAAACTCATAGCTCTGAGTGCCTCCAAAAGGAAACTAGAGAGAGCATACATTAGCAGCTTGACAACACACCTAAAAGCACTAGAACAAAAGGAAACAAATTCACCCAAGAGGAGTAGACAGCAGGAAATAATCAAACTCAGGGCCGAAATCAACCAAGTGGAAACAAGAAGAACTATTCAAAGAATCAACCAATCAAGGAGCTGGTTCTTTAAGAAAATCAACAAGATAGATAAACCCTTAGCCAGACTCACTAGAGGGCACAGGGAAAGCATCCTAATTAACAAAATCAGAAATGAAAAAGGAGACATAACAACAGATCCTGAAGACATCCAAAACACCATCAGATCCTTCTACCAAAGGCTATAATCAACAAAACTGGAGAACCTGGATGAAATGGAGAAGTTCCTAGACAGATACCAGGTACCAAAGGTGAATCAAGATCAGGTTAATGATCTAAACACCCCTATATCCCCCAAAGAAATAGAAGCAGTCATTAATAGTCTCCCAACTAAAAAAAGCCCACGACCAGATGGGTTTAGTGCAGAGTTCTATCAGACCTTCAAAGAAGATCTAATCCCAGTTCTTCACAAACTATTCCACAAAATAGAAACAGAAGGTACTCTACCCAACTCATTCTATGAAGCCACAATTACTCTGATACCTAAACCACAAAAAGACCCAACAAAGATAGAAAACTTCAGACCAATATCCCTTATGAATATTGACGCAAAAATCCTCAATAAAGTTCTTGCTAACCGAATCCAAGAACACATCAAAACAATCATCCATCCTGACCAAGTAGGTTTCATCCCAGGGATGCAGGGATGGTTCAATATACGGAAATACATCATCGTAATCCAGTATATAAACAAACTCAAAGACAAAAACCACATGGTCATCTCGTTAGATGCGGAAAAAGCATTTGACAAGATCCAACACCCATTCATGATAAAAGTCTTGGAAAGATCAGGAATTCAAGGCCCATACCTAAACATGATAAAAGCAATCTACAGCAAACCAGTAGCCAACATCAAAGTAAATGGTGAGAAGCTTGAAGCAATCCCTCTAAAATCAGGGACTAGACAAGGCTGTCCACTTTCTCCATACCTACTCAACATTGTACTTGAAGTCCTAGCCAGAGCAATTCGACAACAAAAGGAGATCAAAGGGATACAAATTGGAAAAGATGAAGTCAAAATATCACTTTTTGCAGATGATATGATAGTATATATAAGTGACCCTAAAAATTCCACCAGAGAACTCCTAAGCCTGATAAACAGCTTCTGTGAAGTAGCTGGATATAAAATTAACTCAAACAAATCAATGGCCTTTCTCTACACAAAGAATAAACAGGCTGAGAAAGAAATTAGGGAAACAACACCCTTCTCAATAGTCACAAATAATATAAAATATCTTGGCGTGACTCTAACTAAGGAAGTGAAAGATCTGTATAATAAAAACTTCAAGTCTCTGAAGAAAAAAATTCTAGAAGATCTCAGAAGATGGAAAGATCTCCCATGCTCATGGATTGGCAGGATCAACATTGTAAAAATGGCTATCTTGCCAAAAGCAATCTACAGATTCAATGCAATCCCCAGCAAAATTCCAACTCAATTCTTCAACGAATTAGAAAGTGCAATCTGCAAATTCATCTGGAATAACAAAAAACCTAGGATAGCAAAAACTCTTCTCAAGGATAAAAGAACCTCTGGTGGAATCACCATGCCGGACCTAAAGCTTTACTACAGAGCAATTGTGATAAAAACTGCATGGTACTGGTATAGTGACAGACAAATAGACCAATGGAATAGAATTGAGGACCCAGAAATGAACCCACACACCTACGGTCACTTGATCTTCGACAAGGGAGCTAAAAACATCCAGTGGAAGAAAGACAGCATTTTCAACAAATGGTGCTATCACAACTGGTTGTTAACATGTAGAAGAATGCGAATCGATCCATTCCTATCTCCTTGTACTAAGGTTAAGTCTAAGTGGATCAAGGAACTTCACATAAAACCAGAGACACTGAAACTTATAGAGGAGAAAGTGGGGAAAAGCCTTGAAGATATGGGCACAGGGGAAAAATTCTTGAATAGAACAGCAATGGTTTGTGCTGTAAGATCGAGAATTGACAAGTGGGACCTCATGAAACTGCAAAGCTTCTGCAAGGCAAAAGACACCATCAATAGGACAAAAAAACCACCAACAGATTGGGAAAGGATCTTTACCTATCCTAAATCAGATAAGGGACTAATATCCAATATATATAAAGAACTCAATAAGGTGGACTCCAGAAAGTCAAATAACCCCATTAAAAAATGGGGCTCAGAACTGAACAAAGAATTCTCACCTGAGGAATACCGAATGGCAGAGAAGCACCTGAGAAAATGTTCAACATCCTTAATCATCAGGGAAATGCAAATCAAAACAACCCTGAGATTCCACCTCACACCAGTCAGAATGGCTAAGATCAAAAATTCAGGTGACAGCAGATGCTGGCGAGGATGTGGAGAAAGAGGAGCACTCCTCCATTGCTGGTGGGATTGCAAGCTTGTACAATCACTCTGGAAATCAGTCTGGCAGTTCCTCAGAAAATTGGACATAGTACTACCGGAGGATCCAGCAATACCTCTCCTGGGCATATATCCAGAAGATGTCCCAACTGTTAAAAAGGACACATGCTCCACTATGTTCATAGCAGCCTTATTTATAATAGCCAGAAGCTGGAAAGAACCCAGATGTCCCTCAACAGAGGAATGGATACAGAAATTATGGTACATTTACACAATGGAGTACTACTCAGCTATTAAAAAGAATGAATTTATGAAATTCCTAGCCAAATGGATGGACCTGGAGGGCATCATCTTGAGTGAGGTAACACAATCACAAAAGAACTCACACAATATGTATTTACTGATAAGTGGATATTAGCCCAAAACTTAGGATACACAACATATAAGATACAATTTGCTGAACGCATGAAACTCAAGAAGAATGAAGACCAAAGTGTGGACACTGTGCCCCTTCTTAGAATTGGGAACAAAACACCCAGGGAAGGAGTTACAGAGACAAAGTTCGTAGCTGTGATGAAAGGATGGACCATTTAGAGACTGCCGTATCCAGGGACCCATCCCATAAGCAGCTTCTAAACGCTGACACCATTGCATACACTAGCAAGATTTTGCTGAAAGGACCCAAATATAGCTGTCTCTTGTGAGACGATGCCGGGGCCTAGCAAACACAGGAGTGGATGTTCACAGTCAGCTATTGGATGGATCACGGGGCTCCCAATGGAGAAGCTAGAGAAAGTACCCAAGGAGCTAAAGGGATCTGCAACCCTATTGTTGGAACAACATGATGTACTAACCAGAACCCCGGAGCTCTTGTCTCTAGCTGCATATGTATCGAAAGATGGCCTAGTCGGCCATCAATGGAAAGAGAGGCCCATTGGACTTGCAAACTTTATATGCCCCAATATAGGGGAATGCCAGGGCCAAAAGAATGGGAATGGGTGGGTAGGGAAGTGGGGGGCGCTATGGGGGACTTTTGGGATAGCATTGGAAATGTAATTGAGGAAAATATGTAATAAAAATATTAAAAATTAAAAAATAAAAATAACCATGTTTTTCTACTTTAAAAAAAAAAACAACCCTGAGATTCCACCTCACACCAGTCAGAATGGCTAAGATCAAAAATTCAGGTGACAGCAGATGCTGGCGAGGATGTGGAGAAAGAGGAGCACTCCTCCATTGCTGGTGGGATTGCAAGCTTGTACAACCACTCTGGAAATCAGTCTGGCAATTCCTCAGATAGTTGGACATAGTACTACCAGAGGATCCCGCAATACCTCTCTTGGGCATATATCCAGAAATGTGTAAGAAGGACACATGCTCCACTATGTTCATAGTAGCCTTATTTATAATAGCCAAAAGCTGGAAAGAACCCAGATGTCCCTCAACAGAGGAATGGATACAGAAAATGTGGTACATTTACACAATGGAGTACTACTCAGCTATTAAAAAGAATGAATTTATGAAATTCCTAGGCAAATGGTTGGACCTGAAGGGCATCATCCTGCATGAGGTAACCCAATCACAAAAGAACTCACATGATATGTACTCACTGATAAGTGGATATTAGCCCAGAAACTTAGAATACCCAAGATACAATTTGCAAAACACATGAAACTCAAGAAGAACAAAGACTAAAGTGTGGACACTTTGCTCCTTCTTAGAATTGGGAACAAAATACCCATGGAAGGAGATACAGAGACAAAGTTTGGAGCTGAGATGAAAGGATGGACCATCTAGAGACTGCCATACCCAGGATCCATCCCATAATCAGCCTCCAACTGCTGACACCATTGCATACACTAGCAAGATTTTGCTGAAAGGACCCAGATATAGGTGTCTTTCTTTTGTTGGGCTATGCCGGAGCCTAGTAAACACATAAATGGATGCTCACATTCAGCTATTGGATGGATCACAGGGTCCCCAATGGAGGAGCTAGAGAAAGTACCCAAGGAGCTAAATGGGTCTGCAATCCTATAGGTGGAACAACAATATGAACTAACCAGTACCCCCCCAGAGCTTGTGTCTCTAGCTGCATATGTATCAGAAAATGGCCTAGCCGGCCATCATTGGAAAAAGAGGCCCATTGGTCTTGCAAACTTTATATGCCTCAGTACAGGGGAACACCAGGGCCAAGAAGTGGGAGTGTGTGGGTAGGGGAGTGGGGGAGAGGGTATGGGGGACTTTTGGGATAGCATTGGAAATGTAAATGAAGAAAATACCTAATTAAAAAAAAAAGATTTGTGCTTCTTATGATACTGGGCAGTGAGATCCTACACTAGGGAAGCTGTAGAGCTGAGCCCAATTATTTCCTACTAAAATGCAGCAAAGCTTTAACCAGGAGGAGCTTCAGCTCAAGGGCTGATGAGAACTAGTTTTCACAGAAGAGGCAGCAGAGGTAACCTTCCATCAACAGTGGACAGAAGGGTTCTCTTTAAAGTGGAGTTTGGCTAATACTTGATAATTGTCCACTAGTTCTAGGCATGGATTCAAAACATGGTTTTCTGCTTAAGCCAGAATCCTGGCCTGACTTGGTCTACTAAGGCAGTGGTTTTAATTCAGGAGCTTCTGATGTCATCATCATACATAAATATCCTGGTCCCATAGCTTAGTCTGTGCTTCATGATAAGCCTGAAGGAATGTCAGTGCTTGAATTGGTGAAAGGGTCAAGGAAACGCAGCTCTTCCACAACCAAGTCCATTCTGGTACAGCCTTGAGCAAAACATTTGTAAATGATAAGATGAGGATGTACACAGCTGAGTCTGAGCTAACTGTTTTAGGGGAGCAAAGGGGATGGATAATGTAAAGAGAGACATCAAGGATTTCATATTTTCTAAGTTAACCCACCAGAACTCATTCAAGAGATAGACTCTGAGAAACAGGCATTGGGTTTTGTTGTTGGTGGTGGTTTTTGTTTGTTTGTTTGTTTGTCTTGGTTTTATTGTTGTTTTAATGCCCCCAAGAGTCTGTGGAGTAACCTGGCCAAATGCTGTCTAACTACACTTCAGAGATCTTACCTCAGCGCTAGTAGGAGATGAATCAGGCTTTGCTCCAGCATGCAACTTAAGAAATTATTCAAGTTGAAAGGGCTTTTTTTTGATTTTTCAATTGTTTGCTCCCAGGAGAATTGGGCATGCTCTATTGGAGTGGAGCTTAATATTAAAACATGGATATTTCAAAGAGCTAGGTCATGGGAGTAACTTAAAAGAGTGGATAAATACAGGTGGAATGTAATAGAGGAAGATAGCTTATGTCAACCTCTGGCCTCCACAAGCACATGTACACATGAACCAACTGGTATGCACCCATATGCATGTGCTACACACACATGCTACAAACAATCACAGACACACACACATCAAACAATCACAGACACACACACACACATAATATGCAAGCACACATAGAACTCATTCACACTTTTCCATTTGTTAAAAAGCGTACTGTAACCAAAGTAGGAATACTTAATGCCACTGTGGTGGTTTTAATGAGAATGGCTCATATGTTTGGTTCCCAGTTGGTAGAACTGTTTGGAATTGTTAGGATGTGTGGTCTTGTTAGAGGAAGTACGTCACTGGCAGTAGCTTTAAGGTTTCAAAAACCCATTCCTGGCTCAGTCTCTTTCTCTTTCCCTACCCAAAGTATGTAAAGCTCTCAGCTACTGCTCCAACACCATGCCTGTCTTCTTCCTGCTATGATGGTCATGGAGTAACCCTCTAAAACTGTAAGCAGGACCCTAATTAATACTTTATTTTATAAGGGCTTTGTTTGTTTGTTTTTGGTTTTGGTTGTGGTGTCTCTCTGTTCATACAATAGAACAGTCACTAAGACCGCATGATGTGAGTAAGTGAACACTGGAGAACAACATCAAGTATGAAATAGATACCCTGAATTCACATGCATATAAGTAAACAACTAAATATACTAGTAAGTAAGAAGCAAGACAAATCCCTGTGCAGAAGAATTCCCACTGAATTGCGTAGAAGATCTGCCTTCCATGGAGGCAAATTCTCCACTTCTTACATGTGACCTCATTCAGATTGTGTCATAGTCTAGAGGAAAAGTCAAATAAAACCAACAGTCCCAAAACTAGACAAGAAATGCATCAATACATTTTCAACACCAGCAGTCATGAGTCATGCAGGCAGTTTGTAACCTTGAGCAAAATGAAGGTGGCAGTTCCCTTGGTAGCCTTAGTGGAACACCAAGGTGTGGTAACCTGAGGTGCCAACTTAATGGGATCTACAATGGCCTGGGAGACACACCTCTGGGTGTTTCTATCTAACTGAAGGAGGGAAGGCATGCTCTGAATATGGGCTGGGCTTCTAGACTGAATAAAAAAGGCAAAAGGAGCCAAGCATGCCTCTCTCTGCTTCCTGGCTGCAGACCCAATGTGAGCAGCCATCTTATCCTTCTACCCATGGCTTCCTCAGTGTGATGAACTAATCACGTCTCCACCTATGCTTCCCTCACCATGATGGGCTGATCATCCCTCCATCCATGCCTTCCCAACTGTGATGGACTCAAGCCCCAAACCTGCATTTTCTTCTTCTAAGTTGTTTCTGCCAGATATTTCCTCTTTATTACAGTGAGAAAAGAAAGCATAGCATCTGAGCAAGCTTGTGGGACTGCTGGTCATCAAGGAGGGGAGGCTTGAGAATTTACTCTACCACAGACCCAGCTGATAGAGACAGTAGGTTGTATGAAAGCTGATAAGGTATCCTAAGTGAGGTGCTGTGTAAATGCACTTGTGTGTGTGTGTGTGTGTGTGTGCTACTTTATTATTTATAGGTGTACTTTGGAGCTATTTTATTGGGTTCTTATATCTACCACCCTTCCAAACCTTTTTCTACATTAATCCCTTCCAACAGCCCTCCAACTCTAGGTAGGAAAGAAAGAAGAATAGAGGGGAAAGGGGGCATAGATCTCATTAGATTACTTCCTGCTGGTTAGTGGTGTTGAGTTCCTTGGAACAAATCCAATCTTCACCATTAGGATATTCAATTTCTTCTTCTCATCCCTTTGCTCTCTACCACTTGTCAAGCCATGACAGGAAACAGAAGCAGGAGTAGCAGCAGCATCCTCAGGGCAGGTGTCTGGCCCCTCTCTGGTCTCTGGCATTTATACCCTCTCAAAAGTTTCAAGAATCCAAATGTCACACACACAAAGAAACTATCCGAAGCTGGCAAAAATCACACCCCTGCTAGTGCATGAGGCAAATCATAGTTACCGGCTGTGAAGCAGCCTCTTAGCCCATGCCTGGGACTAAGACAAAACGTACTCACATAACATAACTAGGTTTTTAAACAAATGAAAATTCTCACTACAGTTCTGTAGTTCGCACTACAGAAAAGTCATGGTAGCTAAAGAAGTTGGAATAAATGCCCCACCCAGTTAATGTCAGCCCTGGTTAATTAGCTATAGCAAATGTCCCAGGTAAACTGAAGAGGAGTTCTTCATACTATTATCTCAATGTTCCCTGGAATATAAAACTGTTCTAAAAATAAAAGATAATAGCTAACCCCCAAAACTGGATCATCCAAATCTGAAAAAATTATCAACATACACACGAGGGATGATGAAGTCAGAGTACTTATCAGTGAAAAGAAACCTAAGTAGATGGCAAATTACTTCAGATTACATTGTCCTCTAATTACATGATGTTTCAAACCTCGTAAACAGGTGTTTCTATTTGCTATAAGGGTCTCATATGTGGCGTGAGGATTAATTTGAAATGGAACAGCACAGATACGGCTGTGGTCTTCTGTCTTATAGTTCATCCTGTTTCTTTCAGCCTAGAGTACATGTAATATTCACAAGAGTATGTGGCTTGTGCCATATGATGTATTTTGTGTCTGTGTCATTTTTTCTTGTCATTATGAATTGGCTATGGAATGGTCATTGTATCCCATTTACAAAGCAAACCCAATTTGAGGGAAAAAAATAACTGAAAATAAGGTATCGTTCACTAGGGACTTTTACTCCCTATGACCCTCTGATTCATCTTATGTTTTCCACCACAGTTAAGCTACATCAACGCCTTATTGTTCAGACTTAGAAAGAAGAAGAAGAAACAAGCCTCAGAAACATTGATAGCTATGTTCGTTTTCTATAGCCATAAAAATTTATGGTTACTTTCTGATATATGTGTGGGAGAAGGGCCCATATGGGGGTCTACAGAAGCTGGGGGACAACTTCCAAAGTCTCTGTGTAGATGTGGGTTTTCCGCCCATTCCCAGGTTCCCAGTGATAGTGACTCTAAGACTGAATTACATATGAATAAATGCCTAGGCCAATAGCCTTGGCTGTATTCCCCAACTAGCTCATACCTCAGTAATCCAGATACTCTATTCTATGAGTGCTACGTAATTGGCTACCTGGTCTTCCATTTCATCTTCCTCTGTGTATGAGGCAAATCTCCCATTCCCAAACCTGTCTATTTCCCAGAATTCCTCTCTCCCTCTCCCTCCCTCTCTCTGTCTCTATCTCTGCTAGATGCTCCGCCTAGCATCTTGCCTCAGCTCATGGCCATAGGCTTTTTTATTGATAGAAGAAGCTTCCATATATTGCACAAGAGATTCTCTACATCTCTGCCTACACAGAACTGGGGTTAGAAGTATGTACCAGCTTAGGAGGTGTTTTCACCTTGGGTCTGAAAATCCTACCCAGGTCCTCAGGCTTGAGATCCAAGTGCCTTACAGATTGCCCCATCTGTACACTGCCTCCAGATCATTAACGTGTAGTTCATTAACTAACACTGACTTTTATAGACTTTTATAACCAACAGAACATACAATAGTTAGTCAGCTTGTACTATACTGCTAAGTGGTTAACTTAAAATGTTATTTTCATTTTTTAAAAAAACACTTAATTCAAAATTATAACTTACTTATGTTTATATTTTCTACTGCATGTAGCAATCCCTTCAATTTTATAAAAGTTAACTGAGAGGCTGAGAATGAGTGAGGCTGAGGACTGGGGATGTGGCTTTAGGGTAGAAAGTGTGCTTAGGAGGAAGGAGGAGGAAGGAGGCAGGAGGAGGCAGGAGGCAGGAGGCAGGAGGCAGGAGGCAGGAGGCAGGAGGCAGGAGGCAGGAGGCAGGAGGCAGGAGGCAGGAGGCAGGAGGCAGGAGGCAGGAGGCAGGAGGCAGGAGGCAGGAGGCAGGAGGCAGGAGGTACTGGGTTTGCTTCCAAAAGTTCCAACTCCAACAGAAAGAGAAGGAGGGAAAGAAGTGAGGGGAGAAGGAAGAAGGAAGAAAGAAGGAAGGAACGGAGGGAGGGAGTGAGGCAAGGAGGCAGGGAGGCTAGGAAAAACAAAGAGACAGAGAAGTTAATAGGTTTTAGCTTGGCCTTTCACCTGTATGTCACTGAATAAAAAGTATCATCTGGAGTTATTCAGTTAAGTCCATGCTCTCGTACTTACTAAATTCTGTACTACTAAAACAGTAAGCAGGCACTCACTCTTTTTCTCATTTTGTATTAGTTCTTTGTGAACTTCATACAATGCAATTTGATCTCATTCACCTTATTCACTCCTCTCAGACCAACCCTCTTCCCTCCCCACCTAACATTGTGTTCCCTGTTTTAAGTCTATCAATTAGAGTTCATACTGCCCATCTAACCTTGAAGGTGTGGCTCTCAAGGGAGGGCAATCAACCTACCAGGAGCCACACCTTTAAAGAAAACAGGCAATCCCTTTCCCAGTAACTATCACCTGCCAATAGCTCTTTAGCTATGGGCAGGGTTTTGCTCCCATTTTGCCCCTCCTTGCTGGAATTTTGCCTGGCCTGATCTTGCAAGATATTTACTCCTCGTTGGAAAAATAAGTAATAACAAATTATAAAATTATTGTTTCCTATCTAAAACTATTGTGGGGGTGGTGCTGATAATGGTGGGTAGGGTGCTGGCAGTGGGAGTGGTGGTGATGTGGGTGGGTGATGGAGTAGTTGATGGTGGTGGTAGTAATGTTGAGGATAGTGGGGGGTAGAGAAAGTAGTAGTGGTGATAGTGGTAGCAATATTGATGGTGAGATGTTGGTGGTGATGGTGACGGTGGTTATGTTGATGATGGTGTTGGTGGTAGTGGTGGTAATGGTATTGACGGTGGTAGTGGTAGTAGTGGTGTAGTGTTGATTGACAAGGCGCTATGGCCTTATTGGAGGAGGTTCTGAGAGGAAGGTGTTGAGATTTCAAAGCCTACGCCATTCTAGATTAGATTTCTCTCTCTGACTCCTACTTTCAAAAGGATTTAACTCTCAGCTACTGCCCCAGCGCCATGCCTGCTTGCCTTCTGTCATAATCCATGCCATGATGGTCATGGACTCACCCTCTGACACTGTAAGCCACCAATCATCTCTTTCTTTGATAAGCTGCCTTGGCCATGGCGTCTTATGACAGTAACAGGAAAATAACTAACACAGTGATGATGAGTGCTGGTGCTGGTGCTGGTGCTGGTGCTGGTGCTGGTGCTGGTGGTAGTAGTGGTGGTAATGGTGATAATGGCATTGGTACTGGTGATGGCCATTGTGGCTTTGGATTCATAGTCATCCCAGTTTCTCACTCTCAGAAGGAAAAGATTAACATCACTGGCTGGCAGCTATCTGGATGTCCCTGGTTGCTATTTTACCCAGTCAACATTTCTCCCTACAAGACTGCCCTCTTGGGATGTGAATGCAATTGTACAGCCCAGTTTGAGATAGAATTCTCTGCTTTGCAAAACGAGTTTGTGGTGTCTTGCCACCTAGTTCTATGGGGCAGCAGACATTGGTGGCCTGTACTGTTCCAGAGGTCTTGGGGCCTCCCTGACCAACAGTTTACATGGATTTCACTGATACCCCACGGCCTCTGGGAGCAGCTTTATCCACTGTCTCGGTTGTTTTTCTGTGGCTGTGATAAAACATTCTGACTAAAAGTAACGTAGGGGCAGGACTTCTATTTCCAGGTAGGTAAGAGTTCATCATAGCAGGGAAACTTGGTGGCAAGTGAGAGGCATGGTGGCAGGGGCAAGAAGCTGAGAATTCACACCCTCAACAGCAAACACAAACTGGAAGTGACAAGAAAATAATTAGTTTCCAAAACCTGCCCCTAGTGATGTACTGCCTTCAGGAGACCTCACCACCTTACCCTCCTCAAGTAACGTGACTCACTGAGGAAGATGTGCTCACGTATCCCAGGCTATGGCGTTGGGGGGTGTCATTTCTCATCCAAGTCACCCTTGTATGTCCACGGATAGATATTACTGTTTAATCTCTTTCTTAAATAAAAAAAATCAATTAGCTTACCAAGTATCCAGTTCCCTTCCGGCATTTGGTTGACCATGACCCCTGCCACCTTCCCCTCCATCCTCCGACTCCCTGCTCACCATCTGGTCTGACACTAGGTTAAGCCTTCACACTCTGGTGTCCTTCATGCACGGTCATACAGAGTGCATTCTACAATCCTCTCTGCCACTCTGAGGTTCTTTCTTTCCCCTTTGATGGGGCACTTTCTAGCTCCCTACCTGTTCACGCCCACTTAGATGCACCTATGTTAAAAGTAGAAACTAGGGTGCACAGATGAGAGGGCATGTAGGTTTTGCCTTTCAGGGTCCATGCTTACTGTTCACCTTTTATGCTTCAATAATTTCAGTATTTCCATTCTGCATAATTCCTATGACTGTAGCATCATACAGAGCCTCTGTGTGTGAGGGGAAGCGCGTCCACAGTTTCTGGTTTTTACTTTTTTTCTTCCTTTTTGGTCCCTCCCTCTCTTCCTCCCTGGTTTTGTTTTGTTTTGTTTTGTTTTGTTTTGTTTTGTTTTGTTTTGTTTTGTTGTGAGACAAAATCCTGCTGTGTGAAACTCCCTCTGTAGCCCAGGCTAGCCTTGGGCCTGCAGCAATTGCAGCAATCGTCTTTCTGCCTCTGCCTCTGCCTCTGCCTCTGCCTCTGCCTCTGCCTCTGCCTCTGCCTCTGCCTCTGCCTCTGCCTCTGCCTCTGCCTCTGCCTCTGCCTCTGCCTCTGCCTCTGCCTCTGCCTCTGCCTCTGCCTCTGCCTCTGCCTCTGCCTCTGCCTCTGCCTCTGCCTCTGCCTCTGCCTCTGCCTCTGCCTCTGCCTCTGCCTCCTCTGCTGGGGTCCCAAATGTATCCCTAGCACAGCATAACCTCTTTTTGCATACTATGCATTGCTTCCTGGGCCCCTTCTTAAGGTGACAGCATGTCACAGTGAGAGGCAGAAGCTGTGGTTAGTAGAGCTCCAGTTTGTTGATCTAAAACAGATCACAGCACAACTCAAATTCTAACATAAAAATAGAAATTGTCCCTGTGTTATATTTTTGTTGCTGGCATTTACTTCACAATGACGCTTACCAGTTGTATCACAGTGACTTAAGTGTGGCTTCTTACGATCACTAGCTTTTGTGTGCTCTGTTTAATGGAAAGACTGAAACCCAGGCAGAGAAAAATGAGTTTATTTATAGTGAGGTTTTTCTCTTCATCTAAATTTTTAATGACAGTGTTGTAAGTTGTGGGAGTAACCAAAGTTACCAAGAATATCCAAGCAAAATGCCCCAGTTATTCAAATGCATTGGGCCCTTTCATGTGGAAATGCAAATCAATACTCTAGGGAAAGACTGGTCAGCAGCAGATCAGATCATTGGATCATTCCAAGAACTTTGAGAGGAGTTGAAGAACGGTCACTAAAAGTGGTTTTTCACTCCCTCCCCCTCCACCCCCCAAAAGTTGACTAGAGGCTTTTATAAATCTTGGAACGTTTTACTTAAAATATTGCTAATTTAGCATTTCAAGGATGAAGTCTAGAAGTTTTAATAATCCTTAATCCTTGAATTTAAAAGTTCAGTCATAGTCAAAAATGGAAAGTTAGATGAAATTTACTTAGAAACAGGAAAAAAAAAACAACAACAACAAGAAGCAAACTAACAGATAAAGTCATCTCCACCTGCAGTGCACTGGACATGTGTGTGTGGGGGTGGGGGGGGTGGGGAGGTTCTTACTCAGAATGCACTTTGTATAAGAATAAGATGATGGTCAAACTGAACTGACAAGATGTGGGCTCAAAAACCCTACAGTGACCAGAATGGATGTGCTTAAAAGAACCAATGGATGTTTATTTTAAGTTAAAATAGTTCAAAGATGGAATTTCTCATCATAACTGAAGAATGAGCAGCTGTTCTTGATATTACACACCTTTGTGATTCTAGAATTTATCACATGGAGGTGAAGTGGTTATTTTTTAAACTTTATTTGGTGTGTGTGTGTGTGTGTGTGTGTGTGTGTACAGGTACTCAGACCATTGCCCCTGTATGAAGGTCAGAGGACAACTTTCAAGAGTCAGTTATGTCCCTCTACCTTTCCATAGACATCTAACTAGGTCCCGAGGCTCACAGGACCAAGGTCTCTATCCCTTGAAGCATCTCACCAGCCCACAGAATGTGCATTTTATGCAAAGTACAACCACATTTCCCCAGACTCAGCACCCGGGAAGTGGAATCAGAAGGATCAGGAATCCACATGTGAATCTTGGCTACAGAGAGTTCAAAACTATTCAGCTACCTGGGACTATTTTGAGCAAACACCAAGGAAGTACACACCAATTTACATGGTGAAAATTTTCACTGTTAATAATGCACTTAACTTACGACTGAGACATTCTCGTCAAGTTTGTTATTGGTTTGCTTGTTTATTGCCAAAAGGCCATCAGGGAAGATCCGATGGGGCTTCAGAGGTGATATCTCAAAGTCATGGTGCTCCAGGATGTGAAGTTGGTGGTGTAGGGACACCCAGCACCCAAGTTATAAGGGAAACATTATCAGTGACTAAGGAGAAAGGACCAGTACAGGACAAGCCACAGGACCTAATAGCCAACTAAACAACTGAAGAGAAAACCACAAACACGGACTTGTTGGTTTATAAAAACAATTAAAGACCCTAAGGCTGAGCAAACCTGCAGGGGAGTAACTCAGAGAAAGGGAGGCAGCCACAGCGAGCTAGTGGAGAGCAGTCACCCTCTGAAGTGATGAGGCAGCTGGCTGGAAAATCACCCACTGCAGGGCTAGCTTGCTCCTATCATGGAAGAGGGGGAACTACTTTAAGAGAACTTAGTCAAGCCTTTGAAAAGAAGTCTTCATTTCTCTCTCTAAACCTGAAGATTCCCCCCTCTACACTAGCTCAGTGAAAGCCCACCCCCCAAAATCAGTGTGAACACAGAAAACTGGTTATGATATGGACACAGATTAGAGTTAGGAATCCATGTGGCCCCACTCTGAATGGGAGCAGAAGACACTGACAGCTAGGAACTGGGCCTGGCTGTAGGGGAAGGGGCAAGGCCAGCTGTATGTGAATGCAAGCATAAGTGGGAGGAGTCATGACTGGCCTGGCCAAGACACACAAATTCATCTGTGCAAAGTGCTTGGTTCTGACTGACAGCTTCCTATGCTCCAAGAGCCAGAGGTTTTTGGATCTTTCCCACAGCCAGCCCACACTTAGCTGAATGCCTCTGAGAGGGCATGGACCTGGGCTGGACTTGCACTCAGCTAGAGGCACCCACTGAATTGCTGGCATCACTGGCATGTGGAGATCACCCTCAAGAGATCAGCCCAGCACCGCCCTAACACTGCTGGGGCTGCTGGTGGGAAAGGTAGGGCAGGGCTCAACCTGCAGCAGCCCTTTCTGGTCTAACCTGTTTGGACCTCAGTGAGGATACAGCCTATTAACCCTCTTCTCCCTCCACCACCATCACCAAGGTAACAAGCCTGGGGAAAAGTCTGCACCTCTAGCCATTCAGGGGGAAGAAACATGGTTCACGGTTAACAAGGGTTCTGGCCTGGTCTGTGTTGTTTTCCTGTGATTTTTATTCTGTTATTTATACCTTCAGCCTATAAATGTCCCCCTTTCTTTGTCATTTCTTCTCTTAATTCTTCTCTATCTACTCTTCTTTTTATTAATTATTCATAATTATAGCTTTAGTTTTCTTTAAAAATTTCCTCGCTCATTCTAGCTCCTTCTCTTTCAGTTTTTGTTAGACAACAAGTTAGATCCCCTGTATTATCTACCCACCCATCTGTAATTCTCTATGACTTAACTCTTAAGCTTTGTGTGGTCTGTGGCTAGATCTTACATAGGTTAGAGAGATATGGGTGCTGACATAGCCATTGCTCTAATAAGACAATTGTCAAGTCTGGTTGTTCAAAAGTCATCATTATCTGGTGTGTCTAAGAAATAGGACGTGAGCAGTGGGTGGCTCCACAGCTTCTCAAGTATCATCGAGACTTTTGAACTCTGGAAAGAATGGGCGACGACCTTCAAGTACATTCAGCTCAAGTTTCAAGATTCGGGGCCCAGCATTTGCTTTGGGTGGGAGTGCTCCAGAACTCAGAAGATGCCAACTGGAGCAAGAACTGTAGATCAAATTGCATGCCCTTGAAAGATGTCACCCAAGACAGCCAAGACTCTCCAGGAGAGCCATTCTGTCTCCATGCCAGAACCACGCTAGGGTCCCAGGAGTGTGCACAACTCCAGGATTCAAGGGTTCAAAAAGAGAAGGGAAGTAAGAAAAACATGGAAGGAGGAAGAGATAGGAACAAAAAAGAGAAGAAAGAAGAGAGGGAGGGAGTAGAAGAGTAGGTAAGAAAACAAGGGGGAAGAGAGACAATGGGGAGAGCGAAGGGAAGAAAGTAGATGCTTATTCATGTGAATTAAGAGTAAATCACCTCCAGAATGAACCCTCTTACAAAAGTCAGCAGTTAGTCTGACAGCTTGCCTGGCTTGCAGAGAGAAGCTCCTGAGGGCAGATGCCCTGAGAGGAAGGAAGTTTCCTCAGTATCCATGCACACTGTTCCAGATCTTTCCATGGCATCTAGATTACAGACATGTTGGCTAAGAGCAAATGGCTAAGAAAATACACTATTGCAGAAGACCCAGTAAGAATGTGTGTAAGGTTTCTCAGTGTTCAGTGAGGATGTTTCTGAGGTTCCAGTAGATTTACAGATTTCTGCCTCCTCTTGTTTTGGGCTCGGTATTTTTAGGAAACAGTGGGTGTTGCTGCTCAGTTCACACACAGCCTGTGTGGTCTGACATGCAGAGTGGCCTGGCTTTAGACAGCACTTGCATTGGGGAAGCCTGACACCTTGAAGTTATCCTGGGTTTGAGTCCAAATGAGAATATTCTCTACCCACAGCAAGGTCTTTTTAAAAAATTATAAAAATCATTACCATTTCAAATTGACTGGTCATGCTTGCATAGAGTGTGATGTTTATTACGTGCATATACACAGTCGATATGAGAAAATAAAACAACCTAGCAAGCATAGAGCCCAGAATTCCATCCTCAGCTATCAATAAACCAAGCATGGTGGTACACAACAGTAAGGCCAGCACTAAGGGATAGAGGTCAGAGGACAAGAAGTTCAAGGTCACCCTTGGCTACATATCAAGTTAGAGTCCAGCCTGGAATACATGAGAATCAATTTAAACTTTTAAAAAATAAAGTAACTAGTGTGTTTTCCCTAGAAAGCTTTACTCATTGACTCTATCCTGCTGGAGAAGCCTGCAATGTCATTGGCACTTTTAATGCACTGCATGGTAGGGCTCTCTCAGCCCTCCTCCTCCTCCTTCTCCTCCTCTTCCTTCTTTTCCTCCTCTTCCTCCTCCTCCTCCTTCTTTTTTAGAGTACTTACATTTTTAATGACTATCACATTTATTATTTTATGTACGAGTACACTATAGCTGTCTTCAGACACATCAGAAGAGGGGATTGGATCCTATTATGGGTAGTTGTAAGCTACCATGTGGTTGCTGGGAATTGAGCTCAAGACCTCTGGAAAAATAGCCAATGCTCTTACCCACTGAGCCATCAGCCCTCTGGTTAGGGTGTAATTTTCACATCTTTCTCTTTTTTCTTTTCTTTTTATTAGAAGGTATATACCCAGATGCCTTACTGTGCCTGGCTTGGAAATATTATAGAATTACCACATGCTTGAGTATCACTAACTCTCCATTCTCTTTCCTAACCCAAAATGGTTCTAAACAGAATTATTGATTGTCATTGAGAAGACCTTAATGGGAAGTCTGAAGACATGGCCACCAGAGAAAAACAAAAGTCTCATGCTGGAAAATAAGGGCTGTAACATGGCTTATCTCTTGGGAAGTCAAATCCCTAACATATAAGGTGTAGTCTCTCTCTCTCTCTCTCTCTATCTCTCTCTCTCTCTCTCTCTCTCTCTCTCACACACACACACACACACACACACACACACACACACACTCACACACACACACAGAGGGGGGAGAGAGAGAAGGAAGGAAGAAGAGGAGGAAGAGGAGGAGGAGGAGGAGGAAGTATCTTCACCTTATTGCTGAATTCTCTGAGAGAAACTGTTTTAGTCTGAAAGAGAAATGGTCCCGCAGGCTGGGGTCTTGGATTGTATGATCCCCAGCTTAGGGACTGTTTAGGAAGACGCAGAGGCTTTAGGAAGCAGAACTTTGCTAAAGGAAGTGAGTCATTGTGGGTGGGCCTTGAGGTGTGATAAGCAGCTCCACTTCCTGTCCAATCTCTGCTTTCCAGTTCCAGACACAATGTGACCAGTTGCCTAATGTCACTAATGCCATACCCTCGATGCCATGAAGAATCGTTTCCTGTGAGCCAGAATAAAGCCATCCCTCCTTGCTTGATTATGTTGTGGATGTTGTGGATTTTGTCACAGCAATGAGAAAAGTAAGAAAAGAACCCCCTCAACTTGGTCACAACATCCCAGCCTTTTTTATTTGCTTGTTTGTTTGTTAGACTTAGACAATTAAACTTTTTTATTATTATACAGCAGCCCTAAATATCTCTTAAGATAAAGTCTTACCCTTCACCGACGCTCTTCCCCCTCTGCTGCCTTCAGAAAAACCAACAAGAAAGAAGACCCTGCTGGGGCTGCCCCACCCCCGCAAAGAAGTCTATAAGGTTCTCACCCACGAGTCTGTAGATCATGCCCCGCCCCCGCAAAGAAGTCTACAAGGTTCTCACCTACGAGTCTGTAGGTCATGCCCCACCCCCGCAAAGAAGTCTACAAGGTTCTCACCTACGAGTCTGTAAATCAATTTGGACATATTATAAGAATGTTACATTTTCAGTCTATGAACATGTTTGGTGATGATGTGCTGAGGATGGGACTCTGTCCTTCCCAAATTCATAGGTTGAGGCTAGTGTTTAGAAGTAAGGACTTTGGGAGATGACGACAGCTGAGGTTGCAGCCTTCTGAATGGGATTGGAGACTTCAAATAGTATGTAAGCTACAAGAGAGAGCTCTGTCGCCATGATGACAGAACAGAAAACTACCCTAGAGCTAGAACAGCCAGACTCTTAACTTAGATTCCCTGGCTACAAAACTAAGTCCTTTCGAGTGTTCCCATAGATGGAAACTGTCCCGCCTGCCTCTGCAAAAAGCGTTAGTACAAATGCCTAGATGACAAGAAGGTTAACTTTTCTCCAACTTTCCACCTAGTTCCCACATCATGGGTGAAGTAGCGAGGCACCAAGGCACCGAAAGGTCTACAATCAAGGCAAACGGCACACTGTAGGTCTTCAAAGCCTGACTATGCAACCACTCAGTATTCTGCAAAATGTACAAGAGCACTCAGTGCAGACAGAGTGAAGGAGCCACAACCACAGTAAGTGGGAACCCATCGGAGCCCACCAGGGATGGCAGGAGTTACAGCCTCTCCCTCTTCCTTCCCATTCCATCTGCATTCTACCCTATGAAGGCAGGCACCACAGAAGCAACAATAACAAATTCAGCAAGCCAGCCAGCCACTCTGCCACCCTGAGCCCTCCAAGCTGGATTGGACAGGCTTGCTTAGCTCTCCACACTTCCTGGGTGGTCCTAGGCTGCTGCCATTTAGTGAAGAGCCAGGGCTGCACCCCTTGGGTTCCATGCGCATACTCTCTGGACCCCTCTGGCAGCTCTGTGAAGCCATCTTGTTATGAGCAGCTGGACATGCAATTCCACTGGCTGAGCAGTGAAGCTGTGGAGGTCTTCTCAGAGCAAGGTGGGTCACACACAGATGTACCTGGGCCTTGAAATCTGCATATATAGCAAGCACCAAACACAGGGTCTCATACTTAAACAATTGCAGAGACAGATGACTAACTGGACAGTCCCCTAATTCCTCAAAACCTTAGAGCATTAGTCTTCAGCCTTCAGGCCCAGGATCATCTGACAGACCCTTAGGGATCCTGCCTGAGCCTGGAGAGGTGGCCTCAAGAGTCCTGCATGACCACCGCCCTTCCTGAAATTTGTCTAGTGGCTGCAGACCTCCTTCTCCAGCCGCCCCCACACACACCTCCTTCTTCCTTCCCCACCCCCAAACACCCCAAGACACTAGAGTTGTTATCAGCTTTGCTGCCGTTGTAAGTCAACATCCCAGCCTTTTAACCAGGTAGAACTGCTAAGTGCCGTACAAATAATGACATTGGCTTTGCACACAGGAGCCAGAGAAGCTGTATCTTCTCTAAATTATAGAACCTCAGCTTAAGGACTGGGAGTCCTGTAGTCTTAGAAATGGCCTACTTCTTCAGCAGCTGTTTATTTTAGCATTTATTCTTTTCCAAGTGGTAAAGTTGAGCTTGCAACACATTAGGAAAGCATCCAGCTTGCATGTGGTCAGCACTGAGCTATGGTCCAGTACGAGCCCAACCTTTCCATCATAGCCATTGCTACCTTGAAGGAAAGCCTATGCTTTCATGATCCAGCTTCGATAGCTGCTTATGGGCTTATGGTATAAATAAAGATACTGGAAGATAATTAGAGAGGAATTTTATATAGTGGACTGACATTTAAAAAAATAAATAGAAAAATATAAAAAAGACAAAGGTAGACATACATTATAAAAAGAACTGTGGGTTAGAAATGTTTAAACAAGAAAGGGTTACGATACATTTGTCTTCCTGTGTATTCTTTTGCTGTGATAAAACTTTGGAGAGGAAAGTGTTCTTTGAGTTGCACATCCCGATCACACTCAATCTCAGAAGGGAAGTCAGGGCAGGAGCTCAAAGCAGGAGTTTGGAAGCAGGAACTGAAGCAGAGGCCGTGGAGGAGTGCTGCTTACTGGCTTGCTTAAAGCACTGAGGACCACCTATCCAGAGGGAACACTGCCCATAGTGAGCTGGACCCGTCCACATCAATCATTATTAATCCTGAAAATATGCTTGCCTACAGGCCCGTCTGATGGAGGCATCCCCTCAGCTGAAGCATCCTCTTCCCAGATAGCACTAGCTTGTGTTAAGCTGACAAAAATCTAACCAGGACAAAGTTTAAACTCCATGTATAATGGTCCAGACAACTTCAGCACGTCGGTTAATCCTTTGAGATTCACTATAAAATCAACACAGTGAAGTATGTACTTTTCTAATTAATTACTAAATATTTAACTAAATATTAATAATCACATGGATTTATTTAAAACAGGATAAGACTATTTATGAGCATTTTATATAGCCTACTGCTGTAACTGTACATGCCTAAGAAAGTCATTTAAAGGAGATCTTTGGGCTCACAGTTGCAAACGGCCCCGCCCAAGTTCATTTGACTCCATTGCTTCTGGGCCTACAGTGAGGAGACACATCCTGGTAGGGTGATATACACAAAGCAGGTAATGTCATCATGTCACCTCATGGGAGAGAGTCCTCCCATCTACCTCATCAACCTGTGAATTAACAGCTGAGCAATGAGGCAAGAGGTCAGAATCCCCATGATCGGATCATCCCCTGAAAGCTCTATAGCTAAACACTGCTGCTCTGGGACCAACCTTCCACACAGGAGCTTTGGGGGGACACTGAAAACTCAAACCTTGCACAGTGTTTACAGCCTGTGCATTATTGCATAACACAGTCAATGGTACTGGGGAAGAAGTTAGTTTTGTGTCAGGGGCTTTCACTTTTGAATAGGAAGAGGTATGGATACCAAACTATACTTCAAAGTTTGGGCAGAATTTTATAAAAGAAAACCTCTATGTAACCTTATCTTTGTGAGCTGCCTTATTCTTTCAGCTTCTTTGAGGGGAAAAATGTTAATTTAGGGTTCTGGTCTTAAGAGTTAAGCTTAATCAGTTAACTACAATTCTTAAAATGACACACAAATTCAACTGTTTTTGTTTCTTTGGAAGTTGTATATAATATTAAAGTCAGCAATTATATGGCCAACCCATGGGAAAATGACAAGTTTTCTTGCGTCAATGTGATTGTAATTCTAAGGTCCAGTTTCTGCCATGTCTTGGGTGCTGATAGCTGGCTAGCTTACCCAGCATCTTGGTGAGATAGTCTAATCAGCAGGCAGCCTCCCCTTCTTTTCCACAATCCCCTTTCACCTAATTAGTAGTAAAATTTATAAAAACCTCTCTTTGCTTATTTTTCTGTATTTTTAAATATTTGATTTAAAAAAAAAAAAAACGTTGGGTCAGTGACCCACTTCTGTAGAGTCAGATCCATCTGATGACGTTTCATGGAAACCCAGATCTTTTTATAAATAGCTATGTTTTTCATTTTGTTGCCTTCAAAGCAATTTTTGCTTTAGGGACAAGAATCCCAATCCTAGAATTATTTTACATAAATACAACTTACACTTTCCAAGGTTTTCCTTTTGCCTCTCTGTGCTAAATGTAGACGAGTCTCTAGTCATCTAAACAAACAGTGGTCACATCCTTCAGCTTCTCCGTTCTGCTCTCTATTTCTTTGGCATAAAAATATGCTTTACAGAGCCTGCAGATGGGTTGGCTGGTACACGTGCTTGCCATCCAGCCTTGAGACCTAGATTGGAACCCTGAGATCCATGAGGTAGGAAGAGAGAACAGATTCTTATAGGTTGTCCTATCACAGGGATGTTGTGGCACGAAAGCAAGCACACATATACATACAAAATAAATATACGCGATAAAAATTACAAATTCCAAAAAAAATAATAAAATAAAATATGCCGTACTGAGGGAGACTGGTTTGTCCCTCCCCATAAGCAACACTAACCATTGTCGTACAATGGCAGTATAACATGGCTTAACTCTTAGTCAGTGTTTATGATAACTTGAAGCCCACCGTTGCTGAGCCAAGAACACAAAACCCTGAGTGAGATTAGTTTTCTCATTGGCTGCTGAATCTATGTTCTATTCTTTTCCATCATCTAGAAAAACAGCGTGCCCAGGGCAGGTTGGCAGGTGTGTCACCTGGCATGCTGTCACCCCGAAGGCTCACCCCTGGAGTTGCTGGCAAGTCTAGAGATGGAGCATCACTTTTCTCAGCCTCTCACTCCCACCCTGATACTCCAGCCCCTGGAAATTTACACTATCGAGACGAGGAACAGACACTGTTTGCAAAATGTGCAAAATGCCATACTTTGACACTAACATCTCCTCTTCCAGTAAAGAATAGTCAAGCATCAGCAATTCCCCGTGACTCACCCCAACACTTCCCCCTTTATTACATTAAGGCATAAAGTTGGGTTTTCTGGGCTGGAGAATGCAGTGCTGTGGTAGAATATTATCCTAGGATGTTACCCACCAGTCTAACCTCTGTGTTTATGGTCCCCTGTGGTCCATTGGCATTAGAGAACCTGCACCATACAACATCTCTTGACTTCTGGGGGAAGTGTGTTCATGGAGACAGAGAAGATAGCCTCTGAGGGTCAAGTCTCAATTTATCTATTGAAAAAAAAAATGTTGCCCACAATGAAACCCAGGCATAAACACTTGATGACTCAAGTGGAATTCTACTGTGTATGCTTTCTGCTGCTGTCTCTCCCCTCCCCTCAAGATGAAAAGCAATCCTACACATCAGGAGAAGGAATATCTTAGGGTGAGTAAACTCTGCAGGGACGGGTTGTGGTCATTTGGACTCTGCTGACAACAGTCTTGGGGGAGGCTGAGAAGTGGCCACAGGTCTAATCTGGAAACAAGTGCAGAAAGAATGTTTGCCTTGGATGCTTCCTGAAGTTCCTGAGCCCAGCACTGGAGGACCGCCTCTACCTTGAGTAAACAGGAAGGGGCAGGAAGGGGCAGGCAGCGGCAGGAAGGAAGTGAACTTTTGTTGTTCTAGAATGAGCAAGAACAGGGACTTGATTCCCAAGCATGCAACCAGCAGGCTCCGTGAGCCTTCTGAGAGAAACTCCTGCAACATCTACATAATGACGTTGTCCTGCAAGGAATTCTGGGACAGCTATCATGGGTGGATGTCATTCAATTGGTGTAACCTCCTCAAAACCCCAAAACTCCAGAGAAAGAGGTGTGTGCAGTTTTGTGGGTGGATGGAAGGATGGCCACCAAAGATCCAAGTTCCTTTTAAAAGTAACAGCTGAGGAAAATAAAGACAGATTTGTGTCTTGTGTATCTGAGCACTGACTAAAAACTTGAAGATGCACTGTAAGAATTTAAGTTGGACACAATTGAAACACATTTCAAGCCAAGAGACATGAGAAGAGCCTTCAGCTAGACCTGTTGCAATCCCAGCCAACAGTACTGTACTTTACACAGCTTCTCAGAATAGGAAAAGTGCCTTCTCTTACAGTCTGGTCTTTGGCACACATCAATGCGTGCTTCTCTTTAGCTACTCTAGCTGAAGGAAATGGATTCTCTTTGGCTTCTGATAATCACCCTGTCACTAAAGCATCCTTCATGCAGGCCCCTTATTTCCAACTTGGATTCAGAGGTTCTTAATTAAGATATTTTAATCCACCATAATTTGAGCCCCCGATGTATATTGTAACTTTCTGTATTGTTGTAAATGGCAAAATGCTAAACAAGTTTGTTCTAAAACATTCTCCAGAAAAAAAAATATTATCCTTTCATTTGTTTATTTAGAGACAAGACTTTCTAGGTAGCCCAGGCTATCCTCAAACTTGCTATCTTCCTACTCCTGCTCTGAGGCACTGGGACTGTAAGTGTGAACCACCACATGGGATTCTTTCTAACATTTATAAATTTTCTCGCCCCCAAAAGCTGCTTGTACATCACCAAATCATCTAAAACTTCAATGTTAATATTTTCCCTTTTAATTTGTCCATGTATTGCAAGAGTAACAATAACTCCCACATGCTTTCTGGTTCTTGTCTTTTCTACATACTTGTCCAAGCCTCGAGTCTATTCCCATGTCTCTTAATTCCTCACTTGACTAACAGAATATCATGGAGTGACACTGTATCAGTTCAGGAGCAATTCCCTGCCTGCAGCAGTGACTCTCTAATTCTGTGATGGTCTCATGGGCAGGCCCTGGGTGGTGGTGGTGGTGGTGGTGGGGATATCAGGAGTGAAGTTCAAATGGTGATAGTGGAACACAGCTCCATTGAGCCTAGACAACCTAGAGAACCACCAGTCATCAAGAACAAGCATTCTTGGAGCTAGAGTGTTGCTCAGTAGTTATGACCCTGCTACAGCTCTACAGAGAACGAGAGCATGGTGTCCAACATGCAAGTAGAGCAGTGTACAACCAATTGCAACTATGACTCCAGATGATCCAACTTCTGCCTTTGAGGGCACCTGCATTAATGTGCACACACTCTTCCACACAAGCACAAGGACTAGACAATCCACTTTAAAATGTATTTCCATTTTAAAAGAAAGGAAGAAAAGTTGGCTTAAGTCATTGCATTGTAAGGGAGACTTTGGCCATTTCATCCCCAAATTCATGTTGAAACAATTTTAGGCCTTTAGGAAGTGGTTGATTTATAAAGCTCTTTCTGTAAGCAATTACTCTTCTACAAAATGAGAAGCTTTGTGCCTTTCTATTCTTTGCATGTGAGTCTGACTACACAGGAAGTCAAGAGGGAACGAGCCCCCCCATCATATACTGAACACTTTTGAATTTGGACTTCAGGCTTCAGAGATGTTCTTCATAGCCTACACCAGCTCTGGTGGTTTCTTACAGTACCATAAATATACTAAGATCCATTGGTTCCTATGCAGTAGCAAGTCACTGAAGCAAAAGCAGTCATCTTGCAATGCTAATTCATTGTACTGGCTAGTTTTGTGTCAACTTGACACAGCTGGAGTTATCACAGAGAAAGGAGCTTTAGCCGAGGAAATGCCTCCATGAGATCCAACTGTAAGGCATTTTCTTAATTAGTGATCAAGGGGGGAGAGGCTCCTTGTGGGTGGGACCATCTCTGGGCTGGTAGTCTCGGTTCTATAAGAGAGCAGGCTGAGCAAGCCAGGGGAAGCAAGCCAGTAAAGAACATCCCTCCATGGCCTCTGTATCAGCTCCTGCTCCCTGGCCTGCTTGAGTTCCAGTCCTGACTTCTTTCAGTGATGAACAGCAGTGTGGAAATGTAAGCTGAATAAACCCTTTCCTCCCCAACTGCTTCTTGGTCATGATGTTTGTGCAGGACTAGAAACCTTGACTAAGACAAATTGGTACCAGCATAGTGGGGTATTCCTGTGACAACCTGACCATGTTTTGGGGAGGACTGTGGAAGGACTTTGGAACTTTGGACTAGAAGATCCATTCAGTGTTAAGAGCTCTGTCAGATGTTGTGTAGGAGCTTAGAAGATTTGGCTTGTGAAATTTCAGAGGGAAAATTAAAGACTCTTTTCAGGGCCATTGCTATTTTGGAGTTTGATTATTCTTTGGTTCTGGTTAGCTGGGGCTGAAGAATCAGCTGTGATTAACAAGACACCAAAACTACTAAAGCAAAACCTTTGCATTACTGGGACTATTAATGCTGGTTAGCTGGAGCTAAGAAATTAGTGGTGGTGTTTGTGCAGGAATAGAAACCCTGACTAAGACATTCATTATTGACCTAGAGAAAGACAGGGATTCCCCAAGGGTAGTGGTGACTAAGCACAGTTATGGAGGGAGAGGGGAGAGGACACTTCAGATGAGAAGAGCCAGAAGACCCCTCAGCTGAAGTCAGGAGGACATCAGGGAGAGCTTGATCAGAGGCTGACATGCCATTCCACATGATCATGGGGAGAGATATCTCCTCCCACATTCCATTCCCACATTCTCTTCTTGTGAACCCAGAGGAGAGGAATTCCCAGCAGGGCATAGATGGAACAGGCAAGCAAAGTTTAGTTTTAGCTGTAGATAAGCAGAATAATGTACACTTTCTGGGGCAGAGAATGGACTGAGCCAAATGTAAAGGTTGCCTCTGGTCCTGCCGTCCTACTTAGCATCAGAAGACCACTTGATATGACCTAGAATCATCCAGGAAAATAACCTCGACTGAACAAGACCTGCCCAAATCAGATTAGCCTGTTGTCACATCTGTGAGGCATTTTCTCAGTTGGTAATTGATGTAGGAAGAACCAGCCCACCCCTTGCAGTACCATCCTTAGGCCTGTAGACCCAAGCTGGGTAAGAAGGGTAGCTGAGGAAGCCAGTAAGCAGGACTCTTAATGTTGTTTCTCCTTCAAGCTTATATGTATAACCCTAGCTACTTGGAAGGGCAAAGCAGGAAGATCTCTGAAAGCCAGGCATTCAGGGCCAGAGCAGTGAGAATCTGTTTCAAAACTCAAATGAGTTCTCATGCTGGTGATTCTCCTATACTCAGCCACACCTTGATCTTGGTTTCTTGTCCTGGTTATCAATGATGAGTCTGAATTCCACTGTGACTTTCAGTTGCTCTTCAGGTCTGACAAGTCACCCATAGAAGACAAAAACAGATCTAGGTTCAGTGCAGCAGATTCAAAGAGGAAGGTAAAAGAATTCTGTAAAAATCTGTAGTCACTCTGGTCTGTTACTTGGCAGGAATGACGGCAGCCAACAGCAGACTTCCAGATCCCATAATGGTATCTTCCATATTCCTTCACCATAAGTAGACAAGAGAAGGTTCTTATCTATGAGAAGAAAATGGTCACTTGACATATGTGTGGAAGGAGACATACTCCTCAAGCTGAGAGCTAGAATATAAGACCCTAAATAATTAAAGCACTACTATTTCAAGGAATCTAATTATTAACACACCCTGAGCCTGTTTCTAATGTTCCTGGTATTGGGAAAGCAGAACCAATTTGTGAGAATGTGAATAAATTAATTAACTTTTCCGTAAAGATTACGTGGTTTTATTAGAAGTTCAAACAATGACTTTTGTAATCTTACAAAATTCAAATATTTTGATTACCAGGTCTTTTGATCAAATTAATTACAATTCCAAAAGAATTAATTAATTTCTCAAAGGAACTAATTAATTATAATTAATTAGTAAAACTAGACTGTCCTTTTGACCTAACAGCTTTGGTTATCTGAAGTATGGTTTCCAAACTACAAGTCTATAGGGACCAAACAGTGGACCATGCAAAGGGACACCAGGGCACAGTGTCTAAACAATGCTCTAGAATGCTCTAGAATGTGGAGTGTTTGTCACAGAAATTCAGTTACTGCTTACCCTGTCCACAGTCAGCAGCTAAAAAATTCACTTGTTTGTATGTCACTCTGTTTTGTATTGATCATTCCCTTGTTGAAATGAAACCTGTTTCTGGAAAACAATGGACCCCAAAGAATTCTGATTCCCCAGTTATCCTGTGTTGGGGAAGGGAGCCCAGTTGCCTCCCAGGAAGAGACTCCACATAAGTCCTGGTGGTTAAATCTACCTACCTCCTGGGTTTCATCTTTTCTGTAAAACTGTAGTATCCTTACAGGAATGGGGTGGGGACAGGGTGAGACAAGGAGTGCTTCTCTCTCCACTTTGGCAAAACTATAAATACATCCACTTCTTTTTACCAATTTCTGTTTTCTAGACATAAATTTCTGTTTGAAAACAGAGAAACTAGGGCATCAGGTTTATGTAGAAGTTTATAGATAGACCTAAGCCCAGGTGTTACTTTTCTGTATCTACTGTAAGAATGCTTTCATTAGAGATGGTTAGTGGCAAGTTGTTCTTCCCTGCAGAGATTTAAGACTCAAAAAGTCAGTTTACCCAAGTGGGAAGGTGCTATTCTCTGGTACTGTCAATCTAGCCACCACGTAGTTCCTGAGGACTGTGAAGGAATCAGTTCCTTCCGTCCTTGCCTTGCATTCAGACTGTTACTTTCAAGTCTGGCCAGTCCCACAAGCCTGTAATCCCAGCATTCAGGAGAGATGGAGATAGGAAGATCGGAAGTTCAAGGCTAGCCTTGGTTACAGAAACCGTTTCCAAAAAAGAAAAAAAAAATCCTGTCTTCTAAATGAGATGTCCAGAAGAGTTTCATTTTCATGATTGATGACGTACCTGTGGTAAGAACATCAAGAAAAGGTAACAAATGTCTGTGCTTAAAGACACTGGAATTCAAGGAAGTTTACTGTATTATTTTGTCACAAAACAACAACAAAACCAGAGACAGGGAGGCAGCTAGGAAAATTCTTATTCTCTAAGTCATCAAGAATTAAAATACACCTCCACACTAGCAGGCATGGCTTTGCTGTAGAAAGCTGGCCACAGGCTGCCTTTGGTGTTGTGGGTGGGGCAGGCTACCTGGTAGCAACCTGGCTCTCTGCTCTGGACCCTCGTAGGCTGACTTGACCTCTCTTCTTCCAGTCTTCAAATCTCATGTTTTGTCACCCTACATTTGGTAAGAACTGCATCATTTAGGTATAGTAGAAATATATCAAAATCAAGAAAAATGATCCAATTCTTCAAGTAGATAGCCATCTCTTTCCCAGCAAACCATTCTGTGCGTTCCTGCATAAACATACAATTGTTCTTGCATGTACTCAAATATTTTCTTCAGGTGCTGCCTAGAGGCAAGAAAACCCTTGCATGTCTCAGGTAGAGCTCAGAAATAGCTCAACAAGCCAGAGGCAGGTGAATAAAACTGAATTTTCAACTTAATTAGCTCTCTAATTGGAAGGCCCAGCCGATTTGATATATCTGGAAACATAATCAATTATGATTCGTTTAAAATTTAATTAAAATACACTTTCTTCATTTTCTAAAAACCCTGTCATAATTAACTTTTTTTCTTTCTCAATGAGCAGTTTACTGTTAGTTTTAAGTTGAAATAAGTGCAGCCTAACTAGATTCACATTGTGTCGTGTTACTCTCCAGAACTTGGCATTTCATAGAGCCTCCCAGTTCTACCTACGAATGGAGATGATGCTCACCATGCCCAGCCTTCAACAGTGTTGCAGAGGATCTGAACCCAGAGCCTCTTGTTTGTGCAGCAAAGGCTTTCTCCACTGAGCCATCACCCCAGCCTTCTACTTTTTAAAAATGAGATCCAAGATCTGACCTGATTAGGTTTTCGCTTTTATCTGACTAGCTAACAAGTCTATAGAATGAGATTTTACAGAAACCATGGGAACCAAATCCATCCATTTTTCTGCAGGGACATTGCCCTCTAAGTAATTTCTTCAAATTATTAGAAGACTCAATAGTCTTTCTTTTCGGAAGTCCTCTGCAGGGCTTCAGCTCAGGAAAAGAACACTTGCATAGTTTGCACAATGTCCTGGGTTCAGACCCCCATATGCAAAAGAGGTATGTGTAACCATCCACTTTATCATCTGCTTTATCAGTTCTCACTCCTAATCTGTACCCATAGCTTGCTAAGGAGGAGCGTACGCATGATACACCACCTCTTCCTCCAAAGATCTGGAGAGTAAGTCTATTGGGTTTAGTATGAAAGGGGTTTTCATCTTCTCCCAGGCCCTGCAGAATTGATCCAAATTAAATTATTCATCAAAAGTAAGGTCCATTCTTAGAAGCCCAGGGCACCAAGCTTTAATGATGGAGGCGGGAAAGTATCTTCACAGACTCCACATGGAGTTTCCCCAGTGGAGGAGTGATGTGGTCACCATGGTGACGAGCACCACGGTGGTTTCATCAGTGTAACCGTGATCTCACACCTGTGGGTGGCAGGATGGGCCAGCAGCTGTCCAGTCTGCGGATGAGTCCTATGAAGGGTGAGTTGGAGGGTGGAGGCTGTAGCTCTTCTTTTATCTGGGAACGGCAGGGACTCATTTCACAAAGCTTTTTGCAGCCTGCCTTTAAGGACACGTTTCAAGTATTCTCCGAGGAAGACCCTCTGTGCGTGTTCAGAGGATCCTTTGTGTTGTTTGTTCCCAAGGATGATGATAGTCACAGAAAAATTCAAGTACCAGCTCTAGTCATGAGCCAATGGCCACCTTACATCTCCGAGTGCCCTTTCGCAGCAGAGCTCTGTGAGAAAGCACATTCTGACTTCTCAGCAACCGCAAGGAGTCCTTCTGGAGCAGCCAGTCCCAGCCCCCTGCCCTGTGAATTCTCAAAACCTGCTCATTTGCCAGCAGCTGGATCTTCTGATCTCTAAAGACACACATGTGCCCAGAGCTCAGCCTTCAGTCACATCAATTAATGAGTCCTGGAGGACACAGCCTCCCCTCATCATGTCCTTCAATGTGTTTACCTTAGAGGAACATGTGTGAGGATAAAAGGAAGTATGTGGGGGGATTAAAATCAAGGCTGCATGGCTCTCAAAAAAAAAAAAAATTCCACCTTTCTCTCCTTTGTTCATGACTGGGAAACATCATTGTAATTTTTCCTTGGGGAATACATGTTCTAGAAACTTGCGTTAGTTGCTACTCAAAACAGTACCTGGATTGTACTCTAAAGGAAATAAATATATCCCCACATTACCATCTTATTTTCTTCTATACTCAAAGATAAATAATTGTCTGTGGCAGCCTCTCTTGTATGTATTCAAAGCCATGGGACACTGAGCTGTCACTCAGAGAGGTCATACCTGTGCTGAAGACGGACTCTAAACTTGGTGATCCTGGAAAGCTGGAATGTTGGAAACCCAGAGACAATAATCTGAGGCAGCCTTTATCCCCACCCCACCCCACCTTGATATTCATTCACTGCCCAATTTGGAGGCACTTTGCATCCTTATCTATTTGTCAAAACCTGTGGAACATCACCAATAACGTAGCAACCCACCTGCATACACTATCCCCAAAGCTATGAATGTCCTGAGCCAGCGTCTGAGACACAGTGGAGTTTTATGCTTTGGGTAAAAGTTGTGACTTATGGCTTTTCTGATGTTCTATGACCCTAAGATTCAGGACCTCTCCTCACCTTGGAGTATGACATTAAGATGATGTGAATCTGTGTTCCTGGCTGTGGCCACTTGTGTTTGGCTCAGAACAAGTTCTTATTTCTACCAAGGTGGGATTTATTTTCTGGAGCAACAAAGTCAGGCTACTCTCTCAATCTCTGGGACTGCCAAGAACCCTCCATAGGCTTTTCTGACTGCTAGATGCCTACCTGTAAAGTAGTACCAGCAGACAGCAAGGGCTAGTAACAGGCCATGGTCACTGAGCCCTTGTCACTTACGGGGGAGGTACAACTTTGTGTGTGCGTGTATGTATGTGTAGGTCAGGGGACCCTCTGCCATGTGGGCCTCTGGGATTGAACTCAGGCCATCAGGCCAAGTGCCTTTTTTCAGGGAGCTATCTCACTCATCTCTCACTGTGACAAAACTATTAAAGACAAATTTAGCTGTATATTCAGACAGAATATTAATTATCTTTGTCTTTTTTTTCCTCCCCTCACATTTTACTGGACTGCTGCTTGAAGTAGGGTCTCATGTATTCCAGTTTGGCCTTAAATTCCCTACGTAGTTGGGGGGAGGGGGGGAAATGTCTTGAATCTTGGAGCCTCCTGACTCCACCTCTCCAGTGACTGAGACTAGGGAGCTCGCCACCATGTTAGGTTAATATAGTGCCAGTGAAGAAAACCAGGCCTTGGTAGGACCATCGGCCTGCCCCGCCATGGCTTTGTTCTGTCTGCCCTTCAACATAACCTTCAAGATGACAAATACAGATAAAACCTGGCCTTGGATTTTTACCTACTTTATCTGCAATGATCAAACTACTTCAGTGCTTCAAGACAGATTCCAAGACAGATTACTAGCAGTCCCTTTGATGGCGTTCTGTAGGGGTAAAATGCATAAGGGGTACACAGCACCCCCCTCAGCATGACACCTGGAACACAGCGCTTCCCACATTACCTTCTGTCCCTGACTCCTAGGCTGACACAAGTGTGTAGACAAGAGATTTCTCCTCTGCAAAAAGGGAAAAGGGTAGAAAAGTAGCAAGATTACTACATTACCAGAACTCATGATTCTCTAAGGATGGAATTTCTGGTTACCTTGGCAGGTTTACAGCACCTGAACTCTGGGTGCCTTGGCAGTACAGCCTGGGTCTGGTTCCACCTCACGTCACATTCTAAGAAGGCCCATTCCTTGCAGACAGAGCTCTCAAAAGCCTCCCCACCCCTGCCTTCTGCCTGCTGTTCTCATTTCCCCAATTCCTGAACCAAAGTTCCCCTTCTTCAAATCCAGGGCGCCCTGTGGATGGCAACCCACAGGGAAGCGGAATGAATTTAATCCCGGTGTCATTAGTTTAGATTCTAAACTGCTCAGCAAGCAGTGAGCAGCTCCTTCCAGAGGGTGCTTCCACTGAGAACAAAGGGAAATGAGCTGGAAAAGCAGATGGCTCAGTGGTTCACAGCACTGTGGGGTTAACTTCCCTCCAGCCTGCAGCCCCAGGGTGCCAGCTCCAGATTGGTGCCTCCTCCCCATTCCCATGTACCACCTCTCTGTCTTAAGAGATGCTTCCCCTTTGGAGAGAAATGCTAAAATGTATTGTGATGCGATTAATCGAAGTTCCTTGCTATAAAAACTGGACACTATGAATTTCTTCCAAATAGTTCTAAAGAATTGGCATATATATCTAGGAAGGTTGATGGATGTCTGTGCACCTGAGAGTCAGAAGGTCACACAAAGTAGGCTTCATTGACAAAGCACACTCTGGCAAGAAAGGCCTGTCTCAGTCTGCCACACCCTTCTGCCATTTGATTTTAAACATTCTTCAGCAGACTTATCCTTGATAAGATTAACAGAAACTGCACGTGCTTCCCAATGCTTACACGATGTGCTCAGGCTGTTTCTTTAGAGAGGAAACAGAACCTAGTCCCTTTTATTCTACTTTGAGTTTGTTTTTCAAGGACAATGA
Source organism: Mus caroli (assembly GCF_978045245.1). NCBI lineage: Eukaryota > Metazoa > Chordata > Mammalia > Rodentia > Muridae > Mus > Mus caroli. The sequence continues at coordinate 123,655,735 of NW_028227258.1, read as the reverse complement.
TGAGGCTGTGGGATTGTTGGCTAATATGGTTCTAAGTGTTTGTTGGAATTACTGAAAAATTCTGGGGAGTCCCTTCCTGATTGCCAGTTGATACCACATAATTCAGGGTCCCCTCTTAGGGTTTGTAGTTTCATTAGTCAAATAACTCAAGTCATAACAGACTCAACAGAAGCTGGAGGAGTCTCTAAGAAAAACCCCCCAGGGCAGACAAGCTGTAAGTCTCAGTCACTGCCCAGAGGAAGAGCATGAAGAGAAGGAAAAAGCCATGACTTCTGAGTAAAGCTGCCCTGGAAGTTAGGTAGCTGGCAGCCCCTGGCAGGGAGCAGGAGTTTTAAAGAAAGCAAGGAAACCAAAGTAGCAAAAAATCCCTCCATCAGCTCCGGTCAGCAAGAAAAGAAGAAAAAGGAAGTTACACCGGAGTCAGGATCCCGAAAAGCAAAAGAACCTCATGGTGGCTTGTAGGGACTGTACTAGGAAGTGGGAATTCTGGGAGGGGGGAAATGCATTATATTTCATTAAAGAACTACTTATTCCTCTCATTTCCTCAGCATGGCTTAAGGTAACCCCACTTTCCTCACATTCCTAGGGACAATCTTGTTCCTGGTGGTGGTCCCTTAGTAGGCTTCCTCACAGTTAACAAGTGTCCAGCTGGTGAACTTGAATGGAGAACAGGATCTCTCTGGCTTATTTTGGAAGGTTTCTTTTGGCCGGTGTGGTGTCTGAAAGAAAATAGCCTCCATAGGCTCACAGATTTGAATGTTTTGGTTCCCAGTTGGTAGAACTATTTGGGAAGGATTAGGAGGTGTGGCCTGGTTGGAGAAGGCGTGTCAGTAGCGGTAGGCTTTGAGGTGTTAAAAGACAACCTGTCCGTTGCACTGTCTTGTGGCTGTGGATCAAGATGTGAGCTCACAGCTATTTCTTCACTCTGTCACCTGGACTCTGAACACTCTAAAACTGGAAGGCAAATTAAATGCATCTTTTTTAAGTCCTGGAGTTTTATTGCAGCAATAGAAAAGCTACTAGATCCGTTGGCTTGTCCGCTCTTGGGTTAGAGAAGAGGCAGGATGTCATAATGGGGAGTGCAGGCAGCCCAAAGCTGCTACCTCATTACAGTTGGGAAGTTTAGGAGAAAGGGATGGGGCCCCAAATCCCTCCAAGAGTGTGCCCTCAATGACAGGAAGCCTCTCACGAGTCTCTGCCTCTTTATGCTGCCACCAACCTCCTCACAGTGCTAAGCAAAGGAATGAGCCTCTTCTATAGAGCCTTGGGGTAGTAGAGTAGTGAGTATTTCAGATCCAAGGTACTACAGAGACAATCTCCTACCCTTGAAATCTAAACATGGGATCCATTGAAAGGCACCTAACCAAATATAAGCTGCATTGTGAGCATAGATTTTTTGCAACCTACTTTTAATAAGGATTCAACTTTTTCTCTAGCCTACCACCCAGCAGAGGTAGTGAAGGAGAAAAGTAATTAGGATGTGGGGGCAGTGAACCTGTTCAGCAATAGTTCTTTAGGGGTGAGCTGGATCTTCTTTGGCAACAGCTCAGTCCCGTAACAAACACCAAATATGACTCAGCAGCTGCAGACCAGTCCTCTAGGCAAGGCAGACACCAGGCTATAGTCTAATCCTTTCAGTAAGCAGACATCAGGCACAAACACCAACTGACCTGAAGTGAAGACATGGAAGCCACGAGACTCCACAGGAACCTCATGAGCAGTTCTTCGGCGAGTTCCTCTCAATGTCAGGGTTATCACAAGTTGAGCTCAACAGTATGTAAAGAGAACTAATACATGTGTGTTGTTAGTGAGGAATAGCGAGGTAGATCAAACCAAACTTGTGCTCAATGCTCATCTCCCACTGTCTGTGGGTCATATTTATACTTCTTCTTCTTCTTCTTCTTCTTCTTCTTCTTCTTCTTCTTCTTCTTCTTCTTCTTCTTCTTCTTCTTCTTCTTCTCCTTCTGGTTTTTTTTGTTTGTTTGTTTGTTTGTTTTTCGAGACAGGGTTTCTCTGTATAGCCCCGGCTGTCCTGGAACTCACTTTTTAGACCAGGCTGGCCTCGAACTCAGAAATCGCCTGCCTCTGTCTCCCAAGTGCTGGGATTAAAGGCATGTGCCACCACACCTGGCTTATATTTATACTTCTTTATCCTGGGTCCTTTCATGTGTTTGCTATATCAAAATATCATGTCTTTCCTGTGTCTGCTCTGGCAAAATATCCTTTTACCTGGGTCTGCTTCAGGAAAGCCTTCTTTCCTGTGCTTGCTTTAGCAAGACATTCTTTTACCTGTGTGCCCTAGCAGAACATCATTTGACATAACTTTCCAAAGAAACTAGAAGTTTCTATCTCCTCGCACTTCTCATGCCTGGTCACACTGGCCTGCCTTGCAGCAAGACATATTAATTCACTCTATTATCCTTGCTCGATCATCTTAATCTCTTCTTATTCATCATCCTAAAGCCCCAGGCCACTACTGCTTGGCTACCAGTCCTACAGGTGTTGACATATTCGGAGAATAACACAATGCCCTCCCATTTTAAGAGTCATGAGCCTTAGTACTTCCTGAAACAGTATCACACGAACATTTTATGTTCCTAACAAGGGTGCTGCTAGGGACAGAGCCAGGACTTCACACACTCCTGGCTATTGCTCTACCACTGAGCCATTCAGCAGACACTCATACAGTAGGCAGACACCCATACAGCAGACAGACACCCATACAGCAGACACCCATTCTTTTTCTTTAACAGTTCATGCTTTAGTTTTCTAAGCCCAGGTGATCCACTTAAGGGACCTCCCAACTCACCACCCAAGGGTTACCTGTAGCTTCCTTTACTCAAGTAGAGCTCTTTACTCAATAAGAGAAAGCTTAAAGCTAAAGTTAGTGTGGCTTTTAATCTGCTTTTATCCCATTCTTTTTCAACCCACTTTGTCTTCATCTCCAGTGTCCTGACTAGTTTTATGTCAACTTGCCGCAAGATAGAGTCATCAAAAAAGAGGGAGCCCCAATTGAGAAAATGCTTCCAGAAGATCAGGTTGTAGGCAAGCCTGAAGGGCATTTTCTTAATTAGTGATTGATGGGGGAGGGCCCATCCATTGTGGGTGGTGCCATCCCTGAGCTAGGGGACTTGTGTTCTATAAGAAAGCAGGCAGAGCAAGCCATGATGATCAAGCAAGTAAGCAGCACCCCTCCATGGCCTCCATCATCCTTCCCTGTTGGAGTTTCTGTCCTGATGTCCTTCAGTGATAGACTACAATGTGGAAATATAAGACCAATAAACCCTTTCCTCTCCAATTTGATTTTGGTCATGGTGTTTCATCATGGCAAGAGTAACCCTTAATAAGATAACTAACCATCATGCCAGGCTTTAGGCATAGAATTCTCTTCACCCTCTAATTTCTAAATCACACATCATATGATAATACAGCCTAAATGCAATCCTGATTAGCAAAGGAAAAACTTTAGCATTTGCATAGAATTACTTTTATCCATGAAGTCTGTTGCCTTAGTCAGGGTTCTATTGCTATGAAGAAACACCATGACCACAGCAACTGCTATAAAGGAAAACATTTTATTGGAACTAGTCTACAGTTCAGAGGTTTAGTCCATTATCAGCATGGCAGGAAGCATGGTGGCAGACAGGGTGCTGGAGAAGGACTCAGGATTTCTACATCCAGATTGGCAGGAAGCGGGAAGAGAGAGACACCAAAGGCCGGCCTCAGTGACACATTTATCCCAAGGCCGAATACACTAATCCCTGTCACATGGTGTCACTACTTGCATACATAAAACAAGCACATATGACCCTATGAGGGCAATTACTTTTTCAAACCACCACAACTGTGAATCAGCAGTTAGTGTTTTATGAAGGTTGGGTCCTCCATTTGGATTCATGGAGCTATCTGCTGTGGGCAAAACCATCACATCAGAAAGACCACAGCAACCCTGGTGTGACTGAAGAGTAAATCAGAACAACTGGAGCAGGAAGTATGAGTAGGTGTCTTAGGCAGGGTCACTACTACCATGAAACACCAGGACCAAAAGCAATTTGCAGAGGAAAGGGTTTATGTCACTCTCAATGCCATACAACCGTTCATCATCAAAAGCAGTGAAGGGGGGCAAAAACTCAAGCATGGCAGGAACCTGGGGACAGGAGCTGATACAAGGGACATGGAGGGGTGCTGCTTACTGGCTTGCTCACCATAGCTTGCTCAGTCTGGGATGGCACTACCTGCAATTGGCTGGACCCTCCTTCAGCAATCACTAATTAAGACAATGCACTACAGGATTAACTATAGCAGGACAGTATATGTAACTTTTATTCTCCTAAGTAATTATCCTCTCTGAGGCTTACTGCTTCAGTCTGCTAACCTAGCCCTAGCCCTTAAAGCTTCTAGCCTAGATACAATTGTAGCTAGGCCTAGCATGTGTTTAGTCTCTGAGACTTACTGCTGGATAAACTCACCTCTTCCTAGTTCTGTCTGATCTCTGGTTGACTGGCTTACACTCTTCTCCAAGCTGACTGATTTCAATCTATGTCCTTTCAGCTTCTTCTGAATGAACTGTTCTTCTTTACCTAATACTGCCTTTGGCGATGTGTTCTAATCTTCTGTCTTCACCCGAGTCTAGCTTGTTCTCTCTCTCTCTGCAACCTGTCTCTATAACTGTCTGGGAGGATGGAGCCTTTGGCTGAGGGGCAGAGTGGTGCCCACATCTTTGTTTCCTGCAGTCTCTGTACCCTCTGTGTCTCCACAAAGATGATTCCTGTAGACTGGTGGGCCTCAGGTCCCCCACTCAGGTAACATCTCCTGACCTCTGAAATCAGGCTGCACTGGCCATAGAACTCTGCACTGGCTCTGCCCATGCTGCTCTCATTGCAAGCGATACCCAATGACAGAGCCTGGCTCAAGGTGTGCAGTGGCAGGTTCACCTCATCACAGATCTCCTGTAGGACACTGGAGAAGAGCTCTCAGACCACCAGCTCCCCAGGGAGATCCTTGTGCTGGGGGATCCCACCAGAGCACAGGACCTGAGGTTCAGGGTGCCCACCAGGCACATCCCCCAGTCCAGGTGCTTCTGCTACCTGCTGACGATCATGAGCTGGGCTCAGCTCCGCTGCTACCTGTTCCTGGGATAGTTTCTAGAAAGGGCACAGCAGCAGCAGCAGGGACAACTCGGGGTCCATAGTCTGACCGGGCAGCTCTCCAATCCAGACATGTTTGACCTATTCCCAGGCTCTGGAAACTTGATCTCTGAATTCAGCAGCTGGCCCGTCATTCCCCCATCTCTTGTGAGAAGTGGGCATATCTTGTTCTGTCCCATCTTTCTCTGATTTGTCACTTTGTCTGCCACTCAATTAGATATCACTTTCAAACATGGGTGCTTCCTTCTACAAAATAACTTTATCTTTATTGTTTGGCATTAAAGGTATGTCCTAAGAGTCTGTCTGAACTCCAGCTGGAGGGATTAAAGGTGTTTGCTAAGGGTTGAGCCACACCACAAGTAGAAACAGGTTTTTTTCCCCCAGTAAATAATACAATTTTGGAGTTCACAGTGTCATCGAATATTCTACAACACAGGATCGTATGGAGGACTTTTCTCAACTGAGGCTCCCTCCTGCCTGATGACTGCAGCTCAGTGGTTCTCAACTTTCCTAATTCTGTGACTTTTTGCTATATTTCCTTAGATTGTGGTGACTCCCAACCATGAAATTATTCCATTGCTACTTCATAACTGTAATGTTGCTACTGTTAAAAATCATAATGTAAGTATCTGATATGCAGGATATCTGATATAGGACCCCTGTGAAAGGGTCATTCTATCCACAAAGGGTTCATGGCCCACAGTCACTGCTGTAGATTGTGTCAAGTTGACATAAAACTGCTAGTACACTAAGACACTGTTTATACTTTGGGCACATTAAACTAAAATGCTTTTGGCTAAGGTAGGAAATGATGCAGGAAATGAGGTAACATAAATGAAAACACCAGAAACATGTGTTTAGGGCCACAGCAGGTGTCTGATATATTCAACTCCTGTGGTTCAGAACTTTCTAGTGCAAGTCTGATCTTCATTTTGCAAAAAAAGGAAGCAAGAGAAGCTAAGTCATTTGCCAGGGGTCATCTGAAACAAAATCAGCTCGAACTAGATTTAAAGTTCAGTCTGATTGAAAGAGTTCACACCTGCCAAGGCCTGCAGCTGGGACAGGACGGCCTTTTCCATCCTAAACTGACTTAGAGGCTCACTACTGTGGCTCAGTACAGGGTCCTGCCTCACAGAAGAACCACTCCGGCTGATGGTCCAGGAGGCAGATGGGCCAATTTACAATCAGAGTCAGATGAAGAGGTGTGCCGACCAGCCAACAATACTTAAACAGATGGGGCACTGACACAAGTCCAAAGAGTCCTTCGGCTGCTTTGCATTGCTTTTTAGACTGGTAGTCAATTCGGAAGGCAAACATATAAAAGGTGTCAGCTGATGTCAGACTCCGTCCCCTGAGCTCCCATCCCTCTTCCTCCTTCAGCCAAGTGGTGTCAGCGGACAGTCTAGCTGCAGGTCTTTTGTTATCTTTCTTATGCAAAGGCAGCATAAAATGTCCACACTCATATTTTATTTTTCTTCCCTTAAATCAAATCAAATCAAAACAAACCAAAACTCTTTAAGGCTATAGTGCTCTGTTATGTGGGAAAAAAAGGTTTAGATTTTCCAAAGTTCCTTTTATCTGGAGGTACAGCCTCTGGGTGGAAGGCTCCCCTGGCACATGTGAAGTCCTGGGTTCTATCCCCAGTGCCTTCAGCACACACACTCACACACACACAGCAATAAAATGAAGCCATTCCATCCTTGGCTTGGTAAGAGTAAATTACATTTTCCTAGAAAGCAGTCTTTCAAAAGACCCCAGTGTCTCTGCATGGGAGTGAAGCAGCTTCTCAGCTGTATGCTCCTGAGACAGGGGCTTGTCCCTGGAGTGACTGTAACCTGAAAAAGTTGTCCAAATGCTGTCATCAGGTTCCTGCTGTTACTGTTGTCTCTTTGGTCACTTCCCTTGAGGTGGCACCTAATGCCCTTCGAAGAGGCTCTTGAAAACCTTCTGTTTGAGCCTATGAGTTATCTGTCATCTGGCTCACCAAGCACTGTGCCCATGTTCCCTTGGTGTTCCATTTATTAGGTCTTGTATCCAGGGTAGCGGAAGCAGGGGTGGGGCATCATTCTAGCCATGCCAACTTTTCAACATAAAGTCAGCTGGGCCTTCATCATATGTATCCTTATAAACTAGAGTTTTGAAGCTTCATGGCTCATGGATTCTCTGTATGTGGTGAGCACAGGAACCCAACCAGCACTGTCAGCCATCAGTTTGGAGTGAGGGAGCACCCTTCTATATGTGTAGTGGGGAGCTATATGATTCTGTTGGCATGATATGAAATTGTTGGGAGAATACGAATAATAATTTGAGGCATATGAATTGAGTCTGTAACCTTTCATAGAAGGCTACATTATCAGTTCCTTGGATTGAGGAAGTTCAATCTGGGGCTGGGAATCTGTTGGGTCTCAGAATCACTTCTGCAAGTAAAGTGACTGCAACCAAGCAGATTCTTGATTTCTCAGGCCATTTGTCTCACTTTTGCCACAGTGAGGCATATTTCCAGTGTTCAGAAAGCTAAGGCAGGGGGAATTGCTACAAGTTTGAGGCCAGCCTGGACTACACAGTGACTTCCAGTCTAGTTTGGGGTAGAGTGTGAGAACAAGTCTCAAGAAGAAAATAAAACCACCAATTAAAAGAAAAAAAAAAAGGAAAAGAAAAGAAATTGGGTAGTCAGGTGTGGTGGTACATGCCTTTAATCCCAGGACTTGGGAGGCAGGAGGATCTGTGAGTTCAAGGTCAGCCTAGTCTATCTACAAAGTGAGTTCCAGGATAACCAGAGTTGTTACATAGAGAAAAAGAAAGAAAGAGAGAAAGAAAGAAGGAAGAAAGAAAGAAAGAAAGAAAGAAAGAAAGAAAGAAAGAAAGAAAGAAAGGAGAGAAAGAAGTTGACCTCTTAGACATATGTCAACACTCACCATTCACATTTAAGGCTATGTGTCTTGTGCTCTGTGGCTGGATACAAATGACTTGAGTGAGGTGTGTGATTCTGTCCTGTCTCTGATGTGGAAACAACTTTGTGCTCCAAGTGGCAGGCAAAAGAAAGTAACGTGATCCCTGCCTTTAAAATAATGGGACATCACCGAGACTGCCCTGAACTTGGAAGGCAAGCTGTGAGAAAAATCACAAGAAAAGCAGGGACATAGAATTTCAAGGGCTGAGATGGGGATTGAAAAATCACTCAGGATGGATTAAGACCTGTCCTGTGGTAAGACTCATCATTCTGAGTCACCCTGTCCCCTGAGGAGGTTCTGATCACCCAAACCTTGGGATTCACTGATCTGAGACTGAGTTCTCATGGACAAACGTCTGTGTTGAGCAGGAGGAAAGCTACCTGTGTTGCAGTGATGGGTCCTATACTCAACTTAGTACCCAAGTGATTGACAGGATGAAAATGTTGGAATGTAAACTCTGCACCCACACCTGCCCTCTCCAACCTCTTAACCTGGCAATTGCTTTTCATCCTGAAAAATCTGAATCAATTCCAAGGCTTCATTCCTAAGCTTCTTTTTAGAGGGCATTTGACTTAGCTACACTCCATACCACAGCTTCATGGGTAACAAGGTCAAAGTTTCCTTTCAGATATTAGAAGATGCTGTAGTCACTTGTCATTCAAGATTTGAACAGGGGTATGCATAGGAAAGAGGAGACATTTCAGATGTAGGTTGCAGTGTGTCCTTATATAGATCAGAATATCTATCTTAGTTGATATGAGCTTCATTTTACATTCCCACCGGCTCTGTGTGGCTGAATTTTCACCAAGATTTTGAAGTTTCATCTTCAGTTAAAAATATCTAAAACTTGTCTCAGTAGATCCAGCCACCCACACAGGGGCCCATGGTTGCACCTCCCCGCTCCCGCCCCCCAGCCCACATTACCTTGTGATGAAGTCTTTAGCGTACAGTCACAGAGCTTTTCATTTAGTACTTATGACTTACCCTTGAATGACTGGTTTCCTTTTCAAGCAAAGACCAGGAACTGGTTCTTGAAGTCTCCCTGAGAACCAGGTTTCTTGAGAAATGGCTGCAGGCAGGAGAGCCAGGGGCCTTGCCCACACTTGCCCTTCTTCTCCCATTAGGGCTCTGAGGTGTCCCTGTCGGGTTCACAAGAGGCATTTGTAAGATCCTTACTGGCCTGGGGGAAGGGCTGGGATCTGCAAAGGTAGACTGTAGCCTCTGTTCTCCCAGGAAGTAGCTATCTGGGAACTTGAGGGAAGACAATTCCCATACACAGTAAGACTTGATGCAGAAAATACTTCAAAGCATGACAGTGACATTTTCTTCTTTCCTCTGAATCCTGTGAAACTCCCTGACATTGGGCTTGGGGTGAATGCCTTGGGGCAACTCACTGAAAATAGACTCAGAGGTCAGGGCTCCCTCACTTAGCAACACCCGAAGTGAATGTTTCAGTCACTAGGCAACAGAGTGAACCTGACCTATGGTAGCAGTCCCAGTAAAGCCCCACTAGTCTCCTTGTGATTCCCCCACCTGTACTTACCCCACAGAGATAGGCCATGTGCTGCTTCATGCTCTGCCAAACAGATGGGAGAGAAAATGCCTGCTCTTTTTTTTGCTAGGCTAAGCCAGCCTGGCAATTGGCAATTGAGTATAAGCCCAATGCTAGTCGCAGCATCAGCACCTGCTTCCTCGTGTGTCTACTCACCCCAGATCTCTTAGCTGTGTGTCTCTGGTCTTACACCATCCTACATGATCTTACCTTGATCCCTTGACCTTTGCTAGTTATATTTTCAATGTTGGCTTTCTCTTTCATCTTTTATTTAAATCAGATCGTCCTGGACCACTGTTCCTTCAGCCTCACCTTGCTTGGGAATTAACTCTTCCCTCATGTTTCTGCCCATCTTATATCATCATTTATTCTGTACCTTCCTTTGAAAGAGACTGTGTGGGAAATAACATGTTGGAGATAAAGCAGCTACTTCTACAACAGCTCTCTTTCTCTAGGGCCCAGTTAGGGTAAGTTCACTAGGAGCTGCTTTACAAGACTGAGGCCTCCAGGTCCTGGGGGCATGATCCATAGCCACTGTGAATAACGGATACAGCATCCTTCCAGCCTGCATCCTGATCGACTCCATATAGAACTGACCTGTCCAAGCTCATGATGCCTGGGGCTGTAAGCAGTAATGTTCCTCGTCTCCAAGGCTTCCTTGGGTCTCCTGGCATCTGTGAGGATGTGTAGCAGGCATCTGTGAGGAAGTGAAGTCTCCTCGTCTTCAGGTAGAGTTTTAGTTCAGATCATCTGCTTTTCTTGAGGTGCCTCCCTTCATTGAACAATAGAGCTGGCTTTTTTCTATTTTGCATCTTCCCAGCATTTTTGTTGTTGTTCCTCTTAGCACACTGATTCCCTCAGGAATTTAATTATTAGGTGCTCTATCCTCTGCTAGATAAGGGGCAGATGCATGACCCCAGCTAACCTCAATGGAACTTACAAAGCAGCCAAGACAATGGGTGCCCATTCACGGTGCAGTGACACCCTAAACAAATTCTTCCTGCTATTTCTGTACATCCGTTCTATGAATCTAGAGATAACTTGAACTTAACTTGTGTCTGGACAGTTTCTCCACAGTTTCTATGAGTTATGTGAGTTCCTAGTAGCCCCCAAATATATTCCTTTTGGGCTAAGCTGGTTTCTGTTGCCTTCACCCAAAGAATTCTAACACAATCAGCCAGTGTCCTAAGGGATCTGATCCTCATTTCCCATGGTCAGAATATATGTTTTATGTGGTGTGAACAACCTCTGTCTGGAGTATGGCTATCCTACCTACAACTTAGGGGTTAGAAACAAGACACTACTGAATGTATAGACAAGACAGTAAAATACCTGTCCTTTGTAGACCTTGTGGGTCTCCTTTCTGGTTAGAAACCCTTGTGAGAGCATTCAAACAAATATTTAATGAGCACTTCCTAATGCTAAGAACTACGAAAAAGATGACAGAGAATAAAATTATATGTGTATAATCCTGATGGTTCTATTCGGCATGCCTAAGAACAAGGCAGGATACAGAATAAAATTCTGCTGCAGCTAGAATTATGCTGTTATTCATTAGATTGATGTATTTACCTTATGTGGGGATTTGCATGAACCAAGGTGCACATGTGCAAGTCAGAAGACAACTTACAAGGAATCAGTTATAAGGAGACTACTATGTGGCTCCAGGGGACTGAACCATGTTGTAAGACTTGGCAGTAAGTCCCTTTACCAACTGAGCCATCTTATCAGTCAAGACATCACAGAGTCTGGTTTGTCACTTTCTAGAATGCTATCTAGTAGCTTTAAGTGTTCAGTGAGTATTTCTGGACTGAATAAATGAACCTTCCAGGGAATAAATGGGCCTTCCAGGGAAAGATGCTGATGCTGTAATTCTTGGCCATAAACTGTGTGTCCAGAATTAAGATTAGAGCATCAGATTTCAGGAAGGGAGAAAGTGAGGACCTCTCAGAAGTACATGAGGCTAAGCTACCAGCTTTCATGGTTACTTCTTTGTCAAATTCTCAATGGTCCACAGGTCACAAAAATCACTGTGTGAATTAAGAATTTTACTAGATGGTGAATATGATGACAGATAAACAGAAGAAGTCCTAAGTGTCAGAAATGCAAAAACAATAATAAGAAATCCAAGAAATGCATGAAGAAATGTAAAGAGTGTTCTTGTACAGAGCAAATGGTATAGGGCCCATCTCATCTTATCTCTTAAGGCTTTTTATTACTATTATTATTTCTTTTCTTAAAGTTATACTTTCTTTTATTTTTCCATCCTGGTCCATAGTTTCTTCTATTCATTTCACTACTAATATGTGATTAGGCCCAACTGTTTCCATTTCAGTTTCTATTTAGATGTCTGTCTGTCAAAGAGGTTATCACCTGGTCTTGGAGACACATAGATTATTGACAAATAGAACTTCTGGTAGACCCATAATACAGAAAGAGTTGGCTCACCAGGAAGTTTTTGCCTCTGACGGGGAGAGGGTAGATGCCTACACTCACTCCTACTGTGTCTGTGAAAGAGTTTTCCCTCTGTGCTTTCCAGATAAAGAGCAAATGGATCACATCCACACATCATCGATGGCTCTAAATTCTTCTTTAAGAAGTCAACTGAAGTCAACTCCGTGGTTGCCAGCCAGTTCAAAGAGTTTGAGACCTGGTATCTGCTAAAAGCGATCGAGCAGCAGGCATGTTTGCATAAGTGATGAAGAACTGGCATGCTCCGTTGCTGCACTCAACACAACTGAACCGAACAGATGGGAAGGCAGGGATAGATGATAGATACTCATTCGTGCTACGAGTTGGGTTCCTGTTTGAGCATGGCTAAGCTAAGAATATGTTCTGTCAGGTGGCCTAAAATAGCAGGATTTAAATGTGTCTCCCAGCACCCAGATGTTTCTGAATGAAAAGAGAACACTACTGAAAGTAATCGAACACTTACTCCGAGAAGATGATCCGAGCACACAGGGATAAGGAAGGCTTGATTTCTATCTGATGTCCAGCATCAGCAAGGTCAGTCTGCTCCAGATAACGCAGAAAAGGAATGAGTAAAGGCAGAATACACTGCAGTGGTGTTATAAAGAAAGGGCCTCTCGCTGGGAGAGGGGGACTAAGGTCATTGGAGGTGGATACAGCTGAGAAAGAGGAGAGAATTACTTTAGAAAGGGGAGGGGCTTGCTGAACCTTGCGGTGGCTGGTGAGAGGGAATGTGTTGGAAGAAGTAACTGGAAAGGCAGATAAGTCTGAGAGGGGCCCTATGTGTCTTAGCTTTGTCACTGCCTTAGAAATGAGAGCTCCTACAGCCCCTTCATTAAGTTAAAGACCTAATCTTTCTCTGAAATGACCTTAGTAGACAGTCACTACGTCAGCATGCATCGGTACGATCCTTCAAAAGAGCAGACAAACGTGCAGCAATAGGAGTCAAAGAGTAACAATAATATCTGCTTTAGACCTACTAACTAGTGTGGAGACAAAGTCCAGTGAAGTTAGAGTAAAGCTTAAGCATCTGGAAGGACAAACTGCTCAGTGGAAACTCTTGTCGACCCAGCCAGAAGGGTTATTTGATTTTCTGAGTAAAATATAACAGAAAACTTTGGGGGTTTTCTGTAAGGAGCCGCCTTCACATTTGCCATTACAAGATGGCGCTGATGGCACTGACACCCGTGTTCTAAGTAGTAAACAAGCAAGCTGCGCATGTGCCGGGGTAGCTTTCCACGCCATGTGCTCTGCCTTTCCCGTGACAACAACTCTGGCTGATGGGCTGCAGCCAATCAGGGAATGACACGTCCGAGGCGGAGGACAGTCCTCCATAAAAGGGAGGGGGCTCCGCCATCTCTCTCTCTCTCTGAAGCTCTCTCTCTGGCTCTCTCTGGCTCTCTCTCTGGCTCCTTTCTCCACTGGCTCCTGATGGGGTAAGCAATAAAGTTTGTACTGCAGAAGATTCCGGTTGCCCTGAGCGTGTTCTTACCAGGGGGAACAAAAGCGCGGGCAATAAATGGTGCCGGAACCCGCGAGCTACTGCATCACGGAGAAGGAGCGGTTAATGAAGTGTTCCCGGAAACAGACTGTTGAGAAGGATCCAGTGTGGATTCAGAACTCATCAGCTGGGGAACTGTGGTTAATGAAGTGTTCCCGGAAACAGACTGTTGAGAAGGACCCGGTGTAGGTTCAGAACTCTTCAGCTGGGGAACTGTGGTTAATGAAGTGTTCCCGGAAACAGACTGTTGAGAAGGATCCGACGTAGATTCAGAACTCTTCAGCTGGGGAACGGATGCTTGTTCGTTACAGCTTTACAAGGTATGTCTGGTCTTGAACTTTCTCTAGTGTTAAAAGCCCTTTTATTTCTTTTCATATGTCAACAAGCAGTTAAGACAGGGTGGAGAATTCTGGACAAAATTCAAGACAGTCTATCAGAAGTAAAGCGGGGAGAGAGAGCAGGAAAAAAGAGAAAGCATGGCGCGCGAAATAAGTATACAGGCCTTTCCACGGGTCTTGAACCCGAGGAAAAGTTAATGTCAGGGAAGAATACCTGGGGAGAGATTAGAAGGAAAGAGGAGAAAAAACAAAGGAAAAAAGAAAAGTTAATGTCAGGGAAAAATACCTGGGGAGAGATTAGAAGGAAAGAGGAGAAAAGAGATGAGTTTAAAGAGCCAGTTCTTAGTAGCTGTGAATCAGATAAAGAAATTAGCCCTTCTGAGGAAACAGACTTGGAGGAGGGAGCAGCTCGTTATGAGAGAGAAATTCGAGCTTTTAAGTCAAGAAAAAAGCCAAAAGCGGCTGGCAAAGGCCAGCTTGCTGCTTGGCCTCAGGGCAGTTGGCTTCAGGGTCATAGTGCACCTCCGCCCTATGCGGAGCCCCCGCCCTGCATAGTGCGTAGGCTGTGTGCAGAGCAGCAGTGCGCGGACTCGTTCATTTCAAGAGAGGAACAAAGGAAGATGCAACAGGCATTTCCGGTCTTTGAAGGAGCCGAGGGTGGGCGTGTTCACGCTCCGGTAGATTATACACAGGTTAAAGAGCTTGCTGAATCGGTCCGTAAATATGGAGCCAATGCTAATTTTACTTTGGTGCAGTTAGACAGGCTTGCCGGCATGGCACTAACTCCTGCCGACTGGCAAATGATTGCAAAAGCCGCTCTCCCCAATGCGGGCAAATATATGGAATGGAGAGCTCTATGGCAAGAGGCTGCACAAATGCAGGCCCGAGCAAACGCTGCTGCTTTGACTCCAGAGCAGAGAGATTGGACTTTTGACAGGTTCAAACCTTGGCAGCCACATCCAATGATTGGGCAGTTTTAGTTACCTCCTTTTCAGGACAAATAGATAACCATTATCCAAAACATCCAATTTTACAGTTTGCCCAAAATCAATCTGTTGTGTTTCCACAAATAACAGTAAGAAACCCACTTAAAAATGGGATTGTGGTATATACTGATGGATCAAAAACTGGCATAAGTGCCTATGTGGCTAATGGTAAAGTAGTATCCAAACAATATAATGAAAATTCACCTCAAGTGGTAAAATGTTTAGTGGTTTTAGAAGTTTTAAAAACCTTTTTAGAACCCCTTAATTTTTTAGAAATGGCTGGAGTGATTAAGCCTTCCAGTAAAGTTGCCAATATTTTTCAGCAGATACAATTAGTTTTGTTATCTAGAAGATTTCCTGTTTATATTACTCATGTTAGAGCCCATTCAGGCCTACCTGGCCCCATGGCTCTGGGGAATGATTTGGCAGATAAAGCCACTAAAGTGGTGGCTGCTGCCCTAACATCCCCGATAGAGGCTGCAAGAAATTTTCATAACAATTTTCATGTGACGGCTGAAACATTATGCCGCCGTTTCTCCTTGACGAGAAAAGAAGCCCGTGACATTGTTACTCAATGTCAAAGCTGCTGTGAGTTCTTGCCAGTTCCTCAGGTGGGAATTAACCCACGCGGTATTCGACCTCTACAGGTCTGGCAAATGGATGTTACACATGTTTCTTCCTTTGGAAAACTTCAATATCTCCATGTGTCCATTGACACATGCTCTGGCATCATGTTTGCCTCTCCTTTAACTGGAGAAAAGGCCTCACATGTGATTCAACATTGTCTTGAGGCATGGAGTGCTTGGGGAAAACCCAAACTCCTTAAGACTGATAATGGACCAGCTTATACATCTCAAAAATTCCAACAGTTCTGCCGTCAGATGGACGTGACCCACCTGACTGGACTTCCATCTAATAAAATAGAAAGGGGGAGTCGAGGAGGCTCTACCCCGAGTACCAAGAGTGTCTGTGTCTACAGCACTTTTTACACTCAATTTTTTAAATCTTGATTCTCATGGCCATACCGTGGCTGAACGACATTGTTCAGAGCCAGATAGGCCCAAAGAGATGGTTAAATGGAAAGATGTTTTAAATAACAAATGGAAAGGCCCGGATCCTATTTTGATAAGATCCAGGGGAGCTGTTTGTGTTTTTCCACAGAATGAAGACAACCCATTTTGGATACCAGAAAGACTCACCCGAAAAATCCAGACTGACCAAGGGAATACTGATGTCCCTCGTCTTGGTGATGTCCAGTGCGATAACAACAAAGGGAGAGCAGCATTGGGAGATACAGAATTGGACGGCTAAATTTGAACAGACCCTTTAAAAATTGAGACTTGCCCCATGCACTTGGACCTGTCCCTGACCTAAGGACTATCTTTTCAACATTTTCCTTCTTTAAAGAATGGGTGGGGGTGGAATTATTTGGAGCTGTTCTTTGCTGTGGATTAGTGTTGCTTCTTTGATTGGTCTGTAAGCTTAAGGCCCAAACTAGGAGAGACAAACATGGTGGTTATTTCCCAGGCGCTTGCAGCACTAGAACATGGTGCTTCCCCTGATATATGGTTATCTATGCTTAAGCAATAGGTCGCTGGCCACTCAGCTCTTGCACCCCACGAGGCTAGTCTCATTGCACGGGATAGAGTGAGTGTGCTTCAGCAGCCCGAGAGAGTTGCACGGCTAAGCACTGCAGTAGAAGGGCTCTGTGGCATATATGAGCCTATTCTAGGGAGACATGTCATCTTTCAAGAAGGTTGAGTGTCCAAGTGTCCTTCCCCCAGGAAAAACGACACGGGAGTGGACCAAGACCCCTTTGGGTGATGAGCCTGGGAGGAGGTTTTGTGTAAAGCCCCTATTTTACACACTGGGGATTTGACCTCTATCTCCACTCTCATTAATATGGGTGGCCTATTGCTCTTATATAAAAGAAAAGGGGGAGATGTAAGGAGCCGCCTTCACATTTGCCATTACAAGATGGCGCTGATGGCACTGACACCCGTGTTCTAAGTAGTAAACAAGCAAGCTGCGCATGTGCCGGGGTAGCTTTCCACGCCATGTGCTCTGCCTTTCCCGTGACGACAACTCTGGCTGATGGGCTGCAGCCAATCAGGGAGTGACACGTCCGAGGCGGAGGACAGTCCTCCATAAAAGGGAGGGGGCTCCGCCATCTCTCTCTCTCTCTCTGGAGCTCTCTCTCTGGCTCTCTCTGGCTCTCTCTCTGGCTCCTTTCTCCACTGGCTCCTGATGGGGTAAGCAATAAAGTTTGTACTGCAGAAGATTCCGGTTGCCCTGAGCGTGTTCTTACCAGGGGGAACAAAAGCGCGGGCAATAGTTTTCTTTTCTCTTCTGGGCATGAGCCTCACCCAAAGGGGATCTTTCATACTGATTCAGTAGAATGAACAACTGTGCTTGTTCACAGGCACCAGTGTGACCATTGGTTGGCTGCATGGAAGCTGGCAGTCTCAGGTTTGGATACACAGTCTTTACAGTGTCCTTGGACCTGCACACATCAGAAGCTTGCAACTTTATGACAGATAATGACAATGGCAAACATTTGGTTTAAGTTCATGTGTGTGCCTGTGTGTGAGGGCTTACATTACTGAAATAGGGTGTGCTTGTATGTGTTCATGTGTGTGCTGGTGCATGTATGTGTGGGTGGATGTGTACAGCTATGTAACAGTGAGTGGAAAACAGAGAACAATCTTGGGTGGCATTCCTTTGGTGCTCTTGCTGTGTTTTGGACAGGGTCTCCCACTGTCTCAGTGCTCCTGAATGAAGCTCGGCTGTCTTGTGAGCCCCAGGGATCTGCTCCACTCTGCCTCCCTGAGACATATGGTAGCCAAATTATTAAAGCACCATCAAATGTGAAAAAGCACATGGTTAATTTACATGGTCTCTTTTCTCACAAGTATATTACTTTCCTTAGACACAAGAAGGACAACATTAGAAAAGACAGTACTGCATTAATCCTGGTCTGCAGAGAAGCCTAAGCAGGTACCATGCTGATAATGGCCCACAACTCTGCTGCTTACATTGTAGGGGCAATGAGCCTTGGGAGGCTCAGAAAATATTCAATGCAATTATGCTAGTGAGTATATCAGATTTGTCAAAGCACCCTGAACTTGCTGGGCATGGTGGCATATATCTAGAATCCCAGCGCCTGGGACGCTGAGGCAGGAGGATCAAGGTCATTCTCTGTTCTAAAATGAATTTAAAGGTAGCCCCACAGCCAAACATTAGGGGAAGTTCAGAGTGCCCCACAGAAGAGGGAGATGAAGGACTGTAGAAGCCAGAGGGGTCAAGTACACCAGGAGAACTCAGCCCACAAAGATCAACTAAGCATAGTTCTTAGTTCTTACAGATTGAAGTGGCAGTCACAGCCTGCATGGGTCTGTCTAGGTCCTCTGCATGTATGTTATGGTTGTGAGCTTGGGTTTTTGTGGGAGTCCTAACAGTGGGAGTCAGGGATCTCTGACTCCTTTGCCTGCTCCTGGAACCCTTTCCCTCCTACTGGGTTGCCTCCTTCAGCCTTGCTGTGAAGGACTGTGCCTAGTCTTAGTGCATCTTATGCCAAGTTCAGTTGATATCCCTGGGAGGCCTGCTCTTTTCTGAAAGGAAACTGGGGAAGAAGGGATCTGGGGGAGAGGGGCAGGGGGAGTGGAGGGCTGGGAGGAGAGGCTGCAATTGTGACCTATTATTATATGAGAGAAGACTAAAAAGGAAAAATAAAAGGAAACGTTGGCAATCAAAGCTTAAGCCTCTCTAAGGTTCTTATGGAAACACACTACACCAATGGAAATTAAGGCAGGCTTCAAGAAGAAGATGCAAGGACTCTCAATATCCTATGAGAACTCATGGAGCTACAGATTGTGGTAACGCCCAACAAAGGATGCTGGTGAAAAGCTGCAGATTAAAACAACATCCTGGAAAATGATCACTCTACTCAACAATGCTGGTTACATCACTGATTCAGTGCAACCAAAATATTAGAGGAAGACAGGACAATGGCATCAGACCCTTCACATGGGAAAAAAAAATGAGTCTCTTTTTGTTAACGTATGCCACTTAGAGCAAGAGGGCAGAGTCCAAGAAGATACTTGTCACATTTGCTTATATCACCCAAAGGACATATTGAAAGGAGCCTTGGGGGAGGGGGGACCATGGCTGAGTGTTCTCCAAGTTATAATATCCTAATATAATTTTATGTAATGCTTAATACCATCCCTGACAGAGAAAAATTCAAATATCAATGCATAATAATATACAATCAAACAAAGGTGGGGGTAGTGTGGGGGGAGAAAGTCAAGCAAGGCAACTGTTGGCTAAGACATAGAATGACAGATTCCTGTACAGCGTTGGTGTGGGGTAGAAATGGATAAAACCGCCTCAGAAGACTGGCACTTGTTAGTAAAACTGCTAGTGGGCATATGCCCTAAGACCCAGTATGTCCATCTTATGAAAAAGAAATCCATCCACTCATGATGCAAAAACCTAGGCTCCAAACAGAAATGGGTAGCCAATGGAAAGTGGATTTTAAAGTGCTGTACATTTAATCAACAATGGGCTACTTCTTTAACATTTACAAAATGACAAATGGCTAAGGACATGGCTCAGTAGATAAAGCACCTGCGACTGAAGTGCGAGGGCCCATTCAAATCCCTAGAAGCAGTCAGAAGGCATAGATAGGATCCCCTGGGGTAAGCTGGCTAGTATTGGGGATCTCTGAGTTCAGTTCAGGAGACCCTGCCTCAGAATAAAATAAAGAGCAATGAAAACTCCTGACACTAACCATGGCCCTCCACAGACATACAAGATCATACAAAAATGCACACATGCAAACACAGCTGCACAGACATAGGCAAATATATATAAACCCTCACACATTAAAAAAAAAAAAAACTTGAAAGAAATTGGAAAGCTAAACATGGCCCATTTCAAATTACCTTTTTTAAATTTTCTTTTATTTTTCCTTTTTAGTCTTCTCTCATTATAATAATAGGTCACAACTGCAGCCTCTCCTCCCAGTCCCCCAGTCCTCCCAGCCCTCCACTCCCCCTGCCCCTCTCCCCCAGATCCCTTCTTCCCCAGTTTCCTTTCAGAAAAGAGCAGGCCTCCCAGGGATATCAACTGAACTTGGCATAAGATGCACTAAGACTAGGCACAGTCCTTCACAGCAAGGCTGAAGGAGGCAACCCAGTAGGAGGGAAAGGGTTCCAGGAGCAGGCAAAGGAGTCAGAGATCCCTGACTCCCACTGTTAGGACTCCCACAAAAACCCAAGCTCACAACCATAACATACATGCAGAGGACCTAGACAGACCCATGCAGGCTGTGACTGCCACTTCAATCTGTAAGAACTAAGAATCATGCTTAGTTGATCTTTGTGGGCTGAGTTCTCCTGGTGTACTTGACCCCTCTGGCTTCTACAGTCCTTCATCTCCCTCTTCTGTGGGGTACTCTGAACTTCCCCTATGTTTGGCTGTGGATCTCTGTGTTTGCTCCCTCTCCCCCGAATTATTTTCATATTGGCTTTTATTTATATTGTGATGGAGTGACTGGCAGTCAGATCTTCACGGTAACTTTAGTACATATACTACATAATAAAATTTCCCTTAAATGCAGCAATGTGATTCATGCACGTATCTCACTGTAAGCTGGCATCGATCAAAATGCTGCCCAAGCCTCTGAAGAGTCCCTGTCTCTTCTGCCTACTGGCTGAACTCTACTTGACCAAATGTTCTTAAAATCCCTAAGTATATCTTACTGCTGCTCAAACACCTCCTACATTAAAATTGCTTAGAATAAGTTTGTTTTTAATTAACCTATTAAGTGTACAAAAATATGAGTAAGTGAATGACTGCAGAAAATTATGAGCCCTAGGGAATTCCATTAAATTATAAAGTCATGAAGGAAAAATAACTGCTGGCCTTCTTAGAAACCTCCCCTGGGCGGAACAGAATACACACACACACACACACACACACACACACACACACACTTGATATATGTACATATGAATGAAATGAATGGTATCTATACACACATGCATGGTCAGTACTGGGTTCTTCTGGGGAAAACAAATATCCAGAGAAGGGACTCAGGCTTACCAAAGGAGGAGCACACTTTTATTTAGAAAACAATTCATTTTTTTCCAGAAAATTAAAAAAATATTCAGGGTTAAGACTGTAGTAAAACCAAGGGGCACATACGTGTGTACACAGGTCACAGGGTCACAGTAAGAAGCTGACAGTGAGATACAGTAGGAATTCTGTCAGAGGAGAGGGAGAACAGAAAGGCAAATACTATTTAAGCTTCACAGGAGATAAAGGCTAAATCTTGCCTCTTAGCCTCCTTTGGACAGTGTTTTTGTTGTTGTTGTTGTTTTAATCTCCCTCTCCTTCAATGGTTTTTAAAATTATAAACTTAAAAAACATCTTACTGTAAGTATATCAAGCACATGCTACTATTTAAAAGACGAAATTAAACCAAGGCATCTTCTGTAAAGCAAATAGATTTATTCTGCACTTCATGTACATCGGGATGTTTTCGCATACTATATAATACAAGGAATAAAATAAAACTTTACACTGTGAAATTCAATGTACATTTTAGGTTATTTACACACCCCACACAGAGCGAACAACAGAAAGAAAGCATTTGTCTGCAACTACATTTGTGGAAAGTGTTGACGGAGGGCAGAGTAAGCAAAACGAACAGTTGCATAGCCAAACAGCGGGAGGACTTGTTCCTGTCTCTGAAGTACTGGACTGGTTTTGGTTGAGGAATCTGGTAGGGGTGGGAGAGGATGGATTGTATACCACAGAGCACCGGTTTCCCGGTCCTCTTATCCCCCAAACTTTCCTGGACCCCTTCAGACGCTTACTTCTTTGATGTTTCACCACATGTCATACCAGGGTCACTGACCTTCGGGAAGGGGTGTAATGGGTCACTACAAAAAAAAATGTTACAAACACATGACGTCCTAAACAGTTGATTTACAAAATTTAAATATTTGAATTTCAAAAATAGCCATTTATTATTATTATTTTTATTTGTGGGACCGTTTCTTATCTTTGTAATAGAGCAGAAGTCACTGTTTTTCCCAGTTGTGGTCCTATCCCCTCCCTCACTCCAAAATGACCAAGTACAGCAAGCAGGCTGGCGGCAGCACCCTGGTCAGCCTGGTCCTCGCCAGAAACTGTTTTTGTTCTACTTTAACTCAGTTAATAATAAAAACAAAACAAAAGGGAAAAAACCCCAAGGAATACTTATGAGAACCTCTTTTCCAACAGGTTTTCCCCTAACATCTGTTCCACACTTATAAAGATGGACACAAAGACACTTGGAAACACAACTCCCTAATGCCTTGTCTTTGCCCTTTGGTCACAAGGTGCAACTTTCAAAATAATAAAATTAAATAAATATGATCTTAATAATTCAAAGTGAATAGAAAAACTGGCAGCTTTTGGGTTATCTTTCTTAAAAAAAAATACACCTAATAAGAAGTTGGAGGCTCCTCTTCTACGGTAAATGTGTCTAAGTGTGTAAGGAGTCACACTGTTTCCAGTAACAGGGTGTGAGCACACTTATCAACAGATTCAGAAACACTTTTAAGGCTGCCTTCCAAGAGTCCTGTTAAGTGTCATTAATCAATGTCCCATAGGGACAAGAATTCAATCCTTGAAACATTCACATTTGACTTGTCAGCATCAACCGGCTCGTCACCTTAACTTTGAGTGAGTTCATCAACTGTCCCTCACCCTGGTTATGACTGACAGATGACACACAGGAAATGAGTTTGGCTGACACTGAAAAACACAAGGCAAGGGAAAGCTTCCACAAACACTCAAAGTGTTTCTCTCCATGAGAAACACGCATTGCAAGCAATTACGCATCTGAGCTTCCACAAACAACACTCCTTGTGCCCTCCACATGCAGTGACCATCACTGGCCTCTCACCAAAACATTCCAAAGTTTTCAGTAGTAGCAATGGTTTTGTGCTCAATTTCCAAATTCTCTTTCCCCATTTCCCCTTAGCAACAGCACGTGGAGAGCACCGAGTCCCCAAGGCTGGGGAGATGAACAGGACTCAAGAATCAAACCATCCTTGGCTTCCGAATCATCCTGCCAAATGCTTGCACGATCCATCTAAGCTGCTCCACATTCCTCCCTTAACCATGGCATCCAGACATCCTGTGTGCAATTGTGCAAAGAAGAAAACAGGAAAGAGTTTGTGGCTAGAAAAGTGCAGGCCCATCACTTCTATCAAATAACAAAATGAGTGCTGTGACTGATGGTTCCTGGTATCATTTGTGATAGACAGCACACTGTACATTCAAAGAACATCCATTCCACCAAGCCATTCACATGGACCCAATTGCTTCTGACTGGGGCTAATTTGATCATGCAGTAACTGGCAAGTGGAAACAGCTCAGAGCAGTGAGCATTCAATTACAATGATAGATTACATTTCATTTAGCTGGAGGAGTCGAAGGCAGCCAGTGAATGATTCAGGGATCAGAGCATCATCCTTAGTTGGACCTGGAGTCTCTGCCTGACACGTGCCCCCAGGCACTGACTGCTCTGTCCCTGAGAATGTCCAAGCTTCCGGAATGATGGTCCATCTATTTGCAGGTGGGATGACAGGCAGGTAGAAGATGGCTCAGAGCCTCTGTGAATGCACATAGTGGCTGCATTTGGAGTGGCTGGCATGTGCCTGCTCTGTCACATTAAGCCTGACACACACGGTCCTTGATTGGGAAAATGGGAGATTTAAACTATCCGAGTGACTCTACACCACCAGAATTGATCCCCGTGGAAAATTCATCACAAAGTCATTTTTCACCTCCGTGTGGCATCAACACAGACACTTGTTTTTATCCAATGCTGAAGGTTAGTGGACAGAAAACAGTTGCAAGAATTGCTTTATTGAGTAACATCTATTAAATACACAAGAACCAGGCATACCAGACAATGCGATGGGACTGAGTACACACCACAACGCAGAAAACAATAAATACGGAACACTGCCTTTGCGGAGACACCTGACCGTGGCACATGCACGTTTACCAAATGGGAAAATACTCAAAACCGGGTTTGGTTGTATGGAGGAACTGCAGTTTACATCTGCATTTATTCGGGGTGGTGGAGACTGCTTCAGCATGGGGGCTCTGCTGAGAAGGGCAGCCTTACTGGGTAGGCACATGACAGTAAGTCAGGACACAGTACTGCGGGAGGGAGTCACAGTCTCAGCAGCACGCCCTCAGGCGTCTGGCTTCCGTCTGGCAGCTGAGCGACTGTTCCAACCACAATGCCTTCTGTTTCATACAACTGGAACCTGGAAAAAATAAAAAATAAAATAATTTCTACACTTTTCTTATGACAGTTTTAAGACCTTATAAAATAATATACTATTATCCACTTACTATTTATGCATTTTAGTATGTAAAGAACAATTTCAATACATACACAGTATTCATTTTTCTCCCAACTTTGACCTTATATCCTATGTATCTGATGTAGATGCAGTCTTTCCCCTTTACAAGAGATCTTAGGAGCTGAGGGGTTACACCGCCAGAACCAAGAGTCTGGAGAAGTAATCTTGATTGACCATCCATTCGTCCTTACATTTTAGAAGATATATTTATAAAAGATAATGATATTTAAACTGTACCACCAAAGACAAGAGGAAAAAGAGATGTAGATGCTAGCTTGCCTGTGTGTGTTACTGTTACCAGAAGTCAGGTCTCTATAAAGTCACTGTACTTCAGACAAGGTGTTTAAGTGCCTGCCTCTCAGGGAGCCCCCAGTGCAGACGTGAGCACCTGCTACTTCTCCACCCACTTCTACCTATGCAGTGAAGCCTCTGCTGAGGGGAGGATAACAATGGTTTTAGTTAATATGGAATATTAGTGACCTGAACATAATATATGCTATCTATATTTGCCCCTAAATATGTAAATAGGTAAATTTAATAAATCCACACCCTTCACCATGGTCCAGCACCTGTGTATATTACATGCCAACACTACTAGACTTTTTCAAGACTTTTTATTTATTATAATAAGACTTGATTACTAATTTAAATCCATGATCTGTTTCTGGGTGAAATGTGGAATTAACATGTAGCAACTAACCACTAGGTACAGCTCAGTGCTTCAAAACCAAACAAGGAATATGTAGAAAACAACCCTGTTTTCCATCAGAAATCTCCTGATAGACGGGAATGATAATACAGGATAAAACTCTTAATTTAGGATTAATAAATGATATATTGATCTATTCATCTACTTATCCAATACATTTTTACTGAAAGAGTGCCACAGGTTTAGACCATGTACAAAGCACACAAACACAGCATCAAATACAAACATATCCCACTCAGTGTAACACTTTGAGGGGGAAAAGGGAGAGGAGATAAAGAATAGATTACACATCTATGTATATATGTATCATCTATTGTACATCATCTGTCACCCACTGTCTCTATTACCTATCATCTTCTTATCATCCGTGTATCTACACATCTATTACCAATCTGTCATCTATGTCTATTAGTTATCTACATATCGGCATAGCTATCAGTTATCTACTTTCTACTACCTATTAGCGATCCTATCATTGATCTGAGCGTCTGTATATGGATCTATCGATCCTGTGTTATGCAAGTGCTTTGGATAGGTGCTGGAGTTTGGAGGACTCACACTGAACAGACCACTGGGATGAGCTCCTTGAATACACAGGGAGAGGAGCCTGAAGGGCCTTGAGAGCACCAAGCAGGGGCCATTTTAAGGAAGAGGAGTGACAGTTTGGTTCCTTTATGCTTTGCCCTGCATCTTACCTTTCACAAGGGTGTTTCCTTCTTGTAGTTGAAGCTGGGGTCAGAGCCCTCAATCTGGAGCTTCAGGGCTTGTTTGAGGTTCAGCTCTGTCTCCGAGGGGGGGAAGCCCTCCAGCACCTCCTGATGCCCTCGCTCCTGCACGGTTCGAGGGACGGAGACCCTGCCCAGGAACACCTGGTTGCTCTGCAGATGGTAATTGGGGTTCGTCATTATCCCATTCCTCCTCTTCTGCTCACCGCTCTGCTGGTGGATGAGAAACTGCGGCTGGGCACGGCTGCTGTCCTGAGATGAAGGGACCACGATTTTACACTGAGATTCAGCTGGCGTCTGTTTAGGTGGGCTACTCCCAGACTTGGCAACAGGTCCCCTTTTGTCAAACTGAGTCATTTCATACTCTAGAACCTTTGGCTGTGAGGAGTTATTCTGTTTAGCCTTCTTCCCAGCTGACCCAGACTTGCTGGAGTTGTCTGACTTGCCTCCTTTATTTGACTTTGTTGACTTCAGACTCGGTTTCACCTGGCTCCATTCAAACTCACTACTGGGAGAATTATGGCTGTGTCCTAAGGACTGGGTTGTGGACGAGGGGGACACGACGGACTGCCTGCTCCTGCTGCGAGGCAGTGAGTGCTGCTGGATCTGCTCCGTGAACGACAGGCTATGGAAACTGTCAATGGGCACCGTCTGAGCCGTGGCTGTGGAGGACGTTGTTCTCAGAGATGAATTTTTTGAGCTTTTCAGAGAATTGTTGGACAGGGATGACTTTTGCCGATCCACGGTCGAGTCTGGAGACTCTGACGGAGAGCTGAAGGCATGAGCGGGCCCATTGGGCAAGCCCCGGAGGGAAGGCTGCAGATCTCCTCCGCCAGTACCACCAGAGCTGTTGGACCTGATAGTCAGAGACTGCATCTTGGACGGTGCCGACTGTGGAGGCTTCTGCTCCATCGTGTGGACAGGGGAAGGGGAGCAGCCATTCAGACTGGAAGCACCGTATTTTTCTAACAACTTAATGATCTGAGAATGCCCGTTTTTGGCTGCCACCCTCATGGCAGTGCGTCCAAATTGGTCGGCATGATTGGGATCAGCACCGTGTTCCAGCAAAACCTGCACTACATCCACATGTCCCTCCTGGGCTGCGATGCAGAGGGCGGTGGCTCCTTGGTTGCATGTGTGGTCCACCACAGCGCCATGCTCTATCAGAAGCTGCACCACTTTGACATGGCCCTGCCAGGCCGCAGACTGCAAGGCTGAGCGCTTCTCATTGTCTGCTGCATTGACATCTGCATGGCAGGCAATAAGTACCCGCACCATCTCCACGTGACCCTGCCAGCAGGAGACGTGCAGCGCTGTCCTTCCCTCCGCATCACTGGCCTCCACATTTGCACCATTTTCCAAAAAATACTCCGCCATTGTCAGCTGGTTTTCTAAGGCCAATATGTAAAGCGTGGGCCGCCCGTCAGCATCTTTGTAGTTCACATCAGCCCCATGGCTAAAGAGTAACTCCACGATGTCCCGGTGTCCTTCCAGGGCAGCAACACGTAATGCATTTCTCCCATCATAGCCTCGCTGATCGATGTTGGATTTGTTCTCCAGCAGGATCTGGACACAGTCATAATGGCCCTCTTGGGAGGCCAAAATGAAGGGGATGCGCCCATCATTGTCAATCTCATTTGTTCTAGCACCTTGTTCAATGAGAGCTTCACATATTAACCTGTGACCCTCAAAAGCTGCCATGTGTAAAGGTGTCCAGCCAGCATCGTCTCGGTGGCTCTCGTCCAAGCCTCTGTCCAAGAGAGTGCGCACCACCTCCACATTCCCCTGTGCCGAAGCTATGCTGAGAACTGTTCTGCCTTCACTGTCGATGCTGTCCACGGCTGCGCCCCAGAACAGAAGCGTGTTGACCACGGAAGCATGCCCCATGGAAGCTGCAGCCAGAAGGGGCGTCCGCCCGTTGTTATCGGTGTGATCGACATCTGCTCCTCCTTCTAGCAGCAGGTCCACTACATCCACATGACCTTCGTAGGCGGCCACCAGCAGGGGGGTCATGCCATCCTTGTCACAGTGATCTACCTCAGCCCCTCGATCAATCAGGAGGCTCACGACTGACGCGTGCCCTTTGCTTGCAGGCACACAGAGCGCAGCCACGGAGAGGGCTGTCCTGCCGTCCACGTCCTCGTGGTTGACCTCTGCGCCGTGGTCCAGCAGGTGCTCTACGATCTCTCTGTGGCCCATGTATGCTGCAGCTATGAGTGCAGTCCTCCCTTCGTTGTCCGCTTTGTTGACCTCGGCACCATGTTGTAGCAGGTTCAGGACAATGTCCTCGTGGCCACCCCAGGCTGCTGCACGCAGAGCAGTTCGGCTGTCTGCATCTGCACAGTCTACCTTTACGCCAGCGTAAAGCAGGGCCGACACCACTTCGGTGTGGCCGCCCCAAGCAGCAGACCTCAGGGCTGTCCAACCGTCCTGATCTGTATGATTGATGTTGGCTCCACACCCAATTAGACAGTTAACCACCTTTGTGTGCCCTTGTCTAGCAGCTAGAGTGAGTGGCGTGTGCCCATGGGCGTCTTCGATCTCTAAGTCGGCTCCCCTGGAGACAAGCAAATTCACAACATCCAGACTGCCACTGTATGCGGCATTGGCCAGCAGAGTTCTCCCATTGGAATCACACTGATTGACAGAGGCTCCGTTATCCAGTAAAGTCCGAATGGAGTCCTCTCTCTCCAGGGCTTGCCGGACAATGCAGGAGGTGCGATCATCCTCGCTGTTGACATGAGCACCAGCTCGGATCAGCAGCTGCAGCACCTCTTGCTCCTTGGGTATCAAGGTGGACAGGGAGTCTTTGACTGGGGTACCATTCCATATCATCCACAGAGCCAGTTCGGCTGGCTCCAGCTGCAAGTTGGAATTAATCAAGTGCAAGGCAAATTCTTGTGCTTCCAGCGGGGTCAGGTTCCGGGCCTGGCAGGTGTAGCTCATGGCCAGCATCCTGTGTCCTTCTGCAGCATTACACAGGTATTTCTGGGTGCAGTGCTTCACATCCAGGAGCCACTCGGCAAAGCTGTGGTGAAACAGGATCTTGGTGCTGCCCAAGCCGTCCACCAAGAGCTTTGAGAGGACATCTAGCTTGCGCTGAAAGTCTTCCAAGGTTAGAGACATATTTTTGGTCCACACAGCATGGTATAATTCTGTCATGGTCAGGGGCCGGCAGGCTGCAAGGATCACGTTCAGAATGGGCTGAACTTTGGCAAACTGTTTTCGGACAAAAAGTCTCTGGCAGAGCCAGAGGTAGAGACCATTCAGAGTTCCCGGGATGTCACGGATCTCCCGAAGCATGATGAAGTTCTCGACGACTCCATCCAGCACGCGCTCCAGATACAAGAAGCACCCACTGCTCTTGATGTGCAGCTGGTTCAGCGTCTCGGCCGTCTCCTTGGTGAGGTGCTGCCGCAGTGCCTCCTCTTGATCCAGGCGGTGGAGGATGTACTGCTGAACATCCTTGACGATATACGCCTTCCGCAGGTCATCCAAACTGATCTTCCGGAACCCTGCGGAAGACGACCCGGTTGAGTGAGTAGAGTAGAGGGGGGCATATGTGTGAAGAAGGTGAACCAATACAAATACCTGACTCATGGATTAGTACTAATAAGAGAATCTACCTACACCTGCTAGTATGCAAAGCAGTTTGCATATAAAAACATATAAATGGCAAAGCAATGATTTCATTTTCCTACCAACAAGTGTGGCTAATATCTGTTCTTGCAGTGTGGTGCCCATTTCAAGTCCTTTACAAGAAGCCCTAAGTGGAATCAGACAGACATACCCAGCTGTAGAAGTACCCTGTGCAGATATACCTGAGCAAGTCTGTGAGAGACAAGTAGGACTGTTTTTCCCACAACTACAGCTCTTTGCACCCATCCCCTTGACCATACATTAGGTTTAATGTGAGTGGTTTATATCCAAACAGAATACCAGTCACATTATAACAAAGTGCTGGGGCTGGTGAGATGGCTCAGTGGGTAAGAGCACCCGACTGCTCTTCCGAAGGTCCAGAGTTCAAATCCCAGCAACCACATGGTGGCTCACAACCATCCGCAACGAGATCTGGTGCCCTCTTCTGGAATGTCTGAAGACAGCTACAGTGTACTTACATATAATAAATAAATAAATCTTTAAAAAAAAAAAAACAAAGTGCTTTATGATATCAAATTAAAATAATTAAATTTCAGACTGTTAGGAAATAACTGGAACCAATTAAGATGCAAATTGCCAAATTATGTTTGTAAAACTCTAGATCTGTAAAAATAAAGCCACTTACTAAAAAGGTTCAACCAAAGCTAAAGAATGCACCAGTGGTGGCTACTCTTAAGTTTTTCAAAGAGGACTATGCAGCATCTTCCAGAGGAACATTAGTATACAGAGCTGGATTTGTTAGGTAACCGTTTGCCTCATGGAAGAAGCAGCTACAAATAAACTCGTCAAGGCTTCAGAATACGTTCCAGAATCAGTCACAGGCAGAGCAAAGCATGGCTGCAGGCAAAGCTTTTAGAGAAAAGACACACTCCAGAAGGGACCATGGAGGCTGTGACAACAGCGGGTACAAAATCCCATGCTTGCTGGGGATTAGGAGCAAAAGGTGGGCCACACAGGGCTCGGTGAGCGTGGGTAAGTCAAAGGTGACCAACACCTTCCTTGACCAACAGAACAGAAAAGAATATAACTGAAAAACAAACATCTGAACCCAAGCTTCAAATACTTGAAGGAAATTTTTGAAAAGCACGTTCTGCCAACAAAAGCAAAATAAAATAACACATGTGCAAAGCTACCATTCTACTGTGGGATCTATAACCACAGCACATGCACACAGGCACCCACAATGCCTAAATTCTCCACTCGAGAAGATAAACTCTGGAAAGGGCTCTGACCTCCAGGGAGGGTGGGTATGGAACTGAGTGTGCCCTCAGTCTACTCTCTCCCCTGTCCTTGGCCATGGCAGAATGCACTCCACAGCACAGCCTTGGCCATGTCCTGCCTTGTCTGCTTTTGCTCAGTGGGACTTTTCTTCCCCAGGTGAATACCCAGCTACCTAATAAACCCATGTGTGCGCTTCATGCTGTTTCCCCTTAAAGAACACTTTGCTTTCCTTTAGCAGCTGTACTTAAACAGTGTTAGAGTTTTGTAAGTATAATTAGGCCAGTGGCATCTCCTTGGTCCAGGCTCTTTACTGACAATTGGAGATTTAAGTATTTTAATTTGATAACAGAAAACAAACCCTTCCAACCTAAAGAAAGGCTGAGCACATCCCCAGGAATGTTTGGCCCCCTCCCACATCCCGGCCTGAAGAGATGACTGGCCTCCAAGCCTCTTCCTATATATTCTCTTTTTTGTTGCTTTACAAAGTCACTGAAACAGTTTAAGGTACAAAGGAATTTACCTGGTGAGGTGGTGCATGCCAGTAATCCCTGGGAAGCTGAGGCAGGAGGATTGTGAGTTTGAGGTCAGCCTGGGCTACACACCAAGTTCTAGGCCTATCGCTAATAAAGATTAATAAAGTGGTATATAATAGTGTTTTAAAGTTTCCAAAGTGATGTGCACACAGACTGATCTATGTGAAAGATTACAACCCATTATGCAGAAATATCTATAATTTAAGCTAATTAACTAAAGTCATCTGATGAAAACTTGAGATAACAAAACCAGAATTGGGATAGGCCTCCACAGTGCCAGGCCTGATGCCTCTGAAGAGGGCAAAAGAAAATGCCATTGAGACAGCTCTCCTTGTGTGTGTACAGTACCAGGGACTGAACCCAGGGCTTCTGAATGTTGGGCAAGGGCTACCCCTGGGATGTAAATTGTCACACACACACACCCACACACACACACACACACACACCCCTTGCTTGTGCACTGTGATGGAGGTTTTCCTACCTTATAAGTGAGTTAAGTGCAAGCACGAAAGCTGCTTGAGTCATTCATCATGACTAGTGACTAATGGGGTCAGAGTCGGAGCTTTGCATGATGCTGACAGAGATGGGAGGAGGAAGTCCAAGAGTGTGGAACTGATGCTGTGCAGAAGGGTACAAAATATTTACAACTCGAAAGCAAATCTTTCCCAAAGCTAAAGAGTGATGTTGATTTACTAAGAATTTATATTTAACACCAGTAAAAATTATATGTTTAATATGGGGTGGGCAGCTTGTGCCAACAATCCTAGTTCCATAGAAGCAGAAGCAGGCAGACTGTCACAGGCTCAAGATCTACAGATTGAGGCCCATTCCAGCCAAGGCAAGACTTAGTGGCAGAAACAAAGCAGAAATGAGAGCAGAAGGTTTAGTTTATAGTGTAGCTCAGTAGTGTCAGTTGGGCCAGCACGGGTAAAGCTCTGATTAAGCTGCTGCTCCTGAGGGAGAAACTGAACTAACACATGGAACCAAGACCGTCCACTGACCAGCAAGGTAACTACCCTGACCTCTGAAAATGACCCTATTTATTTATTGGGTCCCGGGGATGGAACTGAGCACCACACTCATGCCAGGGAAGGGCCCACAGGAGCCTTCTGAGGAACTCACCATGGAGGCGGGGCCGCCTGGCCAGGGAGGCTATCACACCCAGCTCTTTTATGTGGGCTCTGGAGCAGGTGCTTTGACAAATGAACCATCTTCCCAGGCCCCACTAAACCTCTTTTCTATTTTTGGTAAAATATTTCAGTGGGCATGACACTCCTTGATGCTGGCCAAACAAATGGGTTTGAGTCTCTGCTTTCAAATGAGTGCACACACAGTCGGTGCCCTGACAGGGGCCTGACCCCATGCTTACAAACAGGTGCTCTCACAGTCAGAATCCTTACAGGACCAAAGTCTAGGCCCACACAGTCAGGACCCTTTTTCATGGAGACTGTATCCTAGATGAGAGGATAATTAGTTAAATATACACATGAAATCCCAACAAATGTTAGTGGTATTAGCTCCATGAAGAAAATAAAACCAGAGTGGGTATGTGACTATGTAGAAGGAAGGCACAAATAAACAAGAATGGAAAACATAGTCTGTGTGTGCGTGTCTTATTTGAGCTGTGACCGAAGTGGGAAGACGGTGAGAAGCTGGAGGGATGGACATTCCAGTACTGTGTGCAAACCTATACCGCAGACAAGGCAACATGGATGAAGAAAACCAGAGGGAGTCCTCAGGCAGAGGCAGGCATGGACATCACTGTGTGTGTATGAAAGACTGTAACAAACACAAGTGACCCATGTCCAAAGGACACACAGCCTCACCCAGTGACTACAAGTAGCCTGAAGCACAAAGGGTCATTGACCATGCCACTCTGGCAACTGAGTGAGTATCTCATCCAAAGTGCCTGGGGCCGGAAGCAGTTTGGAATGTTTCAGATTTTGAAATATCTGAATATACATAAGAAGAACGGAAACCATCTCTAAGTACAAAACCCATCTGTCTCACATGCACATTTATCCACACAGCTTGAAAGCTTGGGTAATATTTTAAATAACACACAAAACAGAATCTTGCCCTGGAGTTCTCCTTGGATGCACTCAAGCAGCTCCTGCATTTTAGACTCGAGGTTTTAGGTTGAAGATGATCATCCTGCAGTGAGAACACACCAACCTGCTGCCAAAGGACAGAGGAGGGAAAGCACAACGAGGAGGTTTGTCCTCGTCCTCGGGGTTTCTACTGCTCTGATGAAATACCATGACCAAAAGCAACCTGAGAAGGAATGGGCTCTTTCATCTTATACCTTGTACTCCATCATGTAGGGAACTCAAGGCAGGAGCTGACTCAAAGGACCATGGAGCAACACTGCTTACTGGTTTGCCCCGCCCCATAGGCCCCACCCCCAAGCTTTCTCAGCCTGCTTTCTTTGTACAGCCCAGGAGTACTGGTCCAGAGGTGGTACTGCCCACAGAGGGCTGGGCCCTCACACATCATTCGATCAATGTCCCATAGGCCAATCTTTTCCTCAACTGAGGTGCCATCTCTAGTCAAAATGTGTTCACAATAAACACCTGGCAGATAAAGTCAAAGACCCAGGCTTATAAGCAATACTAAAAATTCAGGTCAAAACTGATTTTTATTAACAAATGAGAATGAGATGACTAGAATTAGAGCCCTTACCATGCCTTGGGCATAGCTCGCCTCACAGGACCCCACGTTACTGACAGGAAGCAGGAGCTTAGGCAAGCAACCCAAGGTCACTCAGACAGTCTAAGCACTAATGTGCACATGCTATAGTGACTCATTTGTGCAAACATGTGACATAGCTTGGGCTTAGAGATGTGCTGCTTTTGAAGGGGACCCAAGTTTGATTCCCAGCATCTTCACTGGGCCACTCACAGCTGCCTGTAACTCCAGTTAGACAAGATGAGGAACTCAAGTGCACATGCCCCCACACATACTTAAAAATGAATTCAAAAAGTTCATAATGTGTATAGAACATAAAATGAGCTGATGCTACCAGATGACTTAGAGAAGGAGACCACCTTTACCCTCCCCCATCAAAGGAGCTGCCATATGCACTGGCGACCATCATGCTCACCCAAAGCTTTCACACAAATACTGCTGCAGCTGCCCTTAGATTATACGAAGAGCTCTACTCAGCCCTGTCATGAAGAAAGGCTCACATATGAAAACCTGCCACAGGACTTCAGGAGCCACTGTAGAGATACTGGTTTACTGACTAATGAGCTGTTAAGTGCATAGAACTACTGATAAACGGCACAGCTAATTAATCACTAAGTTAGGTCTTACTACAGGAAGTAGGCAAAGACCGTTTTGGTATACATATACATTCAGGCATGTGTATGTGCCTATAGAGACCAAGGAACAACCTTAGGGGTCACTCCTGATTGGCTAGGCTGGTGGGACAGTGAGCCCTAGAGGTCTGGCTGTCTCTGTCTCCCCAGCACTGGATTAAAGGTTTGTGTGCTCATACCTCGCTGAGTTTGTTGTTGTTTATGTATGGGGGTTCTCAGGTTGCACAGCAAGCACTTTACTCACTGAATTATCCCCTCAGCTCAGGGAAAGAGTTTTTGGAAAAGCCAATGTAAGCGGTTTTAAAGCACACCACACCTTATTTTAAATATGATCTTAAGGTGCGGGGATGGCGAGAGGCTGAGAAGGCTTCTGTAGCACTCAGATCTCTGTCCAAGGACTTGTTTACCAACAAGAACCCCTCCTGGTTCAGTTCTGTGTCCAGGACACAACACTCACCACTGAACATTTTAGTGACAGCTCTGCTCTGCTTTCGGGCAGAGCAGAGAAGCAGGAGCCATGGGGGAAAGAACTCGTGGTGACCAGCCAAGAGCTCTGCCACAGTCCCCGAGAGGCTGGGTGATGTCTGCTCCCCTTCTACCACATTGCAGCCTTCGTCCACGGAGTCAACCAACAGGTAGAGGCTCTGCGGGGGTGGCTTCATCCCCAGGAGTGGGAGCAGCACACACCTGTAAGACAGTCACAAAACAGGTCAATGTCACAGAGAGGGCAATGGAATTCATAGTTCAAATGATTAGTTATAATGTTATAAAAGTAAAGAGATTTCAGATAAAAATGTATCTTCTATGTAATTCATGTCCTAGAAGCATCAGCTTCCATAGTACAGTGTGCACTGTATTACGCACTCGCCTGTGTGTGTGCTGTGACTCAGCATAATTAAGGATGTTAGGAACTGGATCAAGCTGGATTTCAACACCCTTCCTGGTGTTCTGAGTCAGTAATAAAATGATTAGATGATTCTGAATGTGCTAAATACAGAAAGGCAGTTAAGCTTTGCAGACACCATAGGAGAAAGAAACCTATTGCCCTTGTTTGGTTTTTGGTTAACTTATCACAAGCTAGGGTCATCTGGGAAGCAGCAGCCTCAACTGAGAAAATGCCTCCATTAAATTGGTATGTGGGCAAGACTGTATTGCATTTTCTTGATAATCAGTGAAGTGGAGGACTGTGGATGGTGCCCCCCGGGTGGGTGCTCCTGGGAAGTATAGGAAAGCAGGCTGAGAAAGCCACGATGAGCAAGTGAGTAAGCAGCACCCCTCCATGATCTGTGAGTCAGTTTCTGCCTTGAGTTCTAGTCCTGATTCTGCTCAATGATGCTTCAGGGAAGTGTAAGATGAAATACATCCTTTCTTCAAGTTGCTTTTGGGTATGGTCTTTATCACAGTGATATTAACCTAAATAACACAGACATTGATACCAAGAGACCAGAACTACTAACATGAAACCTTCCCTTTGCTAATCAGTTTGACAACAGATACTGGCTAGCTGAAGAATCAGCTGTGATAAAGGAGAGACCAGCATCACTGAGCTCAGTGAAGTCTCTGGGAAGCGTTCCCTCAGGGTCAGCACACATAAGCTGTGGTGGAGAGTAGGCTAAGTCTGTACCTGGGTGCTAGCAATTGAACTTGGCAATGTGTACATGGTACTGGTTTTGAAGGCATAAAGGGTCATAGAAAACAGCTGAGGCTTGGCACTGTGAGAGGCCAGAAGAGGCCATTGATAAAGGTACAACCTCAGTTGCCTTAAAAAGCCCCAGGATTAAAGGGGCCATGTAGAGATGAATCCTGGCACCATGTGGCAGGGTCATCATCCCTGAAAACATCTCAGAGAGACTATGGTAAAGGTTGCAATGGAGACCTCAGCATTTTTGAGATGTCAGTATCATGAGATGACCACCAAGGACAGCAGCAGCTGTGGAAGGGAACAAGCCTGAGACTAAGACAAGCTGAGTATGCTGTGCATTGACAGAGCTGGAGTAGTAGAGATGCCTCGACTCTTTGGAGCCCAGAAAATTGTGAGTCTCAGATGAACTTTAAGCTATCTACATTGCTGGAGTTTGGTTTTGTGTTGATCTGTGCCTGTGCCCTAATTCTTGGAGGGTTTTGTTTGTTTATTGTTTTCGTAGTTTTTACAGGTACTCACTTATGAGACTGACTTAGTTAGGGTTACCATTGCTGGGATGAAACACCATGACCAAAAGCCATTTGAGGAGGAAAGGGTTTATTTCACTCACAGTTCCATACATCATCAAAAGCAGTGGAGGAACTCAAGCAGGGCAGGAACCTGGGAGCAGGAGCTAATGCAAAGGTGATGGAGGAGTGTTGCTTACCGGCTTGATTTTCCCAGGCTTGCTCAGCTTGCTTTCTTATAGAACCTAGGACCACCAGCCCAAAAATGGCCTCACCCACAGTGGACTACACCTTACCACATGAATTAAGAAAATGACCTATAGGCTTGACTATAGCCCAATTTTATGGAGGCACATTCTCAATTGAGGCTCCCTCCTCTCTGATGATTCTCACTTGTGCCAAGATGGCATAAAACTGACTAGCACATTCAGTCTCTTTAAAATATCCAAGTCTCCTTAAAAATCCAAAGTTTCTGGGCTTGCTAGTTTTATGTCAAGTTGACACAGCTAGAGCTATCTAAAAGGTGAGAACCTCAATTGAGAAAATGCCTCCATAAGATCCAACTGTAGGGCATTTTCTTAATTAGTGACTGATGAGGACAGGGCCCACTGTGGGCAGGGCCACCCCTAGACTGGTAGTCCTGGCAAGCCGTGATCGCAAGCCAGCAAACAACACTCTTCAATAGCCTCTGCATCAGCTCCCACCTCCTCCAGGTTTCTGACCTGTTGGCACTCCTGCCCTGACTTCCTTCAGTGATGGACCATGATATGGAAATCTAAGTCAAATAAGCCATTTTGTCCCCAAGTTGTTTGGTTATAGTGTTTCATCACAGCAACAGAAACCCAACCTAAAACCCAACCTAAAAACTGAACTTTTCAAAGTGCTAGACTTTAAAAAAAAAAAAAGAAAAAAGAAAAAAGACTATAGGATATTTAGTTACATTGGTTCACGTTGCAAATAGTAAAATGACATCATGGGGACAAACGGAAATGAAAAGGTAATGGTTTAATAGTTATATGTTTGTGTGTCAAGTTGACAAGGGCTAATAGTATTTATTGGTTATTTTCTTATCATCTTAACACAAGCTAAGCTTAATTCAAGAAGAAGAAACCTTAAGTGAAAAAGGGCCTTCATCAGACTGGCCTGTAGGCAATTCTGTGGGGGCATTTCCTTGATTTGTGATTGAAGTGAGAGTGTGCCCTGGGCAGACAATCCTGGGAGAAAGTCTGGGAAACAAGCCAGCACTCAGCACTACTCCATGGCTTCTGCTTCAGACCCTGCCCTGACTTCTTCATGATGGACTACAACTGTAAGCTGAAAGAACCCTCCCTTTTCAGGATCCCTTTGCTCATGGCGTTTTAGCACAGCAGCAGAAGAGCAGCTAATAAAAAGTATTCCATGAACATTTCTCACAGGAGATCCACGCGTGGAGAAGGTCTAACCCATACTCAGTCTGAAAGACTGTAAAGTAGTAATTTCATCACCTTTCCTTGCAGCAGTGAACACTACAATGAAGCCATCTATTTTTCAGACTACACTGTACTTATTTAGATCTGCTAAGATCACCTTCGAGGCTCAGGGGGACCTTAAGGAACAAAGGCCTGTTCTCTGGATGCTTACAGTCTAAAGAGAAAACAAAATAATGACATCTAACAAGCCTACTATACATCAAGTACTTCACCGTACCCTACCTACTGTGCACTGACCACTGCACCTTACCCTACCTACTGTGCACTGACCGCTGCACCTTACCCTACCTACTGTACACTGACTGCTGCACCTTGCCCTACCTACTGTACACTGACTGCTGCACCTTGCCCTACCTACTGTACACTGACTGCTGTATCTTACCCTACCTACTGTACACTGACCACTGCACCTTACCCTACCTACTGTACACTGACCGCTGCACCTTACCCTACCTACTGTGCACTGACCGCTGCACCTTGCCCTACCCACTGTGCACTGACCGCTGCACCTTACCCTACCCAGTGTACACTGACCGCTGCACCTTACCCTACCTACTGTACACTGACTGCTGCACCTTACCCTACCTACTGTACACTGACCGCTGCACCTTACCCTACCTACTGTTCACTGACCGCTGCACCTTACCCTACCTACTGTACACTGACCGCTGCACCTTACCCTACCTACTGTACACTGACTGCTGCACCTTGCCCTACCTACTGTACACTGACCGCTGCACCTTGCCCTACCTACTGTGCACTGACCGCTGCACCTTACCCTACCCACTGTACACTGACCGCTGCACCTTACCCTACCTACTGTACACTGACTGCTGCACCTTACCCTACCTACTGTACACTGACCACTGCACCTTGCCCTATCTAGTACTTTGTCTGCTGTGAACGCAAAGGTTGGTTAAAAAACAACAACAAAGAAACAGTAGAGCAGGTTAGTTCAGCAGCCCCTCAAGCACACATCTATCAGATGCACCAAAGATCTCTGTTCTCAGTATCTACCACCCACAGTCCCGTGGGCATCTGAATGAACCTCAGTGCTTCCTCAGCTCCACTGATAACCCACCCTGCAGTATAAACCCACGGACCTATGCAACCTGGGAAAAGAACACACTGCACACATCACACAAGAAGGTGCCACTCCAACCAAAAAGGAAACAGAAACAGCAGGCTAATGAATTCAGATCACCTGCCTTCCAAGAAAATGGACCAAGATGCAAAAGGCTTTGTGTCTTAGTATATCAAAATGGGTTCCCAAAAAAGATTGTAGGGATGTGGTCTAGAACTTGGATGTGGGAAAGAGTCCAAAGAGTGCACAGGGAATTCTGGAAGTGACAGGATTGCTTTATACCACTGACTTGATAGTCATCAAAACCATACAACTGTACAAGAGTCACTGTTACTGCATGCAAACCAAAAAAATTAACATGATATACAATAAAATATGCAAGAAAAATATAATAAATCTCTCCTGGTAACGTGTCCCTTGGTGTGGGCGTCTGAGTTCTCAGTTGCAGCTGACTCTGCTCTTCACACACTAATGCTGAGCAAGTCATTAAACAGAAAGCCCTTTGTTCATGGGCTGGCCTGGCCAGGGCCTTCAATCCCATCATTACCCCTCAAGCTACAAGGTCCACACTGCCCTGGCAGCATGCTGAGTCCAACCACAGGTTTCTGTTTCCAGGCCCTGACCAATAATTATTGCTTGCCCATTCCCTCCAACTCTGCGGGCCTGCTTGTGGGCCTTTGAACAGACCCTCTCTCTCGTGCCAGAATCCTCCTCATATGCCTGCTACCATGCTCACTTTCTTCTCTATCCCCAGAGCTCAGCTCAAATACACACACAGAGGGCTTGGGATAGAACTGCTTACTCTGCAACCTGGCACAGGGAGGGTGCTGCAAACACACACTGCTCAAAAGCCCTCAACAACTGGGACTAATCAGGTCACCAAGGAACTGGTAGTGTGGCATCTACCTTCCTGATCCCTAGGGAAGAGAAAGGATGCTTAGGTGAACTGACCTTTGCCCTCCCAATAGCTCACCCTTCGGAAGGATCACCTATGAATGTTTGCTGGGTGAATGACTGAGTGGCCTAATATATTTTTGAAGAATTTATTTATAAAGATTTCTATCCAAAATGTATAAAATCCTCACAACACTCAAGAATAAGATACCCACAACTCCAGAACAGTGTCTTCATTCCCAGATGTGAGCACAGACGACTCACTTCTGGCTTCCACTCAGCTCCTGTGGGCTTGTGGTGGTTGGCTTTATGTGTCAGCTTGCCTGGGCCGCAGGATGCCCACACATGGTCTTCTGTTCTGGATGCTTCTGAGGTTAAGGTCCCAAAGGTTGGCTTTCCCTCAGTCAGCTGATGGCTAACTGTGTGACTGCCTGAGTAGAAGTATCATTTTACTTCTCTCTTCAGGTTCAAAAACTCATCTGTTTGGGTCTTTAGGAAATGAGCTTTGCAATGAGAACTTGCACCACCCACTGCCCTGACTCAGGTCAGCTCTCCTAGGTCTCCAGCCTCTTAGCTGCACACCTTGCAGTTTCTCCGCATCCATCACCATGGAAGTGAATTCCTTATAATTTATCCATTTACTACACTTTCTATGGACATCCCAACACAGGGCTTACTCTGCAGCCACTTACATGTTACTCTCTTACCTACTTTGAATCGGATTCCATGCCTGGACCTACACAACCTGTTTCTACCAGCTGTCCCTCTCTACAGGGTGCTGTGAGATCACCCCTCTCCACAGCGATGGAAAACAGCTCATTTTGTGATTTCTTTTAGGGTTAGGTTCTAGGGAAACACAAATGAAAATGTTTCCAGAGAACACCCTGAGCCTACAAAGATAAGCACCGTCATGTATTCCAAACAGGTAACCCAGCTGCTGGGCATCTGTGATCCACGGACTCGGCAGGGTTGTCACGTGACACTGTGACAGTCCATGTCACAGTGGAGACCTGACCTTCTCAGACACAAGGAATGTTCTAAGAAGTACCCATGCCAACTCCGGGAGTCCAGTTTCAATAAAGCCGAAGCAGAGTGATCCGATTCCTCCACTTCTGACAAACATTTATATCCAGTGTTAGGACATGGCTGAGGTACAAACCACAGCTGGCAGGACCTTGAGCGGTGTTGCTACCCTAATGCTGAGGAGGAAAATCCAAATTCTGAAAAAGAAATTTGTGTGTGTGTGTGCGTGTGTGTGTGTGAACACTTAGTTTAAATGGCATTTACAAAAACACATACTCAGATATTGGGGTGGGGGACAGCAGCTAAAAAACAGTAGCTAAAAATGGAACAAGCCAAAAAACAACAACAACAACAACAAAGCCTAAGTCAAATGACTACAACTATTTCACGTAGGTTGCATTAACTTTGCAAATATATTTTAAAAGGTTACAGACTATAGTGAGGCTCCCTGTGCTGGCAAATTTTATGTCAACTTGACACCATCTAACGTCATCTGAAAGGAAGTAACCTGAACGGAAAAACTGCCTCCTTAAGATGGCTGTAGGCAAATCTGCAGGGCATTTTTAAATTACTGTTAGAAGAGGGATGGACTTAGTCCACTGTGGGTGGGGCCACCCCAGAGCTGCTGGCCCTTAGTTCTATAAGAAAACAGGCTGAGCAACCCATGATGAGCAATCGAGTAAGCAGCACCCACTCCACGGCCTCTGCATCAGCTCCTGCCTCCAGGTTCCTGCCCTGCCCTGCCCTTCCTCAGTGATAGACTTACCTAGAAGTGTGAGATGAAATAAACCCTTTCTTCCCAAGCGGCTTTGGTCACGGTGTTATATCGTGGCAACAGCAATCCTCACTAGGACAACCTCCATCCCCTCAGCACTTGTGCTGTTAAACAATTCCTGGTATTTTTATATACAATAGAATACCAGAACCATCCTCTACTAAACTGGGGTGTGCAGACATTAAAGTCACTGACCTCTGTCTATGAGAGAGTGGAAAGTGGGGCAGGCACAATACTTTGGAGCCCACGCATCTAAATCACACTGTCTCAGTATTAACTCTGCTTCCTCCATAATAGTATTACTGGATTCTACTCCGTAAATACAGAACTCTCTTCAGGCTCAAGACTGTGACAAGCAAAAATGAGCAGGAGGAGGGATGAGGACGAGGAGCCAGAGAGTTCCTAGGGATACAGAACATGAATGCATCTGCTCCTGATGGCCTCACCCTGTGGATATGTACACCTCTCTAAACACTCACACCTGAGCCTTTCTTTCTCTGGGCTTCAGCAAAGTACTGCTTCAGTGATGAGTGGCCCATGACTGAGGTTTTACAGGCAGGTTGTCACATTTCTGCTTAAAAATGTGTGATCGAAAACTCTGAATTATAGGGCTGAAGGGGATGGCTCAGTGGGTACAGTACTTGTTGCCCATGTGAAGTGTGTACCTCGAAACACAAAACTTCTAAAGAAAACCTGGACTTGGAGTTAGGAGAATCCTCAGAAGTTTGAAGTCTTGGAGTGCACAGTGGCAAATGGGAAAATGAGGACAGGCGATGAGAGTCCACTAGCTTCCATACATGTGTCATGGTGAGTGACTTGCATGACAGGTACTAAAACTAAGCTGTTATGATTCCAGGGGAGCATAAAGAACCAAGATCCTCAAGTATTTAACACTCAAAATCCACACAAGACACTAAATTCCAGGGCTAAAGGTTTTCAGGTCACCAGGGCATGCCCTTAAAGAAGTCACTGGGACGCTGGCCTTGTCTTCTCTTTCAATACTCAGTCATAAGGACAGCGCCTGTGCTTTGAACATGCTCCACCACTGCTGGATAGCACCACTCAGAACAGAGACCTAAGCATAATGGGCTCCCTCACTCAGTGACTAGAACTTCAAAGCCTGTGAGCCTAACCAGCCTTTGTTTTTGAACTGGTTTTGTCATGGGTTTGTCACTGTGATGTTGCCACTTACAGAGTGTGAGACTACACACTTCCAATCCTAGAGTCTCAAGTCTATCTCCTCCCTTCAAAAGTCAGTGTCCGAGGATTATCCATATAAGAGCTAAGGGGCTAGCTCAATGGTGGAGCTCCCCAGCCTAACATGTGGGAAGGTCATTTATGTAGCAAGAAATGCTAGATCTAGCATGTTCTAAATGATCTTGGACTACATACTGACATATCTGCCAGTCATTTTGCTAATAAATTATTCAATTCTTTAAAAAAAAATCCAGACTTTAATAAAAATATTGTTTTCTGAGAGGTTTTATTTATTTATTTACAGAAAATAAAATTACCAATAATTTTCATCTTGTCTTTTCTTGGGACAACAAACTTTGATTGTGTTTTCTTTTCTTAGAAAGAAAATCACCCATCCAATAAATTAAGGCATTTGTAAGAGGGGAAAGAAGATGATAGTGGTAGCTGCTATTTCAAATCAGTTGAGGATTAAATACTATCTATTCATTCACTGAACCAACAGTAACAACAACCAGCTGATAACTAAAACAAGGTCAGACCGGTTTCTGAAATCTTAACCAAGGTAAATATGGAATATGAAAGCATAAAGAACATACAGCAGGCAAAAAGACACACAAGCATCAGAAGCTCAGCTCTGAGTGAATAGAGCCCAACCTCTCCAGGTATGCAGTGACAGCCAGAGACTCGCTGGACCTACAGAGAGCAAAGCTAGTTTCACGAAGCCAGGAGCTGACTGTAAACACCTCTGTTTCAATGCTGAACAGAGAAAACATGACACCAACTTGGGGTAGTGACTTTAACTTTCAAATTGCTACTCTCATTGGAACACTGAGGATTAAGATGGTAAGGCCTGGGGAGCCAGCAAACAGAATGGAGAGTCTGGG
Organism: Mus caroli; assembly: GCF_978045245.1. Classification (NCBI taxonomy): domain Eukaryota; kingdom Metazoa; phylum Chordata; class Mammalia; order Rodentia; family Muridae; genus Mus; species Mus caroli. The sequence goes on along the minus strand of NW_028227258.1, from coordinate 123,611,712 downwards.
GATCCAAACAGAAGATGGGTATAAAGGTTATGCAGGATGGCCAGAGAGTGGCCATTTGAGACCAGACCTAGTACTGATGTCTAAAGAGAAGTCATTTACAACACCACCCAATGACTTAGAAAAATTATATTGTTGTTTTCAGACACAGGCTAAAAACCTGCTTGGCTCACCAAGAAACTCTGCTAGGAATCAAACCCACAGGGCTGGTGAAGGTCAGTCCAGTCTGGTTTAAAGAGCAAAGTGCAAATCTGAAGAGTTCAGCACACAAGATTAGTTTTCCCCAAGGTGTGTTTGCTAAGTTCTGGATGGTGTTTAAAGGGCTGAAGAAAGTAGGCCAAGTGTGTCTGCAGGCCAGTTGGAAGGCTCAGTCCACATGCTGGAAAGAGAACTCTGCTTACTTTCAACACAAGCAACACTCAAGAGAGCTGGAGGAATCTGAGGCTGGAAAGGGCAGGAGGTTACAAGAGCTAATCGAAGCATCACTGAGGAAGAGCAGAACCTCTGAGCCTCAAGGAGCTGAGATTCCTCCAGGACCAGTTCAAAAGTGAGACAAACTATACTAAAGAAGACAAGTGCATGAGGGGTTTGGCAAAGATCACAAAGAAACCCAGAGCAGCTGAGTCCCAAAGCATTGCTGGCCCAAGGATGGAAAGGCCTTCACTGATGAGAGGCACTATCAGGATACTGCTATACTCATCCAACTGACACATGATTTACATGTCAGTGACATGTCAATGGCATGTGACATGTCAATACACTGACACACACTTAAATAATTTATTATGAGGTTAAGAGGTAAGAGGAATGGCTCAGTGTTGGAAAGTGCTTGCTATTCTTGCAGAGGATAGGTCACATCACCATGTTGGTGTCTGTAACTCTCGCTCAGGGAATCCAAAACCATCTCCTGATTTCAAATGCAAAAGTCCACTTCAGACACACAGACACATAATCAAAAAGTAAGAACAAACCTCTTTCCCCCATTTTATGTACATGAATGTTTTGTGAGTACATGTATATACACCATGTATGGGCCTAAAAGACCAGGAAAGTGTCAGATCCCCTACAAGTAGCATTACATATGGTTGTGAGCTGCCAGGTGGATGCTAGGAATGAACCAGGGTCCTGTAGAAGAGCAGATAGTGCTCTCAACTGCTGAGTCACCTCTTTAGCTCAATAAAATCTTCAAAGTAGTTACTATGGACCTGGTGAGATGGCTTCATGGGTAAATGCATTTGCTGCCAGATCTAAAGACCTGACTTCAGATATACATACACATACAAATAAAAACATGTTTAAAACATAGGAATGTGGAGTAGTAACCTACTGGCACAAGACACAATAGATAGACAGACCTGATAGATAACCCAGGTACTTTCAGCATTCTAGCTTCTGGACCCATTCCATACCATCTGACACAGTACCATAGAAGCACAGGCATGTGTCACACAACAACTTCACTAGAGAGCTCCAAACTAGCCTACTCTGCCTCACAGCTCCACAGTTTTCCTCTAACCACGGCCATGCGGGGCAGATTCACACCCTAGCTGGAAATGTTCCCTCTGCTCGTCTGTCTGTTCTTCAGATTCTACCAACCGCACCTACTCAACAACAATTGCCAACATTCCACCAATCTCCCACAAATCAGGCAGCACATCTCCTCTTTAGTACTCCTTTCACCCTTCTTCTCTGCCATCTGCAAGCAGTCCACGAGCCCAAAGCTTCTCCAGCATTCTGCTAGATGTCAGCCCTGCATTGCAGAAATGCCTCCGTCTCCCAGGTACTAAGCCCTAGCATTCATTCACAATGCCAGTGGCTGGAGCTTTCTCATGCTATGGAGATGATCTACCTGCCACTCACTCCCACACATGATCCTCAACTCACAGGAATACTTCACCACTGACACTTTGTGCATGGCCCTATGCCCTGTTGCAGTAATTCCTTCTTCATGCTTTAACAACCCCTAATCAGAAACCCCGTCAAGTTCTGAGCCCCATGTTATTACTCTGCCTGCTCATTAGTAGCCTTAGAAGCCAGCAACATCCCAGGCAAGCTTTGGCTGAATCTGAACTGCTTGCTCGCCTTCTGTGCTTAGATGCTGGAGTTCAGCTTTTTCAGAACTGCACCCTCCAGCTTCCAGCCCTCACTGGGCTCCTCCCTTCAGCCTCTATTTTGCAGTAACTCAAAATTCCAGCCTGCCAGCTTCCAATCCAAGATCCCAAGAGGCAGATCTTGCTTTATTTCTGTCATTACTCACATCCAACAAGCTCTCAGGTCAATCTGAAACCAAACTCAGAATACATGTCTGCTGGGCTCTCCATTCTCCCAAGTCTAACCACCAGCACCTGCACACGGATGGCCACACTGGCCACTTACTGCCTTCCTTGTCTTAGCTCAGCTACCCTCTTCTCAGGACACCAGTCAGTGTGACCTTATAAAACCTTAAGTCAGATTATTTTTGTCTAAAGAGCTTCCATGACTTCCAATCTTCTCAAAAAACAAAACAAAAACAAAACCAAACAAAACAAAACAAAACCATACAAACCAACCTAATGTCCTTGCAACTATCTAAAGGCCTCTCAGGGTTCTAGCTGTTTCTGTCTCCCACTGTCTGCCCCTGTGACGCTTGCAGAAGAAATAGTCCTTTATTCTCAATTCTGCAGTCTCTGTGTTCCTAGACATTAAACCGACTCCTACTGAGGCTATGACCTTGTACTTGGTATCTCTTGGGTCTGAAGCTCCGGTCAAATTTCCTTCTAAACATCCTAAGTAGCCATATGTGATAGAGCAACCCTCCACTCTCCCAGCCCTAGCTCCTGCCCTGCGTTGGTTTTCTATTAAACACTGTTACCTATAGTCTTAATTTCTTCACTAATCACCTCTGCTAGCTAGCAAAAATAAGCCAATAAAGAGAATATTTGCCTCATCTGTTAACTGCATGCCCTAGGACAGGACCTGGTGTGTTCCTCCCACCCAATATGAATTCAAAGAAATGAATGAACCAAAGTACAACAGCTGCCTCAGCAACACTGCAATAGCTAAGGCTGTATATATTAGTTCCCAGCACCCACATCAACTGGCTCACAGTGCCATTCCAGCGCCAACTGATCTTACTCCCTCTTCTAGTCTCTTTCAATGTCTACACTCATATGGCATATGCTCACACGGACACATACACATATGCATGAAAAGTAAAATAAATCTTTAGAAACACACACACTCACACACACTAAGATATTGCTTAATGATTCTGGTTGTACACCACAGTCCATATTGTCCCTCTATAAGATCCCAGACATCTCAGGCCTTGTACCTCTCAGAGAGTAACAGTGAGTCCTTAGCTGTTCTCACTTTCATCCCCCCAGAATATAGGAATATTCTGGCTATAGCAGGGGGATGGTATAAAAGAGATTTGATCATCAACAACTCTATAATACCTATAGTTATAGGTGTAAACTGTTTCTCACACAAAAACGAAGTATTTCAGAATTGAATGTGGTTTAAACAATAAAAATTATATCGACGTGGCCAAAATTAGAATGTCTTATATTAAAACAAGTAGTTGGCTACTAGTTTAATAGTGGTTGGCTCTTATTATATTCTAACCTTAGCAACCACATACTGTACTCCCTCAAAAAAGTAGTGAGAAAGTCAAAGTTAAAATTAGACAGAATAACCCCCGATCTCACATGATCACTGAGGACTAAAGAGCAGAGTGGGATGGTGGGGTGTGGGGCCAGCTGAGGGAGGAGGCATATCTATCTCGGTGGGCATGGGTGGGAGGGGGCTACCTGGTGCTACACCCTAAGCATGAGCACTGGCACTGCAGGAAAACAGGACAAGGTCTGAGGAGGAAGGCTTCGGAAGGTTCTGAGGAGGTAAAGTTACAAAGAAGTGATTCCAGGAGGAACAGCCATGAAAAATGTGTTGGCTGTAACATAATCTAATGGGATAAAGACACTGTGACTCAAAAGCAAGGAAGAGGGTCAAAGTATTACAGGGCAAGGTCAGAGGCCATGGCCAGCAGGAGACCCAGGAGTGCTCGGTTTTCCTCTACTGGTGTTAGGAGCGGCTGGGGCTGGCATGTCTAAGTGAGGAAGTACTATGACATGACTCCATCTCGGACGGTCCAGGGAGGCTGCTGTAATTCTGGCAACATAGGATTTAGCTATGGTGGGAAGTGGACACAGGAGGTGTTGGCTTCATCTTGGAGGTAGAACAAGTTGCTGACAGACTGGGTGAATGGATGAGTGACACTGACTACTCTGAGACTCCCAGATCTCTAATGCAAACAATGACTTCCATTTGAAATACTCCTTTCTTCTTAGCCTTGCAGTTATTTTCATAATTATGGTCTATACCTTCCCATAACAATTATGTACACTCTCTCCTGTGTCTATGTGTATATTTTATCTACTCCAGGCATGGGGTCAGGTTACAGTTGGGATCCTGTCTCTCCTTAACTGCCATCATCTCTGGGCCAGCAGGGCAACCAGAGCACACTCGCACCACAGTTCCGTTACCATGGTGATGGCAAGAAACACCAGAGAAAAAGCCGAACTGAAGCCCTGTTCAGGCCACATCTGCCACCATGGCACAGGCCTCAATCCTGAGAAAACGGAAGACAGACATGGCTCTAGAACTCAGTTGCTTCAGTTGTGGATTGCAACTCCATATGGGGTTCCATAACTTTTAGAACATAACTTTGATTTCTGAATATACAATAAACCCCAAATTAGCCCACCATAAAATTTAGACTAGATCCAGGGTATGTTTGGCAGCATGCCTGTGTTATGTCACAGGGCTTCAAGGAAGCCTTGGCTTTGAACATGGGACATGGAGACTCTACACTTTGCACAGTTAAGTCCAAGGCCTGAAACACTTCAGCTTGGATTAATGGCTTGCATTATAAATCACCTTACTTCACCTCCACAGACAAAGCCTTCTGCTCTTATAGAAACATGGCAGCTTAATTTTGGAAAACAAAGTCTTCACCTGCTTTCCTACTTCATTCCTTGGCATGTATCAACTTAGATATCTCTGGATGGTATCTGCAACACTTGTTGTTGTAGGTTTTTGTTTGTTTGTTTGTTTGTTTTGTTTTTTGCATTTATTATTTGTTGGGGTTTTGCATTTATTTATTAAATGTGTGTATATATGTAAAGCATCTCTCTCTCTCTCTTTCTGTCTCTGTCTTTGTCTCTGTCTCTCTCTCTCTCACACACAAACACACACACAGTGTTAAAAAGAAGAAAAAAAGAAAGAAACCTTGGAAGAGAAGTAAGCAGAGCATGTAATGCATACAGAGAGCACTGCAGGCACTCAGCACTCAGGGTCCAGCTTGGAGCAAGACGATAAACCTGAAAGGAAGTGGAAGGCTCCAAAGAATGGAGAGCTGTCCTAGAGGAAGATGATCAGGTGGCTGTGGAAATGGCTCAGGAATAAGGATGCTCACTGATCTTCCGACTGAGTTCAGTTCCCAGCACTCACACAGCAGCTCACATTCAGTTGTTGTTCCAGGTCTAGAGGATCCAATTCCCTCTTCTGACCTCTGTGGACACCTCATGTGCACACAGCCACTAACAAACATATGCTATATATAACTCGAATGCTTTTATAAGTAAATAAACACAACATACATACACAAATAGTTTAAATGATAGCGTAAAAGGTGAAGATGGTCTTTGCCTGAATGACACTTGCAAAGTTTTGTAAATGAAATTATGGTTTTGCTGTGTTTAAACAGTGAACAAAAAGACATCTTAACAGGGATCTTCCTTCAGTTTAAAAATACTTGAGAATGGAATATGAAGAGGATAGAAAGGTGGTGTAGCCAGCTGTTAAGAAAAAGGACTATTCATGCAGAGGATCCGAGTTCGATTCCCAACACTCACATCTATTGGCTCATAACTGCCTACTGCTATAGCTCCCAGAGACCTCACGACTTGTTCTGATGCATATATATATATATATATATATATATATATATATAAACATGCACATATTTTAAATTTTCAAAATACTTTTAAAAGAGGTTGAAAATGACAATTATCCTACACAGTATAAGTTATAAAAGACAAGTGGTGGAAAAAGAATATTTTGCCATGAGCTCACACAAGAGAACAAGAGAGTGGGCCTTCTGCTCTGAGCCCTCTGTTGAAGAGATGGGAGGTGGGTATCTTGCCACCAAATTATCTGGATTAATGCCAATTCGCACAGCAGGTTAATAAATTAAAAATCACCACACTAGTCTGTTCTGCATTTAGAATCAGTCTTAACAATAAAACATTTCATTTTTCTTACTCATTCAAAGGCTTCAGCCTTTCAGTTATGTTAGGGAATATTTTAGATAGGCAAGCAGCATTCTGCATTCATTAAATGATAATTACTTAGCATCTGTTGACATCATGCAAAGTGCTAACTAAGCACTACAGTAGGCAGGAAAAGTTCCTCAGGCATGAATGATGTCATGGAGATGGGGAAGAGAGAGGGGAACAAAGGATGCCTGAATGAGTTAGGAGAGCCCAGGTAAGAAGCTGGAGGTGACAGATGAAAGCACCAGGAAGATGCAGACCCACTAGGACTCCTGCTCTGTTGGCTGGGGGGTAGGAACTGATCTCTCAGCTTGAGATCTTCGTTTGCAAGTCCATAGCCCTTCATGTAAATTCTAAGTACCTACAGCCATTCATCTATCTTCAATATTTCTTCACAATTCTAATCCATTTACACTTAATCTGAGATACCAGAGGGAAAGAAAGGGACACCTGCAGAGTGTCATTCAGAAATAAAGGCAGGGATAGAGATGAGGGCTTCTGAGCTCTGTGTCCACCTAAATCTAAGAGACCCTGAAGGCCTAGCTGGGAGTTTGTAGCCTAGTGAAAGGACAGCTTCTGACCTGCTTCTAAAGCACACAGGAGACCTGAAGCACTGTCCACCTCCCACCCCCAGGCCTTACTTCCTACAGAGATAGTTACCATTTGGTCAGAAATGACTGAAATGTGCTCATGATTACAGAACTGACAGGAAGCACTGATTTACTTGTTTAAACACTAGAGAAGGAGCCATGTTGAAGGCAAGGACACAGCTTTGTACTGAAAACCTAGGGTCAGAGGAGAACAGAATGAAAGAAATCAGTCATCAGTTCTCAGCACAAATACAAATGAAAGCAGTAATAATCTTAGTTTCCTTTGAGTAACACAAAAATAGACTTAAAGAAAAAATGTAAATATATACAATTAACTGCAAACTAAGTAAAATGAAAAGAAACAAGCAATCATGTGTTTCTCTGTCTCTTCAATAAGTGAAATAATTCTATGAGCCACAGTGTGCCATATGAGCACTGTCACAGTTTTCCAACCATAATGGGGATTAGTCTCTTTGAAGGCAGGACTGCAACTGCACCACACACTGCTTTCTCTCTAACTCAACTCAACCCAGAACTCAGCACAGCTCTCACTGTCTGCTTCTGAATGAATGAATGAATGAATGAGTGAACGAATGAATGAGAAGGGTACTTTAGACCACTACATCTGAGACACAGCATGCCATGTCTGAGGGGAAAGGCATTGTCATGTGATCAAAAGTCACTGCAATAAAATTAGCCATACATCATCTCGTGTAAGATTTAAGCAGCAGTACTGCACAGTTTAGCCAAGGGCTGAGAGTAGAATACAAGGAAAAAGATAAAAAGTAAAACCGAGGGGCAAAAGTCAAGTAGATGAAAAAGCTCACGACTGAGTCTCTCCTCAGCCAGTTCTCCAGCTAAGCCTTTTTTTCTTCATCAAGTGTAGATTGCTGCCCTGCTTCCTGTGAATTCACGAAGACACTGATATTACCAAGATTTATACGTTAAGCAAGGTTACAAAAGCTGGCTTTGATTTTATCAAAAAGAAAAAGGATAATTCTACTTCTCTAGGCTTACATTTCTGTTTCATTTAACTCTTTATCAATTACCTACTTCTACACCGTGCTGGCTAGTCTTATGTCAACCTGACACAAGCTAGTCATTTGAGAGGAGGGAACCTCAGTCGAAAAAAATCCTTCCATAAGATGGCTGTAGGCAAGCGTATAGTACATTTTCTTAATTAATGATGGATGGGGAGGGCCCAGGCCATTGCAGGTGGCGCCATCCCTGGGCTGGTGGTCCTGGGCTGTATAAGAAAGCAGATGAGCAAGCCATGAGTGAGGAGCAAGCCAGTAAGCAGCACTCCTCCGTAGTCTCTGCAGCAGCCCCTGCCTCAGGCTCCTGCCCTGTTTGAGTTCCTATCCTGACTTCCTTTGATAAATAGTGATATGAAAGCATAAGAAAATAAATGCTTTCCTCCTCAAGTTGCCTTTGGTCATGATGTTTCATCACAGAAATCCTAACTAGTAAATAGGGCATACCCCTTAATTATCTACTTTTAACTCTCCCCAAATAAAGTAACTGCTTAGAAACAACAGTCCTCTCCTGGGTGACCTGTTGAATGGTGTCTATTCATGTCCAAATCTAACACACATTCCAATACATTTTTCTAAAGAGTTCACTTAAAGTGGGTTCTCTTAAGTCCACTTTGTACGGATGTAGCAAAATACCAGAGTGGGAAGTGTATAAACCATGGCCTACTCGGCTTACAGATCTAAAGGGTGGGAGACCCAAGATGGAGGAGCTCAGGGGTTACTTCTTGTTAGATGACTGGGGAGAAAGTCAAGCAAGCAGACACACAGGAAGTATAGGTGGCACCACCAAGGGACTGGCACCCCTGTCCATCAGAAGGGCAGTGTGGGTATGGTTTTCATCCAAGGCCCTAACTTGGCTTCCATCCCTTCAATTAGTTAAAAACTTCCAAACAGGCAGAAAAAATAGTTACAGACCGATGTCTAAATGAGAGAAAATGCCCTGAATGTTTTCAGGAAAATTAATGTTATTATGAAGAAAAAGTTGTTTGGGATGAGAATACATACAGTCACCCAACAAGAGTTTGAACTCCCAAGTAGCAGGCTCTATATTCTAGAAGTGATTGTTTATGACATCACTCAGATAGCTTATGGAATCATTTAAAACAAATTACACCTGGCTCCTTAACCATTAATAGTTCCCTTCAGAAAAGGCAGTAAGGGGAGAGGGGTGTTTATGTACAGCCCCTATGCAGTGCTTCAGGTGACAGCATTGATCATGCAAAGCATTCACATAGGGTGCCCTCTACCAAACCTACAACCTGGCTGAGTCTGTGTCACAGGCTTGTCCTGATTTCCTCAGCAGCTTCCAGGCAGTAGTTGCCCTGAATCTGATGGCTAACAGAAGACTTGTCCAGTGTCTTCCTGGACTGCGTTTATACTCATTTAAAGGTCTAGAATAACAGCACACCTCTCAGTCACTACCCTCCTGGTCACATTCCCTGTACTGATGACTTTCTATTACTGTGATCAAATACCCAACAAGAAGCAACTTAAGGGGAGAAGGGCATGGCAGCAGTAACTGGAGGCAGATGGTCACATTATGTCCACAGTCAGAAAGCAGAGAGTAGAGAGGAAATGGGGTGGAGCTACAAAATTCAAGACCTTCCCTCAGTCACCCACTTCCTCTACTTGGGCCCCACCTCGGGGCTGTGCCCAGCTGCGGATCAAGCTTTTAAACTCATGAGTCTATGGGGGCATCTTCTATTCAAACTCCACTCTTCCTGTTACTCTATGGGCCATCTGAATATGGTACTAAACACACACCTCCAGGCTCTCCACTTCTCCACTCACAACTGTTACTCATCAAATTCTTCAAACTCTAGTTACAATTATCTATCTATCTATCTACCTATCTATCTGTGTGTATCTGAGATAGATACACACATATATGTATGTATATGTATACATATATATCATATAAGTATATGTAAATATCATATATATATGTGTGTGTAGATATAAAATATCATTATGTAACTTTGCAACCTATATAACCTTAGATAATTTCCTTCTGCTGTCTCTCTGTTTCCTTGTCAAGAAAATGGAATAAAGGTTCCCACATCACAGAATCCTTAAGAAAATTACATGCCTTAACATTTGTAACACACATCACAGCAACCACCACAATGTTTACTATCATTATCAAATACTTTCAGTATCACCTGTACAAGTTTTAGATTTCAGGACATAAAAACAAACATTGGTTCGGGAGAGACTTTGCAAATCCCTCCTCCAGACACACAAACCTCTCCGGCACCAGAGCGCAGAGAACCGAACACACACCTGGCTCTGGAGGAACTAGGCAGTGTGGAGAAACAGGTACATAGGGAGATGAGAGACTCAAGCAGAAGTAAGGCAGAGAGGACAATATGCCAACTTCTAAATGAGAAGAGACTGACAAACTAAATGTATCTCCAAGGACTGGCATTTCCTGGAATGCAGTTTTACATCTGAAACCATTTTCAAAAGCAACACACTCACTTCCACCCACCAATTTCATAGAGATTCTTAAATGGGTTATCTTCATCACTCAAAACACTTAAGATAGTTGAAATGTTCGCTATTTTATAAATATCACCATAGGTCACTCAACTTTTCTATTAGTTAATAAGATAATAAATCCCACAACATGAGCAAATTTCCTAAGGACTCTGTTTTAGACAAAGTACACTTCTTATTTAAAGAAACTATCAATACTACTATGACAAAAGCTAGCCTTGCTGAAATCCCACCCCAGAGTCCCAGCAGCTAACTGCTGCATCTTATTACAAATACCCCATACCATCTACAGGCACTGTAGAAGAAAGCAGCATTCTGTTATTAAGTCAGCAAAATTAAGGCTCACTTTTAAGCTACACACTATGCAATGATACAAGCTTAAGCTTGGTTCTCTTTTGTATAACTAACGATGTGTACTGACAAACCGTGATCTAAGTCCAACGACTGAGTAGTATAGTGTAGTCAAGGGATCTCAGACTTGGATGGATACAAATGCAAGCATGGCTACCTTCCCACTGTTACCTTTTAAATGCTTCCGCTGGGTTCCTCTCACACTCTCCAGGCTCTAGGAGACTTTGGACGGCTGGATCTCTTAGCTTGTCCTCATAACCTTGGAGGAGTCCACTTTGGCAGATCTGGGCTACCAGACCTCTGATAAACCCTCCAACACACAAAGTGTCTGAGTCCTGGGCTTTGCAGAAGTGGAAAGCCAAAGCCTGGCGATGCAGACCTCTCTGCAGGCTGGCGGGCGAACTTGGCCACAGGAGCTCAGTGCACAGGGCCGTCTTCCCACTGCCAGGCCCTCCTACCAGCAACACGCCCCAGGAGGCCCCCTTTCCAGAGATGGCACTAGCATTATTCCCAGCGTTGCCAACGAGGGACTGTGCATTGGCTGTACCCGAACAGCAGCTCCATTTCTCCTGGAGGCAGTGCTGAAGTTTGTGGAAAACCCATTCCCGACAGTAAAACTGCTTCCCTTGCAGCAGACTCGTTTGGGCCATTTTGCAGACTTTCTCTTCCCAAGGATTAGTCATCATAGGTTTTGTTTGGTTTCGTATTGTTTAAATCTTCAGTGTGGGCTAGGATTTGGATACATTACCACAGGTTTCACATCCATTTGGGCATAACTTATCTGTGAGTTAACTGGGAATGACCAGTTGTCGTGAAATTCAACAGTCTCGGAGTTCATTTGGCAGAGGAATGTGCACGTCTTTATTTGGTTCCATAGCCTTAATTAGCAAAGGATGTATTTGCTTAATTGTCCAGCAGGATGTAAAAATGGCTTGTCCGGAAGCTGGGCAACACCATTCCTGTATCTTTTGGGGTCACAGAACTCTATGGCTCAATCTGGAGTTCATGTGATGGTAGATGCTTCAAGTACACAAATGAGAAAACACATCTGGAAAACAGAAGAGAATAGCCAGTGCTTGATGGATCTGTAGAAAACGCCCCCACAGCACTCACTGCAAGCAAGCCTCAGTGCTCTATCTGAGAACGAGATGCAGAAAAGCCATCCATTACGTTAAGTGGCACCAGAGAGATTGCATTTAGACAGGATGTAGGTAGCGCTGTGTCTCTCTCGCTGAAGGATGAGCATTGCGAGCCCAGAGCCTAGTTCTTGCCAGTTTGAGACATCTGACCGCAGCCAGGGAACTGTTTCAAATTAGAGTCTCTTATGTGGCAAAAATCGCAAACCTCTGTTGACACCTTCTTAATGGAAAACATTCATAAAATACATTTTTCGAGATGACAGATTCTTAATAGACCTGTTTTCAGGTTCCTCCGTGTTCCTGTGCCCAGGTAGTCAAAAATTCCCCAAACTAAAATGAAGCAGATAAAAATGTCTTTAGTCCAAAACACCACGTTAAAACCTATTCGTTACAACTCACCCCCAGAAAGCACTTTCAAAAAGTTACATACATGCTTACCCCCTAAATAAACCCATTTTCCTCTTTATACCTTTTTCTTCCTCCATGAGTATGCTTCTAAGACACTTTTTTTTTTTAAACAGAATTAACCCAGATTTTGAAAGCCTCACTGTCGAAACGGAAACAAAATGGTACTTTATGCCACCTACAGCAACACCCTGGATTTCAGCCTGAAAGCCCTCACAGTGTAGCTAGCTGTGCAAGAGCGCCACTGAGGCAGCTCAGGCACCCCGTCCGGCGGGGCTTCTTTGTTGATAGTTTACAGACCCTAAGGGAAGCAAGGGGCTGCGGTTGCACCGGACCTGCTCCCGCAGAAGGTCGGCTGAGCCCGGGCAGGCAGTTCCCACTCAGGCCCAGGAGGACGCCTGCTTCCCCGAGAGCTCTCTGCCGCCGCTCCAGCCCCCGCTCAGCTGACAGACAAAGGCTCGGAACGAGGTGCTGCCCGGTGCGGCGCGAGCAGGGCGCGGCCCAGGTCCCGCCACGGGCGCCGCCTCCAGCCCCGGGAATCCAAAGAGGGTCTGACCCGCCCGGCCCGAGCTCCGCTACAGAGGCCGCTCCTCCCGGCCTGCTGCCCGCGGTTACCTCAGTCCTTCCAGCTCCACGCTCCCGGGATCCCCGCAACCGTTCCGCCGTCCCGGCCCCCGGTGCGCTCCTCCTCGCACCCGCCTGCGGCTCCCGGCCGCCGCCAGCCCGGCCGCCCCGCACAGCGGCGCTCCGCCCAGCCCCCACAGCCGCCACCGCCGCCGGCGCAAAGACTGTCTCAGCCGGAGCCACAGCCCCGCCCTCCGCGCAAACCCCACCCACACAGGGCCCTCCCCACACAGGCCACGCCCAATACCGCCCCGCTGCCTTCAGGCCACGCCTCTCAAGGACCACGCCCCTCCTATAGGTCACGTCCCGCGTAGACCCCGCCCCTCCTAGTTAAGCCCCACTCTATTGGCTTGCCTCTCGCAGGTCCTACCCAATCGTTCTTTGTTCTCCAGGCCCCGCCCAGCCCATAGCCCCGCCTCATCTACCCAGCCAGTCCTCTCAGGCCCCACGCGCCACGGCCCCGCCCTGCTCCGCCCCTGTCCTCCGCACCCGAATAGAGCCTGGTCGCTGTGAGGTGGGTGACTCAGTGCGGGTTGGCGTCCTATCCCCTTCCCCTCCCCGCCCCCCAATCTCGGGTTCGTGGCCGCTTTGTGCGGGTGGTTCCTGGGCTTTTCCGAGAAAGCTAAACTGCATCGGGCTCCGTGCTTCTCTAGGAAGGCGACTCAGAGGGGCGGGGCGTTAGTTCGTGTCTGCTTAACTCCCTACACCTGTAGTACCTGGCACCTTGTCCAGGTTGCAAGTGAACCTGAAGAAGAGTATTCTCCAGAGCTTCATGAAGCTGATTTTTATAAAGCTAAATTTGGGTTGATTTCTGCTTAAACTGCGTTAGTCATTACTTAGCCTGTGTCTCTAATAGCATAGGACAAGTCGGTAAGTGGAGAGATTTTAATATATGCTATAATTTATTCTGTATATATAGTTTCCATTAATCTACTTGCTAAGTTAATTGACGGAATAATTTTGACCTGGACCAGAAGGTAGAGAAACCTGGTTTAGTAGGCCATCCCCGTTGACATGAAACAGATCTTAACAGGCAGTGTTTGTATGTAGCATAGGCTAGCCTTGACCTTGGCTATCCTCCTGCCTCTACCTCTCAAGTGCTAGGATTACAAGGCATGGATCGTGCCTGCTGAAAGACTATCATAAGCTATAACTGTCATTAATCTTCAGGCCCATTTGAATATTAATTTTTCATTTATATATAGCTCACAATTCACCTGTCATTCTGTTTCTCCTAATAGAAAAACTAACAATAGCTTACATACAATTTTATCAAGTTCATATTTATTAATCACCTAACTACTAGAATTAATATTAGTAGATACTTTTGATATATACATTAGGTTTGCTTTGAGGCAGCCCTGGAGGGCCTGAACTTTCTATGTAGACCAAGATGGCCTCAGATTCATAGAGATCTGTTTACCTTCACCAACTGAGTGCTGAGATTAAAGTTGAGTGCCACCAAGCCTGCTGGTTCACACACAGTGTTTAATTTCTTAGCCATATTTTCTCTAACAGAAGAAACTGGCATCTTTCTTAGAAAAGACATTTTAAAAATAGTTTTCCTTATTATTACTTTGTTAATAAAATGTTCTTAAATCTTCAGAGTTGCATAAATTGTTCACACCTTCAAACATATTTGACACTTGTACACTAATTTGTTCTTTTAATTTATGTTTTATTGAATTTTTTTTGTTCCCCTATTAGAGGTGAGGTCCCTATTTAGCTCAAAGCAAACTGGGTAAATAAAGTAGTCTACATTTCAAATTTCTTTATTTGAAAACTACAATGTTTCATTCCGAATATTTTCATAGATTGTTTCTTATCCATATTCACAGTTATATCCTTCAATAACTATGGCTGAAAAACAAGCTCATACTTTAAAATTTTATGTTTATATTATTGTTTTAAGCAGATTTATATGCTGCAAAGTTATATTGCTTCCATTTTAATAATTTATATATAAAACAAAGTTTCATCAAGTTAGGATCAGCACCTCCCACCCAAAATTCACCTACCAACTAAGGTATTAGAAAGGACAATAAAATTTCAAATTGATCCTTTTGTATTTATACTCTTACAATAAAGAATGTTTGTTCTTTTCTGTGGCAGAGAAAAATATCCATTTTTATCTAAGCCCCAATTTCAGTCATTTCAGCAGGTAGAGGCCACAAACATCAAAGCTGAGATTTTAGAGAGTTTAAGTACACTGTTTTGAAAATGTAGAGGACTTCTGTCTGTGCTCTGGCGTAGATCTGGGGCTTATTCACAAAGTCAAGCTTTAAGGAGTTGGGCATTTTCTGCTTATGCCACAGATTTGAAGAACCCTGCCTCATGTGTGCTTCCTTGCCAGATGACATGGTCTTTACTGCATATATTCCAGAGAGCTTACATTTGATTCCCACTGAATCTCAGGAAGGCACACATTGCACAGGTCCCAAGTGTGGGAGACAGTGGCTGACCACAGCATAGAACAAGTTCACAAGTATATAGCCACACTGCCTGTGTGTGTGTGTGAGAGAGAGAGAGAGAGAGAGAGAGAGAGAGAGAGAGAGAGAGAAGAGAGAGAGAAGAGAGCACAAGCCATTCCTGTGAAGTTATATTTTGTTTTAGATAGCTCACCATTCTAGAAAGAAAAGTGATTTTCTTGTGGAATGGGCTAGGGAAGAAATTACTCCAAGTGGCATTCCCTGTTTCCCCACAGATTTAAAGAATTCTACATAGATTATGCCACACACCACTCAACAGGGCAGAGGCTAGAAGTCAAGTAAAGAAGGTGTCACACCCATCTCACATGATTTTCAATGTTGCTGTTAGTACAGGTATTATTTGCACATGCATGGAACATATAGGTTATGCGAGCGAACTTAACAGAAATGGAGCCCTTAGGAAAGATTTTTACCACGGAAGGATATGGTAACTCATGTCTAGAATTCCAGTACTCCAGAGCTTGAGACAAGGGGATTACTAAGAGTTCTAGGCCAGTCTGGGCAGTTTAGTTAAAACACTGCCTCAAAGGACCTGAGCTTAATAATGGGACATCCTGTTGTTGCTGTCTTCCCGAGTACCTTCTAGAGGAGTGCCTATATAAACTTTATATATTGAAGGTGCTTTGTTGCCTGCCCTCTTCTAGAAAACACACTGAAGGTAGCTTTTGCTTGTAAGACCTAAGAGGTTCATGTGTTTTCCCTCAAAGGACAGGAGAGATCCCAGAGAAGTTGTGTTTTGTAGAATGGTAGGCCAGTGGGGTAAAGACCTTCTAAGTACAGTTAAGCAGATGATTGTAAAGCTAGACAGGGTATAAACTGTCAGGAGACCCTAGTGTTGCACCCACAGTAGGCTTCGTAGTGAGAATTTAGAGCTCACCCTTGTCCACCTCTAAGAGGCAGAAAGGGATTTTTAAACTTCAAGTTAGGGTCCTCTAACAATATTTCAAGCATTGATCTTGCACGCAGCTTTAATGATCTGACTTCAACCTCCAATCACCCTCTTCCTTTCACAGAAGAGTCTCGTCTGATCACAAGCATCCTCTGAGCCACATTTTAGATATCTGAGAACCTTGGAAAGCAGCTTAGTAACAAGTGACCTTCACGAGTCCTATGTGGCCCGTGCCATATGGTCATAGCGAAACATAGCAATAATCACACAGAATTATACCAATTTGAAACTAATGTTAAGTGCCATCTGTTAAGGTAAACTTGTGTAACTTTATTATGTCTGCTCCACATCCTCCAGTGAGACAGCAAGGAAACTGGCTAAATTAATCACTTCATTAGCTTGCATATAATTTGTTAACATGAACGTTCCCAGGGAAATGAAAGACACGGTTTAATCACTTGTCCTCAGGCGTCTGTGATCCCAGCAGCACACCTCACTTTTCCTTGTTCCAAAACCACTGCTATCTGCTGAGCCACATTGATAACTTCAGATGGTAGCTTGCCTTTACAAGGAAGACCAACATGACTTGCTAGAAAGCACCCGGGTAAATAAACTGAAGCTAGCATCTGTGAGAGTCACAAATCTGGTAGGACATTCTCCTCCAGGGCTGGAGAGAGGGCTCTGAAGTTAAGAGCTGAGTGCAGAGAACTGGGGTTCAGTTCCCAGCACCCACAATGGTTGGCTCATAACCTACAGTTCCAAGAGGATCCTACCTTCTGGGGACACCTTCAGTAACATGCATATACCTACATGTACATACACACACACACACACATGCATGCTATTACATAATAATGATTTAAAAAAAAGACTTAAGAAAGCAGACATTTTCCTAAGGTCTCCAGAGGCTCCTGTGGGTGCTTCAGGTCCTGTTCTATACAGCCCCCACTGAGGTGCACTATGATGCTGATGCACATGATCCAAAAGACCTGCAACACCACAGGAGGCCTGCCCTTGCTGCAGTGTCTGGGTGGTGTGTTCCTGTTTGTTTAAAGTTAGGCTGGCTGTTTGCTAGCCACCAAGATGTAATTCATAATTTTCTTAAGTCAACATAGGTAGGAGCCTATATTTTTGATTAGGTGGATGTTAAAATTTCCTTTCACTTTCATTGAATGTCGCCTAAGCTTATCCTGCTGTGAAGAATCCTTCTGGCAAAAATTGAAATTCCAAGTGAGCAAGGAGTTTGTTAAAGAGCAGAGCCTGACCAACAAGGCTGTAAAACTGTCCTGTCAGCAGTGGCTTTGATGGAAGAACATGGAACATGTCCTACAAGTGCAAAGATTCTCGTTCTTCAAAGGGGAGGCAGAAATGGTAATCCCCTGCCCCAACCCCAGCTACCCACCCGTGTCTCGTAGGTAGCTGTCAAGATGCACCCTGGCCCTGCAATGGGTATCTTTAGACAGTCTTCTCTATGTATCCTGTGGCCACATTAGAATGTGACAGACATGAAAGTATACCAGCTCCAGGCCTGGATTTCCTGCTTAGGAAGGCTCACATTTAAGAATCATCATGAAGAAAGTCATTACCTAATCTGAGAGGCTATGCAGAGCAATCAACCCTTCAGGGGCCAGCAAGGACAGTCCCAGCCAGCTCAACATCTCAGGAAATACTCATGTCCCAATGTTACAAGCTCCAGCACTGTGAACTACACTGTGTCCAGTGCCAGGATTGTTCAACTGAGCCTGTGAGTCCTCGGGAACTTCAGGGCTAACAAAATGACCATAGTGTCAGAACTGTACCCTGCTGAGTGATAAGAGAAGTCACAGAGCGATCCACAAACACAGGTTAAACATAATAACTCAGAATCTGGGATAGAAATGTTCCAAACATGAAAAGTGCTGAAATCTCTTCACAAGTGGGAACCTCCGCTTGTGCCTTCACAGGCTGGGTCCCAGTCCCAGTTCAGCATTGCTGAGAATATGGGATAAAATCAATTCCAGCCATGAGTATAATATGTGTATGGAACGAATGAATTTTGCATTTACATTGTTAGTTTTCTTGTTGCTACACAAAATAACCGTCAAAAGTATCTTTAACAAGTTTCCAGTCAATGTACATGAGAGTGAGCTGGGAGGTGTGCCTCTGAGAGCAACTGTGGGGGACTGGTTATGTTAATTGGGGTGGGAAGGGATGCCAACTGTGGGTGGCAAGTACCGCCTGATTGGGATTTTGAGCTATACACATGGAGAGCATGAGCTGAACACACGCACTGTGTTCTACAAATCAACACCCAACAAAATAGCCATGTATCCGCAGCTAATTCCAGAAAGTGGGTCTTAGTTCATAAATTTGGCACTTTTGAAGATTAAATTATTTTAAACTAAGAAAGTTAAAATCAACTAATTTTTAAACTTTGAGTACTGGTTGGAATATTCCATCAAACAAGAAAGTCAAATTTTTACTTAATTTATAGTGTTAAAAATTAATATGTACCGAAACCTATTAAGATAAATGTTTTTCAAAGGTAATTTACTATATGACATAATAGTTGGCACTGGCTGTATCTTCCCCAGATAAGTTTGTTATTTGATATGATCTTGGTACTGTGAGTGTGTATCATAATGCATGGTAGTTTAATTTGGCTGAGTTTCAAGTAAAATAAATGGAGACTATTTTATCCCTTATATTCTTCTATGCATTCATTATTTGTTTCCGGAAGATCTTAGAAAAGTCACATGCACATACAAGCAACTGGCACTTTTCTGTGATTGATAAGAGACAAGCTGTGCTTTGTGTGCGTGTGTGCACACAGCACAGACTAGAAACTCACACAGTTCCGGAATGTCCAGAAGGACAAGGTGCCACCATTTGATAAGGCTGCAAGCCAGAGCTGCAAGAAAACACTGCAATCAAAGTGTGCCCTGAGGACAAGGCAGAAACCAAAAGTTCATTGCAGGGAACTGCCCTAATTTGCTTTATGATGCTGTGGTAAACACTGACCAAAAGCAGCTGAGAGAGAGAAGGGTTTAGTTGGCTTACATCTTATAGTCCATCTTGAAAGGAAGCCAGGGCAACCTGAAGTCAGAAACTGAAGCAGAAACCATGAAGGAATGCTACTTACTTGCTTACTTCCCGTTTTTGTTCAGTTCTCTCTCCATCTCTTTAACTGAATCGTTTTTTTTTTAAAAAAATTATATGACTGTCTGCCTGCATGTATGTCTGTACACCACATACAGGCAGGGCTCCAATAGGAAGCCAACAGAAGGCATCAGATCTCCTGGGACTGTGGGTGCTGAGAACTGAACCTGGGTCCTCTAGAAGAGCAACCAATGGCTCTCTCCAGCCCTCTGTTAATTTCCTCATACAGCCCAGGTCCACTGCCTGGGAATGGTACTGCCCACACATGGGCTGGGCCCTTGTGTATCAATTAGCAATCAAGAAATGTCGTACAGTTATGGCCAAGGGCCAGGCTGATGGAAACAGTTCTTTTGTTGAGTTCCCTCTTCCCAGTTGTGTCAAATGGATGACAATTAGTCAACACAGGATTATCAGAAGGAGTGCCCATAAAGAGGATACTGCATACAAATGAAACATGCCAGGTTCCATCCCAGAAGCGTGACGGGTTTCAGGAAGTGTTCTGAGTACACAGTGTCTGGCAGCAGGAGGGGTTAGTGCACCTCTGCTGGCTTGGAAACAGCAATGGGCACAGGCAAGCATGGGACAATGACCCAGGGAGCTAGGCAGGAAGCCTGGCTAACCGCCAACAGGAAGTGGGACCTGAAGACAACATCTCTAGGATACTAAAATCTCCCAGCCACAGGAAGGAGTCTGAAACAGAAGCTGGAGTCCCACAGCCAGCACCTTGATTTGAACTCCATAAACCTAGAGTTATCTGAGTCAGGCTGAAACTGTGGGGTGATAGGCAGGTGCTACCATATGTAAGCAGATGCCGAGTCTTAGCTAACTCGTTTGCCCACCATAGAAAACCAATAGAACCCAGTACCACAAGGCTATGCTAGCAAATTCTCAGATACATGAGAGGGATTGGCTGGGGGTGGGGTGGCGAGGCTGAACAAAAGCCACTGACATTTTAAAGAATAATAGACAAGACTTACAGCCTTAGAATGCTGGTTACTGGAAACACAGACTAAAACAACAACAAAACCAAAACTAATCAAGGCAAAACAAACAAAAGCATTGCCTGAGAAGGGGTGTGAAGGCCTTAAGGAAGACCATGTTATCAGAACCGAAAGAAGGGACATTCATGACTCATTGTGGGGGCAGGCTTAGGGACCTTAGCTCCTGAGACTGTGTGTAATGCGAAGCATTGACTTGCTAAGTTTGGATGCAGAGCAGTGCAGATTGCCAAGTGTCAAAGGTGAAACCATCCCCTTTGTTGCCCTTTGCTTTAGTATGAGTGCAGCTTAGGAAAGGACTGTGAAAGGCTATCAGAATCTTGATGGCACGGGAGGGAATTCCCCAGCTTCAGAACTGGGGCTCAGACAAAGACTGAATGGGTGGCTGACCTTTTTTTTTAACCCCAGAAAGAGTAAAAACCCCAAGGAATCAAGAAGACTGAATGTAGCCTCCAGGATATCAGTCAAACCCATGCACCCCTAGGTAGATTTGCCACTGTCCCTCCTGGTCCCAGCAGAAACCACAAAGAACACAACTGTCTCAGAACACAACTCTGTCTCCACGACTAAACCTGGAAACAACCACAGGAACCCCCAAATATGATTGAGAATATGTCATCCCCAGGAGATTGTCCATGCTTATAGCATAGCCTCCAAACCTTCCATCCCAGCAGGAAGCTGAGGCTGGCAGGACCACTCAGCTGACACAAACCACTTTTCATGGAGGAGGAAAAGGGCTCAGAGTGAAAATCCCTGCGGCCTAGAACCTAAACCACAAAGGATGTTCCCAGGCCTTCCCCAGATCAGCTTTAAACTATTTTCTAAGTTTCCCATCTCTGGATGAGAATGTTTATAATTCTATCATCCCGCTACTCCCCCCCCCCTCATCATCATCATTATCTCCCTCCCTTCCTCCCTCTCATTACTCTTTGTTTTCTTTTTTGTTGTTGTTGTTTGTTTCTGAAATAAGGTTTCACTATGTAGCCCAGGTTGGCCTCTAGCTCATCAATTTCTCTAGCCTCAGTGGTTGGGATTTTAGGTGTGTGCTACCACACCCAGCTTGAATCAGTTTCCAATTGCCCCTTAACAACCTGCCACACCTATAGTGCTTTAAAGCTCCAGGGGACCCAACACCTTCTTGAAGTCTCCAAGGGCATCTGGATACACAGAGTTTATGCTCACCAGGCATATCTACAAACATAAGAAAAATAATAATCTTAAAAGGAACAAGAGGCCTTAGTCTCGCCACTTGAAATGAAGAGCAGAGACATTGTCTCTGGGTGGGCACCATCTTGATTGAGTGTGCCTTGTTCCGTGGATTCACCTTTGTTTATTTCACCACAACTGGGTATTTTATGAATATATGAAATACAATGAAATGCAGAAAGTAGAACTTTTGAGACCCAATACTGAAATCTATGCATATGCATAAAGGGGCATCTTATTCATGCATATATGCATATGCAAAGAGGGACATCTTATTAACTCTGTAACTGTCCCTGCTGCAGCAGTCCCTCTACAACATTGTCACCAGTATTTGCTTTGTGACTTCTGTGCTTTGTTCTACTGTGTGCATTCTCTGCCTGAGCCACACTGCACATATACAGCCTCTGACCCTCAGAACATGAGTTCTGAAGTTCATCTTGCCTCTTAAGCTGCCACTTTGGCTGAGGGCTTTCTCACTCGAACTTTCTCTGGTTAGAAAGCAGAACTTTCCCTGGTTAGTGCAGACATGCAGCCAGTTAATACCAGGTGTTTCTTTGAATGACCCCTCTCCCTCACTCCCAAATGAATTCAACCAGTCCCTGATGCCCAGCTGTGTTTGGAGAAAAGGCTATAGGTGTTCATTCAAGTTAAATGTGTTTACAAGCGCTAACCCAGTAGGAATGGAGCCTCAAAAGAAGAGGCAGGGATGTTCGAATAAAGGATGGATAAGTGAAGGCACAGTGTCAACATGGCCACTGTCAAACCAAAGTCAAGGCCTGGCCAGATGCCACCCCTGCTGGTGCCTAAGTCTTAGGCTTCTGGTTTCCAGAGCCAGAAGATACATTCTGTAGGTCATATCATTGGCCACTGCTTTCTCTGGTGGCAATCCTAGCAAAGGAATCCAGGGACTGCCCAGCTCTGCATATTAGAACTCATCTGTTGTCTCTCAATAACAGAGCAAAATCCAAACATCAAAAAGCACTCAGGAGCTCAGGTGGATGAGTGAAGGCAAGAACGAGTGCTATTTTCCTTAGCTTAAAATCTTGGAGAATATTTACGCCAAGTTCAATATTTCCAATATTTCCAACATCTAAGTTCTGGCAAGTTTCCCCCTCCACACTTCTGACAAAAACTGCTGTCACAGATGTCACTAATGATCCTCAGATGTGCTAATTCTCAGGCTTCCCCCCCCCCCCCGTCCCCCTGCTTTGTCTTGATGCTTCAAACAATGACTTTCTATCAGCTACTTTCCTGGATGTAACAAAATACCCTCACCAAAGCAACTTAGGGAAGGGTTTATGTTGGCCCACACAGTCCATCATCGTGGGGAAAGCCTGACAACAGAAGCACCAGTCAGGAAGCAGATGGATGCGGGCACTCAGCTTGCTTTCTCCTTTTTACTCAGTCCAGGACCCAAGCCAAAGAATGGTACTCCCCATTATTAATGTCTTCCCACTTTAAATGAGCCAATCAGAATCACCCTCACAGGCGTGCTCAGGCTTGTCTCCTGCATTATTCCAGAACTTGTCAGGTTGGCATTCAATGTTAGCATTACACTTTTTCTGAGAGAGACCCCTGCTAGTTGAGCTGACTTCTTCTGCAGTGTTCTTTTGGTCCATCTCATACATTACCCCTTCAGTGTGATGGTTTTCAGGATTCCACATCCCATTTCTCATCTCTGGAGAGGGTCACCTTCAAATGTTCACCTCTGCTCTTGTCCCCTGAACAGGCCTGCCTGGCCCAACTCTCTTCTGCACCATGACCTCTGACACTAACTTCTTCCTTGGTTTCACAAGGATTTGAAAGTCAGTATGTTTACCATCGAATGCCAATGATAACTTTGAAATACGGAGTAGAGATAGTGAAGATCATAGAGTTGGGGGTAAATAGTTTTGCAGTGTGGCCTTTCTAAAGACAAAGGAAACCAAAACCAAACAGGGCACACTGAATCTGCAAGGAAGACACAGGAGGACTGGATGACTGCCAGCGCAAGAAGCCCCCAAGTTTGTTGTTCTCTTGGCTGGAAGCCACTGGGGCAGGAATCTTCTGCCAGAGAGGCAGGTCAAAAGAACACCTGTGACATTTGAAATCTAACTCTACTGAATAAGTTGTTAAGGCCGGCCACTTGTTTTTCTTATTTTCATTCTCTATGTTGGGTCATCAAGTTTTTATTTTTATTTTTTTTGCCTCAGCACACATTTATAGTTTAACATAATTAAATAATCATGTTTATGTAGCTTCCAAACTATGCTCATGTGGGAATGTACTTGCTCTATTAAAACAAAGAGTGTAAATATATTATGTTTAAATAACCATAAGCCAATTACATGCTAATACAAATAATGTAATTTTATAAAAGTTTTTTTTTTCAAAGCCATAATAGGGAAGACCATGAGAAGGCTTCAGTACTCCCCCTTAACAAATCTCTTTAATGGCAGATGTAATCAAAGACAGCTGGGATCTTTGCCTCCTGGGAAATACACTCGTGTATTTACATACAACAGCCAAGCTGAGCTCAACATGTAGTTTAAAAAGACACACAGAGTTATAATAATTTTTTCATATAACAATTAATGTTTTGCTTTATATTGCACCAAAACTTGGCAACCAGGGGCATCTTAAACATTAAATTTCAAAATGGGATCTGAGTTCACGACAATTCATTTAATTGACTGATTCAATTAAGTCTGGTTGGTCTGTCTTGCACTATCACAGTATGTTTTATTGGCATATTAAAATAAATTCAGTTGCTCTGCCTTAAACTTCAGATGGGCGTTTTTTTCCAGACGTGAATGCATAACATTGAATTGTTATGATGTGGCTAATACTCACTGAGGCTGGTAGACACATTCTCTTATAGAGTATACAGAATGACAGGAATCAAAACCCACATCTTGGGATTCCCACAAGTCTCATTCAAAAGAGAGAGAGAGGAGGCTGCCTGAGCAGAGAAGGAAGGATAAGGACTAGGCATGATGACATGTACATAGAAAAATGCCAGAAAGAAACCTTTACTTTGTACACTGCTCTGTATGTAGCCTTTTATTAAAAGAATCAATTTAAAAATTCTGGCCACTTTGACAAAGATAAATAAAACATGTATGGGTGTTTTGCCTGTTCATTCACCAAGTTCACATCTGGTGACTGAAGAGGGCATCCGATCTCCCAGGACTGGAGTTACAGACCATTGTGAGTTCCTTGTGTGTGGGGGAAATTAAAGTCAAGTCCTTGGGAAGAGCAGCAAGTGCTCTTACCCACTGACTCATCTCTCCAGCTCTATTCCAAGACTTTTATTGCAGCGTGAAAGCCTATATTTTGCCATCAGCAGTAAATATTGCCACTTGTTTTCCTGTAGATGACAGGCATATGTCTTTCATTGTTGAGAAAACCTACACTACACTCCCTAGACTGGATAACAAAGTATGATGACTGCTATATTATTCACCCTGACAGTTCAGTGCAGTGTTCATGAAAACTGTATAGTTAACTGACCGCTCAGAGCACACTGAGCGGTTACCAAGGTAACGGGTTCACACAGATATGTAGCAGGAAATACACCCAGCTGTGAGATTTTTAGTAAAAATAACCTCTGTACTTCCCTTGGCAGTGACATTAAGTCAAGCTGGCTTTGTTTCTTCACTCTGTCTGTGGAGTGGTGAGATGCAGTGACTTACAGTCCCACTGGTGCACCTTCCAGCTGGATCTAGAGAGGCACCAGCCCCTTAGCTATCAGTTGAACATCAGCATAAAGAAAAAGCAAATTGATTTTTATCTTAGAACCCTTTAATGTGGTTTAGAAACATGTGCTCATGTGCCTGCACACTCACACACACACACACACACACACACACACACACACACACACACACACATGAACATACACACACGAACATATAAAACTATGGTCACTATCTTCATTCATGTCACCATTTAGCAATTAAGGCCATGGCAGGAGAGCAGCAACTCCAATTAGCTGCAGAAAGGGGTTGATTGGATTTTATATCAAGACAGGATCTCACTGTGTAGCCCCGGCTGGCCTCAAGTTCACAGAGACTCACCTGCCTCTGCCTTCCCTGGGAAGAAAGGTGTGTACCACCACAAATCCTCCAAGACAGTTGGTTAAGCATTATTTCTGAGTGTCTGTGAAGGGACATCCAGGGGAGAGTGGTGCCTGAGTTGGCAGATAGTTAGGGGAACATCAAGCTCAGAGGATCTGGCACCATCTAAAGAATTGGAGTCAGACAGAATAAGAGGGCAGAAAGGATAACCTGTCTGTTTGTCCATGTCCTGAGATACCCCCGCCCCCACTACCACCATGAAAAGCATAAATTTTCTTCCAAAATTCCTGGCCTTGGATCTGTGAGGTTTACAACCCTCTGCAGCCATTCCATAGCATTTGTCCTTGGACTTAGAATTCCAGCATCCGGTCCTTTAGCTCATATGGTTCAGAGCCTTTAGACTTGGCCCGAATAACATCAGTTCACCCCACTCCCCGATTCTCAGCCTCCCGGTACTCTTAAGCACACCCTGAGCATTCAGCCCTGTCATGTTTCATCCTAATTTCTATAAGCATGTCCACATTTGATTCCTTATCACCACGGTTGGGATCTGTTTGGTGTTTCTATTTTTATCAGGGAACCACAACTCTGTCTTCCTTACCTATCCTTCTCCAATTCATCTGCCATATTGCTACAGGGGTGTTCATTGGAAATCATTTCACTCCTTTCTTTGAAAAGTTCTGAGGTTTTATCAAATCCCTGTCACCAGGAGGGTAAAGTCAACCATTCTTTTGAAGGAACAAAAAGCCTGTGTGATTCTAATCCAACCATTGAGGTCTTACCCCCACCCCCATCCCCATAATTTCATCATAGGCTCCCAAACCTACAGCATGTCTAAATTCTTCCACTGCTGAGAAATGGAGTCAGCAGGCATACCTACCTGGTCTCACATTGTAACTAGGGCACTTTCTAGAAAATCAACACTAATTATTTGGGTGATTTTTCCTACACTCTGTGATCTCCTTCAGGGCAGAGGCCATATGTGCTCAACATGTAACCCCACCCCCACCCCGCCCACCCTGTGTTGTTACTCTTCTGTCAGGCATTCTTATTCCTCTGTAACTCTCGTTGAATAAAGACATGTGCTCTGCAGAGCCCAGAGAGCCACAGAGTTGCTTTTATAAAAACACTCTCCTGTAACATAGCGGCACCACGGTGTTTTCATTGTAATCTCAATGAACATATCTCCTCATCCCACACAAATCTGTTCTTCCTCTTGGATCGCTGTCACTGTTTGGGTACATTCTCCCTTTGGCTGCTCAAATCACAAGACTAGGCATTACCCCACACCCCTCCCTTCTTCTCTTTATTGTTTATATGAAATCTCCCTATTCACCCAAGGACCTTTTATTTGATTTGGTTCTTTTCTTAGTGGAATATTGTTTTATCCATACAATGTATTTTGGCAGTACTCATCCCAAACCATCCCTTGTGTTTTTGAGACAGGTTCTCACTGCGTAGCTCAGGCTGGAACAGATCTGGAACTCCCAATCTTCTCACTTCCTTCTCCTGAGGGCTGAGATTAGAGGCATGTGTGGACTTGCTGGACAAATCACCTTTGCGACCAGGCTTTTATAGACATCTTCTCCTCATTGCCACGTGTTAGCACCAGATCGGATCACCACTTCCAGTCCTCACTGTAGCCTACACTACTGCAGAGCAATCTGTCTTCTAACTGATCGCCGTTCCATTCTATCAGGTTTTAGCATTGGCCACCTTTACTGTATGCAGGGCTCATTGAATAGCCCTCTCTGGAGAGTCACCGCCCAGGAAACACTTCATACTGCCTTCTTTTTTTCCCTATGCATTGCGCATGCACTAACCCACTTAGCACTTCAGACCCCACACTTTGGAAGCCACATACAGGCTGTATTTTCTTCAGCATTTCCTCTGTGAGGATCTAGTTGTTCCACATGACCATTCAGTAACTTGATGAATGAATATGAATTACAGGAAAGACAGGCGTTGAAGCTGCCAAGTACTAAGTCATTCTTTATTCCACTTTCAGTGATTATCAAATCACCTTTAGAGGAGGAAAAGGGGTAATAACCATTGCCTTAATTCATGCAGAGGGAGAGCCATGAATGAAAATTATGGCCCACAAGCCAGCAGCCACAGCCAGGGTTTTCTTTTAGAATTAAAAGGTAAGATGAGAACAGAGATGTAGGATTTTAGATTGTGATTAAAACGATTACTTCACAAAACTTAAAAGTCCATGGGACATTTTGTGGTTTTGAAATCTGTCAGCATAAAACATACTGATAGCCTGTTTCAGCGACGGGAATAATTGAGTAATGGTTATTATTCTAATGCCCTTGAAATCTCTGCTCTAAAGGAAAACAAGTTTTTTTTCCTCTCTCTCTTTCTCTCTTTCTCTTCCTCTCAGAATGCACAATTTTGTATATTGTAAATATAGCATACTATTAATACATGTGATAATTTATATATTATATGCCCCAGGATAAATTGAATGGGCTACATGAGGTCCACAACTCTCCTATTATAGATGGGAGTTATAGAAAAGCACTCAAGACATTTTAGGGAATTCAAAACCTCCATGATCTTCAAGTTATTATCGTCGTTTCTCCATTACAACTGAGGTTGTACTCACTGTATGTTCTGCTTTGCAGAAGTAAAGATTTTGGATGTAATTAACATAATTAAGTCCTTGGGGGCACTTTAGTTCTCAATACAGTGGGTGAAGCCTGGCACCTGGGCCTGGCTGTCTATGTAGAGAACACCCTAATCCTTCCTGAGTTCTTGCCATCCACAAGACTGCTAAGAGTTACTTTTGGAGATGCAATCCCTCCCCTCCCCTCCCCTCCCCTCCCCTCCCCTCCCCTCCCCTCCCCTCCCCTCTTCTCTCCTCCCTCTCCTCCCCTCCCCTCCCCTCCCCTCCCCTCCCCTCCCCTCCCCTCCCCTCCCCTCCCCTCCCCTCCCCTCCCCTCCCTTTTTCTCTCCTTTCCTCCCCTCCCTTTTTCTCTCCTTTCCTCTCCTCCTCTCCTCCCCTCCCCTCTCCTCCCCTCCCCTCTCCTTCCCTCCCTTCCTCTCTTCTACATCCTTCCCTCCCTTCTCCTCTTCTCTCCATCCTTTTTCTATACTGCTCCTTCTCTCTAGATTTTTTTCCCTCAGGCTCTGACTCTCCTCACTGATACCCATTTCCTGCCTTGAATGAACTGAGAAATGCCTTGCATGCAGATCTTTGTGAATTTGAGGCCAGCATGGTCTATGTAGTAAGACCCTGTCTCAGAAAAGAATGAATGAAAGAAGAAGAGGAAGAGAAAGGAGAAAGCTTTTCAGGACAGCCTATCATTTTAAAATTTCAACATGACCTTGTTAGCTACAAAGCTCACACTCCAGAGAACCTTGCAATCAAGCTATAAAAATATTATAAAAAGAAAAACTGTAATATTTTAAAATAAGTTTATTCTTTTTGTGTTATATTGAAGTCATCCCTATCTGGGGTTGCACTCAGTTGAATAGCTCTAGGCAGGATGCTAATGAGGCCCATGTTAAATATGTCTGCAACTTGCTGGGGAGGCTGCTCCACAGAGGAAAACAGAGTGGAAAAGGCCTACTCATGGATGCAGGCAGCTCCGTGCAGGGACCTAGGATTCCTAACAGAGTATAAAGGATGGAAGGGACACCCCACTCCACCCCACCCCACCCCACCCCACCCCACCTGTCTCTGATGCTTGAATTCCCAAATGTGAGCAAGCAGCTTTCCACCATAATCAGCAGGAGCTAGTCCCACCACCAAGCACCAAGCCTTCCCACTGTGACAGACTGTATGTCTGGAGCCATGAGCTAAAATAACCCTTCCACCGTGACAAGAAAATTAAATAGCACACTGAATCACTGTGAAGCGTGTATGTCATTTAAGGTGCAGCTAGGGATTCTCTCTCTCTCTCTCTCTCTCTCTCTCTCTCTCTCTCGGCTCTCCCGTTGAGATTGTACTAAGTATTTGCATGCCCGCAATCTTGTCATGCTTTGTGTGCCAATGATATCACTTTTCTAGTTCCCTTGCCATCTCCTTGGTGAGTCCAATCACCCTTAGATATCTATCAGGGATTGGCTCAATTGTAGGTTCTGAAGTTTATGGATGGGCCTGGGAATGTAACTTAAGGGTAGAGTGCTTGCCTAACCTACAATGGCCCTGGGTTCCCTCTGGGGTGTGTGTATTGGGGGTGTGTGTGTGAGAGTGCCATAGTGTTTGCATATAACCTGCTGGAGACTGCATACTGTAAGCTTCTTCATCGTCACAGTATGTCAGTGTAGCTTCCAAGCACTGCCCATTGACTTATGACAAGGAATGAAGCCCGATGTTAGGTACAGATGCAATTATTTTCACATGTGGGTGATTGAATCTGCAGTGTATCTGACTGCAGGCTCAGAACTTGCAAAGGAGATTGAGTGAGACAAGTCCCAAGAGATTTCAGGAATGACTCCCAAGGGTAGAACTGGGGGTGGGGGTGGATGAAGGCATTGGGGACATGGTTCCCAAACACCTCTCTGCACCTTGGCTTCTTCCACTTCATTACTCCTTATTTGATTAGCACTTGCCTTTCACCCGTATTGAAAGAGTCCTCATTAATATTATGAATGAGGATTTAATTACAACGCCAACAGCTGATATGTCAGGTCTCCAGTGAGGCGAGGTGACTGTAAGTTATTCACCCGGTTTCTGCTGTTATTCATGACCCTTCTCAATTAGTCCCTGACCCACTTTTCATCTGTCTAAAACTTTTTCCACTCTTGGGATACTTTACTACTTACTTCTCCTTTACTGATGGAGTGAGTTCACTTTACACTTTGCAGGAAAACAAAAAACAAAAAAGTATATACATGCCAAGAAATCACCTCTCCTGTGACTTTTCTCTGATCTAACATTCCCTAGCCTCTCCTGCTACTATACTGGACTAGCCTCCACCCCTATACAATAAAGAGTGATGCTCTTTCTCTTTCTCTCTCTCTCTCTCTCTCTCTCTCTCTCTCTCTCTCTCTCTCTCTCTCTTTCTCTCTCTCTTTCTCTCTCTCTCTGTGTGTGTGTGTGCTTATTCATATGCACATATATGCATGTACACAGGGGTCAGAGGACGACCATGTTATTGTTTCTCCGACACTGTCCTGTAGTGAGAGTTTTGGTTTCTTTAAAAACCCAGTTATGTTATGTGAATATGTACTTGTTTTCATCCCAGGTATGGGATAAGAGGCTGCTGCACAGCAAGTGATTATGATTTGCGTCGTGCAGTAGCAGGGGCGTGATCATTGCCAGCTGCAGATGGTTTAATTCTGGGGACTCTGGCAAGGATATAAACATCAGAGTCCAGAGAGAGCCTCAAGCACACGGAGAAGGCTGTTGCTCCTGTTTGCTGTTTGACCAGAAAAAGTTGGAGATACCCTGCCTCTGAAGATTGGACCTGCTCCTGGGGACACAATGAGCCTAACTAGCAGGAAGTAATCTTAAGATGTCTATAACCCTTTTGTCAATCTAACATTCTTTCTCTCCTATCTAGTGTTGGGGGTTGGAAGGGATCAGGATGGAATAAAGGTTGGAAGGGTAAGAGATATAGGAACTCAAATGGTTAAAAAAATACCTCCAACACTGACCATCTTGCTTTTTGTGAGGTAGGATCTCTCACTGGGTTGAAACTAACCAAGTGGACTATACTGGCTGACCCTCCAGCCACAGAGATCTGTCTGTCTCCACCTCTTCAGCACGATTGTGCTGGGACCCACCACTTCCAACTCTTTCTTATAGATTCAGATATGGAACTCAAGTCCTGGAAAGCAAATGTCTTATTGATGGAGGACCTCTCCCAGCCCCTCAATCTTCCTGCTTCATGCAGTTCACAAGCATCCTTTTGTTTCCTAAAGAAACAAGTTAAATATAGTGCATACGCTATAAAACATCTGCAATTCAAAGCATGTTTCAAATGGTGCCATCCACAAATGCTTAGTAAGCCAAACCCACTGAGAAATTAAGTGTGATGTAATCCATTTAGTCCTTACACCCTCCTTCCTCTTGGCCCCAACAGGATCCCGGGGGCCCTGAGAGCCAGACTCCTGCCCTCGAATTCAAGGCTAGACACACTTTATCAGCTGCTGTTGTAACCTGTTTAATTTGTAACTCTGTTCTTTAAGGTTTGAGTGCCAACAATAAGAGAGTCATTTAAATTCCTAATGCCATGGCTGCTCGTGTATCAAGAACCAACCAGAAGCTCCCAGTAACATCCATTCATTTCAAATGAGGCTTTGGGAGAGATAGGGGAGAGAAAAATGAGCTTACAAGGGGAGCTTACTTACTTTGAGGTACTGTGCTAGACTGTTCAAATAGGTCAATGTTAGTCATCCAGTGTAACTACCCAGTGTAACTATCCAGCCAGCAAGGCTCTTAGGGGACGGGGGAAGACCAGAGCACAGTGGGGAAAGTGCTTTGGGGTGGGAGGAAATCACAGGAGCCCAGGGAAGGTTACTAGTTACTGTTCCATGGAGCGGTTGGCTTACTGTTGTTAATGTGTAGTAGCAGATGCTTTACAAAGATGCTGCTCTTTGCTGAAGACTTCTGAAGCTTATTATATATGGATTTCCTCTGTGTGTGTGTGTGTGTGTGTGTGTGTTGAGGGGTGCCTGTGGTGAGGTGATTGTATGTGACTATGTATGGTATGGGTCAGGGGTGCGTGCGTGAATGTGTATATGTGAATGTATGTGCTCTCTCTCTCTCTCTCTCTCTCTCTCTCTCTCTCTGTGTGTGTGTGTGTGTGTACAGTCCAGACTACAACCTTGAGTATTTATGCCTCAGATTGCATCACCTTATTTTTGAGACAGGATCTCTCCTTGCCTGGAGCTCATTCATTCAGCTGAACTGGCTACCAAGTGAGCCCCAAGGACCCTCCTGTCATGGCCTCCCCAGTGTGCCTTTTATTCTCTTGGTCTTTTTCGTAATATTAATATTAACAACAGAATTAATATTATAATATAATATTAACATTGTCAGCATGGGCTCAATTTCTGGCTCAGAACTTAATTTACTTATTTTTTATTAGATACTTTCTTTATGTACATTCCAAATGTTATCCCCTCTGTTTGTTTCCCCATCAGAAAACCCCCTGTCCCACCCCCACTCCCTCTGCTCAACAACCCACCCACTCTCGCTTCCCTGTCCTGGCATTCCCCTACACTGGGCCATCAAGCCTTCACAGGATCAAGGGCCTCTCCTCCCATTGATGTCTGACAAGGCCACTCTCTGTTACATATGTGGCTGGAGCCATGAGTCCCTCCATGTGTACTCTTTGGTTGGTGGTTTAGTCCCTGGGAGCTCTGGGTGTACTGGTTGGTTCATATTGTTGTTCCTCCTTAATTTACTTATTTATAAAAGCCTTCACCTCTTTGTCTTTTTGTTTTTAGTTGATTCAGTTACAAGATTGGGAAAAGGCAAAAGAGACAAACAGAAAGAGATGTAATCTTTCCTGCTGTATATACATTGTTCTCATATCTTCAGAGAAGTTTGTTAATCTGGGATGAACCAAGTGGAATAGTGTGTCCATCCCCTAACCCCAGCTCTTGGGAGGCTGAGTCCAGGAGGAGAGTCTCAAGTTCAAGGTCACCGTCAGCTGCATTGCCACAAGACCTAGTTTCCAAAGGGCAACAACCCTCCTCCCCCAGTAGAATGATGCTGATATATAAACAGTGTTTTAATTAATTTCACTCTGTATCAAAATGCAATTGAAAATATTTTAGTTATGTTACTACTGAAGATTGTTCATCTCTAGAGTGGGTGCATGAAGCCAAATACCTTACCCTTTATGAAGAGAAAGATTTAACTAGAGGTCAGAACTAGTATCTGTGGGTGAAGCTTCATCGTTCAGGGAGGGAAATAATGAGTCTCAACATGGCATCCATTGATATCCCGCTAACTTTTGGGACCAAACACTGCACATATGACTGAATGAACTCCTCCATGTTCCCTTGTAAGCTCATTTTCATTAGTAAGTATAAAGTTAAACAAAGAAAGAAAGTCGTTAGTTCAAACTATTCTCCTTGTGTAGGAAATAATAGACCTGTGAACGCACCCTTAAAAAAGAAGCCAGAGTTAAGTGGATTCCAGGAAATTGGATTTCACCGGGATCCACTTTGTGGATTCATGCTTGCGCTCATAAGTGTGTCAGGTAGATTTAACCCACAGCTGCTGAAATTCCCTAAGCATCAAGGTCTCTCATTTGCTCGTCCAAAGTCAATCCCATTAATGTTAACTGCTGTTACATATCTCTCTGAAGAGAGTCAGGATGTTGAAGACATGGCTTGCACTAGAGGAACCCCTCTGTCCCCTCTTCATCTGCTCCTTAATTTCTTTTCTGCTGAGGACCACTCCTACAAATACTATTTATGCCTTATATTTCACAGAAGCCACTGTCATTTTCCTTAATTGATGATTGTGTAGTTTTACTTTAAGTATTCAACTAGAGTCTAATTCGCATATGGTGAGAGCTTTCTGCCTTGCAGTGCTGAAGACCTAGCTTAGGACTTATGTGCTGGGCAGGTGCCATTGCACCCCATCATCACACCAGACCAACATATGAAACAACCACACAATCACAACAGGCTGCAGTCATCACAGCAGAGCTGTGCCCTGCCCCTTTGTATGTAATACCTCTGTGACTATGGCAGGGGCTATACTAGCTCCTGTGTATATCCACATCAACTCCAGAATGGGAAAATCCTAAAGGAAGGTCATCTGCTGATTTAGATGAGCTGAATAGGGGTGGGACAGTAGATGGAAGGGACAGTTCATAAATACTGATATCATATATTTATTATGGTAATGTATTTGAGCATTTTAGTGGTTTGAATAGTTGGCCCCCACTGACTTATGTGTTTGAATGCTTAGCCCATGGGGAGTGGCACTATGAAGAGGTGTGTCCTTGTTAGAATAGATGTGGCCTTTTGTTGGGGAAAATGTGTCACTATGGGGGTGGGCTTTGTGGTCTTATGTTCAAGCTCCACCCAGCCTGGAAAAGAAAGCTCCTCCTGGCTGACTTTGGAACTCTTGGCTCCTTCAGCACCAAGTCTGCCTGCATGATGCCATGCTTCCCACGATGATGATAATGGAGTGAACCTCTGAAAATATAAGCCAGCCCCAATGAAATACTTGTCTTTATAAGAGTTGCCTTGGATATATCGTCTGTCTCTTCACAGCAATAAAACCCTAATTAAGACAAACATGTACTTTTGCTATTTTAAGTGTGTGTGTGTGTGTGTGTGTGTGTGTGTATGTGTACTTGAGAAGACAGCTGAGGAGGCCAAAGGTGTCTTGTGTCTCTAGAATTGAAGTGGAATAGAATTTCAGAGTCACCCCACAGGTGCAGAGACCTGACCTTGGGTCCTTTGCTGTATGTGATATTAACTGCTGAGCCATGTCTTCAGGTCCAACAGTGATATAGTCCATACAATTTATTAACATTACTCAAGCCACAAATATGTGTTAGGTGTTATACCTTTTATTGTATGATTCTAGTACATAATTTTAAAATTCATTATTTCACTCATATGCTGTCTGAAACACCTTTAAAATATTTATTTTATTTTTTTTGAGACATCCCCTACATGAATATATTCTATATGTGCCACTTCCCTTTGTCTCTCCCTTTTGGCCCCTTTCATGTTTCCACTTTCCCTCTCAAGGTCATGATTTTTCCTTCTACCACCATCACACACATATTATACATATGCACAAACACACCACACACACACACACACACACACACACGCGCGCGCGCGCGCGCGCACACACACACTTCCTTAGAAACACATGTTAACATTCTCTTAGTGTTGCCAGTGACTTGCATCCTTTTTATCTGCATACACTACACCTTTAAAATATATTTACAAATCAAGCTCTCCATCCTCTCATTGTCCAGGTGGACATTTCTGCAGAAGTATTCCTAATTGTGGTGTGGTGAGTTAGATCGATATGCTCTTCAAGTGTCTTGCAAAGATGTCCTGAGTTCTTCATGCTTCCCTCTGGTGGCAGTACAACTCCCAGATCACTGCCTGTAGTGACTGGACGCAGGTGACAGACCTTACATTAATTAATTTTAGCATCCTCTATATTCTACTCACATCCTTTAAGCATCCGGCTGAGTATCTAGGCAACATGGACCAAGTTCCAAGGAACACAGTCTTCCTCAGCACTTTACCTGTTGTTCCCTGGGACTCTTATCTGAATATTGCTTCAGCTTCTTTTGTTTTTCCTTCTTCGAGGATCCACCTTCTGTTTGCGTCTTTATTTCTGGACTTTACTGGAGCCTGCCCTCTGGAAGAACAGTTGCTGATGTTTTCTGCACAGCCACCTGTCTATTTATCACCCACTAAAACAAGTTCCCTCTTCCATGCTCTGGAGTCTTAGTCTTTGATAAAGTTTCTAATATATGCATATACTTAAAACTCAACCCTGCCCCCATGTATTGATGTGCTCCACTCCAAACAACCTTTTTGAGGCAGGTGCAGTACCTCTGTGGAGCTACTGATAGGTATTGCCACCTGGCAGTTATCTGGTTCACCATTTTTCCTAACAAGTAACAATTTCCCTGACTTTTAAATCAGTTCACTGCTACAACAAAGCACCAAAGACTTGGTGGTTTATAAAGAACAGGAGGACAAGTCTAAGATGAAGAGGTCAGCATGTGAGGCTCAGATGAGCATTTTCTCCCAAGCTCTGTACTCTCATTTCATTGTTTCCCTCAAATGCAGCAAAAGGACAGGAATGCTCACCTGGCTTCTTGTTATAGAACACCAGTCCCATCTGTGAGGGCCCCACTCTCATGACCTCATAATCTTATAAAGGTTCTGTATCTAATTCTGTGTTAGGGCTGAATTTGAACATAAGACTTTTGGAGAACATGTTCATAACAACATTTTTGGAAGACTCATTAGCAAACATTATTTACTTTGCCTCAAGTTATTTTTATGAGCTCTTTTGAGTGTTAGCTTTTTATTCTTTAAGTGTTTTTTAACTTTTTATTTTATCGACCTGCATGTTTTGCCTGCATGTGTGTCTATGCAGACATACTTGCCTTTTGCTCACAGAGACAAGAAGACAGTGCTGGGTGCCCTAGAACTGGAGATACATACACTTGTGAGCCTCCTCGTGGGTGCTAGGAATAGAATTGTGGTCCTTTGAAAGAACAGACTGTGCCCTAAACCACTGAGCCATTTCTTTAGCAAGCCTGACCCCAAAGTACTAGTCAGAGTTCTCTAGAACTAGAGTAACAAAACTTACAGAATCAATCTCTATCTTTCTGTCTATCTATACACATACACACACACATATATAATATTCATTCATGTGTGTGTATAAAGTGGATTTATGTATGTATGTATGTATGTATTATATATGTATTCATATATATGTGGGATTTGAAATGAATTACAGTCTGTAGTCCATCTAATCCAACAATGGGTAGCTGTGAAAAGAAAGTCCAAGAAATTAGTAGTTGCTCAGTTCCCAAGGCTGGATATCTCAGCTGGTCTTCAGTATGTGCTGGAATCCTGACTAAACAGGCTCTAATTCCAGTGAAGAAATGAACTTGCTAGCAGCTGAGTGCAAGCAGGCGAAGAACAAAAGCTTCCTTCTTCCATGCCCTTATATGGGCTTCCAGCAGAAGTTATGGCCCACATTCAAGGTGTGTCTTCCCGCCTCAAGATCTGGATTAAAGGCACATGTTTTCCTACCTCAAAGGTCTAGACTAGCAGTGGATTCACCCCTTCAAGCCAAGCAAAAATCTTACATGTGTGTTCTTGTTTTCTGGATTCATTCCAGATGTAGTCAAGTTGACAATCAAGGATAGCCATCACAAGTCTACCCCTTGTTAACTTGACACATAATCATATCTCCTCACGCAATGATTGATTTCCAAATGAAAGCAATAACCAGGTCGTTATAACACCTAAACATAATATTAATTATCCCACACACAATTGCAAACACATCATATACTTAACCAGGTGTAAATAGCCATTATATATTTAACTAATTATGTCTACTTAGCATGATATAATTACCTGTTATACAATTGAAGATGTATTATAAATTTTGAATGTGTGGCAATGTCTCTTGGGGAACATTATTTTAATATTTCAAACTTAAATATGATGACAATTGATATTCTGATGTAACAACACATGACAAAGAAGCTGAAAGAGAACACAGATATCTGTACAAATGCATTCTTAAAATAAAACAGAAACACTCATGTCAATTGCAGTGTTCTTTTCTGCAACTGGTCACTTAGCCTTGGCTGATATTTATAACTACCCTTGGCAAGAACCTACAGGTCTTAGCTCTTTGTCTAGAAGAGTGGCCTATACTTTCCTTCCTGATGGGTACTGTGCCCTTTGCCATCCTGCATGGATTAGGCCGTTGTAGCTTCCCATTGACTGTAATCACAGGGCATGGTAGCACCAAGAGAAGCCCTAAAGGCTCTCCTGTACTCCAAACATAATCTTTCTTACTTTCTTTGTGGAGAAGCAATATCATTTACCCATGGTAACCTGGATCAATCACCCCTTCTAACCCAGTTGTTCCTTTCTTAGCCTGTTGGTTTAGGAGCATTAGAAACCCAAAGTAGCCAGCGGGGAGTCTGAGCTTCCCCTTCAATGGAAGGTTTGTTGTGGCTTGTGGCAAGAGTATTATTCCTCTGGAATCAAAACTTCTAGGTCAGCCACACTTAAGGTTGTGGAAACAGGAAGCAAAGTTTTCCTTGTGGATAATTAGAGGTGATACTAACAGAACTATTCCCTTTTCTACCTCTTGATTCCTGGGTCTATGGATCCCAGGTATGGGAAAAACCATACCTTATATTAGATGCTGATTCAAACCCTGCCCCAGCTCTCTAGGCTGGTGCTACCTCACTAGCACTCTATGTCTTTAAAAGGCCATTTCATCTTTCTATCAGGCAAGCTGCCTCAAGATAGTGGGGAACGTGGTAAGGTTACATAATCACAGGCCAACTGCCTTGCTTCTCTGGTTGTGAAGTGAGTTCCTTGGTCAGAAGCAATACTGTGTGAAATATCATGATGGTGAAGAAGGCCTTCTGTAAGTCTGCAGATGTTGGTTTTATACTCAGCATCAGCTATAGATAGGCTGGCCTTGGTCAGTAGTAGTCCATGTTATTAAGGCCATGCATAGCCCCCACCTCTGCTATTGTGGCAACGTTTTTCATGGGACAATTGGGCAATGACAAGAATGTCTTGGGGGAAAAGGTTGATTTCCCGCAGGTTCAGTCATCCTATTTACTTGATTACTGAACTCTTCCTCAGCTGAAGTCCCTTCTTCATGAGGATTTACATGGGGTGTAAGTATCTTAACATTCTTCATCCATTTGAGAGATCTATCCACATATTTCTTCCTTAGATGTCTTTCTATCCAGTTTTCCAATTGTGCTCTTTTTCAAATCCCTGATCATCCAGCCAATCCATAGGCAACATCCTATGAATCAGTGAACAAACACATATCTGGCCATTTTCTCCTTCCAAACAAAATGTCATACCATGTGTACTATCTGAAGTTCTGTCTACTGTGAGGATCACCCTTCACTGATGTAATTTAGGGTTCTCTAAAAAAAGAGTTTCGTGCTGCAGCTGTCCACTTCTGGGTGGTACCCGCATAACTTTCAGAACCATCAGCAAACCAGGTCCTAGGCTTCTTTTCCTCAATCAACTGCTTACAGGACATACCCCATGAGGCTGTAGGAGCACATTTGGCACCAGGTAGCATTGTAACAAGTAGAGAAACCATAGGTATTTGGGAAACATGTTCTTGTAAGTTACCTGCACCATCAGGGCCTGATTGGGCCCAATCATGTATATACCACTTTCATTTGACAATAGATTGCTGAATTTCTTACTTATTAATTGCTGGGTCAGATAACACCCAGCTCATCATGGGCAGTTTAGGTGACATGGTGACTTGGTGGCCCATTGTCAAAGGTATAGTTTCCACTAAGACTTAATAGCAGGCAGAGATGTCTTTCAAATGGAGAATAGTTGACTGTAGATAATGATAAAGCTTCACTCCAAAATCCCAAACGTCTCTTTTGTTGTTCACATATAGGGTTCTGCTAAAGGCTCCCAACAGCATCCCTCTCTTCCAGTGACACCTCAAGTACCATCAGAATGGATCACATTCTCCAAGTGGTAGAACAACCTGCAAGGCAGCCTGGATCTGTTGAAGAACCTTCTCCTGTTCCAGGCAACACAAAAAGCTAGCAACTTTCTGAGTCACTTGGTATATGCACTGGAGTAATGCACCCAAGTGAGGAATGGGTTGTCCACCAAATAGGCCTCCTAAATATTGTGCTTCTCTCTTAGTGGTGGAATGGAACAGTTGCAATGATTTATTCTTCATGTTAGAAGGAATATTTCTGCATGCTTTACATTGATGAACTCCTGGGAAACTCACTGAGGTGGAAGACCCTTCAATTTTGGTTGAATATGTTTCCATCCTCTGACTCACATAAGTGTTACTAGCGAGTCCAAAGTGGTTGCTCCCTCCTGCTCACTTGGGCCAATCAGCATGTCATCGACATAGTGTAGGAATGTAATATTTTGTGGAAGAGTCAGATAATCAAAAACCCTTCTAAGTTATGACTTGGGACAGGAGAGTTAATATATCCTTGAGATAAAACTGTAGAGGTATCCTTCTGACCTCACCAACTGAAAGCAATTTGCTTTCAGTGGTGCTTATGGACAGCTATGGAGAGAAAGGCTTTTGCTAGGTCAATAGTTCATACCATGTACCAGGATATGTGTTAATTTTCTTAAGTTAGGATATCACATCTAGTCCAGCAACTGTGATCAGAACCACTACCTGAGTTTTTGGTAGTGAACTGTGATTCTCCAAGATCCATCTGTCTTCTGCACTGGCCAGGTAGGAGGGTTAAAGGGAGATGTGGTGGGAACTGCCACCCCTGCATCTTTCAAGTCCTTGATGGTGGCACTAATTTTGGCAGTTTCCTCCAGGGTTTTTAATTTACTGTTTTCTTTGGCAGAGGCAACTGTAAAGGTTTCCATTTTGCCTTTTAAATCATAATAGCCCTCACCCCACAGGTCAGGGAACCAATATGAGAATTCTGCCAACTTCTAAGTATATCTGAGGAAATAACCACAGGATGAGTTTGGGGACCCACTGGACCTACGGTGAGTTGTATTTCAGCCAAAACTCCATTAATCATGTTACCTCCACAAGCTCCTACTTTAACTGGAGGGTCACAGTATTTCTTGGAATCTATCAGAATCAGTGTCAACTCAGAACCCAGAAAGTCTAATTGTTTCTTTTCTCCCAGTATACAGTTAGCCTTGTAAAAAGCTGTAGATCCCTCTGCAAAAAGACCCAAATGTGGTAACTTGAAGGAAATTCCACCCCACCCCCGTAAGCTTACAGGAAGAGGCAATATTTGAAAGGACTAGGATATCTGGCCTTGCTGGAGTAGGTATCACTGGGGCTGGGGTGCTTTGGGGTTTCAGATGTCCATGTCAAGCCCAGGGACTCAGTCTCTCTTCCTGATGCCTACTGATCTAGATGAAGAACTCTTAGCTACCTCTCCAGCACTATGTTTGCCTGTGTGCCACCATGTTTCTCATCATGACTAATGGACTAAATCTCTGAAACAGTAAGCCAGCTCCAATTAAATGTTTTCTTCTATAAGAGTTGCCATAGTCATGGTGTCTCTTCATAGCAATAGAACCCTAACTAAGGCACCCCCCAAAAAGTTTTCATTATTTTGAGTAGAATTGTCACTTGAGTGGTTACAGATGATTGATTCCACTCTTAGTAATACCTAGACTTGAAATGTTCAAGTCTATACAAACCAGTAGCATAGTATTTGCATATAACTATAAACTTCTTCCCACATGAGTCAAATAATCTCCAGATAACTTATAAAACCCACTGCAGTGCAAGTGGCATGTTGATACTTGTTAAACCATCCTACTTTGGGAAGTATGTAGTATAAAAAACGACTTGTATGTTTTCAGTTCAGATGCAGGACTTTGCCCCTGCAGTGACTCACTTCCTCCAACCTGACTCAACCCCCCAAAAGGTTTCACACTCTCCTAAATTAGCTCCATCATCAGGGGACCCTGTGTTTAAACACACAAGCCTACATGGGACATTTCACAGAACATCCCGGCATGTGTGTTAATAAGAGGGCACAGTTTTCTCTTGAATCTCTTAGAATCTCATGTCAATTTGGAGTGGGCCTATTTAATAAATAATACCAAATAATAATATCTTGGTAGACATCATTTGAAATATCATACACACATGAACTCATTTTATCCTCAGATAACAATACTTAGTTGATGAGGAAGTAGCTCCATTAAGTTTAAATCATTACCCAAGATCACTCAGATCCCAAGATTCCCAAGCCACAAGGGAAACTGAGTCCACCATGCTCCACATCATCTTGTGTAGCACTGAACTAAACCACTTGGCTCCTGGCAAGTGGTGCACCTGCTGCACCTGCCCAAGAGCTCTCTGGATTTGCAAATCACACACACACACACACACACACACACACACACACACACACACATACACATACACACACACACACACACACACACACACACACACACACACACACACACACAAGTTATTTTGATATGCCTTGACTAGCTCAATGTTTGGCCACTTCTAAACCTCCCCCGAGGCTGGCAAACACTCCCCTCCAGTATTCCTGAGTTAACATCTTTTAAAATATATATTTCATCTCTGCTACATTAGACCCAGCTGGGAAAGTAGCCCCTAAGGCCACTTTTCCAGATTCTTACATGCTGGCAGGCCTTTAAGTTTCATCTTTCTGCTTCATCTTCATGGTGCTTCTCTAGTTCTCCTCTATCTTCCCCAGTCCCTTGCTTGCTCAATCTAAAAGTCCCACATTTGGCTCTCTGACCCACCTATTGACATCAAAGCAGCTGGTGGCAGGGACCTTCATGTCTGAAAGCTTGACTTTGGGAGTTGAATTAGGACAAAGCATTAGAACCAGTTCCCAACAATTGTGCTTTGTTCTTCAATGGTTGCTATAGAGGAGGTAGCATGGAGATGCATCTTCATGGAGACAGTGAACATGTGAGGAGATTTTAACTAAACCCTGGATCATTCTGTGATAGATGAGCTCTTCCTATCTGCTTCCACTGACTAACTTACCAAGATTTGCCTCCTGGTGATAATATTCAACAGTAGTACTGGTTGTGAATTTTTAATGAAACCATTGGAGCTTCATGTTCAATAAAAAACTCTTTTTGTTTTTATTCTTTAGTCTTCAAAACTTATAAATGGTCTGCAGAATTTCATAGACATTATAAGATACTTGTTGATTTGGGGAAATGGAGACAGCACATATTACAGTACTGTAGAGGAGCTCCCCTGTCCAAGTTCATGGTAATGACAAAAAAACACAAGAAATTTAGCATTTGCAAGATGGAAGTCCATCTGGGGTATTTGAGCTTATGATGTAGCATGTACCAACAAGCACGTCTTAGAAGCATTTAACATCTTGAAAGAAATATCTATCCAAATGTGAATTACATAAGATTGGGCTTCAAGGAACACTGTACACTTAAGTCATATAGCTTCATATAGTCCAGGCCAGATGTCCAGGTGTAGTATAGTAGGAGATTCTGGTTCAGGATCTCCCATAGTGGCTGGCCTAGT
The DNA here is from genome assembly GCF_978045245.1 of Mus caroli. Taxonomy (NCBI): domain Eukaryota; kingdom Metazoa; phylum Chordata; class Mammalia; order Rodentia; family Muridae; genus Mus; species Mus caroli. The sequence goes on along the minus strand of NW_028227258.1, from coordinate 123,568,268 downwards.
TCCAGGTCTTCTGGGATATATGGCATGTGAATGGTTGGGTCGGGGTATCCTGGGGTGGATGATACAGTGGGCACTTTTCCAGATGTTCCAGTAAGTCAAGAGTAACTATGTTGGCCTGGGCTTCATCTGAAGCTAGCTGTATTTAGAGGCTCTGTTTCCCAGCGTTCTATCATATTACTGACAAGTTCATGATGGTAGTTGGTGTTGCTCAAGTTTTTCTGCACGGGATTGTTTGAGTATCTTCAGGCTGCAGAAATCTGGCTCCTCTTAGAGGGCATAAACCATGAAAGAATGGGACAGAGTGAGAATTACACAGTGGCTTTATTTTACAAAGTAACACACCATTTCTACACTGGTTGGTTTCCCCATTGAGGCCAAGTAACAGTGGCTGGAACCAACACAAGAGAATATGCAGGTGTGCAAACAGTGGCCACGTTGGATACTGAGACCCCAGTCACCACTGTCTTACATTAAGATTTTGGTCTCTGGCAACAGAAGCTGAACCTACTAGGGAAATCTAGTTAAACCAAGTGTTTGTGTATCTGCTATGCTTACTGCCAAGAAAGAGCAGACAGTGGATTTAGCTATATGACCAAGGTTTTGTTGTTGCTGTTGTTGTTTGTCTAAAGTCAACAAGAAGACTGTTAGTCTCCAGTCTTCTAATGCAAAAAGAGAATGGCAAAGGGCAAGGAAACAAAGCATTAGAGATGAGATGTAACCACGTGGGAATATAGATCACAATCAGAGTGCTACTGGCAAGTTCTAGGATCTGTTGAAAATAAAGTGGACTAGTCCCCCTACCAGGAGGTTGCATAAGACATGCTCACAATTCATGTGTCTGATTTCAGGCTTGAGGAATATAGTAACAGTGTAGCTGCCTATCTTCCTGGAGTTCTTTGCAGTTAAAAGACTCTTTTATTCTCTTGTCTCATGCACTATCACCTTCACTTGTAGATGGATACACAGGCCCTATAGGCCCTATTGTAAAGTAACATATTCAAGTTCATACATTGTAACTTCAAGGATAAAATCCAGGCCATTTAAGCTTTGTATAACACTGTATTTGTGTGTGTCAGATTCCTTGAGAGCTTTTATTCTCAACACAGATAAATGTGGAGAAAATAGCCTTGACCTGGAGGGTAGAACTGAATAGAAATCATTCATAGAACTAAATGCATGAGTTGCAATATCAGAATAGAATAGTAGTAACTGGTCATTTAATCAGTGTATTAGTCAGGGTTCTCTAGAAAAAATGAACTAATATGATTTAATATATTATAGATATAATTATGTAATATGTGTATTATATATATTATATATTTCAGATAGCTAGATGATAAGATGGGTGGATGGATAGATAGATAGATAGATAGATAGATAGATAGATAGATAGATAGATAGATAGATAGATAGATTTGTTAGAATGGCTTACAGGCTGTGGCCCAGCTGGTCCAGCAATGACTGTTTACTAATGGAAGGTCCAAGAATTCAGTTGTTGTTCAATCCATGAAGCTAGATGTTTCAACTGATCTTCAGTATCAGCTGAAATCCTGAAGAAGTAGGGCTTCTATGTAATTGAAGGAATGAACTTGCCAATGAGAGCCAGCAGTTAAAGAAAGAGCAAAACCTTCCTTCTTCCATGAACTTTATATAGGCTGCCCACATAAGGTGCTCCCAGATTAAGCAAAGGTGCTTCTGAATAGCATTGTCCCTCAAACGCTCATATATTTTAATGCTTAGTCACGAGAAAGTGAAACTAAGATTATAAGGATTAGGAGGTATGGCCTTGTTGGAGTAAGTTTGGCCTTGTTGAAGAAACTGTGTCTCTGGGGGTAGACTTTGAGGTTTCAAAAGTCCAAACCAGTGTCTCTTTCTGCTTGCTGATTTAGCTCTCAGACACTTCTCTAGCATCACACCTGCCTGTCACTATGCCCCCTGCCATGATAATAATGGACTAAACCTCTGAATCTGTAAACAAACCCTAAATTATGCTCTCTTTGATTAGAGTTACCTTGATCTGTAGTCTCTTTGAGGCACTAGAACAATGACTAAGACATCTTCCTTCCTCAAAGGATCTGTATTAAAAGAGAGTCTTGTCATTCTGCCATACTCATAGAGTAGTGCCTTGCTTAGCCATTATCAGTGAAGCTTCCTCCAGCATCCAATGGGAACAAAATACTGATGCCTGCAGCCAGACATTATGTAGAGAGTGTGAGACCTTGGAACACATAGTCTTAAATGGGATGTCTCCATCAAAGCCCTCCTCTTAGGGATCAGTGAACCGTGCAGAAGGGAAGATAGAAAGAGTGTAAGAGCCAGAGGTTGTAGAATCTACCAAGAAAACAAGGTCCACTAAATTAGCAGGATCAATAGACATATGAACTTCCAGGGACTGGGGCAGCATGTACAGGGCCTGCATAGGTCTACACCATGTCCTTTATATATTTCAGTTTAGTGCTTTTATGGATTCCTGGCTGTGCAAATGAATGGATTTGGTTTTTGTGCCTTCCTTGAACTCTTTTACTTCTGTTTATTTATTCAATTAAAATGTGGTTTTATTTAATTTAATTTTATTTTATCCCTTAGAAGCCTGTTTGCTTTCTAATGAGAAACAGAAAGGGAGTAGATCTGGCTGGGAAGAAAGGTGAGGAAGAACTGGAAGGAACTGAGAGAGGACAAATCATAATTAGATGTATTGTTGTGTAAAAATCTACTTTAAAAAATGAAGAAGGGAAAGGGTCTTTTTACTTCAAATTATTATATTAAAAAAATTCTTCATAGGTTTTCTCAGCCCATAGGTGTTCTTAGGGCTGAGTTGTTAATTCCAGATGTAGTCAAGGTGACACCAAGAATTGCCATCACAAGTCTACCCCTTGTCAACTTGGTAGACATCATATCTCCTTATGTCATAAGGAAGTTGTAATGATGCTTAATGTGCTATAGCCATCCCTTGTACAACCACACCACACTATAAACTTTAGAATAGGTAGCAAATCCTTTGAAGCATATGCTTTCTGTATCTCAAACTTGCATATAATCACTGCTATTCTCTTAACTAACATTATTTTACATGATAAATTGAGTAAGAAAACACATATCTGCACAAATACATTCTTACCAAAATATGACAGAAATATTTATGTTAATTGTAATCCTTGGTTCTGCAACTTGTCATGTGGCCTTAACTGGTATTTATAACAACCACCTCTTTTAGCCATTCTGAATTTCCTGCATTATGTAGAAGCATTCTCCTCTGGATCAATCAACCCTCCTAACCCAGTTATTCCTTTCTTACTCTGTTGGCTTATGGGCATTAAAGCCCAAAGTGGGCAGGGAAAAGTGGAAGTCTGAACTTCCAGTTTAATGGGATGTTGGTTGTGCCTTTTAGCAGGAGCACTTCCCTCTCTGGAATCAAAACTTCTAGGCTAGTCATACTTAAGGTTTCAGGAACAGGAAGCAAACATTTTCTTAGTGTGCCATAGGGAGCAATAATGAGTGAAATTATTTCCTTTCCCACTCCTTGATTCTGGACCCATGGATCTTGGCTATGGGAAAAATTATGCTAAACATTGAATGTGGGTTTCTCTTCTCGCTCAGCTCACTGGCCACAAGTCCACAGGGAAGAAGGCAGCAGAGTCGATGAGCAGGGTTTTAGATAGCCTGTGAGCACAAAAGGAAATAACACAACAGGATTTGGAGAGATGGATCAACTTTACTTGGGTTAGTTATTAGGGAATCAAGGTTGGGGAAGAGAGTGGGAGTATCCAGGGTGGGCGAAGGTCATTGACTGAAGGCTAAGGTACTGAGATACCTCATTAACAGAAAGAGGCATTCCAGGAAGCTCAGGTGCTAACTGAATGGTTCTTATCTAACCAAGGCTATTTGACATTCTGTAGGTAGGTGTGTGGGGCTTTTGAGCTCCTGGACAAGGTCAGAAAAGGAGAAGCCCTGCTGGTAAACAGAGTTCACTATTTTGTGCCAAGGTTTCAGAAGGCTCTCTGAACAATGGTAGACTTCAATCTTAATTAGCAGGGTTTCTCCATATTTGAATGCAGATTCAAAGCATATACTGTCATCTGGAAAACCCTGCCCCAGCCCTCCTGCTTCGATCTCATTACCACTATAACTATGTCTTCAAAAGTTTCCATCTGTCTATCAGATTCAAGCTGCTTCAGAATGGTGGAGAACATGGTAAAACCAGTGAATTCCATAATCGTGGGCCAACTGTTATACTTCTCTGGCTGTGAAGTGAGTTCCTTGGTCAGAAGCAATACTGTGTAAAATATGATGGTGGAAAAGGCATTCTGTAAGTCCGCAGATGTTGGTTTGGGCAGAGGCATTACATGCAGGAAAGGCAAATCCATAACCAGAATAAGTATCCATTCCAGATAGGACAAAACATTGTCCTTTCCACAGAGGAAGTGGTCCAATATTGTCAACCTACCATCAGGTTGCTGACTGGTCACCCAGAGGAATGGTGCCATATCTGGGGCTCATTGTTGGTCTCCGCTGTTGGCAGGTCTGGCACTCAGCAGTAGCTGTAGCCTAGTCATCCTGGGTGAGTGGAAGTCTATCCCACTGGCCATTGACAGAAAAGACTGGGGAAAGAGGCTGATTGTCCACAGAATGGGTCATTCTATCTTCATGATTATTGAACTCTTCACAGCTGAAGTCATTTTTGTTATTGTTGATAATTTACATAAGGCACAAGTATTATCACATCCTTGACCCATTTAGACAGATCTATCCACATATGTCTTCCCCAGAATCTTACCTAGGCAGCCAACCCATTAGCTATAGCCCATGAACTGGTGAGCAATCCCATGAAGAGCCATCATTGTCAGTACCAGACAACAACTAATTCCAGCTCTTAGCCTTCTGGTGCCTGTATTCTCTCTGTGTTCTGATGCTGAGCAGACTAAAGAATTTATAAAAATCCCTTCTCAAAATATTAATTTAACCAGTCCAGTTAATTCTGGCATTAAAGTAGTCATAGGCTAGCTACCATGCCCAGCTATGAATGTCATTAATAATACAACTCTTCTAGAGAACTTCTGGGAATGGCCAATTTACACAATTTTGTGCTATACTGTTTCAGTTGGGGAAGACTGATTGCCTAAGGACATGTGTTGAGTCCTGAAGCTCCAGAAGACAACTTTCATCAAAGACATGGAATGCAGATGGTAACCACATGTCTGAATCTGTTCACTCACGATCCTACCGGGGCAGCATCTGCCGATCTACTGCTTCCCTAGTAGTCAGTAGGCAGATGGCTGCTAATCTCTGGAGCTTGTAATGGAGTTGAAGAAGAAGGCTTGAAATAAGCAATGGAGCTATCATGCAATGAAAAATGGTGGTTAATAAAGAGAAGCATAGAATTATTAGAGAGATGGCCCATACCCACTCTCTGTGGGAAGCTCCCAGGAGGTTTTATCCTAAAAGAGCATTTTAAAGCTGGGTCTGAAGAATTAGGGAGAAGCATGGGGGAGTGTGTCAAACCAAGGTCTAGATGATAAGACTTTCCTCCCTGGAAGGACTGTATCATGGTGAACTTGCGATGAAGTAGCATAGCATATTCATTATCTGTTCTGAAAGCCTTCCCAACCCTGGCCGCGACATCACTATGTGCTTCTTGCTTACAAGACCATGTTACAGCAGGGAATGGTGGGGGAACTTAAAGAGGCTCCGATGAAAAATCATCAATCTAGCAGAAAACATCTGAAAAATGCACTGTTTTCAACATGCTTTCGGGTAGAAAAGGGGATGGCTCCCTGTGGAATTTTTCCTTGAATTAATTGTTCAGCATTTTTATCCCAATAAGGCTGATCTTCAGCTTGAGCTCAGAAAGAACTCTCATCCTCACTGTCTTCTTATCTGCCCAGAAGGCCTGAAGAAAGTCTCAGTGCATGTATCCTTAATTAAAAGAGGCTACTATCATCTTGTTATTAAAATACCTTCAATTAAGCTCCAATTCTGTTGTTTTAATGCAGATCAATGCTTAACAACAAAGCATAAGCCTTATCCTGCCCCATTAATCTGCTCCAGCTTTAATCTCATAGAGCTCTGTGCCTATGTTCTCTGAGGTTTCATATTGGCTTATTAACACCCTCACTCCCTGGAATGGTACGTGACAGGTGGTGAGTGTTTCATAAATGTCTACTGACATGTCAGTGGAAGTTTAAAAAGAAATGGTGCATAACTAAACATTTAAAATATAGTTTAAATACATAGTTTTTGGTAAGAATAAAAGCAATGAGAAATTTAAAATAGCATATTTACATAAAATTTTAAATGCATGCATTCATTTAGTCTATCCACATTTTATGAAACTATTAAGTGAAGCAAATTTGTTAAGGAAAATGAGTGGCTGCCCACAAAAGGAGTCTAGCTGGGGACAGGCAAGGACCTGAAAGGTTGAAGACAGTGATGAAAACATAGTGTGAGCTGAAAGGTATAACTTGGCTTTCTGTCCCCAAGTTCCTAGGAAACAGTGTGAGACACAGAGAATATCTTTCCCCATTCTTTGTGACCACTTGGAATGAGCATATCATAGCTTTGAATGGATGAATGGATGGATAGATGGATGATGGATGGATGGATGGATGGATGGATGGATGGATGGATGGATGGATGTTGGATGGCTGTCTGGCTGTCTGGCTGACTGTCTGGCTGTCTGGCTGTTGGATGGATGGATGGGTAGGCAGGTAGATGGATGGATGATTGCAGCTAGTATGGAGGAGCTCACATCAGAAGAGATGTTACAGATGGATTTTGTGAGGATGAGTAGGAAGGTTCCAGTCTAGGTGAAGAGGAAGAAAATCTGACCAGAAAAAGAACACTGTTGTATGCTGAGTCCTAAGAGCTGCAAGTTCAATGTTCCCAAATCATAGATGTATGTCTCTTTTTTGGAACTGCATGTAGTTAGTGTGTTAAGTACAGGGTCCTCAGAGTGAGGTTGTGCTAAGATGAAGGCACAAAAGTGGTCAGAAGTCCAAATGATTCTGGACAGTATCCTGAATTTCCCTGTTTGCAAGGGGCTTGGAAGGTCCAACTAGAACCTACCACTGGATTTTAAATCACTCTGTCTCTCTTGATCCTGGTTCCTGTTACTGCCCATTCAGTTCTTATTTCCTCATCAAAATCTTTAGTCCAATTCCTAAGTGAATTAGATATATTTTGTCCTTATTTATTTTTAATGTGTATGGGTATTTTTGCCTGAATGCATGGAAGTGTATTGGTTGTATGCCTGGTGTTCTTGAAGACCAGGAGAGAGCCTCAGATCCCCTGGAACTAGAGATGCAGATTGTTGTGAGATGCAGTGTTGGTGCTGGGAATTGACCCTGGTCCTCTACAAGAGCAGCCACTACTCTTAACTGCTGAGCTATCTACCTAGACCCAAATTGGATGTATTTTCCTCTTAGGAGTCTGTATATCATTTGTCCTTTTAAAAATGAATGCAGCATATTCTTACCATGTGTATCTCTTTATATCTCTTTTGACATTTAATTAAATAGGCTTCAAATATCAAGGTGACAGAAAATGTCAAGTTATTCAGCATTTAGTGTGGATGGGTTGAAGGTGAGAGAGGAAATTCTATTTAAATGTGATGGTAGCATCATGTAACATATGACAGAAACAGGGTGCAGCTTTTTTGTGCTGTGTTATCAAAGAGTACAGTATAGCTTGGGGGACACAGAGATCAGAGAGTAATCTTGGGGCTCGTGTCTTCCTCATTACCCATAGGGTCTCTTTGATCTTTGTAGGTCTAGTAATTGAGATCACAAAAGAATAGGAATCACTGAAGGAGTTGTCAACTACAGTATAAAAAACAAATCTGTATTTAGCTTTGGATATATGATCTTTAAAATGTCAAAGATACATACACCTTGTATATGAATCACATTGTTTCGTTATTTGAAATGAACAATTAATAGGATCAGATAGAATATGGAAGGGAGTGTTCCCTTGTATGCCTGAACTTCATTTTGTTACACACTATGACAATTTCTAAATGTATCATTTTTCAAGCCTATTCCTATTAAAGTCTGTTATAAGGATGATGAGTGTTTGCTAAATCCATTTCGTGGTTGAACCTTTCCCTGTCAGCTCAACCACAAAATTTAGAAGCAAACATGAGAATCATTTTTGAAAATTAAAAAAAAAAAAGATTTTGTGAGTGGGGTAGCTCAAGTGATTTGGGGATGTGCCAACAAAAATGTTGCTTGCATTTTTCCTCTCTTGTACCTGCACTCCCACGCCTCTTCCTGCCCCACCTCTGTCTCCTCTAAACCTTCCCTTCAACTAGGACTTTATCACAGGGCTTCAATGGTTTTCTATGGAAAATACTTGGGAAAATATTTTTGTGACTAGAGTATGTGTTTCCAGAAGCCTATGCTTGATCATCTCTTCCCAGCAGCTCAGTGCCTGTGTTTGATAGTCCTGGTCTTCTACATCGTGTCCTGTTGGCCAATTCATAGACACCCTTTGGCTCATGTAGGCCCAGTGAAGAGGAGGGCTGCCTAAGCATGTGCTTCACTTTGGATAACATGGTGGCCAGACACTGACATGGATCCCCAAACGCCTCCATTTCAAATCCCTCCAATTACTTCCAACTCACTGCCTATATAGAAAACCCTTTAATTTGAATGTTAGTAAGGACCTGGCCGTGTTTCTTAAAGAAAGTAGCCAGAGTCCTGATATAGGTTTCTGTCATACCAGGATTAGCCAATAAGCCAGAGTGTAAACAGAAGAAATGTACCCATTCGGAATTGTTCTCATTCGTTCCCATGTTTCTGTTTGAAATATACTGAAATACTGACTCTTTTTATCCTTTTCTTCAAGAACCCTTGGAGTGGCATTGACAAGGTTTTCTATAGTAGTGGCTGATAAGAGTGACCTGGGTTGAATAATTTTAAAACAAAGACAAGATGGCTGCCTTGGAGTGTATAAGACATATTAAGTATGTAAAAACTTGTGTAGGGTCTGACATATGAATTGAGGATCTATTGACTCAGATATAATTTTCTCAAGCTAATGCCCCTGGTCCTGAGCAGTCTATTAACAGCTTTATTACCCACAAGAGGAGAGGGTGTGTCCCTAGTAGCATTGTTATACTCTGGGTTATGAGGAGTCACTCAGCCTGTCACACACTAACTACAGGCTATGGTGAGATGCAAGTGGCTACTGAAGGTTGGGGAGTGTTTTAGGAATAGTTGCTGCATGAAATATTTACAAAGACAAGCTCTTTGGGTAGTAATGTAACTGCAACACAGGCAGACACCAAAACATTTTATAACTGCACAGAGCTCAGGAAAGTGTACCTATGTGCTCTCCCCTACATGTTGCCATTCCTCATGACAATCCTCCTCACAGTTCTCCTCCTCCTCAGAGTCAGTCCTCCTCACAGTCCCCCTCCTCCTCATAGTCCATCTCTCCTCACAGACCCCCTTTTCTTCCTCACCGTTCCCCTTTTCCTCTTCACAGTCAGTCCTCCTCACAGTCTTGCTCCTCCTCACAGACCCCTCCTCACAATTTCTATCCTTCTCAAAACCCTCCTCATCCTCACAGTGCCCCTTCTTCCCAACATTCTGCCTCCTCTTCACATTTTCTTCTCCCCACAGTCCATCCTCCTCACAGCCCCCCTCCTCCTCATCGTCTCCCTCTTCCTCACAGTCTTCCTCCTCCTCCTCACAGTCCTCCTTTCTCACAGAACCTCACATAGTCCATTACTTCACAGTTGCTTTCTACCACATGTTTGGTCCCGGGGCTAAGTCCTTCATGTTCTCCAGAAGGTTCTATGGATTGCCCCTTGGGAAGAGCAAGAGTATTACAAGGAGAGTTGTTTATCTCATGTAAAACGATCTCTTGAATACAAGGAAAAATCACTATGGATTTTTATGTACATGTTTATTTGCAAACACTCTCTATGCTAGTGTACTTAGTAACTAGTTGCAGGTAATTTTTACAATTATCATTCACAAAATACCAAGAGCACTAAATTCTTCCCTAAAGCCATGGCCAGTTAACAGTACCAGACTTGAGTTTGGGTTTTGGGGCATGCCTTTAATCCAATCAGAAAGTGGTTTGCTGCTCCAGTAACATTTGTACCTCTCTTGCCCTAATGCTCAGGGATCACTGGGTAAGAGATGGCAGAAGAAAAGATTGTAGGAGCCAGTTATAGGAGAGGAGTGCTCCAAACATTTTCCAGACACGACAGGGGCATTGCACACATGAATTCAGAGTTGCTGTGACTGTACATATAAGAACAGCACAAGATGAAGTCAGCCAAATGCCAGCATTTGTGGGAGAGGGACTCATGAAATCCCATCCCTAGCTGAGGAGCTGTCATTAGCAATGGATGCTGCTGGAGGAGGGGGCATGTCAATTTTCTTCAAGGATGTGAGCCTGGATAGTGAATGGCCCTATACCTGTGTACATGTTTGGTGGCACTAAGTGTGCTAAGAAAAGAGTACATAAATTTGGGCGGGAAAAGAGGTGATATAGGTGAAAGGGGGAGGAGAGTGAGTTTAATCAAAATACATTAGATGTAAATATGAAAAATCTCAAACTAAAATTTTAAAATGTAAACATAAAAACACACACATTTTATTTTCTAAAAGAATCCCAGCTTCTCTTTATATCAAACAATCTTCTAAGTGCAGTCACTTGATCACTGTTGATAGAGGCTTTCCTGATGACCCCTCAGGACTTGGCACATGCTTCTACTGTGATGAATCACATTTTATATTGCAGCTTTGTTAAATGAATCTGCTCCAGATTAGAGAGCTGAGCCTCCTGTTGTAGAGAAGCAAGGGTTTTGCAGATTCTCTGCTGCTCTTTCTTCTGTTTTAGCATGGGGACAGAGTTGCAGCATCAGATCTGTATGCACAGAAGTGGAATACAGAGCACCTTGCACATAGTGGACACTTCCTGCTTCAATATACAAACTGTGAAGAACTCTGCCAACTGTGTCCCTGGTGTGAGGTAGGTGGTCTTTCATGGATTAAACTGTGTGAAAGTAAAATAAATACAGGAAATACTGATACAACTTTGGCCCGATTTTTCTTGAAATTTCAGTAAATTCCATTCTCCAAGTTTAGACCAAGCAAGTCTTTGAAGGAACAGCTTCATAGTCATTAAGAATCAGAGACAAGAAGCTTTACGCCACACTGTCTACAGAACCATTGGCTTGCTGATCTTAGGTAGAATAGCTTGTCATGTCTCAAACATTTCTAGGACCTTCTTTTAACAATAATTTTACAGGCCCAGAAATTTGGATCTTTTATAAACCCTCCAAGGGGTTTCCATCATAGTTTAGTCAATCCTGCAGAAATTAACTCAATGTTTTCTTGAGTGTGTGTGTTTCAAACTATGACTCTTTAACAGGCTTAACATTATTTATAGGTCATATGTAAGAATTAGACAGAAGTGAGGAAAAGAAGGAGAGGGGGAATCTAAGGAAGGCAGTTTGAATACTCACTTAGGGGGAGGAAAGCACTCATTCCAATATAAGTCAATGTGTGGCAATTAATCTTCAACATCAGCCTGGCTTCATTTGGAGTCACCTAGGAGACTCACCTCTGGGCTTGTATGAGAGGAAGTTTCAGAGAGGCTTAAGTAAGCAGGAAAGACTCACCCTAAGTGTGAGTGGCATCATCCACAAATTGGGGTGCTAGGCTAAATGGAACTGGGAAGGTGGAGGAACTCAGCTGAGAACCAGCGTCTGTCTCTCTCCATTTCCTTACTGTGGACACTGTGTGCCAAGAGGCCTCCCTCTCCTGCTGCCATGTCTGCCCCACCACCATGCACTGTATCTCCCCAAATACAAACCCGGGTAAATTACATCTTATAACCTGTATGCTGCCTCTTGTTAGGTATTTGGTCCCAGCAATGAGAGGGGTAACCAATACAGACCTGCTATAGCTTTGTGTAGGTTTTTAGTGGGTGCACCTAAAAACAGTGCACACACATCTACCCTGACTTCATCTTCTGAGACCTGTCAAGAGTGTCTGCTTGTATTTAACTATAGACTCCACATGAGCAGGCTTTCCAGAAGCTTCTAGTTCTCCACAGGACTTCCATTCCTTTCCTCTTCTTAATATTCAGCACCCATATTAATATTCCTTTCTTAGTATTCTTTTGCCTCATTAGATTATAAAGTCTGTAATGACAGAGACTAGGGCATTAAGTCTACAATGCTTTCAAATAGGGTTTGGGAAGTAGGAGATGTTGAGATAAGCTGTGAAATGTAGATCTTGAGAAATTGATGTTTATAGATATTGAAGCATAATCATAAAACTATGTTATATTCCTACCCTAGGAAAAACATTTGCATAAAAATTGTAAATTTAGTCATAGCAAAGATGGTGTTTCCATGGCTGAGCTCCTATTTATTGTTAATGTTTGTGACTTTTTCCAAACTTTGAGAACTTAAAATTTCAAGTATTTTTAATAAGAATTATTGTCTTTGTAATAAATAAGCCCTGACATTTTAAGGCTTTGGCCTGAAACCAGCTATTTGTAAAGAAAATTAAAGAGGAAGATCACACTGGGCCCTAAGACTTTGAGATTGTGGTGGTCTGAATGAAAATGGTTCCCAAAGACTCATAGGGAGTGACATTATTGGAACTGTGGCCTTGTTGGATTAGGTGTGGTCTTGTTGGAAGAAGTATGTCTGTGGGGTGGTGGGTGGGCCAGGCCTAGTGGTCCACCGTCTCTTCCTGCTCTATGGAGACCCACCTATAGAACTCTCAGCTGCCTCTCTAGCACCCTATCTGCCTACATGCTACCATGCTTCATGATATGATAACAACAAACTACACCTCTGAATTTTAAGCTAGCCCAAATTAAATGTTTTTTCTTGATAAGAAATGCTGTGGTCATGGTGTTTCTTCACAGCAACATAACCTTAACTAAGACAGACATGGTGTTGGTGACTTGTGACAGGAAGAGCCAACTGGAAGTTTCAGAGCTCAGCCTCTCCTAGATGGAATTCTGTAATGTAATAATGGTGGGGAAATGGATCTGATGGGGGAAGCAAGGACCAGACTTCAGCTTCCTACTCCTGGCTATGTGGTGTGTGGGAGAGCTCACTTTGACATAGCTAAAGCAACCTAGACTTTCTGTCAATTGCTAACACAGAGACTCGTGCACATAGTCACCTATGTAGGGGCATTGAGCTTCCTTTAGCTGCTCTGTGTGATGTCCTGTGGATAACTTACCATCACAGAACCTCTGAGCAAAGTCATCTTACTGTCTGATTTTTAAATCAGAAATGTGAATTTCTTCAAATTTAGTGCCTGTCTAATTCTTTGGGCTCAGACTCACAGACAGCTTTCTAGAGGGTAGTAATATTATTCTAATGTGGCAATACAATTTGTATATTATGATATTGCTTGATGTTTTATCTGTTCCAATATGCATTCAGGGATATATTATGAAGTAACCTCATTGTTAAGTATGTTTATATGTGTAGAAAACCCATTACTTGAATGTTTAATTATTTAGTAATATAAACAATACTAAATGGACAAATGTAGCTGAGCCTTGCATTAGTTTTTCTTCTATTGTTGTGATGAAACACTGATTGGAAGTAGCTGGCAGAAGAAAGGATGAAGGTTCCAGAGTGTCAGCAACCTTAAAAGCAGGAAGCATGGTAGCAAATGGAAAGCTGACATTTTGGCACACAACCACAAAGTGGAGAGAGAAACTGGAAATGACACAGATCTTCAAACAGTGACTTACTTCCTCCAACAAGACTGTGACATCTTCCAAACTTCTCCAAACAAAACCACCAATGGGGACCAAGTGGTCAGATACATAGGTCTATAGGGGACATTCTCAGGCAAACCACCACCCCTAAATGGAAAAGTGTATTGTTATAACTTTAGAAAATGATTCCCTTGTTTGTAACTGAGACAACAAAGAAAAATATCCAGCATCCCACTGAAATTTAACTGTAGACTCTTATAAATGTGGATACTAGACTGACATTTTACACCTGTACTTGTATCCTCTCCTCCCTTCCTCTCTGCCTTCTTTCCTAACAAATACATATATACATGTAAATGTATAGTTGTGTTTATTATACATGTAAACATATTGTGAGATTGTCTATATACTACATGTATTCATATATATATATATTTATTTGAGTAATCATATACACGTAGCTTAGACAAATGTGTACTATCAACAGTGAAGTTTTGACTTCATTGTATGAGAATAAATATAATTGATGGTCACTACTTCATATGGTTTGTGCCCAGTTCAAGGTAAGAAAGGCACACTGATGCAATGTTCAGCAAGACTTAGTAAGAAGAGAGACTGAGACAGCCAAGATCTCCTGACGTGAGAAGCAATATATCACTTAATTCCATGAGACTTATACAGCACTTTCTCTGCATCACAGCATTTTAATTAATTCAGGATAACAATGTTTGATATGCTTTATCCCATTGTTGCATGTACCTGCTTCACTAGAAAAGGAAACTGAGCTTAAAAAACAGATACAGAAATTACCATCAACTGCTATGTATTTACAACTGCTACCACCCACACACAATAAATATTTAATCCATACACCAACCCTGTAAGGAACTAAACATTTTTTTTAACTCATTCAACTATTACTTAGCACACATAATGCTCCAGAAATGAAATATTATATGTTCTTATTATTAAATTTGCTTTAAGAGCTTCTAAGACAGCTTAGTGGGTAAAGATGGTGTCATGTGCCATGGACTGGCCTCAGTTGGCCCCTCAATCCATGGGAGAATCAGAGTCCTGGTACAAGTGGGCAGGGAGTCGGTGAAAAGGTGACAAACGCAGACACAAGGGAGTGTTGTATTTGAATGTAATTTCTCAAAGCGAGCACCAGACTTATAATACAGAAGAAAAACAAGAAAGCTAGGCAAATACATCAGTCAAGGTATATCAAGATGCATAATGGTTTGTTACACAAAGAAAAATGCATACATAAAATGCTGACGAGGGCCAGGCAGTGTTTACAACTGAGATAGGAACAGTCCTATCTAAGATCAGCTAAACACAGGAGCCAGGTGAATGGTCTGATTCAATGCTAGTCTATTGTTAAACCCACCACCAGGGGTCCCCTAGTAAATACTTAATTATGCTATTCCTCTGGGCCTAGTGAAAAACATGTACCAGGGGAATTCTGTTCTACTAACCCCTTCATGAATAATACAATACTTCAGTTCCTCCTAAAACTACAACCCACCTTCTTTCTACTATTATGTAATGTAGGCTGTCATTCATGTCTGTAATGAGAATTCTAAGTTTACTATTGAACTAGCCCTGAGATTGCTAGCTCCTATACAGCAAACTGAGATGCCTGATTACTAACTGTCAACACTGGGGCATTTCGTCTGGATGAATAACATTTTTATGAAATTCTAAACCCAGGGTCAGCTTAAGGACTGTCTAGGACATTGGTGAAGGCCAGACAGTAGAGTTCAACTTGATTTAGGTATTAGTAAAATCATTTCTTGGAGGCACCTATAATAAAACAATACTGAAAGAGGTGAATACTAGAGTGATGGAAATGGACATGAAAATGTCCTGGATGCTGTATGAACTAGACAGCTGTGCCTGGGGACTTCTAAGGAAATCGCATGATGTAACCACCCTTGGGAAGGAAGCAAGCATCCTCAGACACAGGCCACCCTGGCCTCCAGTCCTCAGCAACTTCCATCTCTTCTTGCTGTAAGAAATGACAGGCACTAAAGAAAAGAAAAATTTGAGTGAAATCTCAATTGTATTCATGATATTTTGGGAAATTATGTTGTGGGCTATATTACATATTGAGGAAAAAAACAAGAGTGACAGCAAGAAGCAAAGGAAACAACAACAATGGCAAATTTTCATAGGCAGAGAGCCTACAAAGAGTTCTTTCACAGGGTGAAAGGAGGGTCTTGTTTCCCATTGGCCAAGGCTGTCAAAATGTCCTCATGTGAGGAATGATTTAAATCTAGGAGAAGGAATCACAGTTCCCCCTTTGATTCTGTATGTGCAAAGAGAACACTGTGCATCCTGTACTATATATAAAACAGACATATTGAGCTGTCTCCTCATAGCCTTGGCCACCCAGGTACATACTAACCTTTTCTAGTGATCTCATATGAAGCGATAGCTCAGGAAAAGCACACATAAACACAAGCACACAGTGACAGAGAAACACACAAACACACACTAACACAAACAGACACATTAATACAAACATACACGCACAAACACAGTAACACACACAGATACACTGTAAGGAAAAACAACCACAAAGACACAGTAGACACACATACAAGTATAACACACAAATTCATGCAAACAGACACACAAACACAACATCGACACAAGCATTTCCGAAACTAGTGACACTGAATTTTATTTATTTATTTGTTTGTTTATTTATTTATTTATTTATTTATTTATTTATTTATTAATAATACTAGTAACAAGCCTCTGGCTTGAATACCAAGCCTGCTAATGGGTGGCTGAGCAGAACTTCAGAGAGAACTGAACTAAAAGGAACCGTATCCATGTGCGTCTTCCCAGCTAGTACTGTGACATAGTCATTCTGAGGATGTCCATAGCTCTAGAGCAACCAAGTCTGGACTGAGAAGACAGAGCTGTGTCTGAATACATTTTAGAGCCAGTTTAAATTTTGAAGACATTCACCATTGCCAACAGGTAGATGACACATATAAAGTTTAGGAAAGCTGGATAGCTCAGGATAAAGTCCAACTGAGGTGAAGGCAAGGCACAAGAAGACCAACTCCAGATAGGTGAGGACCCCTTCCCCTAAAGGCCGGCCCTGGGACAAGCTGTGGGCCAGGCATGGCCTGACTCTGGTAAGAAAGCTCTGACAAGTGCTAAATTTAGCAATTATACCTAGAAACAACATACATACATCCATACACATACACAGAGAGAGATACAGAGAGAGAGAGACAGACAGAGAGACAGACACACATCGGGGTGGGATAAAAAGAGAAAGCTGGACTACACATGTGACACCTGGTGTTCATGCCTCCTTAGGGCTCCATGTCAGCTGACTTTACTGAGGGGGAATTACGCACCTGGGCCAGATATAATCATGTGATGACTGCAGAGGCAGAGCTCTGCAGCAGCTGGTCGATGAAAAGGTCAGGGCAGCAGCTTTGGCCTGTAGGAAAGCCAGCAGCCATATCCTGAATGGTGAAGGATAGAATCCCTGAGGGATGCACTGTGAAAAAATGACTAGGGGAAGGAACAGACCTGGTCTTTGTCCTCTGGTCACCAGGTAATGGGTTGTGCCAAAGCTTGAAGGAGCTAGCCCAACACCCTGAACTCCACTGGATGTACCCCAAACCCAAGAAAGAAGAGTGAAGAAGAGAAAGACTGTTGGTAAAGGGGGAAGGCTGTGTGACACACAGGCCTTGTCCTGTATTTTAAAATATCCTTTACACAGCATGTTAAGCACATATCCATACCATATATGGTTTGTTTATAATTGAAGAGGAGACTCTGAGGAGGCCTTAGCCTTTATACAGCATAGCCCTGAACTCTTCAAGTTTCCTTCTGACCTGGCCCACGTCCTCCTTTAGAAGCGTGTCTAATCCACTGTTCCTACCTTTGCTACTGTCGACATGTCTCTGTTTAGTTCTCTGCTCCAGAGCACAAGAACCTAGAATCTCTATCAATGCCCACCCTCAGCAGATATTAAGTGGACTCCGGGCCCCTCCTTGCTTAGATTTCGACCTGTGCAAACTGTAGAACCCATCTCTCCTGCTTCATCTTGGCACATTTGTGGACAATTTGTTAGACCGTATGTCTTTTATTAGGAACAGAATGTATTTAATCAATTGAAAATCAAATTAAACTGCTAGATGCATTAAGAAATGGGACGGTCGATTCCATTCCTCTAGATGCTTTTCCATTTGATATTTTGATATGTATAAGTAAATCTCTCCGATTTTAGCCCTGGGGCTGATGTGATCGCAGTGACTGATGCAATCACATCGACTGTGGTGCCTGCTGTTACCGAAGTATGGAAGCCACAGAGAAACAAATCTGAGGACAAAGAGGGTGAATTTAATTTAGTACAGATAAACAAAATTTGAGATTCCGGGAACCATTCCAACTGATGAGACACAGAAAGCAGAGATGCAAAAGTAGGCTCAAGAGGAGGCCCTGATGCAGGACTGAATGTCATCAGCATGTGCTACTGAGGAAGGCATGTCCTTTGTAAAGAAGAGAGGGCTAAAAGACAACCAGAAAACAGAAAACACGGGTGGATCTCAGGAGACAATAAACTGGAAGGAAAAGCTGAGAACACCAAAAGTTTAGACGAATGAGAACCGATAACACACCAAAAGAGATTTCGTAAAGATGCCAATGGGAAATTCTTCTAGCTCTTCCAACCAGCGCCGGGTACCAATTATGTATGATAAAAGAGCTGAGTCTGGTGACTAGAGTGAAGCTCAGAACAGCATCAGCAAATCAACATGGAAAGTTTTAAAACCACGCAGCATTTGGAAGCATTCATCGTACATAAACTCTGAATAGAAATGAAACTAAGGTTGAAAAGGGGGTGTAAGACATTAACCAAGGGGTGGCATCTATTGGTTTTCTGTTAATAAGTTCTATTAGTGGCACTGGGCATAAGTCCCTGGTAAGGGCAACATTTGTTTACATAGATGCATACTATCTGAATCGAGGTTCCAGGAGGTGCCTCCTCAGAGACTCCTCTTCATGTTATAAGCAAATTATACGTGATAAGCAAATAAGCTAGATTTTAGAAATTTTCAATTAAAATTAACTAATATTTTTCTTGAAAACTCAAAAATACTTTGGAAGTGTGAACTCATTCATTCTTGTTACAGTTTATTGAAAATTAATTTATCACAGATTTTTTTTTTCAGTATGAAAACAGGCTAGCTCTTAGGTCTATCTCTTGAGTTCTCATGAAACCAATAAGTAAGTGTGTGTGAGTGTGTGATATGAATAGTTACATATAAAATGTAATAGTATTATTATGTATTACATTAGCTGTCACACACAATGGTTCTCATTGCAATAGTTAAGATTGCACATACGTAACTCAAGGCTATAGAAAGTATAGTCTGTTGCAGGAAGATTTAGTCAGGGTGGATTCATAATAGCCTAAAGGACAGACAGTTGCATCCAAAGTCTTTTCAAATATATTCACATAAATCAAAGAATTTCCATTTACTCAACACAATAGAGGCTGTGTTTTTGCAATAGGATTTGAAGGGTAGATGGGTGAAGACTGCTCTCTCTGAGAAGCAGATGGGGGGGGCAGGAAGCTGTCTTTTACTAAATATAACACAAATTCCAAATTCAGGAAGAGTCTTAGGTTCATAAAATAGCACAGAAAGCATGGCTGACAGCCTGAGGGTCTGCAGAAAAATAGGCTACTATGGATAAGGGTCAATTCAGAGCTACAACTGGGGCATTTTGTAATTCCTAAAGCTTAAGGATTTAAAATAGTGTCGCAAACTAGAAACCTTGCTACTCAATACTGGTCTGAATTACCCCTTTAGAGGGTGGCTTCTGTTTCTTACCAATCCAGGTTAGAATTCTGCATCTGATTTTCAAGCTTTTCCAGCCATGGTCTCTACTGCTTTCCATCCCAAGTATAACTGAGAAAGAAGTGAATTCTGTGCAGTGGGTGACATCCAGCATCCCAGTGCACTCTCCAGAACACTACAGCATCCTGGTTCACTCCTCACAAGACCCCACCACCCCAGCATGCTTCCTGCAGCACTGCAACCCCCCAGTCTATGCCCAATATTGTCCTAGCATTCCTACCCACTCCAGCTCTAAGCTGACAGTGTCATCGTTCATTTTCTCGATCACACACAGGACAGACAATACTCTTTATAATGATTCAAATCTTGATACTGGGCTATAGTATATTAACGGTATAGAAAGGAATGTTTTAGAACAGTGGTTCTCAGTCTTCCTTATGCTGCAACCATTGAATAAATATTGTGGTGACCCCCCCAACCACAAAATATTTCTGTTGCTACTTCATGACTGTAATTTCACTACTGTTATGAATTGTAATGTAAATAAATACCTGTATTTGCTGATAGGTTTAGGTGACTCCTGTGAAAGGGTTGCTGGACCTTCCAAAGGGTTGAAACCACAGGTTGAGATCCGTTGTACTAGAAGTTCAATAATTAGCACAATGCAGCTTTTGAGAGTAAAGGGCTGCACGTGGTTTCCAGGTTTGATGCTGTGGGCTTTGGAGATTGATTCATTGAGTTGCCCACTTAGGAAGATATGAGGGTTCAGTAGCAAGAGATGATTGTGGCTTGCAATGTCTTTTGTTTTTTTTTCCAGGCTAGTGTACTCAACATTAGAGCTTATTTCTTACCCTCATTACATCATTTCATCATCACAAGGGCCTTGCCCCGTGCCTCAAATATGCTGTCAATTTTGTCTCTGATTTCACACTCTATATCTGAAAGATCTTCTTATTGACACTGCTTCACAGAGCAAGGATACTAAAGTCACAGTATGAAGAATGTCAAAGAGCCTCCTGCACAAGGGTGAAAGGCACACTTCCTTAAAACAAAGGAACAAATGAACAAATACAAACTTTTTTGATGGACCATTTCCAGTTCTTCCCCTGCTTCATTCATCCATGGTACTTTCCCATCCTCTTCCTTCTCAGCCAATTGAGTTACACCTGTGTAGAGTCCAATGGGACCCTTTGAATGTAGTCTTCACTGATTCCATCTTCTGTAAATGGCAGGAAGGGTAAGGTTAAGGCAATTATAAGTTATGTTGAGAATTGCAACCAAGAGGGTCTCAAATGACCTAACTGAAAGTTTCTTCCACTTTAGCCCTACAGATATTAGTTCCAGGTTGAACTAAACCCCTGCCAAAGGGACCAGGCATAGCCTCTATTTATTTTTGGTTCAATTATGGCTGTTCATGAGATTACTCAAGGAGATCCCTCACCTTCTCCTGGGGAGCTATGAAGCACCACCCTCCTGCCCAATACTCCAAAGCACTTCCTACTTTGCTGACCTGTCACTGAGCATGAGGTCTGTGTGCCCCTGTGAGGCATGGGTGACATCCTCCATGGGCTCCTACACTGTGCTGGCCTCTCCTGTGATTCTGGGTGTTAGGTGCTATGGCTCTCATAGCCACAGTGCAGGAGCCCCCTCTCTCCTCTGGGCCCTAGAGGAACTGGAGAGCATAACCCTTCTCCACCTTGGCCAAAGCAAGAATACCTTCCTTGACATTTCTTTATCAATTTGTGCTCCTTATATCACTGTACTATTTATTGGGGAAAATGTTTCCCTATAGCATAGACAGAAATTGGAATTGTACTCAGCTCTGCTCTATGTTTTTTCTGGGGTCTGTTATGTTATTTTGGAGATGTAGTGAGTTAGCTTTTACACTGACTGTCTACATATTTTGCCTTTTGAAAAATTTTGGATAAGTTATATTTTGATCACAAAGAAGTACTTTCTTTGTAGGATGGAAATACTCTTTTAGTCTATACACAAGTCAGGAAAATTGCACCGAAAAGAATGCTTGTGATGGATTGGTCCCAAGGAGACAACACAGCTGTGGCTGAGAGCCACACAAGTCTCTATTCTGTCTGCCAGTTGATGGTGACATGGATACTCTGTACTCTCCACCTCTGGCCTCACAAGCATGCCACGTTTCTTATTAATACATTTTATCATTTTGATTTGCTTATGTAGCTAGTTAGAAGTTAGCAAGCTTGAAGTTCATTAGAGAGAGACCTCTCTCAATTACCAGGAAAGTATCATTGCTGTCTCTTCTTAGAATGTGAAATAGCAAGTAAGAGGATGGAGAAAGATTCAGGATATCTGCTTTTAAAGATTTAAAATGCCTCTCAAAGAAATGGCTATGGGTCAGAAAGATAGGAGAAGGGTAGGATACCAAGGTTTTATGAAGCCCATGGGAAAGTTATTTCTCTCAGTAAAGCTTGGCTACATATAGATTATTTTCTTGTTTTTTTTTTTTTTTTAATTCTTCTATGTGCCTGTTCCAATATGTGTGCGCAGGATTTGTTTTGAGACAGTATTTTTTGGTGGCCTGGAAGTTGCCAGGTAGACCAGACTGGCTGGCTAGTATAATTCAGGGATTTTCCTGTCTCTTTCTCCCATAGGGTTGGGATTAGTATCACATGCCACCCTCCACAGGTTTGTTTGTTTGCTTTTTTGTTTGTTTGTTTTTAAACCCTGAGCTTTAGATGGTGAGCCCAGGTTCTCATTGTTGCAAGACCAATACTTTACCACCTGACCTCTCTTCCCCAGGCTCTCTTTAATTCTTTTCAATGTCTCTTACCTGACTTTTGGTCAAAAGAATGTGATCTGAGTTGTATTTCTGGTCCTGGGCAGACATACTCCCCAAAGGATTGCGAGGTTAACATCCAGTAGAAGTCATTCAGTAAAGGACAAAGACAAACATTGCCCCCTCTCTGAAGAGTCACTCTAAGTGTCAACCTCCTGGACATGAAACACCCCTCAGGAAAGCTGTTCCAGAAACTCTAAGAAACAAAATAAAGCCTTCCTTACCATGAAGGTCAACACAGTTGTCTCTCTGGCCATTGTCTATTCTCTCTCTCTGTAAGAATGGTTTCATTTGAGTGCTTCCTTCAGCCACTCCCTCTCTAATCACTCTGTGGTAAACCCAGCCTCCTCTACTGTGCTCTGAGTCTCTTCTGCAGAGAGCACAAGGGCTGGGTAGGTAAGAGCACGCACCCAGAACACTGATGGGCAACATTCCCCCAAAGCCAGTAGGTGAAGCCATGGATGTAACGACCACATTGTTTTCAGACAGAAAATTTTAAACACAAATTTTAGCTACCTCCAATTTCTGCTGCACTGTTTTTTTGTTGGTTTTTCTTTGGTAAAGAAGTAATTTAGAGATGTGTGAGATGAGTAAGAATATTCAAGTCTCAAAAATCTACAGCAGAGGTGTTACCAAGGTTTAAGGTCAGATCCAGGGTCCTAGCAGGTCCAGGAAGATAGATGTGGCCCCCACATTGGGAAGAGGAGCAAAGAGTTCCAATGATCAAACCAAGTCCTTCTTAGTGTTTCATGAGGTTCAGGTTTAAACAGAGAGCAAGGGGTATGCATAGCTCAGCAGTCCTGGCCAAGGTGTGGTCCCCTTCACCTTATAAGTGGTCTGACCAGTTGTCAGGGCTGTATGAAATCTTTTTTTCAGGAGATAAGCCCCTCCCTCTCTCTGACTGGCATCAGGCTTCAGCCATTTTCTTCTCCCAGCATGAAACTCCAGGAGAAATCTTGGTCCTTGGGTGGCTTGTCTCTAAGTCTGACAGTCAAAGGGAGGGGTGAGAATGTCTCTACAAAGCATCTTTATTCCTGACAGAGCCACCAAAGACCATTCCAACCAGTTCCCATCCATGTGCCATTTTAAGAATAAATATTATTGTCTCTTTAGACTGTATGAGAATATTAGTTCACCACTTTCTGATTTCAACCCATGTATTGAAAAGATTGTCTTGAATTTATTTAGTATTTATTGAATAGCATTTACTGTGTGCTACTGTCTTAACTGGGGTTTCTATGGCTAGGACAAAACACCATGATCAAAAAGCAAATTGGGGAGTGTGGTGGTTTGAATAAAAATGGTCCCCATAGGGAGTGCCACTGTTAGAAAATGTAGCCTTGTTAGAGTAGGTGTGGCTTTGTTGGAAGACATATGTCACTAGGGGGTGGTCTTTGAAGTCTCAGAAGCTCAAACATAGACTAGTAGATCACTGTCTTTTCCTGCTGCCTTCAGATCTGATATAAAAACGCTCAGCTCTTTCTCCAGCACCATGTATGCCTGCACGCTGCCATGCTTCTCCCTGTGATGATAATGGACTAAACCTCTGAAACTGTAAGCCAGCCCCAATTACATATTTTCCTTTGAAGAGTTGCCATGGATATGGTATCTCTCTACAGAAATAAAGCTCTAACCAAGTCAGGGAACAAAAGCTTTATTTGGTTTATACTTCCACAGCACTGTTCATCACTGAAGGAGTCAGGACAGAAACTCTTCAAACAGGGAGGATTCCGGAGGCAGGAGCTGATGCAGAAGCTATGGAGAGTGCTTGCTCCTCGTGGTTTGCTCAGCCTGCTTTCATACAGAACCCAAAACCTCACCCACAAAGAACTGGGTCTCCCATATCAATTACTAATTAAGAAAATGTCTTAAGGCTGGATTGTATGGAGGCATTCTCTGGCTTGAGGTTTTTTTTCTTTCAGATAACTCTAGTTTGTGTCAAGTTGACATAGGATTAGCCAGCACAGTATCCTTGGAAATAGTAAAATTATTACCATATGGCTCTTTTCTTGGCTTATTAATATATACTCTTGTATTTTATACACAATTTTTACTGAATACATGGTAAAGCAGCTGAACTGTTGCTCTCATTAATTCTATTTTCGGCCCCTTTGCTGTGCTGGCAAAGCTGTTTCTGAAAACAGGAAATATAAAAGATGTTTTCAGCTTTTCCAGAGTGACCTCATGGTCTTGTCTGGGTCTCTCTTGACCTTGCAGTAGATCGTGACCTCTGACCCGTATTCATGCATTTTCCCTGTATTAATGAAGAGAACTGGTTCAGTTTCAACTCAGGGTGACAGTTCAAAGAGGTAGGGAAGTTCAGGACACTGTAAATTCTTAATAGTATTTCACTCCATGCCCACAGGTTGTTGTTAGTTTTTAATGTAAAATTGTAATATCTAAACCCAATGAAATTTATTGCTGACCACTGAATTATTTTGAGTGTTCATCCAGTCCAAGACCATGATATCAATTCATTCATTCATTCATTCATTCATTATCTACTGAAGAATTATTGTGCTACTTATACAACTTGAGAGTCTGTTTTCCATTTGACTCTGATCATATGTTTGTTACATTTGATGAAACAGTCTAACCACATATCTGTGCATAAACATGCTTGCAAGACTCCCTGTGATGGGCCAACAGGAGCTAGAGAGTACACAGGACCTCCCCACTGCCAAAAAGAGACATTTCTCATGTGCTGAATGCTTTTTGGTATCTTGGACGGTGGCTCCATGTAGAATACCAGTTCCCATCTAGCCTCTTTGAAGAGAGAAGAGGAACGGAACGCAGCCCTAGTCAATGAGGAACAATGTCCCTAGTCAGATCAGAGTGGAAGGGGCTAAGGGATGAGAGAATGGTTTCCCAGAGAGAACAGAGGGGAGGGTGGGATTGCAGTCAGTGCTTATAGATGTAGTGACTGGCATGCAGGTCCACAGAAAATACTTCACTAAGACTTGAGGACACAGTGAGAGATTCTGTTCTTTGAGCCTGGGTAACAGAAGGCTTACAAATTCCTAAACAGAGAAACCCATTTTTTGTGGAAAACATGACAGATATTTAAAGAGCGAGGGAAAGAAAGAACCTAGGACCACAATGAGATGAGACCCAGCAATGAAGGAGAATTTGACTCCTAGGCGATGTCACTCAGTGATATCAGGAGTGATCCCAAGCCAGGGCCATACCCTTATACTCTGCCTGGAGATGCCAATGAAGGATTTTAGTATATCGATAGTATCATGCGATTAGGCTAAGTCAGAGTTGTCTGCTTTCTAAGAGTTATAGTATTTCTATGTTGCTAATTTAATTAGATGGTAAGTTATTCCTTTATTAGAATGATTGAGAATATTAGCATGATGTTCAAACAATATCATAGACTTCATAGTTTACTTCAGAAAAGCTAGGCACAGAGCCAGACCTTGAAAGAGTAACAGTTGAGCAGGCTGTGTCTCACTTACAGTTACTTCACATTGTGCAGAACAACGGCTTTGGGTAGCACCTTGCCCCTGTGGCTCTATGGATCTCATTGGCTCCAATTGGCTGAGTAGCAGTTTTTGGTTCCATTTCAGTGCTGACTCCTAGGTAGGAGGACTCAGTGCCTCCCTGTGTATATAGACTCTATCCCATGTCAAGAATCACCAGGAGGCACAGACTGGCAGACAACATAGTCCTAAAGGTGAAACCAGTGTTGCCCTACGAATCTATCAAAGCAAATTGATTTAAATTCTATCAGGAAAACCAGCCACCAAGACCCTACAAAGAGGAGGACACCTGACATTGCAGTGCTGACAACCCTACAACCTGTCATGTGACCACCTGGTGAGCACATCAAGGGACCATCAAGCTGAGAACTCCTAAGTGTTCCCAGTACCCAGTTCAGTACAGGCCCTGCAACTGACATGGTCCTCCTGAACTGTGTCCATCCACTCATCCGTCTGGACCTTGTCTTCCATCTTATCTCTGTGGCCCTGTGGCTCTGTGGTCCAACCCTTGCATCTACAAGTGGATTCAGCCCCATCAGCTTGAGTCAACTCTGCCACCATATGGCTTGGCTCTGAGGTGCACTCACTTGTTCTCCAGTTGCCCATCACTGAGCTGTCTCTGCCATTTATCAGTCCTCAGCCTCCACCAAGTCTCCTTTGGACTCTTTGAACAGGATAATTTCTTTACACCTTTTGCAGGTGTTCTTTAGCCTGTACATGTACTTATATATTAGAATCTGGAATAAAAGAAACCAAGTTTGCCTGTCAAGTGGAGTCAGGACTACTCAGAAAATTGGAGTTAACAAGATCCATGTGAATTCATCACTAGTCATTACATTCTGACATTTTGGAAAGACACCATTTTACCTCAGGACAATAATGGTCCTAGATGCTAAGGAGACTCTAAAACAAAATGATGTAGGAGTCCTGAAACCTTTTATGTCGCATGGAATCCTGTAGGTGTGCTGCTGAGGGAGGTAATTCAGAACTAGATGTTCTAGACACCTTGAGTTTAATGTGCGCTTTCGTGACTAATATGTTATCAGAAAGTATCATATTTTATAAGAACATAATAGTTACCTTCTTATGTAGTTGCATTTTTCAGAATTTAATTTTGACCATTAAACATTATACTAGAGCTGCCAAGATGGCTCGGCTGGTTAGAGTGCTTGCAGTCAAGTTTGAGGGTCTGAGTTTGATTCCTGGAGCCCATATGGTAGAAAAGGAGAACAGAAAGTTGCCTTGTGACTTCCAAATGTGCGTGCACATGCACACTCACACACACACACGAAAAAATAAACTTGAAACTTTTTTCTTTGCCTATAAAAAGAAAAGTACATTGAATGTTTTTCTTAAAAGGCCTCAAGTTTTAGCTATTCTGTTTGTTTGTTTTTCTGATTACTCAAGTTGGCAAAACAGAAAGAAAGAAAGATAGAAAGGGAAGAAGGAAGGAAGGAAGGAAGGAAAGAAGGAACTAAGGAAGGAAGGAAAGAAGGAAGGAAGGAAGGAAGGAAGGAAGGAAGGAAGGAAGGAAGGAAGGAAGGAAGGACTCATTAATCAGTCAACCAATATTGCCTATAATGCTCTGTAATCTTAAAATATTCCTTAGCCCCAAACTCAAGATGGTAAAAATAGACAGCTAGCATTACCAAGAAAAGCCTTCTCCACACATTCTCTTCTTTCTGTAACATGTGTTGCAACTCAAATTAGATGCAGGTGTGTGTCCATCCACACAACAGATGGAGACACGGAAACAAACCAGACCGGCAAATCACTCAGTCTTTGGAAAACACAGGCACTCAGTGGTGATGCTGGCCTAGCTCCCCACGTAACAAGCATCCAACCTCACTTCTCTGTGGATGGAATTAAGCCACAAAACACAGAGACTGACGATCGCAGGACCTAGTGCAGCAAAGGGTGGGGCATCCTTTAGCATCTTTTAAATATCTAGAATCTTTTCCTCTAAGCTGGTGAGGCATCATTATTTTGTATATGAAACCATCCAACTCTGGCAACTATAATAAGCCAGTTTCATTTACAAGGAAACATATCCTATTTTCCATGGAGTGTGAACTGTTAGTATTCTTTCATAACTCACATGGCACCTTTGGAGGGATAGAAAAAATTATGTTACCATAAGGTTAGTGGACATTGAACTTGAGTCATCAGGCCTTTAGTGGCATGCACCTTCACTAGCTGAGCTGTCTTGTGAGTAAGACATGCAATAGCCAACGAGAAGGCAGCTGTATTTTATGATGGTTAAACGTGCCTGTTTGTGGAACTTCTATATCAGGAGCAAAGGTGCCAAGAGGGCTTTTCCAGCTATGACATGTTCACAGAGTGGAAACCCTGTGTCCTCAGAGGACCCTGACTATATTTGAATGCCATCAGCACTGGGGTTTTAACCACTCCCTGTGGGACTGTTGAAGAGGATCATGGGAAGTACGCTAAAAGGAAGATTTGATCCTCCATGATTAGAGAGTGGGAAAGGGTTAACCATCTCATGAATATAGCATAAATATACATCTACACTCCTACAAGAATAGTAAACATGGGCTGGCAAAATGACTCAGTTGACAAAGCTCTTGCTTAGCAAGGCTAATGGTGGTTACCTAAGTTGCATGCCTGGAATCCACTTAAAGGGGGAAGGAGAAAACTGACTAATAAAGTTGTTCTCAGATATCTACAAGCACACTGTAGCAAGTATACTCTTACACTTGTACCACATGCACACATACACACACACACACACACACACAAATAAATAAAAATAACAAACCTACTTTTTGGGTTCATTGGCTCCCAGATCTTTGCCCTCTGCATGTCTAAGGAGACCGGAGGTCAACCTGGATGTTCTATCTCAGAAGCCATCTGCCTTACTTCTTTAGACAGGATTTTTATTGGCCTGGAGCTCACCAATTAGGCTAGGCTGGCCGGCCAGTGAGTCCCAGAAATCCACCTGCCTCTATCACTCACTTCTGTGACTATAAGCACATGGTATCCCCCACCCCACACAGTTTTCTTGTGGGTTCTGGAAATAGAACTCAGCTCTCATGTTCGTAAGGCAGCAATATATAGACAGAACCACCTTCCCAGAACAGTTAGGGTTATTTATAAAGGATTAGTCCTCCTCACTACCCATGTAATGCCCTACCATGTTTCGATGCATCAAGGAGAACCTGGCCACATGCTGGTGTGCTGGTGTGGTGGCATGTTTGTTTTAGACTTCTGGTCTGCAGATATGTGAGCTAAAAAACAACTGGTCACTATAAATCCCCTGGTGTTCAGTATCAGTAATAGTACAAAGGATGTTGTAATGACAGACTACTCCCAGAGTTCTATACAAATATGATCTTCCACCCTTGAGCCTCCCTCTACCTCAGTGACTGTGCTTTCTCTCCGACGAGCCCCTGCCCTCTCCTCAAGCTCCTCCAAGTGTCTTCTCTTCCTTCCTTTTGTAAATTGGAGGGCCAGGTCAGATTCATTTCTAAGGAGCTTTCTCACCTGGGCAGGTGGGGTAGGCTTTCTTCTCTGCTGTTCTTGTCATAATACCTTTCATGCTTTGTTATAACTACTTACATGTCTATTCTCAGTAGAGTTCTAGACCCAGGAAGGGAAAGAACAAATCCTTCCTGCTCCTTTGCCAGCTTCAGTGACCGATGGGTGTTGGAACTGATTAATTACTGCTCTTTAAGTAAATGATTGGCTGAAGAGAAAACAGAGGCCAAGCCTCATGTGTGTCACTTTTGACTTAAACATTAGACTCTCAGAGCCCTGGCTTTTTGGGGAATCATATGATGGTTAGGCCGAGCCCACCATGGTAAGTCCTGAGATGTTGACTGTTACCAACTCCGCCTCTTCAGTTACAGCATTAGGACATTTGTCCTCACCCTGCCTGTCCCCATTCTCTTCTTTGGTATCTTGAGATTATAATTACTTTCACTAGGATGGCATGTCCATACTCCTCTTCTAGGAAATTATCAAAAACTAGTATAAATTAAGAAGTTACAAACTGAGGAAACTATGTCCAATCCCCACAACCCTAGGATGTGAAAATTCGGTGGCTTCCTCTTAAAGTAGTAACTGGAAGACTCCTCTGGACTTCTTTTAAGTCTACTTATTATTAATAAACTATTCATTTAAGTTTATTTATCTCAACTGTAAGAATGTATTCCCTTCTTTTGTTATTCCTAAAAAAAATTGTGTGTGTGTGTGCGTTTGTGTCTGTGTGTTGTACCACAGCATGTGTGTGAACATCAGAGGATGACTTCCAGGAGTGGGTTTGGCTCTCTGCTTCCACGGTACAATCTGGTCACCCGGTTTAGTAGCAAAGTGCTGTTAGCAGCTGAGCCTTCTTGCTGACCCATCTGCCTCCCTTCCTTCTTGCAAGAAACCACAGGGGAGCAATCAACATCTTCATCTTGCATTTGTAAACATCTCTACTTTTAAATTAAGACCAATAGTCAAAACAAAACTCTTGAGCAGCTGCTCTTGGGTGGTCCCTAGAATTGCAGCTAGAATTTATTGTTACCAGCTTGCTGAGTCGGGATGTGTTTAGGACACTTTACATGACTTCAGCGCCATTACAGCTATGCTCCTATGATGGCAGAATGATGATAGTTAAGTCAACTGGTGCTCAGGGACACAGCAGCACATGAAGTTAAGCTTATGACTTTTCCTTCAGTGGCTAGAAGAAATTCATTTGGTCTCAAATGAATAATGCTCATATTAGCAAATAGCCTACTTGGGACTAGAGACATCTCTCCAGATCGCTCTGAGGTTAAGAGGAGTTTCTGCTTTTTCAGAGAGCCTGAGTTTAGTTTCCAGCATCAACACTAGGCATCTCCTATCCACATAGGAATGCCAACGCCCTCTTTTGGCCTTGAGGAAACATGCACATACTCATGCACAGAGGCACACAAATATATAATAAATAATAATAATAAATCTTTAAAACAAGAAACCAGCATCTTCTTTGATAAAATATGTAATAAAATAGCACTTCCATCATTCAAGCAAGCATAAAATAACTCCATGGTACGTGAACTGATTTTGCAGGTCAGGAAAGGAGATAGTAAACCAGAAGTAAATAATATCCATGCAGAGAATCCCCTTTCTTGTGACATGTCTCCTTAATATTTGAAAACTAGAATGATCTGAGTCTTTTATGACATCAAGGAAATCTGCAGTGCAAAGCAAATAAAAACAATCTTGCTGTTATGTATAGCATTGTTTTTATTGATGGCATTTAGCGTGCTTTTGATGGGTACCACCAACCGATAGCCTGACTTTAGGTCTCAGGCTCCTGCTTCCCTGATTCAATAGGGAAACATGGTGATACATACTTTATGTTGCCTTTAGTAATGAAAGTCTCCTCTGGCATTTATATACATGAGTCTCAATCAGAACAGGAATTACATGTTTAAACAACAAAAGAGTCAGTATGGGACCTCTTTTCTTCTTCGGAAATTAATCCTATGAATCGGGCTACTTAAACCACAAGCTAAACTTCCAAAGACTGCATTCTTTTGATGGGTGTTAAATAGCTCACTGACTGAGTTTGAGCGCTACTTCTTTCTTCCCAGGGGAGTCTAACACTTTCAATTGTAATGTATGGAAATAATACTAAGAATTGACCATTCATCGTAGAACCCATCCATGAAGCATTTGTGCATCTGTTATCTAACACCAAAAGCCCCAGGCCACACTGGAAGTCAAATCTACTTTTAGACTGTTCTACTTTTCAAGCAATATTTTCATATATTAATATTCATGAAGCACAGACTTCACAGCAGACAGACACTGCTATATGTTATAGAATCAGTTTCAGAGATGACCCAGCATTGATGCAGCTAGGGTCCTGGGAGGTTAGTAAACCACAGACAGAAGGCATATTGGACATGGCAAAATACATCTAATACAAAGGCAACATGACCTGATGTGTACAAAACAAGACAATGAGGACAGAAGGCATCTGCCTATCACTGTAGGAAGCTGTGCCAGCTTTGTGATATCCAACTGTTCACCAAAGTCCAGAATGAGGTTTCAGTGGGTAAGTGGGCAAGCACAGCGGTGGTTGTTGAGTACACGAAAACCCAGGCTGTTCTTCATGGTAATATTTAAATGAATATTTTATACCTGTTAAATAAGGTTGTATCTCAGGACATGCCAAATGGTTTGCATTGGTGGCCTAATCCAGGCTTTCTTAAGGCACAAGGAGGAAGCCATATGTTTCAAATGGTAAGGTACTTTGGTCTTGCTTCATGCAGTGTATAGGAGTTTTGATGAGATGTTCGGTGTTCTAGAAGTCAAGAGTGTGGAGTTATGATCGGAGTTCAAATCTAAATCTGTTACATTGAGTCTGACATCAAAGCCCAGTAGCCTGCAGTTGGAGACTGTCTTAGTTTCCATTGCATGGACAAAACAACATGACTAAAAGCAAGCAGGGGAGGAAGGGTGAATTTGGCTTACACTTCCACACTGATAGTCATCACCAGAGGAAGTCAGGATAAGAACTCAAACAAGGCAGGAACCTGGAGGCAGGAGCTGATGCAGAATGCCTCTTTCTGTGCCATTAAACTTCACAGATCTTAATTCCCTTAAATAAACACCTTCCCAGGCTACAGAAGCTCAACTGATAGAGGTCATGGAGAATTGCTGCTTACTAGCTTGCTCCTCATAGCTTGTTTAGCCTGCTTTCATATAACACCCAGGTCCACCAGCCCAGGGATGGCACCACCCACAGTGGGTTGAGCCCTCTCCCATCAATCACTAGCTAAGAAAATGCGGTATAGGTTGGTCTACAACCCAATCTAATGGAGGCATTTTGTTTATTGAGGATCCCTCCTTTCAGATGACTTTAGCTTTTTTGAGTTTGGTATCAAGTTGACAAAATCTATCCAGCACAGAGTTAAATATCATCCAAACACCTGATTTGGATGTGCCTGTCTTAGTGAGCTAGTGGTTTCCTTTCTGACCCTCCAACTCCTAATGTATCTCTTAAAAGATTTTAATTTTAGTTGTATTGATGTACATGTGTATGTGTGAGTATGGGCACATGCACATGGGTGCACTCGGAGGCAAGAAGAGGGTGACAGATGCCCTGAGCTGGAATCATAGGGACTGTGTGCTGCCTAGTGTGGGTGCTGGGAATTGAACTCAGGTCCTCTGTAAGAGCAGCAAGCATTTTTGTTTGTTTTTGTTTTTGTTTGGTTTGGTTTTCCATACAGGGCTTCTCTGTGTAATAGCTCCAGCTGTCCCAGAACTCACTTTGTAGACCAGGCTGGCCTCAAACTCACAGAGATCTACCTGCTGCTGCCTCCCAAGTGCTGAACTTAAGGTGTACAATAGCATGCCTGGTGCAGCAAGCACTAAGCCATCTTACCTGACTTAATAATCTTGCTGTGTTCAAAAAGGATCTTCTAGTTGTTTGAAGAGGTCTGGTCCCCATAAATCATGTGTTTGAATGCTTGGCCATATAGGGTGGCACTATTAGGAGGCCTTTTTGGAGGAAGTGTGTTGCTGTGTATGTGAGCTTTGAGGTCTCTTATACTCAGGCTCCACTCAGTGGAAGAAAGATCCCCCTCCTTGCTGCCTGAAAAGACTGTCCCCTTCTGTTGCCTTTGTATCAAGAAGTAAACCAGTACCATGTCTACCTGCATACTGCCATGCTTTCCACCATGATGATAATGAACTGAACCTCTAAAACTATAAGCCAGCCCCAATTAAATGTTGTCCTTTATAAAAGTTGCTTTGGTCATGGTGTCGTTTCTCAGCAAGGAAACACTAAGGCAGATGTCTTACTCAATACTATGCTTACCCTTCTCTTGTAAAGCTGGGGATGAAATGCCAAGATGAGGTGGGACCCACGGTTATCAAAGTACAAACATGGCCTTGTCACCATTGCTTGCTGACTGTCCTTTTGCTTGGAAGCTTGCTGCTTTCTCAGTGCAAAGCACAATGATAGAACGTTATGTAAATTGATTGGTTAAATCTAACGGGGCATGCAAATGAGGAACAATCCATCTAGCTGAATGCCCACTATGCATTCAGCCAGGGTTTTCAGACACCCATGTGACACACACCAGCCATTATCATGCAATTGTGTATAATCAGGAAGTGTGCATGGTATAACGTAAAGCCTCTATTCAATTCATGCTAATAAGTACCAGAGACAGATGTGATACTTGTGTGTGTGTGTGTACATGAGGATATTTAACCATATATCTCCCCAGCTGAGATAGTTTTCAAATTTTATACAAAGCAATTTGTTTAGAATTCTACCTTCCATCAATTCTATTGCACTAAAGTCTGCTGTGAATTCTTGTTCTCTCAGATACACAAGAGCAGTGCTTTCTTCTTTAACCACAAAGTAACAGCCTTTGATAGCACCCTCTGCATCACCCAGTCTTGACTCCCACCCCAAGCCAGGCTCTAGAATTCATGTGCTTTCCAGGTACAGAAATAACTACATTTGGTATGAAACAAATCACCAAGCTGTATCCATAGCACCTGCTGGACAAGTAAAATTAAATTAATAGCCATAGATCTGTATGTTCTGGTTTATAATAGTCAAACTGGCCAGCATAAGAAATATTCTCCTTTGTACTGAAAATGTGACAGCTTCTTTTCATGTGAAAACAATACAATTTAGACTATATTAGCCATATAGGCAAATAGAATCATATATATACATATATGTATATGTAATTCTCATATATATATATGAAAATTACAGTTTTATATAAACTTTTAATTGTTTAGTTTCCGATTAAAATTAATTGCTTTTTCTTACATGCTCTCACTATTGGTGCTTGGAGAAGCTATCATTTGTGGGTAATGGAGACTGAGTGTCTACAATGCTCAGAATATCCAGGCTAAAACTTATTAATTTAGTAGACACAGTTTAACTTATAAAATTCATGTGCTTTACTTAACATTGTGATATTTCCTTAGGACAAAATCCAAGTCTTATGTACCTTTGTAACTCAATACAGTGCTAAACCCAAGGCCTGCCACCTGGCAGTTACCTAATTTGAATATTCAGAATACTAGATGCACACCTGGACCATCTATTTTCTAATATTTATGAACTCTATAGTCTCAGGACAAAACTGACAATGCTTTCATTGATGCAATGTGTCATTACATAGTCCTGAGTCATCTGGAAAGAGAGTGTTTCCTGCATATACTTGAGTCTTATTCCACAAATGAGGACTTTTAATGTCCTTTGCTCCTCATCCTGCTGAACTTTGGTGGACCACCGGTGGACATTTATTTCCTTCTACTGCTTCAGAGGACTGGCTCAGCAGGTAAAGGCACTTGTAGCCAAGTCTAAAGACCTGAGTTCAATCGCCGGGGACCCATATGTTGGAAAGAGAACTGACTCCAAGAAGGTATCTTCTGACCTCTGCACAATTCACACACAAACACATAAATTAATAAACTTTTATAAAAAGAGTAGCATTTAGAATTCTCTAAACACAAAGTTTAGTAAATCAATGGACAGGATGAGAGCTCGATGCTGTGAAGGCTCTTGATGGGTTGTCAGTGACCTGAGACTATAAAGATAAAATTCCTGGCAAAGAGAATCTGGGAATCATCTTTCTGGTATGCACATATAGAATTTTCCTATGAAACCCAACTTTGAATATGCTAAGTTCACAGAATTATTTTTAAATTCTTTTAAAATATTTTTTTATTAAATTTGTTCTCTGACAATTTCATACATATGTATAATGCATTCTGGTTAGGCCCATAGGGAGTGGCACTGTTAAGAGGTATGGCCTTCTTGGAGTAGGTATGGCTTTGTTAGAGAAAGTGTGTCACTGTGGGTGGTCTTTGAGGTCTCAGATGCTCAAGCCAGGCCCAGTGTCTCACTCCCTACCTGCTGTCTTCCTGATTCGGATGCAGAACTCTCAGCTGCCTCAGGCACTATGAACGCCTACATGCTGCCATGCTTCTTGCCACGATGATAATGGACTAAACCTCTGAACTCAGCCCCAGTTAAATGCTTTCCTTTATAGGAGTTGCTGTGCTCATGGCGTCTCTTCACAGCAACAGATACCCTCAGACAGCATCCTCTTTTATGACCTTTCTTTTCCCTACAGATCCCTTTCCCATATTTTGGTCTTTTTGTTTTATTTTGTGTCCTGCTGAGTTTAACCAGGGTCTGGGACTGTGGGTGTGGAATGGTCCAGTGGAGCCTAGTGGGTTCACCAATGGGAACTCATTGGAAGAAAATGACTGCCTTTCCTCCAGAGTCCATCAGTAGTCAACAGGTCAGCAGAGAGAGGTAGGACCCATGCCCCTTCCCCTTATTATGATTGACTGTTGACTGTGCCAGTCTGTGTGGCTTAGTATAGGCAACCACACCTGCGGAGATCATGATGGCAATGGCCATACCATGCCTAGCAGATAGCATCTCATAGCCCTTCTTCCTATCTTTTGTATCTCACATGCTTTCCACCTCCTCTTCCTTGATGTTTATTGGTACTTCAAGGGGGTGATAGAAATGTCCTGGTTAGGGCACTAGAATCTAGTACACATAGGGAGAGGTTCCATTGTTATAAAGAGGTTGGGTGGTATTTCAAGTAGCATGAGATCATGTTTAGTGAAAAATTAAAGACAAGAGAGAAATTTATGTAGATTGGTATTCTGCATCAGATCAGAGGATAGATTGGCTTAGAAAACATGGTAAAAATATAATTCATTTATAATAGCATGCTTACAAAAATCATTTCAATATTTATGTATCCCCACATCCAGAAATCTGAACAACAACAACAACAACAACAACAACAAAAATAAAAGAAATAGATAAACAAAGGGATAAATTGTTTTGTGGAATTGGTGAGAAGAGAGATCATTCTAAAGGTATCATGAAGACCAGGTATCTCAATTCTTTTAACTGGATTTGATTACACATGGTGCAGACGCTGGAAGCAGAGGTGAGATGTGCCTCAGACCCGCCATGTGCTCATTCTGTAGGAAGGATGGTTACAAATAAGTAACCATGGTAACAGTCACACTAGATGCTCAGCAGAGCTTGAAAGTATTGTAAGGATAACAAAGAAGGTTTTCCCTAGGGAAACGAAGAAAAATCTGGAAGCCACAGTGTTTAAGACACAATTTCAACAAGAAAAGTCATCGATAGGGTTTGTTAAGCTCAGAAAACTGGTCAATACTGAAGACTAAAGCTGAATTAGGTATCATAGACCTGTCACCCCACCATTCCACAGGAAGGCAGGGTATCCCAAGTTCAAGTGCAGACTGTACCATTTAATGGGACTAGAAATGAAGTATAAAAAGAGAGCTGAGATTTAGTTAAGTGGAAGAACATTTGCCTCACTTTTGTAAGGTTGTACTTTCAATCCATGATGTGATTTTTATTGAGCAGGGCAAACAAATGAATACAGGTTTTTTTTTTTTTAGGGGGACAAATAGCAACTAAAAAATACAATGCTCCAGCTTCACAAATCTAGCTTTCTTGGTGCTGAAGCAGTGTGATCCGTGGAGGGCGGGAGAGGGCTCAGTGCATTGTACATAAAAGCCAGTAATTTTCAGTAATTGCCCTAGTTTTCTGCTTGCTCAGTAAATGCCACTTGGAACCCATGTTCCCTCAGAAGAGCAATGCTGGGTAATATGGGGTGCTGTAGTAATTATCATGGCTCAAGACTGCAGATAAAGATACTGTCAGGCAAGGGTCTGGTGACTCTGTGCAGGTATTGAGTGGAAAAGGGCTTTGCTTTTCAGTGTGCACCCCATGATCCTTTCCTAGACTGGACTACAGAGAGACATGTAGCAAGGTGGATTTTAAGGATTCTTGCTCAGCATCCATGGACCCCTAAGTATTAGGAAGCAATGTGGGAATCAGAGAACTTACACAAGACTGACTTTTCCCAGATCTCTGTCCCATTATAGCTTAAAGCCCTGCATGCCTTCACCCTAGACTTATAGGTATGGCTGCCCTCCTCTCTTCCTGGCTGCAGCCTTTGCTGTCTCCAGTTCCATGGTTCCAGCCACTTGGGCAACTTGTAATCTCCAATTAGGAATGTTTGCTCCACTCAACAAGCATAAGAAAAATCATCAGTGATCAACACATACTCTTTCAATAGTTTAAAACTGTGTTTTAGTGTTTCACAGATTACAATTTAAATACACACACACACACACACACACACACAAACACACACACACACCCGGATGATAAATTTATTCTTATACATTTAAATGTATAATCATATTTCTTGAATAAAACTTGGAGAGTCCAGAAAGGAATGATCGATGGATAAGCCTCAAATAAGCTAGGAAACTTTCGCTGTCTTAACCAAGTCAACCATGGTTGCAATGGCTAGTAAGTGCAAGCAGGCCTTCCCCTCTGAGGAGTTTAGCAGAGGTCAGAGGAATACAATTTTCCTGCCGGTTTTATTATGCAGTCACTGTTCAGTGCTCCTTGGTAAATTTTGGCCCATGGATGATCTCTTGGGTACAATACCTGATTCTATACTCCAAACTGTATCACTAGAAACTGAAGTGCAGTCTCTCTGGGGATTAGCTCAGTCAGGGTGTTCTTTGAGCCTGTACAAGGGGAGTTTGATGAATAGAAAATGAGCCTGCTGGTGTGTGAGTGTAATCCCAGCCTGTAATCTAGAGGTGGAGACAGAATGATGTTCAAGGTTTTTAGCCTTATAGCAAGTAGGAGGCAATCCTGAGAGACAGGAGGCCATGTCTCTAAATCAGTCAGTCAGTCAGTCAGTCAGTCAATCAATCAATCAATCAAAAAACTACCTAGAAGAAAAACTGAAATTTATACCCTCCTTGAAAGTCTTGATCAACTAGTGGTTACCTAGTGTTAGGATTTTCTACATGTTATCTAAAACAATGTCTATGCCATTCCCCCCCCCCCTCTGAAAAGTGCAATGTAGAGAAATATTTCATACATAGCAAAACAGATTCTCTTCAGAAATCCCATTATTTTCAAACCCTTGTGGTGTAATAAATGTGTTGTAAAAGCACAGTCAGTCGGAGGGAGTTTGTTCTACAAAGATGCTACAGCAAACTGGGAAATAAGGTTTCCTTTTATGTGATACATGATGTTCTCTAGAATCGGCTGGCTGTTCTGTTATCCCCCGGGTCTCTTAGGCTTAAAACAATCATCTACCACACGGCGTGTCACTGACTTACCTTTCTTTTTCATCCACCTTAAACTAATTACAGATCAGTGTGCAGTTGGAGAAGTACTTCTGCAGTTATCTTAGGTACTGGATATGCATTGGTTCCTGCAGATTCTGCCCTGAGTACAGTCACTGCACACCTTCATTGTTTTTCCTTCAAGCATCCTATAAACCAAGCTGCAGAAGCCTTAGGGGTTGTTTGTTTCAGTCTTAGGATATTCATCAAGGACTTCTGAGCTTTTAAAACTTGGCGATTGACTGCGATTTAAAACCGGCATTTACTTAGATTTAGCAGAAATGAAACTCTGTAAGTTCAAATAGTTTTTTCGAGCAACTAGGAATGACTAGTAAGTTCCAAAGAAAGACTAAGTTCTCTACCACAAGGGTTAAAGATTCTTAACTAGCATATCCCAGTATTAAAAGGTGCCAAATATTGATAATTACAGTTGTAAATCCCAAGCAGTTGCTCTATAATGGATGGTAGAGTGTGACCGAAAATAATGTCCTCTACATTTGCATAGAGACCAGCTCCTGATACGATTCTAACAGCAAGTTGTCTCTCTGTTCACAAGTCTGTGCTTGACCACCTCATGGCTGGAACACAGACAGATAATCGGAATTACTGCTCTCCCAAAATCTGAATGACCTCATTTGTTTTCTATTGCTTTGATAAGCACCATGAGCAAAAGCAACTTCAGAAGGCAAGGGTTGATACTTGGCTTACAGGCTTTGGTCCATCACTGAGGGAAGTCAAGGCAGGAACACAAGGCTGGAACAGAAACAGAGGCTATGGAGGAGCACTGTTTACTGGCTTGTTCCCATGGCTTACTCGGACTGCTTTCTTATGGAACCCAGGACCACCAGCCTATGGGTAGTGCCACTGCTGTAGGTTGCACCCCCCCACACACACACATGAAGCATTAAAAAATGAAAAAATCAATAATAAAAAAAGCCTTTACAAGTTTTCCCATAGGCCAATCTGATGGAAAAATTTTCTTAACTAAGGCTCTCTCTTTAGAGACTACCTTAGCTTATGTCAAGTTGACAATAAATAAATAAATAATAAATAAATAAATAAATAAATAAATAAATAAAATTAACCAGGAACCGAAAAGGGGTCCCAATACAACCTCAAATGGAAAGCTGCAGCAAAGATGACGTACGTGTCTTCCAGTTAGTTTATCCGCAGCGTACGTCAGATGCTCATAAGGTCCTTTGTCTCCCTATTGGGAGACGTAAGTCTGAATCTCAGGATCTCATGTGGTCCTAAGAAACGATCAAGCTATGCAGTCTGTGGGGTGGATCTAGGTGGCTCCCTCGCTTTCAATGGTTGTCTGGCAAATACACATTTCTCATTTCAATAGAATTTTACGAAACATTCTATGTCTATTCTTCAACATAAAGCATTCTGTCTCCATCTCTAGTGAGATTCAGACCGTAGGATAGAAAGAGTCATCTCCTTGGGAAGCCCTTGTCTCCCAGTTCTGGGATGTCCCATGAACCCCCCAGGGACTGTTGCTTCTTCCTTTTCCTGTTGTATCAACAGCTCATACATCATAAGCGCTCACTATCCCATGTGGCTTTAATGATGGCTTCCAGCCTGCTTGCTAGGTGCCCATCCCCTGGCTGCTCCAAATCCCCAGGAGCTTCCTAGTTGTCTGGTGCTGAGTAAGCACTCAGAACATTCACAGAAGGACCTTTGTGTGGTTCCTCCCTTCACTTGCCAGACATTTCTATTGGCTGCCCAGTATCAACTGTCAGTCCAAGGTAGTAACTGTGATGGTTAGCGTTAATTGTCAATCTGACACAATCTGGAGTCATCAAGAAGGAATCTCAATGAGGAATCGTCCGGATTAGGCTGGCCTGCTGGCAAGCCTGTGAAGGATCTTCTTAACTGGGTTAATTGAGAAGGAAGGTAAGCTGTAAATGTTCCTGGCATCATTTTCTGGCCTGGGCTGGGCACTGGACTACATAAAAGTAGAGGATGTTAGCTGGGAGCAAACAAACATGTCTTGATTCATGTTGTCCGGTATGACTGGCTGCTTTGAGTTTCTGCAACCTTGACTTCCCCAGCATGCCGCAGCACCTGGGTGTGTACAAGTACTATCTCTCTCTCTCTCTCTCTCTCTCTCTCTCTCTCTCTCTCTCTCTCTCTCTCTCTCTCCCTCCCCTCTCCCTCCCCCACCTTCTGTTTCGTCCAGGACTTGGGAGAGGCTCCAGGAAGTTAGTTACAAAGCTGCCTAGTGGCTTGAGAGGTTCATTCAGGTGGAGGTCCTGAGGCAGGCTGGTGCAAAGCGGAGTACCCTTGGAAATCATGCTGGAGTGAGGCCATCAAAGAGATACTCACCCAGAGATGCCTGGAGCACACCAGTCTGTGCTGCTTGTGGCCCTGTCAGCCTACGGAGGTTGGTCAGGTGGTTGGCCATCTTCTTGATGAGCTTCACCTCCTTAACCAGGAAGTGGCTTTCCAAAAAGTCACAGAGATGAGGGTCTGTGCGGGCAGAACCCAGGGCATGCAGATCCAAGAGGGCCTGGTTCAGGTTCTTCTCCAGGGCCAAGGCAGTTCCCATGGCCTCCTGGGTTTTACCCCATTCATCTTGAGACGACTTGTGCACATCCTGGAAGAGTGCACGGCCTCCACGATCGATCATTCTGCAACTTGAGCAGAAGCTCAGCGCCCTCGCTCTTCTCCTTGGCCAATTCACGGAAGAAGTGGCCTATGCCCTCTAAAGCCACGTCATCCTGATCAAAAAGGAAGCCCAGAGAGAGGTAGGTGTAGGAGGCCCGCAGATGTACGTTGACCAGGTGGTTCATGGTTCCACTTCGGTGGAATAATTCTGATGATCCTGAGAGATCATGGCTGATCAGGAGTATGGTGATAACCGCAAAGACGTTGCAGGCTGGTCCCAGGGGCCGAAGGCAGCAAGGAGATCGTCCTGGAGGCTGCGACTGGAGAGACTTGTAAGGTGGCTGGAAGCTAAGAAATTGGGAGTCCCCGGGTCTGTTCTGTACAAACACTGTTGATCCACAGGACCTTCAAGGTGCTCTTCTCCCCTTTTCTCTCCTAAGTTGTTTTGTTTGAGTGTGTTATCTCAGTAAGAGGAAAGGAAACTAAGACAGTAACAAACCCCTATGTCAAACTTCTGAATTCCTCTGCGTATTATGGTCATCTTGGAGACTGAGAACCAAAGAGTGGCAAGTATCTCCCTTGCTTAACACTGCCGCCTTACTAATCTTTCACACTAGCCACCCCTAGACTGGGGGGGAGGGTGGAATGGGGTGCAGAGAGTGGGTGACTTCTCATCTCCATTTCATGCTGCAATCACGGAGGATCCTGCAAGTGCCACTTGCTCCTACTCTTCTTTTCCAGTTTAAAAATGTCGTCATAGAAATTTTCAAGCCGTATTTATAATCATTGTCCTACACTCAAAAAAAATAAAAACTGTAGTTAATGACCTCTGCCAAGATACACAAAATTTAGTGTTGAGTCAAACATACTCCAGAGCCTGGCTTCAATGTACAGTTCTGAGCACACTTAGTATTCTGCATTATGAGTACACTGACCCAGAAAATAGTCTTGTTGCTTATGATGAATTAATTTATTCAAGAGGTATCTAGTAAAGTCAATGTCCCAGACGCTGTGCTAGCTTTTGGGAATATAGCTGTTTTGCTCCTGCGGAGCTTAGAGCTTCCAGATGTATGAGAGTGACAGCAGCTGGCAAAGGTGACATCCCCTAGCTATGGTGACAGAGGCGAGCAATGCATGGTTTCTGACCTAAAGTCCATTTCCTGGTGTAGAGCAAGGGAATGCTTTCTTCATGGCAGGTGTGATCCATGCAAAAGGAAAGTCAGCCATCTGTCATCTGAGGAGTCAGAGGTCATCGGTGGAGCTGACTGAGTCCTGATCTCCCACCCAAAGCCAAGGGCTCTTCTACCTGTCACCTACTGTCCACTGAGGGCGGGGGCCAGTCCACTCTCTCCGGTGACTCTGAGGTAAGACAGACTTTGCATGCACGTGGACATTTAAGCAGATGTTCCAGGGTGTGGTACGCAGAACTTCTGACTCCCACAGGCAAGGTTGTGAACTGGCTTCTGGACTGGAGGCTTGTAAATACTTTGCACAGTTTGAACGATTGAAAAATCCAGAGATCAGTCACAGATAAGACTATTGGAGTTTAAAAACAGATTCTCAACCTTTGATGTGAGTGGATCTAAAGTCCAGGTTTGTCCTTGGTAATAAGAAGCTGTGGGCAGGAAGCAAAGGCTTAGCGATCACATCCCCCATTGCTTCTGACTCAGGAACTTCCCTAGGATCCACTTCAGAACCATTGTCTTCTTTGGAAATTTACGTGGTTTCAGTCTGTAATCCCTCGTCTCTGATCTTCTATCACCTCCCGACTTCCTTCATCCTCACTGTTCTTTCTCCATATCTTCTCCCTCCCTCCCTCCCTCCCTCCCTCCCTTTCTTCCTCCCTCCCTCCCTCCCTCCCTTTCTTCCTCCCTCCCTCCCTTCCTTTCTTCCTCCCTCCCTCTCTTCCTTCCCTTCCTCTCTTCCTCCCTCCCTCCCTTCCTTCCTTTCTTCCTCCCTCCCTCTCTTCCTTCCCTTCCTCTCTTCCTCCCTCCTTCCCTTCCTTCCCCCCCCCCTTGTGATAACTATTCTTGGTTATTGATTTGATTACTTCTGGGATCCAATAAAAATCAAGCACCTGGACATGCCTCTGAGAGACATCCCCCTCCACACACACCAATTGGATTCTTTGAGGTGGGAGGTTCCATCCTAAATCTGGGCCATACCTTCTGGTGATAGCCCACATAAAGAGCCTGGGAGAAGGAAGTTTTCCCCTTTGCCTTCCTGCCCTCACACTTGCTGGTAAGTGCACCTGCCCAGTTGCTGAGGCATTCCTTCACTGGTGTTAGAACCTACTCCTTCATGAATCCAATGAGGACTGAAAACTAGCAGCTTTCTAGGAATTCTCTGGGACTCCAGCACCTGTTTGGGACTGCTGAGTCATCCATTCTCCTGGACTGAACTGACATAGGTTTCTTGGCCTTTCTTGCAGGAGACAACAGTTGTTGTACTATCTTTACTTTAGCCTGTGTACAACTTCAATGAATCCCATACATATGTGCATGTGTGCATGTATACATGTATATTTATACATTTATGTATAAATATGTATGTATAGATTAGATGATGGATAGATAGGTAAGTAGGTAGATAGA
The DNA here is from genome assembly GCF_978045245.1 of Mus caroli. NCBI lineage: Eukaryota > Metazoa > Chordata > Mammalia > Rodentia > Muridae > Mus > Mus caroli. The sequence goes on along the minus strand of NW_028227258.1, from coordinate 123,524,026 downwards.
TAGATAGATAGATAGATAGATAGATAGATAGATAGATAGATTTCCTATCCGTTTCCTTTAGGGAACCCTGACTGATATACTCTCTTCCTTCATTCTCTCATTCTGGAGATGAAATCTAGGACCTCAGGTGTGCTAGGCTTTATCATGTACCAACATGCTCCTCCCCAGAACTTTTCATTATTCAGTTATGAAAGGTTTGCATAGATTTTTAGGAATGCATGTTTTGTTTTCTTAGTAAGCTTAGCCTTTAGCTTTAAGATTGCAAAGTTTAAAGGAGTCAGCAAATTTATAGTGGCTGATAAACTTTTACTTTCTGAATAAATTATTGAGCTGGGAGGAAACTGCAAATGCAATCCTTATTTTGTCCCTTACAGTAAAATACAGCCTTAGAACTATCAATCACAACCTTGGGAACCAACAGCTTTCCCGCCAACCCCTGGGCCATGCTGACCATCAGCATGACCCTGGCTTTCCCACATGCATCCAGTCACAGTGAGAGAAGGGGCCACTTCCAGGGCCCTTCCTGTACAAACAGTGACAATTCTAACTGCCAGTTACTTACTTAGTTAACACTGACAAGCATCTGGCCACTGTTCGAGCTGGCTTTAAGTGTCAACTTTACACAGCTTAGGGTCACCTGAGAAGGGAGTTTCAATTGAGGGGATACCCATACCAGATCTCTGTGGGGGATTGCCCTGATTGTTAATTGGTATAGGACAGCCCAGCCCACTATGAGCAGCACAATTCCTTGGGCAGGCGATCCTGGGGTGCATGAGGAAGTGAGCTAAGCATGAGCCTGTCTGTGAGTCATAGGTCAGTGTCTTCCATAGTTTCAGGTATACTTCCTTGACTATGAGTATGTTCCTAGGGGATAAAACAACTTGGTCATGACAGAACCTGAGTGAGAAACATGGAGGGGGAATAGCTGATTTATTCCCAGCTGAAAGGGATTCCCATAAGAACATGGGCCTAGCCCAGTCAACAGTACAGGTGTTCAGGCTCATTTGAGCTGTAGCATCTTTTTGTGGTTCTTTGCTTTCCTTCTCTGGGGCTAAAGCTTCAGTCACCTCAATTTCAAGTTGCAGGGGTTCACTTCTTACTGATGGCTGGAATTTACCCTGCTGGTTTGTCCTTACTGAGTCAAGCAGTGGGCACTTCTGCAATATTCCCCTTTGTGTAGTGTTCAGCCTGTTCTCACATGTGGACTAATGATGCCCTTCCCTAAGAGGATGGAGACTTCTTCCAGGGTCATGGGAAGGAGGGCCTCTTTGAGTCAAAGCTCTGAGCAGCATCTCTCCTTCTGGTCCACCTATTTCCTGTTGCGTCGAGGTTGTTTTCTCAGCTAGGTTTTATGTAAGGATTTACCTGCCTTTAAATTTCAATATTTAAAATGGAGTTCTATCTTGTGGTTCTTGTAATTTTATTCTCAAAGATGGCGATTTAATCTTTAGTCACCTACAAAAGGTCTGCAGGGAGGTTTCAGCTTGATCTTGGAGATAGCCAGAGCCCTGGAATCTGAAACATTGTGTGTAGACCATCTACACAGACATTGCTCCATCCTTTGTGGTGTACAGGGTCAGTCATAACACAGTGGGATTTCTCAGTCAATAATCATCAAGCATTAACTGAGCACCTACTTTGATAATATATAATAAATATCTTATAAAATAATCATTTTATCTTTATGATGGCCAGCAATTTAGGTAATTCTATTTTCCTTATGCAAAAAAAAAAAAAAATGATGGCCAAGTCTTAAAAACAAAACAGAACAAAACAAAGCAAAACAAAATCCAAGTAATTGATCAAAGAAGGCTGTCAGGCTTCTAGAGATCGACACACACAGTTCTTGGTGCACTCGTATGGCTGTGTGTCAGCTCAAGGGTCAGACTCCAGTTGTACGCTCCTGAGAGGTAAGGCAAGGAAATCTAAGGGGATGTCGGGAAAGTAATGAGTCCCTCACCAGGAGTCTTGGTCATGGTTAGTATCGCTTTGGTGAAATATTATGACCAAAAGCAGCTTGGGGAGGAAAGGGTTTCTTTGGCTTATATATCGCAAGTTGCAGTTCATTAAGAGAAGCCAAGGCAGCAACACAAACTGGGGCAGGAACCTGGTGACAAGACCTGATAGGGAGGCCATGGAGGGGTGCTGCTTAATGGCTTGCTCCTTATGGCTTACTCAACCCCCTTTCTTATTAAAGCAACTAGGACTATAAGCCCAGGGAGGGCACCACCCATAATGGGCTGGGCCCTGGCACATCAATTGTTAATCAAGAAAATTCCTTACAGCTTTGCCCACAGGCCTGTCTGATGGAGGCATTTTCTCAGTTGAGGTTCCCTCCTCTCAGGGGACTTTACTTTGTGTCAAGATGACATAAAACTAGGAGTCAGCTGAAACTTCATCTTAGAGACAAGAATTCTAGCACAATCAACAAAACTTGCCATGAAGTTTACCTATATAGAGATAAGATTATTTTTATATAGCAAGATTTCAAATAAAAAAATGTTAAAATTACAATGAATTGGCTTGAAGCCTGAACAAATATGATCCTCAAGTATGACTTATTCCTTTCTTGGATGTAAATCTGATTTTCTGGGACTCTTACAAACAAGATGATAGACTTTTGCTAACATAGGCATATCTTAACCTTCCATGAAACTCTTTTGAGATAGGATTTTACCTCATCAGCTACAGACCTGTTCAGTGTGGCACGGGGGCCTCTGCATGAGTTCATGTGGATTTCTTAGCCACTCTTTGAGTTATGAGCTCAACATCCATCCATATCATAGGTGTGTTTATGGTTAAAAACCGTAAAGAGTTTCTTTTCAGAAACCCCAACCCACCATGCCTGGATGTGTCTCATCGTTCCCCTAGTACCTACCTCTCTTTTAACCCTAGTGCTTACCTGTGTGTTAAAACCTCTTCTTAATAAACTCCTACTCTATTTCACAATGAGTTGTCCTGAACTTCTTTTCTGCAGTGGAGTGAAGAGTCTTGACTTCACCCTAGCACAGAGGTCTCTGGGCTGTTTGTTTGTTTGTTTAATAAACTGCTGCAGCCATGTCGTGTTTCTGACTCCTGCCCCACTGCTTCTGCAGAAAATTATGTCTTCCCAAACCAGTTTCAGTTTCATAACTTAGGTAGACTCATGGAAATGACTGAACCCAATTACGTTTACTGATGTGTTTATTGAGATCGAAGAACACACAGGAAAAAAACAAAAACAAAAACAAAAACAAAAAACAAAAACCACAGGCTAGAATAGGAGAAGGGAGGACCAGAGGTAAAGCCTTACTGCAGTCTGTGTGTGTGTATGTGTGTGTGTGTGTGTGTGTATGTGTGTTTCTCTTGGCTCGGAGCACTGCTAATATAGGAAATGTAGCTGAGTATCATCAAACAGATATACTGGGATTCCATGATGTAGGATGTAGGCATCTTTGGTTGAATCACAAGCTCCAACCCCTCTCTTTGTCACAGATGGAGCCAGCTCAAAGCCGCACTAATTAGCATGGCCAGCCCCCTCAGCCCCCACAGAGTTACCTCATTAGCATGGCCAGCCCCAATCCCTTAAAATAGCATGAACTAGTTTAAGGTGACACAAACAAAGTGCCAGGTGGATCCCAGAAAATAAATACCTGAATCAGCCCATCTCTGCTGGGATCCACAGATTATGTTACTCATTTTCTTACAGTTCATCTGATAGAGATAACACTGTGAGTCAACCCCTCACCTGGGCCCAGGTGGCAGCTGAAAGCTTAAGGCAGCCAGGTGCCTCTGCCTTCTTTGTTTCTCCTGAATCATTCTGCATGCAGGGAAGGGCGAATCTTCCCAGGATACAGGGCAGGCTGCATCCTCGGTGGGGAGCAGAAAGACACTTTAATGCCTACTGGACCATCTTGCTGGACCAGAACGGAGACACAGTGCATCAGTCATGGATGGGGCCACTCCTTGACCAAATATGCATACCACTTGCCCTCTGTTTAGACCTAAACTCATGCCAGTTCTTCCAAAGCCACCCTGGGGTCACTAGACCCTTGTAGTTTTTCCTCTTCCCTATGTGACCACAGTGAAACTTCTCCCCTACCCCCAGTTTTTACCATTCCTAGTTCCTTTAACTGGCAAGTCAGGTCAGCAGGGTGGCCAAGCCCAACTTGAGCCTGCCAGAACCCAGACTTTGTGAAGAACTTCACCCTCAGTACCTGACAAGCACCCAACAGGACTTAATGAAACGAAAGAACAAATTGGATGCATTTCCTCTCATACAGATACAGCAAAGCTCCCTGGTAATAACTCATCCATTCAAGATGAGACACTTGTCTTACGAGTGAACTGCTCAGAGTCCTGTGTTACCTTTGAAATCTGTCTTTCTGGAAATACATACATACATACATACATACATACATACATACATACACACATAAATAGGGCTGTTGAGGTGGCTCAGGAATAAAAGTGCTGTCATTAAGCCTGACAACCTGAGTTTGCTCCCTAGGGTATACAGACAGGAAGGAGAGACTCCAGCAACTTACACAAAAACACACTCGAGTGCACGTGCACCCGCAAACACACACACACACACACACACACACACCCACATGCACTGCCCATACATATATGCACATATATACACACACATACACATAAGCACACACACATACACACACATACACAAGCATACACATACAGGCACGCACACACACTCAATTAACATAATACAAATTATTTTTAAAAACCTTACTATTTCTATATTATATAATGATATGCATATATATTTTTTGCTACGGTTTCTCAGTCAGAAAAGAACTCTGTAACTAAAGATAGACTAACAAGAGGAAAAGAAGCAGAAGTGAATGAATGTGTGTGTTTTGCACACACATATCAGCCAGCCAGCACCTGAGATGATCCTGACACTGCAGGAAACCATTTCCACAAAGAGCAGTAACTTCAGAGAGCAGAGGCAACAGAAAAGAACCTTGAGTCTGTGGGGATAGCAGTTTGTATAAAGACAAACATAACAGATAAAAGCTATTCAGGTACTCAGGTATCACCTCCAGGCCTATCAGGGTTAAGTGATGTCCTCAGTACTTAAACTTTGTCCTCCCTGGTCCTGATTTTGGGATTTGGGAGGGGACATAGCACTAGCAGCCTTTGGATGAAGATGTAGAACTCTTAGCTCAGCCTGTGCCATGCCTGCTTGGATACTGCCATGCCTGCCTGGATACTGCCATGCCTGCCTGGATACTGCCATGCTCCCACCTTGATGATTATGGACTGAACCTCTGAACCTATAAGCCAGCCCCAATTAAATATTGTTTTTATAAGACTTGCTTTGCTCACAGAAGTAAAAACCCTAACTAAGACAGAGGCTGGTTTTATCTTTGCAGATCTGTGTCTGTAAGACTCTTAAGTGTGAGTGCATGCAAGCGTGCGTGCATGTGTGTGCATGTGTATATGAGAGAGATTGTGTCGTGTGTGTGTGTGAATTTGATCACACACATGCAGTGGGAGGAGGTATAGGGGAGTCCAGGAGAGAAGAAAGCTTTTAGCATTGAGAAACACTTTCAAACATACCAGCCTTTGCATTTGGCTTTGAAACAAAACTGCGATAATAAGTTAATTATTGGTGCTAGCTAAATCTCTAAGCTTAAAGCAGAAGCACACGTGTATTCTCCCTGCTGTCCACTGACCCTCAGCCCCATCTTTCTGACACAGATGCTAACAAAATGGACTCCAGGATGAGTCAAAATGCGTGGCTCATTTTAAAGTGCTGAATCTCACAAGGAGGAATGAATGCCCTTTGGGATGATGTATTGCTTGGAAATGTTCTGGCTGTAATATAATCACCTCAGGAAAACAGACAACTCTGAGTACATTCCCAGACTTCAGATAGCCACAGTTTTGAAGTCTGATTGGGTCCCAGTGATGTCACTTGTGACCTTGTACTTATGGCTGTACCTCGGCACGGTGCTATGCCATGCTATGCCATGCTGCTATTAACTCTGTTCACTTTACCCTGCAGTGAAAATCTAGAAACACAGATTTTACCCTGGTGTTAGGAAATATTCCTGAGCTAGTATCTCCTCAACGCATACCTCTCACTGTTCCAGTGACAGTTTAATCATTAGGACCATGATAAAACTCTTTGGTATTTCATTGACAAAAGACATTGACCTTAGAAATGTACACTCAGCATAAAATTTTCTATGCAAATAATAAAGGAAAAATAATCTGATTACAAAATGCTTTATCAATCCCCCAGATTGTTACTAATTGATATAGCCTTTAGATAGTTCTACCAAAGCCATTACAACATATTGATTGCCTTATGCAGTATGTGAGACAAAGTAGTAGAAAACTAATTCATATCAAAGATTCAAGACTTCTAAGGGAAGCCTCTCTCCTGGCCAGGAAGAGCTTGCTGAGTTTATTTATTTTTTAAATGTCTGTCTGTTTTGTCTCTGAATCCCAACATGCAAAGAAAAATTCTCCTTGGGATCAGCACATGTTTGTGGGTAAAGGCACAGACAATGGCTAGAGGCAGAAGGAAGGTTTCTCAGTGCGTGTCTGGAATCCTGCAGAATTATTTAAAAGGTTGCAATTAAAGACTATGGTTGGAGCCTTCATCAGAATCCAGCTCTTCTTCATTTGGATTATCACAAGAAGTAAAATCATTTCATCTTAATCTTATTCTGCATGAGTAGTCTCCAGTAAACTCGGATGAATTCCTGGAGGGTGGATGGAGCAGGATCCCTTCAATGTTGATGAACAGAATCAAGTCATGGTGCAGGGACCACTCCATAAAAGACACGCAATTCAGCACAAAAGGCACAGCATAAAAGACCATGGGTTCAGAACATGTTACTATTTCTATTACAATAGGAAGCTCATTCATATCAAATATTCAAAATTCCAAACACTTTCTGAGCATTGCCCAAATCTACATAAATGAAAACAAAGCCCCTCCATCATCCGTGAGACAATCAAAACCAAGCCCCCGACCAATCATCTGTGAGGTAACCACAAAGCTGAAGGCCCCATCAGGAGCTGCCGTGCTCCTTGGATGTTTCTGCCCTCTCACTGGTAAGATCAGCAAGATTCACAAATTCTGCTTCCAAGGCAAGATAAAATTTTTGTCACGTTCAGTGTGTCTAGATGCTCATCAGACCATGATAGCTCTGGTCCCGGGTGTTTCTGCTGTAGTGATTTTTCGCCCCATTATTATTTTTAAAGAATACACATTCTGTAACTAGGGTCTCTTTGTGACCACTGGCTGCCAGGGCCAATTATAATTTAAATAGAGCAGGCAAAGAGAATTTAAATTTGAACTAGCAACTAGCTGTCAGCTACACACAGTGCAACAGAGTCATCTGGGGTCCCAAGAAAGCACATTGACATTCAGGCATAGCCAGTCAGGATGAAGACAGGCTGAATTTAAAACAGCAGCGTGTGTGTATGTGTGTGTGTGTTCATGTTTGGTAGTCAGATAAATATGCTTCTAAATAAAATAATTAGAAAGGGATCAACGAAACAGAGTTATCCTAGACATGAGTCACACTTGAGATTTAAATATTCGAAGACCAAGAATGGATGCTTTTACCTTTTAGCGGCTGAGTCTTCAAAAGGAACAATACACTGTTTCTGAACAACAAAGTGGATGCTTTTGGTGTCTCAGTGGGAAAACCCCCTTCTGTTATTCAATGGGGTGATGAGCTTGGGTTTATCACGTGACTCTCAACCTGTCTCCTTTGTAGTGGAAACACTTGCTCTGCATAAGCCGTGCCTGTGCATGGGGACTCCAGTGACTCCAGACCCAGAGCTCCCTAAGGAAGAACAGTAGCTGCTGCAGAGGGAGGGGAAGGTCCTCAGAAGCAGGGTTCCCAGCAGGCCTTTCAGCATTTCCTGTGAGCTTTTCAGTAGGTTTAAGGAGAAAGGACATCTAGGAAGAGATAGCTGGTACATGGGAATCGCGGCTCTTTAGTCTCATTTGTAAAAGAATCTAAAAATAGACCCAAAAGGAAACTGGGAAGGGGCATCTTATTAGAGTGGGGTAAAGCCCAGCATCTGGGCAGGCATGCTGTAGATCTTGGAAACTTAGGGTGGCAGAGGTGGGGGGAACGGGGGAGAAGGGTAAAAGGAAGATAGCCATGCCCTTGAAGTGGTGCCCAAGAAAACAGGCACGTTCCGCAGCAGAGGTCACAGAGCAGCTGTATGGGGGGTGGGGGGTGGGACTGGGCTTCTGAGACCACTGAGAATCTGAAGTGTCAGGACAAGTCTGTTAGGACTGGGCTGGGATCTGAAGGAAGAAGGAAAGTTACGCAGGGTTAGGAGGGGGCTGAGAGCTACTGCCTCCACGGAGCCCCCCCCCCCCCCGGAGAACCGATAAACCCACAAGAGTAACTCTTAGGAGAGGGGCCAGTCATAGAGAACTTGGAGAAGTTCAGAATGTCATGTCCATACAGAGCCAGGGGTAGAATACATGTTTTGACCACAATAGCCCTGGTACGTTTATCTCTTCCTTTTCATACGGCATTTTTAAATCTGAAGGAAGGACAGAGCTCCTAGGTGAAAGCGTCCACCCCGAAACCTCTCTAGCTTCTGAACAAGAGGAAATCATAGACCGTGTGCTATGCGTGGAGAAGGGTGACTTAGCTAGGTTCTGGGGAGTGTAGTAACACTGACTGAAGTTGACAGAAGCCTCACTCCACAGGTGATAAGAGATGGCTTATTCTGAAACCAAATATGAATAACTATGGCCCAGAAAAAATGAATTAATTTTTGCCCCAATGACTTGTTCCACCATGGAAGAAGTCATGTGGATTTTATAGTCACAGAATAACATTCAAGTATAAACCAAAGCATTTACCAAATACCTTGCTGGGACAGCAGGAAGCTGAGTTGCAGCAAAGTGGGGAAATGGCTGCTTCTCTATCAGGTACACTAACAACATTCCTAGCTACTGGGTTGGTGGGAGCTAGGGGTCTGCTATATCAGTTTATCTCAAACTTTTTTTTTTTTTTTTTTTCGAGACAGGGTTTCTCTGTAAAGCCCTGGCTGTCCTGGAACTCCCTTTGTAGACCAGGCTGGTCTCGAACTCAGAAATCTGCCTGCCTCTGCCTCCCAAGTGCTGGGATTAAAGGCATGTGCCACCACGCCCAGCTTATTTCAAACATTTTTGATGCTAGAATTAATTACTGCATCCTTTTGTTTCCATTTACTTTTTATTTTTATTTTATTTACTTTTTATTGCATGTGTCTGTGCACCATGTGTATGCCTGGGGCTCATGGAGTTCAAAAGAGGGCATTGGATCCCCTCAAATGGAGTTATGGGGGGCTGTGGCTGACATGTGGGTGCTAGGACTTAAACCAGGTTCCTCTGCAAGAGCAACAAGTGCTCTTAACAGCTGAGCCATCTCTCCAGTATATTACTTCTATTTTCTTTTAGTATATGCATGTGCCATGTGTGTGTGTGTGTGTGTATCTGTGTATAGATGTTTGCATGTGTGTGGGCAGGACACACCCATGTGAGTGTTTGTGGGTATGTGTGCATGTGTGTATGGACACCTGAGTTTGGTATTGTGTGTCTTCTTCAATCACACTGCACCTTACACACTGGAGCAGAGTTTCTCACAGAATCTCTAGTTCTGGCTAACTAGTCTGGCTAGCAAGCTTGCTCTGGGAATGCCTTATCTCTGCCTGCCCAGTGCTGGGATTATATCATGTAAGCATTTTACCAGCTAAGCCTTCTCCCCATTCTGAGTCTATCTCTTGTAAACTCCCATTACATCTCAGGATGTAAACAGAGTGAAGACATCTTCCTCAGCACTGTGAGGAATTGTATCTATTCCGACCCCTGACAGTCTTTATCCCTATCTGAAATAGCAAGAGTGGAGTGTTTGCTCAGTCAGCTTTCTGGCCTGAGATCCTCTCAGAATCAGGAGGACTTCTCTATCCTGCATCCCAAACTATTCCAAAGTCTTCCTACAAAAAGTTCCAAAGCTCTAAGAACCTGCTAGGTCAATGGAGTCACGATGGCTGCTCCACTTCTTCTACATCATTTGCTGTCCTGTTAGTGTTGCTCTTCTGATCAAATATTTCACACAAACAACATAAGGAGGTGGGTTACGTACCTCAGCCTGTTATGAGGTAGCCACCAGAGAAGATTGCTCAGACATGGGTTCAACTCAATAGTAAGTCTTTACTAGCTGGTCAGTGACTACAGTGGGTATTCAGGACGGGAGTGCAGACCCAAGTTTTTCTCAGGGTGCACTTCTAAGCTCAAAATGCACATCCTGGGGTGACATACCTCAGTTATTAAGAACAGCTAGCCAGAAGCAGAACTACAGAAGCCAAAAAGCAAAGTTGGTACATGTAGGGACTTTCCCAGAACTATGACTTTGATGGATTCGATCTTTGTTCTCCTTTTGGCAGGTGGTGCTGCCTACATGCTGGCTTCCAAGATCGGAGTGGTACTTTCATCATAGAGTCAGTTGGAAGAGGTCTGTGAGCCTGTTACAAGCTCAGTTTCAGAGGCTTCAGTACACAGTCCTTGGTTCTATTGATTCAGAACCCACGGTGAGATAGAGAAATGTTACATCAGAAGACTGTGGCAGATATGACTTACTGCAGAGAGGCAGGACAGACAGACTGGGACTGGGCATGATCTTCAAAGGCATGACCCTCAGCACCTACTTCCTACAGCCAAGACTCACTTCATCAAGTATCCAGAGCCTTCCAAATTAGTACCAGCTATGACCAAGTATTCAGTACACAAGATCACGGAGGAGACACTTCGTATTCAAACAGTAAAAGGAGACTCATAACCCAAAGTTCAATTATAAATTAAAAACTTGAATGGAAGTAGAGTCATGGCTCATTGATACTGTGCTTTAGGCTCTTGTAGAAGACCACAGCATCCGTATCAGGCTCTCATAACTTGTAATTATAGTTCCATGGGAGTCACTGTCCTCTTCTGGGTTCAGTGAGCAATAAGCTCTCTCTCTCTCTCTCTCTCTCTCTCTCTCTCTCACACACACACACACACACACACACACACACTCACATACATGAGAAAATAGTTTTTTATAAAGAAAAGCTTAAGTACATATCCTAACATTATAATGTATTGTATTATATATTGCATTTAATGTGATAGATAATATCATAGTTGCAGATTCCAGAGCTTTTGAAAGGTTGTCTTCAGGGAGATACGTGTTAGACACACACATGCTGATTTACTCTTAAGTATCTTTCATGGCAATGAATTCCTTTGTGAGGCTGTTTATTGTGATTTCGTAACATTTCAGCATGAACGTCTGGGTTTAGCTGTGTTTGTGTTGTGGTATTTATAAACTATAATCTTTCTCCAATCATGAATAATGCTTTATTTCCCAAAAGTAAAGCCAAACACAAAACAATGGTATGTGTTTACATTCCATGTTAGACTTCAGGGAAGAGGCATGCCAACCACTGACTGTCCTTCACAAAGCATAGCTCTGCTTTGATTTATTTTTAAAGACAATTTAAACTATATTAGCCACTCTTCCTTGAAATTCTAGAAACTGCTTAATTAAAATCCTAGACATTTTATATTTTGCCAGCAGAATATTTTGTAATGGCAGCTATTACCATCTTTACTAGAACTGGATATAAGTTCAAGAGTAAAATGACTTGCAAGAGTGAAAGAAAAGGCAATTCTAATCCTTGGACCAAGCACAGCCCAGTATTCTTGGCCTTGGGTAATCTTAGAGAACTTGGGAAACCTTGGTTTAGTCCCTGCACATACCTTAAGCTGATCCTTGGTTGAATTCTGTGCTTGTGATCTGGAAGATTCGCAGACCGATGCTTCCAGGTGCAAAGTCCACTACTCTGGAAAATAACTGATGTGCCTCATTCTTCTCCTGGATGAGGAGTGGGATGTTAGTGGTCAGTCCATGGTACGATCCAGTCACTGCAGTCCTAATGTTCCCTTCTGTCTCTGCACTTGGTAAAGGATAATGGAAAGACTAAGAGTCTAGTCCAGAGCCCACTTACTTGTTAAAAGGAACAATGCCCTGGGGACATATATGTTAGCACAGGGGACATATATGTTAGCACAGATGATGGCTTCCTGGAGTGATCTTGCCTGGGAAACAATTATGGGTCCCCACTAAAGTTAGAACGTGAACTTGAGGCCTTAGGGTACAAGCGGCCAAGGTATCCAATTGAGGGCAAATGAAGAGAGGCCAAGAGGCCCCTGGTGCAGCTTATGGAGACCCCAGCATATTAGTGATGTCAGGACTGGGGGAATGGAATGGGGAAGTCTCAGAAGAGAGACCAAGTCAATCCCCAACAAATGACCTCTGTGGCCAACTGAGACTATATCTACTCAGGCCAGGCTTGAATTCTTGACAGAGGAAAAAAAAAGAATGCTGTTTTAAGTGTTCAGTATCAGAGCGATTTGTTAATCGTTAGAGGACAAAAACCACAGACACAATACTGTTGTGTTTCAATTGAAGATATTTTGCAGTGTATGTGTGTGTGTGTGTACACATGTTTATGTGTGTGTGTGTCTGTGTGTGTGCGTGTGTGGTGTGTGTGTGTGTATGTGTATGAGTGTATATAGGTGTATTGGTTAAAGGTTGCAATGTACATCTCAGTGTGTTTTCAAGTAAAATCATGCTTCTGGCATCCACCTTTGTCATGAGATAGACACGTGCCTGCCCACGTCTCTGTTTTATTGTATTCGCTCCAGTGTTCATCTACATATTTTATCTATTGTGTTTTCAGGTTGCCTCTAACTCACAGCTGCTACATGTAACATTCAGATAAATATGCGGAGAATTCCTGCTGCCAAGTTGTGCAAAGTCATGGTTCTTTGGAAGAGATCAGCTCCGTCCTAGCTTGTGCCTTCTTCCCTTGATGAGACAAGTCCTACCTGTTCTTTGTCTGTATAATAAATGGCTAAGTGAGATCTATTGTTAACCTGCATTTTTCTGGCCGCAGTTAATTTTGCGCTTCCTTGACTGCAAACTACTTGCTTGTAATTTGTCTTACTTTTCAAGATTTCTGTCATATTCTGACAATTTTCCTTTTCAGTAGTTTTTCATATGTACTGGAATATTTGAAGTGAAACAAAATCCCATCCACTCTTTCATGGTCTTGTTCACATTTATGGTACTATATACCTTGGAATGCACATAGTTATTTTTAAGCATTTATTTGTATGTGTGTATCCCACATTTTCCAGAGGGCTCACCATACACGAAGGATTTTTGTTGTTGTTGTTTGGTTTTAAAACATTTGAGTGTACTTTGTTCTATGGAATGGTTTATAAGCATCTGTTGTGCCCACCTCGGCCGGCCGGCAAGGAAGACACAACACTGTCGGATTCTTCTCAACAGCCTTTATTGCAGGAACGCCTTGATCCTGCTACGGGGACCCGGGCACCCAGGGAGGTCTGCTTATATGCACCCCAGCACAGGGAAAGGCTTTGTGTCCTCCTGGGATAGGTTGAACCTCTGTCACCTAATTAGCATGTACATTTTACTTTTTACTGACAAGTCACATTTGTGGACTATTCCCTGACCTTTTACCTGCATACCCAAAGGCTGTACTTAAAGTGAGTTTGTTTAATAATTTAATTGAAAAAAAGAAAAAAATTTTTAAAAATTTAATTGAGCAAAATTCCTCACTAGAGTCATACCTGCTTTCACGCTGAACACTAAGAGAATTAATCAGTGAGCAATATGTTAGTGCTTAGGGATTTGGGCTGGAAAACAATCTGTTAATTAATTTAATTTATATTCATCTTTTACAGTGGATGCAAAAGTTACCCTCAATTTCCTTGAGAATTTGTAAATTTCCAGCGAACATGTATTTAGTAATGCTTTTCAGCATTTTTTTTCCACAGAGAATTTAGAGGCTGTTACTCAAATGTATATTTTATATTTGTGTATAAATCAGAACATTTATTTTCTGAATTTATAATTCTGAAATATAGAAAATCAGGAAAGTCATTCTTTCGTGATGCTAACTAATGACTCTACAGGCTGTGATATAATTTTAAACTGTAAGAACAGGGAGTCTTATATTGATCAAATGCTTGATTTTTAATCATTTGAGGAACACTGGAGACCTGGTTTGAGTCCCTGTGTTTTCAGCTAAAATGGGGCTTATATGAAGGCATGTACTCTGGACATTAAATTAGTCAAGGTCTTAATGGGAACTTCACCTTGCCAATTGATTCTGTAACGTTTTATATCAGATTGTAACTATAATCAATAGACACTCCTTTCCAGTAAAAAAAACCTTTCTACACTGTATTGTTAGAGTAGAAAAGTTCCTGGTCAAAAGTGAAACTGTCCACCTGGGTGGAGACCTAACATCCCACTTGAGTCATTCAGTCTCTTAAGAAGATACGCTCTCCTTTAGCCATGATAGAAAGATGGGTGGAAAAATTAGTCCTTAAATGAGATACTACACCATTTTTTCCCAGAATCCCCAGCCCCAGAACAGAGGCTTAGGAAGCGTAGAAGCCCTACAACAGCTATGGAAAGGTCATGTCTGCTCAGCCCTCTGAATTACTCACAAGAGCAGCACTTTCCTTTAAGTCCTCTACCTCTGAGCATACTTCCCTTAATCCTCTGGCCTTTCACCCTAACCTTTGGACTTGCTGACGTTTTCTCTAGAGCCCTCCACCCAGCTTAGACTGTCTGACTTTTCCTCCTGACTCCTGGTCCTCTTCCTCCAGGCAACAGCTGCACCAGGCAGCAGCTGCCGTTTCACTTCTTGCCTGCCCTGGGGCTTGTCTTTTAAACTATATAAAATTCTCTTTGAGCTTCCATTTGGGTCCATTATTAACTTCTTTTATTAATGAGACTAAGAACCCCAAGAGGCCCCAGTTTCCCCTGAATCAGTATGTTTTCAGAAGCTCAACAAACTACAGAGATTAAGATTTAGATGTTCTTTCCATGAAAACACATGACTTCAGGATTACGCCCATCACTCCATTCCTCAGAATAATCCAACAGAGAATTAAATTACAGTGTTTTAACATTATCATTACTGTCTGGAAATATTGAAATATAAATGCACCATAAATGGGAGTGACTTCAATACAGCCCATTTTCTAGATTGTTTCAAAAGAACTTTTAAATTGCAAACCAGCATCTCTTATCTCTTGATGGTATGGTGTGCACTTTGTGAATAGATACAATTTCTTCCTCTCTGTTTAGAAGGAATCTGAACTGAAACTGGCTGTTTCAACTTTTAAAGGAATTCCACCAAATGGAATACAAACTGAATTGAATCTCAATGTGTGATTTTAAAGACAGAACAGTTTGATGTACCTGCCTGTGTGTGCACAGGTATGTGTGCGGGTGCTCATGTCTGTTTCTGCCTTGTAATCCTGCCTAAGTACATTAAGAGAAGATTAATAGTGTCTGAGTGAACTCGAAAATTCCACCAGCATTCTACTTCTGCTGAAGGGAAGATCTATTTTATCTTTGCCACCAATGACTCCGATAGTCATAAGTATGATAATGTTTTTATAAGAATCTGCTTTTCACCAACTTCCTGCAGCTGCTTTAGTATGATGCATATTATATTATTGTTGGCCAAACATAGTTAAATATTTTGGGATGGGACTTGGGAGATGGCTTGGTGGGTAAGAGTGTTTACTTATTGCTCAAGTAGGAGAACCTGAATTCAAATCTCCCACACTTATATAAAAAATATCAGGGTGTGGCCATGTGTGCCTGTACCCCCAGGGCTGTGGGGAGCAGGGGCAAGTGGACCTTTAGGCTTTACTGGCTACCTGCCTAGCTCTAGGTTCAGTAAGATACTCTGTCTCTAGAGAGTAAGATAGGGAAGGATAGAACATTCATCCTTTTTTGGCACACGCACACGCACATACAGACACACACACAGGTGCTATTTCTAAACTAGCAAGGATGTAGGATAAGCACATATCAAATTAACTTCCAAGGTGTTTATTTTAATATATTTTTGTATCAAGCTGAATAGAGAAAAAAATGAAGATCACAAAATTGTTACAGTGCACAGGTAACCAGAAACTATATTGTCTTACTCATTTTTTATGACTGTCTTGGGGCCCAACCCGAGGGCTGTGCTTTGCCCACAGCTCTCCTCATTGGCTGCACTCAGCCGACAGAAGCTGGGCTCTCTTATCAGCTTAATTATGTGTAATCACAGGCAGCTGTGCCCATCCCTCTGCTGCTTAACTTCAATGGAATCATAACTGAAAAGTCAACATTCACGACCTCTGTAACTAATGTTACATGTATCAGTTTACCTAATTCAGAAATCTAAAATTTGTCATCTTGTGATCTGTGCTTATCTTTTTTTTTTTTTAAGATTTATTTATTGTTCTATCTAAGTACACGGTAGCTGTCTTCAGACACACCAGAAGAGGGCATCAGATCCCATTACAGATGGTTGTGAGCCACCATGTGCTTGCTGGGAATTGAACTCAGGACCTCTGGAAGAGCAGTCAGTGCTTTTAACCTCTGAGCCATCTCTCCAGCCCCTGTGCTTATCTTTTTGAGCCAATGTCTCACTACATAGCCAAGACTGGCCTCGAATTTATGACCATCCTGCTTCATCCTCATCTCAAATTAAAAGATGTTCCACCCTTAGGGCTCTTCGTTTTGTTTTTAAATAGTCTTAAGACCCTTCGTTTTATCATCTTGCCACCAGCCCTCCATGTATCCAGGCTACCCTTATCTTCAGTGATCTCAAATGCAACAGAAAGAAAAGTATATTATTTGCTGAATTCCTCGTCCCCTTAAAATCCCATGTTTGCTGACATGAGGCTGCTTTCTTCTCTGCCACAATTCTAAAGAGTTTTTCTATTTCTTTCTTGTTAGGTGGTGACATACAGTTGTTTAGAGATTCATAATATCTCATTATCCTCTTAATATCTGTAGACCATGTGATGTTGCCCTTCTTATCATTAATAAGCTTTGTTTATTTTTAATTTTATTGTTTAACCTGAATAAAAGCTAGTAAATTCTATCAATTGTTTCAAAGGATAAGCTTTGGTTTCATTGATTTTCTACTTAGTTTTCTCTGTCAAGATATTGTTTTTTTTAAAATCTATTACATTTTAATTATTACTTGTATATATATATGTGTGTGTGTGTGTGTGTGTGTTCTATAACATATGTGTAGAGGTTTTAGTACAACTTTCAGGTATCATCTTTTTCCTTCTCTCTGTGGGTCCCAGGAACAGAACCCAAGCTCTCAAGCTTGGTAGCAAGTACCTTTCCCACTGAGCCCGCTCTCCCTGCTTGCTGGTTTTCCTTTTCTCTCATTGCTCTTGTTAGAAGCCCAGCATAGCGATGCTAACACTTGCTGTGTGTGTACAACAGTTGTTTAGTGATCAGCCTATTCAGCTTTAGATAGTCAGTTTTACTCTAAATCAGATTCAAATGAATAGCAACTTTTATAATTGTTTTTCTTTACTCATTTTCATGATTCTTTATTTTATTTATTAGGCCTCCTCTAAGATGTGCCCTTTAACATTGCTTGTCATTTAGAACATCTCTGATGATAGTTTTCGCTCAGTTTTTATTTGAGAAAATGTTTTTTTTTAAGATTCATTTTGAAACATGCTTTATGGGTGTAAGTAATTTTTCTATCATTATTTGTAAGCCCACGTCCTGTCCTCTTGTCTTGCATAGCCTTGGATACAGTATCTGCCATTTGAATACCGTGAAGTGTCTTTTTTCTCTGATGACTTTTATATTTTTTCTTGACAACAGATATGCTGGACTGCCTTGTGCTTGGTGGTGGTGTTAATTTCTCAGCTGTCTTGGTAGTTTTATTACTGGGATCCTAAGATTGAGGGGACAATGTCTGTTATTAATTTTTAAAACTTTATTAGTTACTTTTATCTTGTTTATTACACTTTTTCTTCAAAAATATTTTTGTTAATTATCTGATTTTGTTATACATTTTATTTTCAATGGTCCCCATCTCCTCCCAAATCCACCCCCCCTATTTCCACACTACCTGTTTGTGCCAACTCTTTTTAACACATCAAATTCTATTACTGTAAAGTAAATACTCCCTGTTAGTAATACTGGATTCCATATTCTTTTTTTTTCCAGTGGTTTTTTTATTGGACATTTTATGTATTTACATTTCAAATGTTTTCCCCTTTCCCGGTTTCCCTTCAAGAACTCCCCTTATCCCATCCTCCTCCCCTTGCCTCTATGAGGGTGCTCCCCTTCCCACCAACCCATGCCCACTTCACCACCTGGCCTTCCTCTATACGGGGGAATCGAGCCTTCACAGGACCAAGAGCCTCTCCTCCTATTGGGATCATACAATGCCATTCTCTGCTACATATGTGGCTGGAGCCATGGGTCCCCCCCCCCCCCCGAGTGTACTCTTTGGTTGGTGGTTTAGTCCCTGGGAGCTTTGGGGTGTCTGTTTGGTTGATATTGTTGTTCTTCCTATGGGGTTGCAAACCCCTTCAGCTCCTCCAGTCCTTTCTTTAACTCCTCATTGGGGACCCCGTGCTAAGTCCAAGTGTTAGTTTTGAGCATCCACCTCTGTATTTGTCAGGCTCTGGCAGAGCCTCTCAGGAGACAGCTATAACAGGCTCCTGTCAGCAAGCACTTCTTGGCATCTGCAATAGTGTCTGGGTTTGGTGACTGTATATGGGATGGATCCCCAGGAGGGGCAGGCTCTGGATGGCCTTTCCTTCAGTCTCTGCTTCACACTTTGTCTCTGTATTTCCTTAGACAGGAGCCCTTCTGGGTTAAGAATTTGGAGATGAGTGGGTAGTCCTATCCTCCAACCAGGGGCCTTGGTCTAACCTCTGGATAAGGTCTCTTCAGGTTCTCCCTCCCCTTTGTTAGGCATTTCAACTAATCTTATTCCTGTTGCGTCCTAGGAGCCTCTTGCTTTCCTGGCATCTGGGACTTGCTGGTGGCTACCCGGAGTTTGCCATCCCCCATTGCTACACACCTCTGTTCAAATCATCCCTCTGTATATCATCACTGTCTCCTCCTATGCCTGATCCTGCACCCCTTTTCCCCCTCTTCCTCCCTTCCTCTCAAGTCCCTCCCACCCTCTACTTCCAGTGAGTATTTTGTTCCCCCTTCTAAGAAGGACTGAAGCATCCACATTTTGGTCTTCCTGCTTCTTGAGCTTCATATGGTCTGTGAATTGTATCTTGAGTATTCTGAGCTTTGGGGCTAATATTGACTTACCAGTGAGTGCATACCATGTGTTCTTTTGTGACTGAGTTACCTCATTCAGGATGATATTTTCCAGTTCCATCCATTTGCCTGAGAGTTTCATGAATTCATCATTTTTAATAGCTGAGCAGTACTCCAATGTGTAAATGCACCACATTTTCTGTATCCATTCCTCTGTTGAAGGACATCTGGGTTCTTTCCAGCTTCTGGCTATTATAAATATGGCTGCTATGAACAGAGTGAAGCATGTGTCCTTGTGATATGTTGGACCATCTTTTAGGTATATGCCCAGTAATAGTATAACTGAGTCCTCAGGTAGTACAATGTCCAATTTTCTGAGGAACTGCCAGACTAATTTCCAGAGTGGTTGTGCCAGCTTGCAATCTCACCAACAATGGAGGAGTGTTCCAGAGTCCACATTTTTAAAGACAACTAACTGATGCTCCATCTCCCAGCACCTATCAGGTACAATAGTTCCTTATACACAGCTAGGACTTTCCTCTCACCTCCCCACTCCGTGCTGTGGGTCTGGCTTGAGTGTGTGCAGGTGCTGTGCATAATGTCACAACCACTCTGAGTTTAAATGTGCAACAGTCCTGCTGTGTCTGAAAAATAGTTTGCTTGTTACCCCACCCCCACCCCGCCTCCCCCACACCCAACTCTGGCTGCTACAATCTTTCTGACCTGTCTTCTGTAATGGTCCTGGAGTCTTGGGAGGAGGAGTAGGGAGATAAAAAGTAAGCTCTAGGACATTTAAGGTAATTTTCTGAGCAGCAACATTCATGACAGCCAGAGCGCTCTGCAGCTCAGCCTCTGTAGGTAAGAGCTTTCTGCTGGGGAACTGGAGTCCTTTCTACTTCCAACGTGCTGACCTCTGTAGTACCTGGAGATGTGATCTGCTGTTTTGTTTTCTTTTGTTTTGTTTTCATCACACACTTAAAAAAACACTTGAAAGAAAAGAGGAACTCTGTGAGCTTATTTTTTTTAATACAACAGTTTTGTGTGGGTGTCCTTTTGATTGTTGGGACAATATAGAGTGTGTGTTTTGTTGAAGATTCCCCAGTCAGACAGACAAAGATATGAGCAAGCACGCATGGCTGCAACTCTATTACCACGCTAACACCCTCAGTAATGTAGAAGATGGAAGCATGCCTACTTTTCTTTCCACCACAAACTTTAGATGCAGTCCTGTTCCAGAGATCAGAATTCCAGCCACCTAACACAGGAACAAATTCCAGTTTAAGTGACTTTGACTGCTGTGTCTTGTCAACCAGTAGATGAACCAGTAGTTCAGCTACCTGCCTTTTTTTTTTTAACCTTCTGAAATGCTCCTTTGAGACTGACTGTAGGCCAAACCCAACACTCATTGCTCTCTTGTTCTCTCCTCAGAGTCTTTGGATCTGAAGTTAGTAACCCCTGGATACCTGACCTAACCATCATTTCTGAGAAATCTGAGCCCCGTGGATCGGTTTGCTCAAGCTGTGGCTGCAGACTTCACTCTGTTTTCTGGACTTTATGTGCAGGAATGCAAAGAATTACCCAGACTGATGACTCTTAGAGACCCATTTCTCCCTATCTCCATCATGTGACTGATCTCCAGTCGCTGCTCAGCCTCAGTGTTCCCATGTAAGATGTGACAGCCTCATCGAGAGTCCTTGACTCAAGGCACATATTATGTCTTGAGGAGCTAGAACTCTTAACACTCCCACAGTTCCCCAAGAGGGTCACCAGCAGTGACAATGACACCTAGGCTCTGGTTACAGAATTCCATCCACTGAAGATACCATGACATTTAGAAATCACTGCCACTTTGTGCTGCACAAGCTGGAAAGTGACACCTGTCCTCCCTGGTCCTTCCTCAATGGTGGTGCATAACTGTGTTTTAGCCACATCTTCCTGTCTCGAAGCTTCTGAGTGTGCGTGAGGGTATTTGAATCAAAGCCTTTCTTGGCCATAATGGATCATGCTGATGCTCTGCCCTATAATGGAAGCAGTCTCTTTTACAATGTACTTTAAATCATTTCTCTTAGTTGAGCCTCTCTTTAAGTTTTGAAAGGAAACATTCCTTTCTCCCTTTAGGTTCTCATCATATTATCTGCTACATGATGCTCAGTCCCCTTAGCTTACTCTCCCATCTCAAGGCATTCCAGTGCCTCTGCCATGGCACAAGGCTCTCTCCTAATCAATCTCATTTGGCCAATGACATTTAGAGTATTTAAGAAACACGTACTGTGTTATCAATGCAGAGTGCTCTGAGAGGTTCCATTCTGAGAGGCCAGATGAGAAAGATCACACAGGGCTTTATGGTTATCATTCCAAAGTCAGCTCTAGAGAAGTCTTATTGCAGGGCAGCAGCTCACTGGGTTGCACATTTGAGTTCCCAGAGGCCAGACTTCTTGTTGCAGGATGTTTCTGAGAATGTCTACATTGCAGCCCAAGCACCCATCAATTTAGAGGCAAGTGTCTGAAGAACAGGGCAGTGTGGGAGCATGTAACTCAGCCTCCTAGAAGCCCGCTAAACTGGTTTAACCCGATTCTAGTTCTTATGAGGTTTTGAAGGAAACCCCAGTGTCAGCCTTGAGCAAAATGTAGGGCTGGAATATAAAGCTTTCAGAAGCGGGCAGAATTGTAATTATGATGATGAGTGAAATCTTAAATGGTTAAAGGCTCCTCTTGTGGAAACATGTTCCAACCTGAGCTGACGGAACCCATTTCTCTCTGACACAGCCTGAAGACCTTGCCCAACTGTTTCTGGTGTCTTATTTACTCTTGCAATTTGTGACATGTGGTAAGAGATTTGCACGCAATTCTCAATGAGTACAATGTGGGGACAGAGTTGAAAAGGCTTGGATCTGCTGTGGGGGGAAAAAAGAGAACGTTTAAATAGTTAACAAGTTTAACAAGAAGCTGGAATTTTAAAAATATTTAATTATAAAAACTTTTGTAGTGGGACACACACACACACACACACACACACACACCTTTCTCCCTGGTTAGTAGTCTGATCACTGTCAGCCGGAAGCCAACATGTGGACAACATCATCTGGCATGTGCTCACACTGGCCTTTTTCAGAAAGTCCCTTCCCACCTTCCAATCACCATCACTTGTTTTTTTCTCTCTGAAAGACCAACTCCTCCTCATACCTTAAGATATATCTGGAAAATTCTTTGGGCACATGGAGACTTCTCCAAAAGGACCTTGTTGTTTTCCACATTGTATTTTCATAACATAGCTCATACCTCTTTGGTAATGTGCACCCTATGATGTGGTAATACATCAATTAAAAAAAAATCCTTTCTTTCTCACTAGACAAGAGAGCTATCAAAGGTAAACTTATGTCTTCTCTGCCTTTCCCACAGTACCTTCAACATAGAAAATACAAAAGGAGTGAATGAGCAAAATTCTTTGATTTATTTTTCCTTTGTGTTTGTGAGTAGGCACATAGGTGCCTGTGTGTGTGTGTGTGTGTACATTACATGTGTGCTTTTGTATTAATGTGTATGTGTGTGAGTCCATGTGTGTGGAGGCATGTATGTGTGTGTGTGTGTGTGTGTGTGTGTAAAACTGAAGAGCTCACCAATCAGGCTTGATCACCAGGGATCTACTTGTCGCTGTCTCCTCTGAGTTGGGATTAAAACCTCATACAGCCATACCTGACTTAAAAGCAAAACTAAAAAGCTTCTGAAAGGCAAAGGATACCATCAATGGTACAAAATGGTAGACTACAGAGGGGGATTTTTACCAATTCCACATCCAATAAAAAACTAATATTCAAATATATAAAAAAACCCAAGAAACTAGATACTAAAAAACTAAATAATTCAATTAAAAATGTGGTACAGATCTAAATAGAGAATGTTCAACAGAGAAATCTCAAATGGCTGAGAAACATTTAAAGAAATGTTCGACATCCTTAGCCATCAGGAAAATGCAAATCAAAACTACTTTCAGAGTCCATCAAATACCTGTCAAATTGGTTATGATCAATAACACAAGTGACAGCACAAGCTGGTGAGGATGTGGGGCAAGGAGAACACTCCTCCACTGCTGGTGGGAGAACAAACTTGTACAGCCACTATGGAGATCAATATGGTTGTTCTTCCAAAATTGGGATTCAATCTACTTCAAGAGCCAGCTTTACCACTCTTGGTCATATAATTTTTTTTTTTTTTTGTGCACTTAGTCTTTTCTTTTGTTTTTCTTTTTTTTTTGATTTTTAATATTTTTATTACATATTTTCCTCAATTACATTTCCAATGCTATCCCAAAAGTCCCCCATAGCGCCCCCCACTTCCCTACCCACCCATTCCCATTCTTTTGGCCCTGGCATTCCCCTATATTGGGGCATATAAAGTTTGCAAGTCCAATGGGCCTCTCTTTCCGTTGATGGCCGACTAGGCCATCTTTCGATACATATGCAGCTAGAGACAAGAGCTCCGGGGTTCTGGTTAGTACATCATGTTGTTCCAACAATAGGGTTGCAGATCCCTTTAGCTCCTTGGGTACTTTCTCTAGCTTCTCCATTGGGAGCCCTGTGATACATCCAATAGCTGACTGTGAACATCCACTCCTGTGTTTGCTAGGCCCCGGCATCGTCTCACAAGAGACAGCTATATTTGGGTCCTTTCAGCAAAATCTTGCTAGTGTATGCAATGGTGTCAGCGTTTAGAAGCTGATTATGGGACGGATCCCTGGATACAGCAGTCTCTAAACGGTCCATCCTTTCATCACAGCTACGAACTTTGTCTCTGTAACTCCTTCCCTGGGTGTTTTGTTCCCAATTCTAAGAAGGTGCACAGTGTCCACACTTTGGTCTTCATTCTTCTTGAGTTTCATGCGTTTATCAAATTGTATCTTATATCTTGGGTATCCTAATTTTTGGGCTAATATCCACTTATCAGTGAATACATATTGTGTGAGTTCTTTTGTGATTGTGTTATTTCACTCAAGATGATGCCCTCCAGGTCCATCCATTTGGCTAGGAATTTCATAAATTCATTCTTTTTAATAGCTGAGTAGTACTCCATTGTGTAAATGTTCTTGGTCATATAATTAAAGCATGTTCCATCCTACCACAAGGAAAATTTCTAAGCCTTGCAGCTTTATTCATCAGAGTCAGAAACTGGAAACAACTTAAATGTCCCTCAACTAAAGAATGAATAAAGAAAATGTGGTGCATGTTATTCAGCAACTGAAAATAAAAACAACAAAAAGATATCATGAAAATTGCAGACAAATGGACAGAACTAGAAAAAAAAATCATTCTGGGTGAGATAGCCCAGACCCAGAAAGATAAATATGATAGGTATTCACTTCTAAGTGGACACTAGCCGTTAAACTATTGGAGTCCGAGGGTAGCCCACAAACCACACAAACACTGACAGGGATGCTTTATTGGATGCACACCTTTAAAGCTGATTGATCAGGGTCATAGCTCAGAATTTGGAAGTCATGGAACATCTTTCCCTGTCAGCTTATAAAGCCTAAAACCTCAAAATCCACAATGAGCTTATATACAGGTACAGGAAGTGCTGCCTGGTGGTTAGCTCTGACTCAAGCCATTTTAAGCATAACAGTTCATATTCACCTTTAATTTGATGGGTCCTTCATAAAGCTTTATGGAATTTCTTAAGATTAACAAACCTCACTGCTGTGCAGTGGTGGTGCATGCCTTTAATCCTAGCACTTGGGAGGCAGAAGCAGGCAGACTTCTGAGTTTGAGGCCAGTCTGGTCTACAGAGTGAGTACCAGGACAGCCAGTGCTACACAGAGAAACCCTGTCTCAAAAAACCAAAAAGAGAGCAGGAAAAAAAAAAGATTAACAAATCTGATACAGCACATAACAGGATATATGACCAGCATGGCCTTGCTCTGGGTCAAGTTCTTTTTTTGTGTTAATAACTGTCAGACATATTATAGTAACAATATGAAATAGCTGGCAGGTGTGGAACAAATGGCTACAGCTATGCTGAGGGCTGGGGCAGGCCTCAACAGAAGAAATGATAACCAAGCTACAATCCGTAGACCCAGAGAGGCTAGGTAGAGGGAGTGCTTGGTGGGATGCATGGACCTCCCTGGGAAAAGGAAATAGAATAGAATTTGGGGGTGGACTTGTGGAAGATGGGAATGGCAGCAGGAGGGATCTAGTCTCTGAGGGGAAATGGGGTAGAGTGGGGAGTGCAGAGAAAGATTTCTGGAACTGGGCATTTGGGGGGCCAGTGTGGAACCCTAGTGTAGAGGAACCTTTTTGGAGTCTGTGAAGGTGATCCTAGTGAGGACTCCTCATAATTGGGGATGGTGGATGAGTCTTAGCTGGCCATCTCTTGTTTCTAGGACAGGTTTTGAGTGGCAGGACTGGGTTGTATTCAGTTGAGTTGTTTTCCAAGAGGGTCCCATGGAAACCCCCAAACCATCCAGGGTGATGCTAAGTCAGAGTCTTGCTCTCTGAAAACTGATGGCGGGACCCCACTGCCAATGACAACACCCTCACAACTCCATTGAATATGGAGAAGAAAGCTGGTGCTTCCATGGAGCCTTCACCCTTATATTCTAGTCTATTTTATGCAGGAAGGTATTCTGCAGGCTACCAAAAGAGAAACATAGACACTACCCAGCAAAAAACATTTGACCTACAATCTATCCTGCCTGCAAAATATTCTAGGCAATAGTGGCACAGTACTTGTGGGAATTGAAGGGTCCAGCCTAACATTGCAAACTCCATTTTGCTTTCAGATTCCATTTTATGATTAACTTGCCCTCTGAATGAACTCAGCTACTGGAAAAATTCCAACTAGTTCCAGGAGCCATGTCACCCTGGTAACAATCAAATTTCCCCTGAGCAAATAGCTACTCCATGCCTAGCAGCAACCAATCAGTTGTAGAAGGGATTTATTAGAGTAGATTGATTAAGCTAATAACCATTGTTCATACCAAGCTAAAATCATTACTAGCCAATAGAAGTACACCAAGCAAATGTCAACCAATCATGTAACTGCCAAGTTGCAAAGTCCCTCACCCTGCTACAGAAACCATGATAAAAAGGCAAAGCTTGGACCTGCTCAGGACCTTTCACACTTTCCACTGTGCTGAAGAGGTTGAAGGGTCCAAAATCCAGCATGAATAAAGACTCTTTGCTTTTGCATATGAATTGGACACCTGGTAGTCTCTGGTAGTTTCTGGGGACCTTGTGATCTGGGCATAACAGGAATAGCCTCCCAATGCCTGATTTGACTTAAAGCCCACTCCACAAGAAGTAACCCATACCCAACATTGCTTGGGTAACCAAGAACAAGAGACTATAGAACCGAGAGATGTAGGGTAAAACCAAACATGACTGATCTTGAAAAAAAATCAGTAACATGATTTCTAATGATACTCTGCTATACTTATAGACCAGTGCCTTAACTAGTCATCTTCAGAGAGACTTCCTCTGTCAGCAGATGGGGACAAATATAGAGCCACAGTCAGGCATTATTTGGAAAGGCAGTCTAAATTGGAGGTCTTCATCAAATCCCTCCCCTCAGAGTCCAGGCATTCTCTCAGAAGAGGGGGAAAAAGATTTTAAGAGCCACAGTGTATGAAGGGTACCAATACAACAACTAAATCAACGAAAAAGGCATGTATGAACTTATAGAGACAAAAGCATCAAGCACAGGGCACTCATGGATCATTACTAAGTCCTTTGAATATATATTACACCGTTAGTATTTTTATCAGATTCCTGCCAATGAGAAGAAGTGAGTCTTTAATTCTAGCTAACTGTAGTACTTGCCCTTGTAACTCTTCAATATAAACGTTTTTGCTCCATCTTTTTATATTTTACTTTGTGGTGTTTGGATGTTGTCTCTTAGAAGCCTGTTTTTGTTCTTGGTGTTGTTGCTGTTGTTTTTGTTGTTGTTGTTGTTTCTAGTGAGAGACAGAAAGGGAGTGGATCCAGAGGGAAAAGGAGGTTTCAAGGAACTGGGAGGAGTAGAAGGAGGGTAAACTGTAATCAGGATACATTATATGAGGAAATAATTTATTTCCATTA
Source organism: Mus caroli (assembly GCF_978045245.1). Taxonomy (NCBI): domain Eukaryota; kingdom Metazoa; phylum Chordata; class Mammalia; order Rodentia; family Muridae; genus Mus; species Mus caroli. Next base: position 123,496,791 of record NW_028227258.1, on the reverse strand, counting down.
ATAGAAAGAAACAACATGGAAATGCTGTTTCATGGGGCTTATTTATGAATGCCTTTTGAATTAAAAATTTAAACCCTCACTCATTCAAGAGCAAAAATATTGAAATCCATACTAAGGTTATTTTGCAGTGTGTGTGTGTGTGTGTGTGTGTGTGTGTGTGTGTGTGTGTGTGTTATCTGCTAACATTAGACATCTGGATTTTTATGTTCTAAGAAGCACGTCCACATATTTTTGAAGCCTTGCAGAAATCTCCTGTCTGCAGATGGTCACATCCATGATTCCACAATTGAAGATTGAATTGCCAGTTGTTTGGTGACCTGATCCACTAGTGCCTTCTCAGGACACAGCAACTCTCGTCTGCTCATTGAGCTGGCAGTAGGATTTTATGCCCATGTGAATCATGAGCTCTAGCATGGTTCATGAAACAGATCGAAACTGCTTTTGAATTTTCTTTTGTTCTATCACTTGCATAATAGAGTTTTAGCACTTACAGATAGACAATTTTGTGTCAACACCGTCTTCCACATTTGCATAGATTTTTGTCCCTGTCTTCACTACTTTTCCCTTGGCTGTCATAAAACATCCTGAAACAAAGCAATTTAAGTTTTCATTTGGGCTTAGTTTGAGGACATAGCCTCTGTAGGGGAAGTCCCAATAGCAGAAGCCCAAGGCAGCTGCTCATGTGTTACTGGGGTCAGGAAGCAGAGAAAGAGGGAATGGTGGCTAGAGCTCACTTTCTCCTTTTCATGAATTCCAGGATCCCAGTCAGAGAATGGTGCTATCTTCCTTCAGTGCAGGTCTTCCCACCTCCAATAATCCCCATACCCAGAAGCGCCTTTCATAGCTGCTTCCAGAGTCTTCCAATGTCACAGTTCCCTACTGGAGCTCCTCTTCCCAGATCATCTGTACTTCTCTGCACCTCCAACTCCCATAACAAGAAATTAATATGCCATTCCTACTAGCATGTGTTCAAGGATTGCCAGAGAATTTATCTCCTCCTGCCCATGATTAAGTCACTTGTTCTGCAGCAGCTGCTCCTGGTGGGACTGGAACATCCTGGTATATTCAGATCTCCACAGCACATTATACAATAATGTCACTAGGTCCTTACTGGTCACTAGGGAAGGAGACTGATGTATTAAAAGGCCAAGAGGATCCCTAAAGTATAGCAGGAGTTCACAGCACATCTGTTGCAAAGTTTTCTGGCACCCACACAGCATCAACCATGACCTGTAGGAGCTGCACACAGGAGCATCACAGACACCATTTCTATGGAGCATTTGCAGCTATTGTTGTAGCAACTTCTGGGGCTGACTGTCATCTGCTGCTGTGTGCTGGGAACAGGTGCTATTTCAGGGATTTTCCCACAGAACCAAGTGTGGTGGTCAGAACCTTAAATCAAACAGTGAGAGTAGACAATGAAGCAAAAGTTAAATGAGCAAGTGGTTTTTGCTAAAAAAAAGTCACTGTCACTAGTACTATCTAGGCCATAAAACTATATTGGAAAGATATGGCAGGGGAAATGAGTTATTTTATTATATATCTTTAGGATAAAATAGAAGTAAATAGGTTTTAGGTTGAAGACAGTCCCATGTAGTTTTAAGTACTCCTGATGATGATAATGTATATGTCTATGTACCACATGCGTGCCTGGTACCCAAGGAAGTAAAATGAGGGTGTCAAATCCCCTGGAACTGGAGTTACAGACTGTTGTGAGTGGCCAGGTGGGTGCTGGGAACCTACCTTTGCAAGGTCAACAAGAGCTTGTAACCACTGAGCTACCTTACCAGTCCCCAGATAGCATATTTTTATTTCTGATTTTGGTATTATTATATAAATAGTGATTATTAAATACACTAATATGGGTTGATTCAATATAAAACTCCAAACTATCTAAATAGTAGAAAGAGATCATCAAAAGGGCTGCCTACTTCTCATTTGTCTAGAGGTTTCTGGATGGAAGATATTAGTGAGAAACCAGGAGACCTTGTGGTCATTTCTTTTGTCAGTGTTGGTTCTGTAGCAATCATGCTCACACGAAGCCTCCCACCTGCCTGTCATGCCACCCCTGTCTCTTTTCCTGATTTGGTTGCTGCTTATAAAGGATTCTTTCTATTGTTTTCAATGGAAATGACTGTTGTTTGTTCTATTGGTATGGGGAAGGGCACTGTCAGATAACTGTCACCTAGCTAGTAGCCTCAAACTATTTTCTCAAAAAGCTAAATGTTTTGCTCTTTGGAGTTGGAGAGCAATACACAATGAAGGCATAGGTTAAAGAAGAAGAGCTTATTCTGTGTCAGTGGATCTCATACAGTGTGAGAGCAAAGAATCAATCAGAGAAACTTCAGTTCTCTTCGGTTGGGTCTTGGGTCTCTACCAAAGCCCAGTGTCTTGGTGGACAGAGTGTCACAGAGTTTAATTAAGCTATTAATTAAACACCACAGTTTACCTTCAGTGAGAAGAGCTCACTGTTCTTCGCAAAGGTCCCATTTGTGGAGGGCATGCTATGCCTGCAGATAGATGTCCTGTGGACAGTTTCTGCTCCAGAGCTTTGGAAATCCTCACACCTGCAGAACAGAACCACAGCTTCTCTCCCAGAGGCTATGTGCAGCGGAAGCTTTACATGGGAGAATCAAAGCTACCCATTTTGACCCACTGAAGGCCCATTGAGGTTCAAAGGTCTTTGTGGGGTAAATGAGATGTGTCATTAACCCTGCTGCTCTGCCCACTCTAGCTTTGCCATCCTCTTCCAGGTACGGATCCCTAGAGAATCTCTCATGAAGTTTATGAGAGATGCCTACAAGCCATCCTTCCTGTCAAGCCTCCTCCTCACTGATGAGGACCCTATGGCTTTCCTTATCCACACAACTGTCTCACCAGCATCTCATTTTAACAACATCTCACTTGGTGGGATTAGCTTAGTACTCATCCCTGGGAATAGTCTCTAACTGAGACAGTTGGAGCTATTAATTCAGTATATCTGGATAATCCAGAGCTGGTACTCATCACAGTTGCTTGGGCGTGGGAATTGTGGGAACTGATGCAGAAGAAGTCAACCAGTCAGTGTGGGCTGCAACCCTAATGATTATAGGAATGAATGTTGTAGTTCATTCTCTTGCTGCCTCCTCCTCAACCTTCACTGCCTCTCTTTCTCCCTCTTTTCCTCCCTCCTCCTCTTCCTGTGCTTTCCTCCTTTCTTCTCCAAGTGTATTGCCCTCCACAGCTGCTAATAGTCATCTTCCGTCAATGGTGCCAAACAACTTGGAGATGCTAACATGGCCAAGGAATGAAAAGCTGAAGGAGATGTTGGAGTAAGCCAGGCCCAGATGGAAGTACTTGTATTTCATCCTGTCAATGTGGGGGCAGATGATTCAGCAAGGCAATTTTGTCTCCTAAGAAGCGACACTTCAGAAATAGCAATGAAATGGGTCTCTGTACTCTCAGAGGGTAAATGACTAAGGGAATGTTCCAGCTTGGGCATGAATTGGCTTAGGAAGAAACTCCGCTAATATTCAGGACAATTCTTATGGCCTCATGACTCAAAAGTTGGTTAGATCCACTGAGGAAGTGAACAAATTACGTATATTGATTATCTCTACCAAGTCGGCCACATATATTCACGAACATTGGCTATGATTTTATTGCAAGTTTGTGGTGATTTTTATTAGAGAAGTAATGGAATTTCTTTTCATCCTCTCCTTCACCCATTAAAGTGAATTGATGTTTGTGCATTATGATAATTTCTGTATAGCTCAGGGACATTGGAGCCACATTGTTCTCATTCCCAACTGAACTTGGCTTAAGTAGAAATGTATTATTGAGTTTGTATTTAAAGGATTTACAGAACAGAGATAAAGGCTCAAGGCCCCGGTCACCTTGCAAATTCACCATGCTGCATTACACGTTTACTTTATTGCCTTGTTTATTGTAAGGAAAAAATGTTCACAACAAGATGAGAAATACTGACAGCTTCAGAACACTCAGCTACAATATGGGGGTGGTAGTTCTGGAGACCTCTATCAAAATTGTGTGTACAAATGAACAAGGATTAGAAAAATAAACAAGTAGCAGGAAGGTTAAAACTAAACAAAGCTAAACACTTTGTTCTTGATGTATGTGTGTTGTCAGACTGTCATAGTCACTGCTCTGTTGGTGAACAGATACCATGACCAGGGGAACTCTTAGAACATAAAGCATTTAGTTTGCGGTCTGCTTACAGTTTTAGAGGGTTGCTCTGTGAATGTCATGCCTGAAAGCAGACAGGTTGGCACTGGCCTGGTATGGGCTTTTGAAACCTTAAAGCCAATCCCCAATAACACACCTCCTCCCATAAGACCACACCTCCCCCTCTTTCTCAAACAGTTCCACTAACTGGGGAGCAAACATTCAAATGGTGACCCTATGCGGGTCATTCGCATTTAAACTATTACAAACTCACAAGAGAGTTCCCCACATTAACACTCACTCTCCAGTCACCCCTGTCCACAGTGTGGCAGTCTGAAGATAACTTTTCCAAAGATGCTTGGGGTACAAGTGCAGGGCAGGGATTCAACTGCTTTCTACATGACCTCTGAATATCTCAGATGCTACTAATATCTTTAAGTTCTTAGGAGCACATCAATGGCAGCATGCTAAGCACCCTCCTGGAAACACTAAAATTATGTGTGCTTTGTCTTCTAGAAAAAGAGAACTACTTATTTCCAGAGAGAACATAGTAAAATCTAAGGTTGTTTTTTGTTATTTTTATTTTGTAATATTTTGTTTGGGTGCTTGAGATAACATTTTTTTTTAACCAACTAAAAATAAGGAGTGTACATTTTCTGATGACAATCGTTAATTCACTGAAAAAATAGTCATTCCAATATAATTTACTTTTTGTTAGTTTAAGATGAAGATGTGAATAGACAGAAGAAGAGGCTGTATGACTTCTAGAATGAAGGTAATGCAACTTTTTTGGTTTAAAAAACATTACTTCTGTCCTAGTACTCTGAGATATCTAGCCTCTGGGTCCTGGCTCTCCAGGCAGAGGCCAGGGTGGGCTCAGTTTCCTGCATGAGTCTCAAGCTGGACCAGCTATTGGTTGGCCACTCTCACAATTGCTGCTTGTTGTATGGCCTGATGCTATTTGTATTCTGATGTTAGTTCTGCTTCCTCAAGAGGGGTTGCCCTGCCCCCAGCAGGCCATCATGAACACAGGTGGTCTCATGTGAAATTTCTTCCAATTTTAACTGGTCAATAAAGGCTAGACCCTGAGATTGGGCAGTGAAGGGGAAACGATTGGAGATTTGAGAGTAGGAGCAAGTAGAGGGGAGAAGAGGACCAGAGGGGAAGAAGAGAGGATAGAGGAAGAGTGGGGGGCGGGGGGGAGGCATGATGGACCAGAACCACATGGCCAGGAGAAACTACAAGTAACAAGGGGTCTTATAGCTGGGGAATAAGTTAATGTAGAGTGAGATCTGCCCAATCTAGGCATATAGCTTATGATTATAATAACTTGATTTCATGTTTTTAATATGGGTTTATTGAGGTTAGAACTTCCAACAACATCTGCTCTACCTTTACCCCAGCACATCTTGTAGCAGGACAAATAGTAGGTTAAAGATTTTATGGCTGGATTGGTGTCCTGATCCTTCCACTGGAAGTCTTGCCTAGTTACAGAAGATGGCCCATTCAGACTTTGTATCCCTCAATTCTAGTTATCTTAGCTAGGGTCACCATGATAGATTCCTGAAAGTTTCCATTGCACTTGCCTCCAAATTGTCCCACAATTCCAATTGTTCCTCCCAGTACTCCATCCCTCTATCATCCCCCTACCTATACCTCCTGTTCCTGTCTCCACATTCCCCAGTCTACCCACAATATCTGTTCTAATTCCCCTTTACATGGCAGGTCATTTAACCCTCTTTGAGTCCTCATTGTCTTTCTGGTCTGTGAATTGTAGCATCATTATCCTTGATAGAACCATTCAAGATGAGGGAAAAAAATGTCAATGAAGTGATTCCAAATGATTTTTTGCTGTACTTGTAGACAGGTTCCTAATGTAATCCCCATGAGGGAAATTTTATTCAGCAACTGCTGGAAACAGATTCAGGCACCCACAGCCAAACATTATGAGAGCTTGGAGAGTCCTGCAGAAGAAGGAAAGGAAAGATTGCAGGAGCCAGAAGGATCAAGGATACCACAGGAAAACCCACAGTACCAACCAATCTGGACTCAGAAAGGCTCACTGAGACTGAACTGACAATCAGGGAGCCTGAATGGGTCTAACTTAGGCCATCTGTATATGTTACAATTGTGTACTTTGGTGCCTTTGTGGAACTCCTAGCAGGGGAAGTTGGGGCTGTTTCTGACACTTTTGTTTGCTTTTGGTACCTTTCCCTCCAATTGGGTTGCCTTGTCCAGCCTTGATAGGAGAAGAGATGCCTGGTCTTATTGCAACTTGATGCACTGTATTTGATTGATATCCCTAGGAAGCCTGCCCTTTTCTAAGAAGAAATGAAAGCATAGATGTGGAAGGATGAGAAGCAGAGGGATAGAGAGAAGGGGAGGGGGCAGTTATGGTGGGGATGTAATATATGAGAGAATAAATTAATAAAAATATTGTTACAGCCAAGTTGCCATGAGCAGCCTGCTCTCCCAGAAGGAACCTTTAATTTCCTGCCACCTCTCACTCCAACTTCATCAAACCTGCAGATCTTGAAGAATACATGTAAGCTTTTCTTCTCTTACCCATCTTCTGGATTCTCTGAGCCCTTTTAGCGAAGCCAAGCTGCCCTGAGCAGCCTGCTAGCCCAGGGGAACCTCCACTCTCCTGCTACCTCTCTCCACTCACCCTCATTGGACCAGAGGCTCCTGAACCATACAGACCTACAGGTCCAGAACCATATAACCCAAAAGACACCAATCAGAGCCCTGCCACAACAAGACCATCAAGGTTCCTTCTCCATCCCCAATACCTACTAAAGCAAGAACATCCAGGGACCCAAACCATCCAAATGGCTAAGGCCCTCGAAAGAACACAATCAACAAAAGCCAGGGCACCTCTAAAGTACAGCTATCCTATTACAGCAAGCTTGGATATCCTAACACAATATAAACACAAGAAAATGACCTTAAATCCAATCTTATAAAGGTAATAGAGGCATTTAAAAAGGAAATGAATAAAACCCTTAAAGACATACAGGAAAATACAATCAAACAGGTGAAGGAAATAAAACTATGCAAGACCTGAAAGTAGAAATAGAAGCAAACCCTTCTCAATAGTCACAAATAACATAAAATATCTTGGTGTGACTCTAACTAAGGAAGTGAAAGATCTGTATAATAAAAACTTCAAGTCTCTGAAGAAAGAAATTATAGAAGATCTCAGAAGATGGAAAGATCTCCCATGCTCATGGATTGGCAGGATCAACATTGTAAAAATGGCTATCTTGCCAAAAGCAATCTACAGATTCAATGCAATCCCCATCAAAATTCCAAATCAATTCTTCAACGAATTAGAAAGTGCAATCTGCAAATTCATCTGGAATAACAAAAAACCTAGGATAGCAAAAACTCTTCTCAAGGATAAAAGAACCTCTGGTGGAATCACCATGCCGGACCTAAAGCTCTACTACAGAGCAATTGTGATAAAAACTGCATGGTACTGGTATAGTGACAGACAAATAGACCAATGGAATAGAATTGAAGACCCAGAAATGAACCCACACACCTACGGTCACTTGATCTTCGACAAGGGAGCTAAAAACATCCAGTGGAAGAAAGACAGCATTTTCAACAAATGGTGCTGGCACAACTGGTTGTTAACATGTAGAAGAATGCGAATCGATCCATTCCTATCTCCTTGTACTAAGGTCAAGTGTAAGTGGATCAAGGAACTTCACATAAAACCAGAGACACTGAAACTTATAGAGGAGAAAGTGGGGAAAAGCCTTGAAGATATGGGCACAGGGGGAAAATTCTTGAATAGAACAGTAATGGCTTGTGCTGTAAGATCGAGAATTGACAAGTGGGACCTCATGAAACTGCAAAGCTTCTGCAAGGCTAAAGACACCATCAATAAGACAAAAAAACCACCAACAGATTGGGAAAGGATCTTCACCTATCCTAAATCAGATAAGGGACTAATATCCAATATATATAAGGAACTCAAGAAGGTGGACTCCAGAAAGTCAAATAACCCCATTAAAAAATGGGGCTCAGAACTGAACAAAGAATTCTCACCTGAGGAATACTGAATGGCAGAGAAGCACCTGAAAAAATGTTCAACATCCTTAATCATCAGGGAAATGCAAATCAAAACAACCCTGAGATTCCACCTCACACCAGTCAGAATGGCTAAGATCAAAAATTCAGGTGACAGCAGATGCTGGCGAGGATGTGGAGAAAGAGGAACACTCCTCCATTGTTGGTGGGATTGCAAGCTTGTACAACCACTCTGGAAATCAGTCTGGCGGTTCCTCAGAAAATTGGACATAGTACTACCGGAGGATCCAGCAATACCTCTCCTGGGCATATATCCAGAAGATGTCCCAACCGGTAAAAAGGACACATGCTCCACTATGTTCATAGCAGCCCTATTTATAATAGCCAGAAGCTGGAAAGAACCCAGATGTCCCTCAACAGAGGAATGGATACAGAAATTATGGTACATTTACACAATGGAGTACTACTCAGCTATTAAAAAGAATGAATTTATGAAATTCCTAGCCAAATGGATGGACCTGGAGGGCATCATCTTGAGTGAAGTAACACAATCACAAAAGAACTCACACAATATGTATTCACTGATAAGTGGATATTAGCCCAAAACTTAGGATACCCAAGATATAAGATACAATTTGCTAAACGCATGAAACTCAAGAAGAATGAAGACCAAAGTGTGGACACTGTGCCCCTTCTTAGAATTGGGAACAAAACACCCAGGGAAGGAGTTACAGAGACAAAATTCGTAGCTGTGATGAAAGGATGGACCATTTAGAGACTGCCGTATCCAGGGATCCATCCCATAATCAGCTTCTAAACGCTGACATCATTGCATACACTAGCAAGATTTTGCTGAAAGGACCCAAATATAGCTGTCTCTTGTGAGACGATGCCGGGGCCTAGCAAACACAGGAGTGGATGTTCACAGTCAGCTATTGGATGTATCACAGGGCTCCCAATGGAGAAGCTAGAGAAAGTACCCAAGGAGCTAAAGGGATCTGCAACCCTATTGTTGGAACAACATGATGTACTAACCAGAACCCCGGAGCTGCATATGTATCGAAAGATGGCCTAGTCGGCCATCAATGGAAAGAGAGGCCCATTGGACTTGCAAACTTTATATGCCCCAATATAGGGGAATGCCAGGGCCAAAAGAATGGGAATGAGTGGGTAGGGAAGTGGGGGGCGCTATGGGGGACTTTTGGGATAGCATTGGAAATGTAACTGAGGAAAATATGTAATAAAAATATTAAAAATTAAAAAAAAAAGAAATAGAAGCAATAATGAAAACACAAACTGAGGAGATCCTGGGGATGGAAAACCTAGGGAAGAAAACAGGAACAACAGATACAAGCATCACCAAAGAATATAGGAGATGGAAGAGAGAATCTCAGGCATGGAAGATGCAATAGAAGAAATTGATACATCGGTCAAAGAAAATGTTAAAGCTAAAAATTTCCTGACACAAAACATCCAGGATATCTAGGACACCATGAATAAGCCTAACCTAAGAATAATAGGAATAGAAAGTGAAGCTCCAAGGCCCAGAAAATATTTTCAACAAATCATAGAAGAAAACTTTCCCAACCTAAAGAAAGAGATGCTTACAAACATTCAAGACTTTTGTAGAACACCAATTAGACTGGACAAGAAAAAACATTTTTCCTGGAACATAATAATCAAAACAAAATCTACAGAACAAAGATCTCTCCTTGTTCTGTTAAAAGCAGCAAAGGAAAAAGGCCATGTAACATACAAAGGCAGACCTATCAGAATTACACCTGACTTCTCAACAGAGGCTCTAGAAGCTAGAAGGACCTGGACAGAAAGCTCTAAAAAAGCACAGGTAATACCCTAGACTACTATACTCGGGAAAGCTCTCAATTACCATAGATAGAGAAAGCAAGATACTTCAAGACAAATCCAAAGTCAATCAAACAATATCTATTCACAGATCCAGCGCTACAGAAAATACTAGAAGGAAAACTCCAACCCAAGGAGGATAACTACATACAAGAAAACACAGGAAATAAGTAATCCCATAACAGCAAAAATAAGGAAAACACACACACAAACACACGAACACCACCAACACAACTAACATCAAAATAACAATCACTGTTCATTAATATCTCTCAACATCAATGAATTCAATTCCCCAACAAAAAGACAGGCTAACAGAATGGAAGTGAAAACATTCTGCTGCACACAAGAAACACACCTTAGCAATACAGACATTACCTCAAAGTAAAGGGCTGGAAATGTTTTCTAAGCAAATGGATCCAAGAGGAAAGCTAGAGTAGCCATTCTAATATCTAATTAAAATAGACTTTCAACCAAAATTAATAAAAAAAGATAGGAAGAGCAATTCACACTCAAAGTCAAAATCTACCAAGATGATAGCAATTCTAAATATTTATGCCCCAAACATGAAGACACCTTTATTTATAAAATAAACATTGCTAAAGCTTAAATCACACATTGAGACAGTGGGAGACTTCACCACCCTACTCCCACCAATTGACAGGTTTTCAGACAAAAACTAAACAGAGAAATAATGAACCTAACAGACATTAAGAATGAAATGTACCTAATAGACATCTATAGAGTATGTCACCTAAACACAAAAGAATATACCTTCTTCTCAGTACGTCATGGATCCTTCTCCAAAGTTGATCATACAGTCAGTCACAAAGCAAACCTCAAGAGATACAAGAAAATTGAAGTAATGCCTTGTATCTTATCAGATCATGATGGATTAAAGCTGGACTTCAACAACAACAGAAACACTGAAAAGCCTATACACTCATGGAAATAGAACAACTCACTACTCACTGGTCTCTGGGTCAGGGAAGAATTAAAGACTTTCATGAATTCAGTGAAAATGAAGGCATAACATGGACAAATCTACGGGACACAATGAAACAGTGTTAAGAGGAGAAAGTTCATTAACACTAAGTGCCTTTATAAAGAAATTAGAAAGTTCTCATACCAGCAATTCAAACGCACACCTGTAAGCTCTAGACAAAAAAGAAGGAAGTACATCCAAGAGGAGTAAATGGTAGGAAAAAAATCAAAATCAGGGCTGAAATCAATCAGAGACAAAGAAAATGATACAAAAAATTGGTAAAACCAAGAGCTGGCACCTTGAGAAAAATCAATAAGTTAGACAAACCCTTAGCCAAACTAACGAAAAGACAGAGAGACAGTATGCAGATCAACATAAGAAATGAAAAGGGATACACAACAACAAACACTGAGGAAATTCAAACAATAATTAGGTTTTACTTCAAAAGCCTGTAGTCCACAAAATTGGAAAATCTTAACCAAATGGACCATTTTCCAGACAGATACCACTTACCAAATTTAATCATGATCAGGTGAACTATTCAAATAGCTTTCAGAGTCCCTAAAAAAAAAAAAGGCCCATGGCCAGAAGGTTTTACTGCAAAATTGTACCACACCTTCAAAGAAGAGCTAATACTAATACTTCTGAAACTAGTTCACAAAACTAGAAACAAAAGGAACACTGCCAAACTCATTGTGTGAGGTCACAGTCACCCTGATACCTAAACCACAGAAAGGTTCAACAAAGGAAAAGAACTTCTGCTCTACTTCTCTTATGAACACTTATGTAAAAATACTCAGTAGAAAAAAAACCTCACAAACCAAATCCAGGATCACATCAAAGACATCACCCATCAAGATCAGGGATGAAAGGATGGGTCAATATAAAAAAAAATCCATCAATATAATCTATTACATAAACAAACAAAGAAAAATAACAGATAATTATCTCACTAGACACTGAAAAAAATCCTTTGATAAAATCTAACATGTTTTTATCATATCATATCATATCATCATGTTTGAACAATAAAACCTAATTATGTTAAAGATATTAGAGAAATCAGAGATAAAGGGAACATACCTAAACATAATCAAAACAATGTGCAGTAAGCCAATAGCCAACATCAGACTAAATGGAGAGAACCTTAAAATTATTTCACTATAATCAGGGACAAGGCAAGGCTGCCCACTCTTTCTCTATCTATGCAGCATACTACTTGAAATTCTAGCCAGAGCAATAAAAAAGCTAAAGGAGATCAAAGGGATACAAATTGAAAAGGGAAAAGGCAAAGCGTCACTATTTACAGATTATATGATAGTATTCATAAGCAACCAAAACAATCTACCAGAGAACTCCTACAGCGGGTAAACAGCTTAATCAAAGTGGCTGAATACAAAATTAACTCAAACAAATCGGTAGCCTTTTTTTTATACAAATGATAAATGGGCAGAGAAAGAAATTAGAGAAATAAGAGCCTTTGCAATAGCCATGAATGATATAAAGTATCTTGGTGTAACTCTAATAAAGCAAGTGAAAGATCTGTGTGATAAGAACTTCAAGTCCTTAAAGAAAGAAATTGAATATACCAGAAGATGAAAAGATTTCCCATGCTCATGGATAGGTAGGATTAACATAGTGAAAATGGCCATCTTACCAAAAGCAATCTACAGATTCAATGGAATCCCCATCAAAATTTCAACACAATTTTTTATAAACTTTGAAAGAGCAATTCTCAACTTCATATGAAAACAAAACAAAACAAATCCCAGGAAAGCCAAACTAATACTGAACAATAAAAGAACTTTGCGAGGAATCACCACCACCCCTCTCAGGTGGCATTTGCTGTTTCTCTGAAGCAGAAAACAAAAGAGAGAGACAAATCTGCCTGCTAGGCAGAGTTAAGGCAGGCCAGGCCTGTTGGTCGATTTCCCAGCTTACTGAGGCATGGAGAGATAAGAGGAGCCTCACTTGGTGCTTCAGGTGAGGGGATCAAGAGTCTATTGACCTTGGTGGAAGGAATAGGGAGGTTCGGGATGGAAACAAATGGCTTATGTGTATTTATCAGCAAATTGTTAGCTTGTGGCTTGGCTTCCCATGGTATTATAGTATAAAAAGGCTATGAGAAATACACTGACTTCTGATGTGGTAATGACCTACAGCCCTCCCATTATATTTCTTTTGGATCTTTATTCTATTTTTCTTATAATCAGCCTCATTGTCTCCTCAGAGGGCTGTTCAATTTTGTTCAAACCAGTATATATCCTTGACCTCAAACTGTACTACAGAACAATAGTGATAAATACTGCATGGTATTGGTACAAAAACAAATGCATTGATCAATGGAATCAAATTGAAGACCCAAGAATAAACCTACAGCTCTATGGACACTCGAGTTTTGATAAAGAAGCCAAAGCCATATGAGGGAAAAAAGAAAGCATCTTCAACAAATGATCCTGGTTTAACTGGATGTCTACATATAGGAAAATAAAAATAGATTCATATTTATCACCTTGCACACAACTCAAGTCCAAGTGGATGAAGGACCTTAATGTAAAACCAGATACACTAAATCTCATAAAAACAAAAGGTGGAAATACTATTGAATGTGTTGGTACAAGAGGCAGTTTCTTGAACAGAATAGGAATGGCTCAGGCTCTAAGATCAAGAACTGATAAATGGAGCCTCAAGAAAAGGCAAAGGGCACTTTCAATAGGACAAATCAGTAGCCTGTAGACTGTGAAAGGATTTTCACCAACCGGATATCTGATAGAGGTCTAATATCTAAAATTTACAAAGAATTCAACAAGTTAAGACACCAACAACCTAAGTAATCCAATTTAAAAATGGGGCACAAGCTAAACAGAGAATTTGCAACATAGGAATCTTTTTTTTTCCAAAGGAGGATAAGAGAAAGTTTATTCTGGACCAAATATTAATGACCACGACATGACAGATGTAGGTTAACCATGGAAATCCCATCTTCTAGCACAGTTCATGAATTTTTTATTAGGTATTTTTTTCGTTTACATTTCCAATGCTATCCCAAAAGTCCCCCCTTCGCCTCCTACCACTCCCCTCCCCCACTCCCACTTCTTGGTCCTGGAGTTACCCTCTACTAAGGCACATAAAGTGTGCAAAACCAATGGGCCTCTCTTTCCACTGATGGCCGACTAGGCCATCTTCTGATTCATATGCAGCTAGAAACACGAGCTCTTGGGGAGGGGGTACTGGTTAGTTCATATTGTTGTTCCACCTATAGGGTTGCAGACACCTATAGCTCCTTGGGTACTTTCTCTAGTTCCTCCACTGGGGGCCCTGTGATCCATCCAATAGCTGACTCTGAGCATCCATTTCTGTGTTTCCTAGGCCCTGGCATAGCCTCACAAAAGACAGCTATATCTGGGCCTTTCAGCAAAATCTTGCTAGTGTATGCAATGGTGTCAGCGTTTGGAGGATGATTGTGGGATGGATCCCTGGATATGGCAGTCTCTAGATGGTCCATCCTTTTGTCTCAGCTCCAAAGTTTGTCTCTGTAACTCCTTCCATGGGTGTTTTGTTCCCAATTCTAAGAAGGGGCACATTTTGGTCTTCATACTTCTTGACTTTCATGTGTTTTGCAGATTGTATCTTGTATCTTGGGTATTCTAAGTTTCTGGGCTAATATCCACTTACCAGTGAGTACATATCATGTGAGTTATTTTGTGATTGGGTTACCTCAATCAGGATGATGCCCTCCAGGTCCATCCATTTGCCTAGAAATTTCATATATTCATTCTTTTTAATAGCTGAGTAGTACTCCATTGTGTAAATGTACCACATTTTCTGTATCCATTCCTCTGTTGAGGGATATCTGGGTTCTTTCCAGCATCTGGCTATTACAAATAAGGCTGCTATGGACATAGTGAAGCATGTGTCCTTCTTACCAGTTGGAACATCTTCTGGATATATGCCCAGGAGAGGTATTGCTGGATCCTCCAGCAGTATTGTGTTCAATTTCCTGAGGAACCGCCAGACTGATTTCCAGAGTGGTTGTACAAGCTTGCAATCCCACCAACAATGGAGGAGTGTTCCTCTTTCTCCACATCCTCGCCAGCATCTGCTGTCACCTGAATTTTTGATCTTAGCCATTCTGACTGGTGTGAGGTGGAATCTCAGGGTTGTTTTGATTTCCATTTCCCTGATGATTAAGGATGATGCACACTTTTTTCAGGTGCTTCTTAGTATTCGGTATTCCTCAGGAGAGAATTCTTTGTTTATCTCTGAGCCCCATTTTTAATGGGGTTATTTGATTTTCTGGGGTCCAGCTTTTTGAGCTCTTTGTATATATTGGATAATAGTCTCCTATCTGTTTTAGAATAGGAAAAAAATCCTTTCCCAATCATTTGGTGGCCTTTTGGTCTTATTGATAGTGTCTTTACCCTTACAGAATCTTTGAAATTTTATGAGGTCCCATTTGTCTATTCTCAATCTTACAGCACAAGCCATTGCTGTTTTATACAGGAAATTTTCCCCTGTGCCCATATCTTTGAGGCTTTTCCCCACTTTATCCTCTAAAAGTTTCAGTGTCTCTGGTTTTATGTGGAGTTCCTTGATCCACTTAGATTTGACCTTAGTACAAGGAGATAGGAATGGATCAATTCACATTCTTCTACATGATAACCGCCAGTTGTGATAGCACCATTTGTTGAAAATGCTGTCTTTTTTCCACTGGATGGTTTTAACTCCCTTGTCAAAGGTCAAGTGACCATAGCTGTGTGGGTTCATTTCTGGGTCTTCAAGTCTATTCCATTGGTCTACTTGTCTGTCGCTATACCAGTACCATGCAGTTTTTATCACAACTGCTCTGTAGTACAGCTTTAGGTTGGGCATGGTGATTCCCCCAGAGGTTCTTTTATGCTTGAGAAGAGTTTTTGCTCTCCTAGGTTTTTTGTTATTCCAGATGAATTTGCAGATTGCCCTTTCTAATTCGTTGAAGAATTGAGTTGGAATTTTGATGGGGATTGCATTGAATCTGTAGATTGCTTTTGGCAAGATAGCCATTTTTATTATATTGGTCCTGCCAATCCATGAGCATGGAGAAATTTCCATCTTCTGAGATCTTCTTTAATTTCTTTCTTCAGAGACTTGAAGTTCTTATCATACAGATCTTTCACTTCCTTAGTTAGAGTCATGCCAAGGCATTCTATATTATTTGTGACTATTGAGAAGGGAGTTGTTTCCCTAATTTCTTTCTCAGCCTGTTTATCCTTTATGTACAGAAAAGCCATTGACTTGTTTGAGTTAATTTTATATCTAGCTACTTCAACTGAAGCTGTTTATGAGGCTTAGGAGTTCTCTGGTGGAATTTTTTGGGTCACTTATATATACTATCATATCATCTGCAAAAAGTGATATTTTGACTTCTTCCTTTCCAATTTGTATCCCCTTGATCTCCATTTGTTGTCAAATTGCTCTAGCTAGCACTTCAAGTACAATGTTGAATAGGTAGGGAGAGAGTGGGCAGCCTTGTCTAGTCCCTGAATTTAGTGGGATTGCTTCCAGCTTCTCACCATTTACTTTGATGTTGGCTACTGGTTTGTTGTAGATTGCTTTTATAATGTTTAGGTATGGGCCTTGAATTCCTGGTCTTTCCTGAATGGCTGTTGGATTTTGTCAAATGCTTTCTCTGCATCTAACGAGATGATCATGTGGTTTTTGTCTTTGAGTTTGTTTATATATTGGATTACGTTGATGGATTTCCGTATATTGAACCATCCCTGCATCCCTGGGATGAAACCTACTTGGTCAGGATGGATGATTGTTTTGATGTGTTCTTGGATTTGGTTAGCAAGAACTTTATTGAGGATTTTTGCATCGATATTCATAAGGGAAATTGGTCTGAAGTTCTCTATCTTCGTTGGGTCTTTTTGTGGTTTAGGTATTAGAGTAATTGTGGCTTCATAGAATGAATTGGGTAGAATACCTTCTGCGTCTATTTTGAAGAATAGTTTGTGAAGAACTGGGATTAGATCTTCTTTGAAGGTGTAATAGAACTCTGTATTAAACCCATCTGGTCCTGGGCTTTTCTGGGAGACTATCAATTACTGATCTATTTCTTTAGGGGATATAGGACTGTTTATATCATTAACCAGATCTTGGTTTAACTTTGGTACCTGGTATCTGTCTAGAAACTTGTCCATTTCATCCCGGTTCTCCAGTTTTGTTGAGTATAGCCTTTTATAGAAGGATCTGATGGTGTTTTGGATTTCTTCAGGATCTGTTGTTATGTCTCCATTTTCATTTCTGATTTTGTTAATTAGGATGTTGTCCCTGTGCCCTCTAGTGAGTCTAGCTAAGGGTTTATCTATCTTGTTGATTTTCTCAAAGAACCAACTCCGAGTTTGGTTAATTCTTTGAATAGTTCTTCCTGTTTCCACTTGGTTGATTTCGCCCTGGAGTTTGATTATTCCCTGCCATCTACTCCTCTTGGGTGAATTTGTTTCCTTTTGTTCTAGAGCTTTTAGGTGTGTTGTCAAGCTGCTAGTGTGTGCTCTCTCGAATTTCTTTTTGGAGGCACTCAGAGCTATGAGTTTTCTTCTTAGAAATGCTTTCATTGTGTCCCATAAGTTTGAGTATGTTGTGGCTTCATTTTCATTAAACTCTAAAAAGTCCTTAATTTCTTTCTTTATTCCTTCCTTGACCAAGGTATCATTGAGAAGAGTGTTGTTCAGTTTCCACGTGAATGTTGGCTTTCTATTATTTATTTTGTTATTGAAGATCAGCCTTAATCCATGGTGATCTGATAGGATGCATGGGACAATTTCAATATTTTTGTATCTGTTGAGGCTTGTTTTGTGACCAATTACGTGGTCAGTTTTGGAGAAGGAACCATGAGGTGCTGAGAAGAAGGTATATCCTTTTGTTTTAGGATAAAATGTTCTGTATATATCTGTTAGATCCATTTGTTTCATAACTTCTGTTAGTTTCACTGTGTCCCTGTTTAGTTTCTGTTTCCACGATCTGTCCATTGATGAAAATGGTGTGTTGAAGTCTCTCACTATTATTGTGTGAGGTGCAATATGTGCTTTGAGATTTACTAAAGTTTCTTTAATGAATGTGGCTGCCCTTGCATTTGGAGCATAGATATTCAGAATTGATCATTCCTCTTGGAGGATTTTAACTTTGATGAATATGATGTGTCCCTCCTTGTCTTTTTTGATAACTTTGGGTTGGAAGTCGATTTTATTCGATATTAGAATGGCTACTCCAGCTTGTATCTTCAGACCATTTTCTTGCAAAATTGTTTTCCAGCCTTTCACTCTGATGTAGTGTCTGTCTTTTTCCCTGAGATGGTTTTCCTGTAAGCAGCAAAATGTTGGGTCCTGTTTGTGTAGCCAGTCTTTTAGTCTATGTCCTTTTTTTTGGGAGTTGAGTCCATTGATATTAAGAGATATTAAGGAAAAGTAATTGTTGCTTCCTATTATTTTTGTTGTTAACATTGGCATTCTGTTCTTGTGGCTGTCTTCTTTTAGGTTAGTTGAAGGATTACTTTCTTGTTTTTTCTAGGACGTGGTTTCTGTCCTTGTATTTTTTTTTTCTGTTATTATCCTTTGAAGGGCTGGATTCGTGGAAAGATAATGTGTGAATTTGGTTCTGTCATGGAATACTTTGGTTTCTCCATCTATAGGGATTGAAAGTTTGGCTGGGTATAGTAGCCTGGGCTAGCATTTTTGTTCTCTTAGTGTTTGTATAACATCTGTCCAGGATCTTCTGGCTTTCATAGTCTCTGGTGAAAAATATGGTGTAATTCTGTTAGGCTTGCCTTTATATGTTACTTGACCTTTTTTCCCTTACTGCTTTTAATATTCTATCTTTATTTAGTGCATTTGTTGTTCTGATTATTATGTGTCGGGAGGAATTTCTTTTCTGGTCCAGTCTATTTGGAGTTCTGTAGGCTTCTTGTATGTTCATAGACATCTCTTTCTTTAGGTTTGGGAAGTTTTCTTCTATAATTTTGTTGAAGATATTTGCTGGCCCTTTAAGTTGAAAATCTTCATTCTCATCTACTCCTATTATCAGTAGGTTTGGTCTTCTCATTGTGTCCTGGATTTCCAGGATGTTTTGAGTTAGCATATTTTTGCATTTTCCATTTTCTTTGATTGTTGTGCCAATGTTCTCTATGGAATCTTCTGCACCTGAGATTCTCTCTTCCATCTCTTGTATTCTGTTGCTGATGCATCTATGTTTCCAGATTTCTTTCCTAGGGTTTCTATCTCCAGCATTGCCTCACTTTGGGTTTTCTTTATTGTGTCTACTTCCCTTTTTAGGTCTAGTATTGTTTTGTTCATTTCCATCACCTCTTTGGATTTGTTTTCCTGTTTTTCTTTAAGGACTTCTACTTGTTTGGTTGTGTTTTCCTCTTTTTCTTTAAGGACTTGTAACTCTTTAGCAATGTTCTCCTGTATTTCTTTAAGTGAGTTATTAAAGTCCTTCTTGATGTCCTTTACCATCATCATGAGATATGCTTTTAAATCTGGGTCTAACTTTTCAGGTGTGTTGGGGTGCCCAGTACTGGGTGATGTGGGAGTGCTGTGTTCTGGTGATGGTGAGTGGTCTTGGTTTCTGTTAGTAAGATTCTTACATTTGCCTTTCCCTATCTGGTAATCTGGGTAGTTAGTTGTTATAGTTGTCTCTGATTAGAGCTTGTTCCTCTTGTGATTCTGTTAGCCTCTATCAGCAGACCTGGGAGACTAGATCTCTCCTCTGAGTTTCAGTGGTCAGAGCACTCTTTGCCGGAAAACTCTCCTCTTACAGGGAAGGTACACAGATATTTGGCATTTGGACCTCCCTCCTGGCAGAAGATGCAGGCCTGAAACAGGACATGTCTCAGAAGCTGTGTTGCTTCGGCCTGTTACAGAAGCTGTTAGCTTCTGTAGTTTATACTCTCACCTGCACAGACTAGTCTCAGAGGGATCCGGGAACCAAGATGGCTCCCTCAGGTGGTCCGGCAAGCCCTCCTGGGCAGGGCAGACACCTCTCCTCTGGCAGGGACGGTGCCCAGATATCTGGAGCTCGAAAAGGGGTCTGTCTCAGAAGCTGTCCTCTAGGGACCTTGGGGGTGTCTGCCAACTCTGCACCCAGGTGACCTAGTGCTGGAGCTGACCCCAAGGGACTTGTGCCCCTGGTCAGGCTGGGTTTCTTGCTTTCCTAATGCTGTCTCAGGTCCTGCACTATTGGATTGGAACAGAAGTTGTGTTCCACTCACCGGTGGTCCTAAGATCGCTTGGAGAGTCCTCTTGGGGACCTTGGGGGTGTCTGCCGACTCCGCGCCCAAGGTGACCTGGTGCTGGCTCCGACCAGAAGGGACTTGTGACCCTGGTCAGGCCAATATAGGAATCTTTAATGACCAAGAAGCACGTAAAGAAATGCTCAGTCTTTAGTCATCAGGGAAATTCAAATTAAAACAACTCTGAGGTTCCATCTTATACCCATAAGAATGGCTAAAACCTCAAGAGATAGCACAAGCTGCCAAAGATGTGGGGTAAGGGAAGCACTCCTTCATTGCTGGTGGGAGTAAAAACTTGTAAAACCACTATGGAAATCAATTTGGTGGTTTCTTAGAAAATTGGGAAGAGTCCTCCCTCAAGATCCAGCTATACTATTCCTGAGCATATACCCAAAGGATGTTCCAAAATCCCACAAAGACACTTGCTCAACTATGTTATAGCAGCTTCATTCATAATACTCAGAAACTAGAAACAATCTAGATGTCTCTCAACTGAAGAATGAATAAAGAAAATGCAGTACATCTACACAATGGAATACTATTCAGCTATTAAAAATGAAGACATCATGAATTTTTCAGGCTAATGAATGAAACTTAAGAATATCAATCTGAGTGAGGCAACCCAGCCCCCAAAGGAAATGCATGGCATATACTCACTTATAAGTGGATATTAGCCATAAAATACAGGTTCCATGCTACACTCCACTGACCCAAAAAAAAAAGCTAAACAAGAAGGAAGACACAAGCAAGGATGCTTGAATCTCACTTACAAGGGGGAAAGTCATAAGAGGCAGATGGAGGGAGGGAACTAGAGGGAAGGGGGAAATAGGGAGAGGGAATGGAAGGTTTAGTATCAGGTGTGGAAAAGGAAGGATAGATGGCTAGAAAATGAATGGAAATCTGCAACTGACAGGAGGGAGGAGGTAGGTATGGGGCATCTCCAGAATAAGAAAGAGATCTGGATAAGGAAAGCATCCAAAATCAATGGGGTAACCTCAGCTCTGACTCACTACATTGGAGATATGGAACTTGAAGAGGCCACCTCCTGTAAGCAGGCAGTAACTCCAATGGAGTGATAGAGATGCCAACCCACGCACAAACTTTTAACCCAAAATTCATCCTGTCTACAAGAAATGCAGGCATGGGGGATGGAACAGAGACTCAGAGAATGGCCAACCAATAACCAGCCTAACTTGAGACCCATTCCATGGGCACCAATCCCTGACACTATTAATGATACTGTGTTATGATTGCAGATAAGTGTCTAGCATGGCTGTCCTCTGAGAGGCTCTACCCAGCAGCTGACTCAGACAGATGCAGAGACCACAGCCAAACAGTGGATGGAGCTTGGGGACTCCAGTGGAAGAATAGGAAAAAGATTGCAGGCCCTGAAGGGGATAGGAACTCCACAGGAAGACTAACTGAGTCAAATAACCTGGACCCTTGGGGTTCTCAGAGTATGAACCACCAATCAAAGAATATACACAGACTGGACCTATGCCTCTCCACACATATGTAGCAGATGTGCACCCTGGTCTTCATGTGGGGGTCCCCAACAACTGGAATGAGGGCTATCCCAAAAGCTGTTGCCTGTAGGCATACATTTTTTGCAACCTACTTTTTAATTAGGGTTCAACCTCTTTTCTAGCCCACCACCCAGCAGAGGTAGTGGAAGAAAAAAGTTATTAGGACATAGGGGAAGTGAACCTGATCATCAATAGTTCTTTGGGGCCGATCTTCTTTGGCAGCAGTTCATTCCCATAGCAAACACCAAATACAGCTTATCAGTTGCAGACCAGTTCTCTAGGCAGGCAGACATCAGGCACAAACCAGCAGCTACAGTCCAGTCCTTTTAGCAAGCAAATACCAGGCAGCTGTAGTCCAATCCTAAAGAAACCGCTAGGCTAGCTAACAGGCCTGAGGCGAGGTCACAGAAGTGGCAAGCTGCCACAGGAACCTCCAGAGCAGTTCTCAGAGAGCTCTCAATGGCAGCATTACCACAAGTTGAGCCCAGCAAGGCTGCATAAGGCAAACCTATATATGAGTGTCTTTAGAGAATAATGAAAGCCCAGTGCTCGTCTCCCACTGTCTGTGGGGTCATTTTTATATTCCTTTATCACAGCTCCTTCCACACATTTGTTATATTAAAATACCTGTTCACTGTGTCTGCTTCAGGAAAACAGTCTTTCATGAGTTTGGTTTAGCAAGATATCCTTTTACCTGTGTGCCCCAGCAAGACATCATTTGACATAACTAACTTTCCAAAGAACTAGAAGCTTCAGTTTCAGTTGCCTGTACATGAGATATGTTCTTCTAGCTGGGCTGACTTATTTGGCCTCAGTGGGAGAGGAAGTGTGCCTAGCCTCCCAAAGACTTGAAGTGCCAGGGGAGGGGGGTAATGGGGGACCCTACCTGCACAGAGGAGCAGAAGGGGAGTGGAGGTGGGGAAGGATTATGGAAGGGAGTAATGGAGAGCCGGCAACGAGCAGGATGTAAAGTGAATCTCAAAAAATATTGTGAAAATAAAAAATGCAATTTTTATGTAAAATAAAAATTTGTAACCACAAAGAGACAGTCTAACAAATCTGCTAATCACTGGGTGTATTTCATGGGTCTGTTGAATGATGTTGGGGATTAACCAGGGGCCTTGCACGTCTAGGCTGGGCTCTGCCAAGCATCCTTGCCTCCATTTCCTACCCCCAGCTCCTAGTGATTTTTGGGTATTCCTCTTCCTTTGGAGTCATCTTAGGGTCTCTAGTTGTCAGCTGATGTTGCTGACTTCCCATTCTTCAGAGGACATTTATCTCTACCCAGCGACTCTGACAGACATGTGTGCTGAGCTGGGGAAGGCTATCAGAATCCAGACTGTAACATGATGCCGAGTCACTGGACACACACAACAGCCCCACAACACACAGACACTGTCTGCCTTCAATTTTCTCCGTGATGTGCTGGAAGGGATTACCTTTGACCTTGAACTTCAGTAGATCTTTTTCTTTCTCGGTTTTAGGGACCGTGTGACTGACTAGACCTGAGAATTGGCCATCCTGAACACCATCAAAATCATGGGAGAAGGTGGCAACCCCAGAGAACGTTTTTTTTTTTTTTAAACACATTGTCTATGCTAAGCAGCTATGACAGATAAGTTAACCGTAAAACTTCAAAAAGATAGTTCCATAAACACAATAATAGTTTATGGAGCAGAAGTAGAATAGGAACACATGACTGTAGCCTTGGCTCATAGGAATCTAGTTCTAAAGCAAACAAGGGCACGTAGAGCTACCTCAGCTCTGGGGGAACCAAAAGCTTCCTGGGCCCAGCAGGGAGCCAGAACCAAACAGCTCCTGGGGCAGTGGTGAGCACTGGCTGTTTATCCTTCCATGCTGGTGAAGGCAAGCTACTCTGCTGCTCCAACTGGGGAGCCCAGGGTGGGGGGTGCCACTAATGCAGTCTGTTGATGCATAGCCCCCAAATCTACTGGCTCAAAGGGTTACTGGTGCATATTTTTGTGTCAGCCGCATATACATCTGTGATGAATAAGGACCTGCTAAAGTTTATGGTCAATCTAGACTCAAACTGACAGAGAGACCATTACTTTGATATGTGCTGTCAGCCACATTAAGAGGAAAGACTTAGCTGGTCTTGTGACAACAATGGTATAGGCTAACCTGACTAGAGTGACTTAATGTCAAAAGTCTATCTAGCCTCATGGAGTCTTCCTGTGTCCTGTGGTGAAGAATGCTGGAAATTCTTTAAAGCTCTAAGAAATATAAAAAGCAGAGGGTCAGGTCGATGAGTTGGAGCATGCATATTGCTTAGTCAGTGGCTCCAACTTGGCCACTGCCTGAGAACTTTTTTGATAAATCTATGGGCAGTAGACTAAATAGCATCTTATAAGCAAGAAGTGTGCAGGGATAGAAAGGAAACAGCTGCTCTCCTTAAACACTGCATTTCTTCCAAGCCCCCTCCCTCTGATAAACAATAGCCCTGTAAACCTAGCTCTCCAGAAGGCTTGCCATTAAGAGGAGATGATGGTCGCCACTTCCTTGATGATCAGGGTAGAGTACTCTGCGTCCTCTGATGGACACAGGTACAGAATTAGCATAGTGTGTTGATGGCCTAGCACAACGGGAAAAATTTTAATTGGCTGTGGAGATGGAGATCAGAGAGAAAGAAAATTCCCTGGAAGATTCGAGAAGGTGCCATTAGCATAGGTAATGTCATCTTCCCCTCTGAGATTACCTGAGATTCTCTAAGAGTTGAATGCCACAGTATATGTTGATTTCTTCTTTTTAGACTAGCATCTTCTTTTTAGTCTAGGAGTTCTGTTTAGG
Organism: Mus caroli; assembly: GCF_978045245.1. Classification (NCBI taxonomy): domain Eukaryota; kingdom Metazoa; phylum Chordata; class Mammalia; order Rodentia; family Muridae; genus Mus; species Mus caroli. The sequence goes on along the minus strand of NW_028227258.1, from coordinate 123,472,136 downwards.
ATTGTTTTACATGTAGAAATAAACCAGAAACTACAGTCAGTGTGAGATACAGGGCATAATAAGGAACTGATAAAGCAGTGTAGATGCACACTGGAGAGGGAGAGAGAGAGAGAGAGAGAGAGAGAGAGAGAGAGAGAGAGAGAGAGAGAGAGAGAGAGAGAGACAGAGAGAGAGACAGAGAGAGACAGAGAGAGACAGAGAGAGACAGAGAGAGACAGAGAGAGACAGAGAGAGACAGAGAGAGACAGAGAGAGCCACTGAGCAAGTACTGACAGGATGCTTCCATATAAATAAGATAATTTTTGAGGGACAAACTAGAGGGAATAAATCAAGGTCACCCACAGAAAGGGTGGAAGGGGAGGCTGGTTTGCAAGAGAGGATTCATTAGATTACAGGTTTCAGAGCTGCATGAATGTCCACACAAATAGTGATATCCAGCATGCAGTTATGTTACTATGACTGGCATGGGTGGGTGGGACTGGAGATGTTGGTGGAGATGTTGGCTTATTTCTAAATTATTTCATTAATTCCACTGGCTCATTGACTCGTCCTGTGTACTCCCCAGAAGGGAGGCAGAAGCCCCTATGTATCCTTTAAACGTGATGCCCAACAAAGGCAAGAGCGAGGTCAGGTTGTCATTGTCTGGCTTATCCTCAGCAGCCCCTAAAGTTTTGATGCTGAAAAATCAAAATGGCTGCCCAGTATGGAATTAGGGAAAATTGCTAAAGTACTAATTTACAGTTGGTCAGTTATAGCACTCTCACCAGGTTTTAAGGAGTTGATTTCTAGCCACACACCTGGAGGGAGGTGATCTGAATGCAAGCAGGGGAGGCTGTGGGAGGCCTTCTGTGGGCTTAGCTCCTGTAGACATTGTGGGGCAGTGGGTATAGGGGAAGAGTGGGGAGGGAGAAAGCCCGCATATGGCCAGAGTTCCTGTACTCTGGGCAGGTGGACGCAGGAGGACTGCCGGATACTTTCCACATTGCCCCGGGTGGGCATCTGGCTGTGTGAAGCCACTGACCCCACACGGCAGGGGGTGGACAAGGGGCAGCCCCTGGTTCTCAGTCTCTGGCATCCCATACTGGATACAGCAGAGGAGCTGAGAACAGAATAGGAGGTATGAGAAGAGGGCAGAGGGAGAGAGGTTCCCATGCAGGCAAAAGTCTTTAGTCCGGTCCATGGCTAGAGCACAGGAAGGCCTTTCAATGGAAGGTTAGACACGGCTCGTTAGAAGAAAGCCTACCTCATCGTCCAAGCACAGCGGGCCTTGATGAACAGAGATAGTCTATGGTTTTAGAGCTTTATTGTAGAAAGGCAGGGAAAAGAGAGAGAGAGAGAGAAAGAGAGAGAGAGAGAGAGAGAGAGAGAGAGAGAGAGAGAGAGAGAGAGAGAGAGAGAGCAGCCATGGCCAAGAGGAGAGAAGAAAGGCCAGAGAGTAAGAAAGCTTAAAGAGAGAGTAAGGAAAGTAAAAGCTTAAGAGAGGGAGGAGGGGCCAAGCAGGCCCTCTTATAGTGGGCTTGTTATCTTGCCGTTGCTAGGTAACTGGGAGGAGTCTAGTGTGAAGGTCAGAAGCTTGGGACATTGTCTATATGACTACTAGTCACTTGTTTCTTCTGTGGAGGCTGTGGGGTCGATAACTTTGACAGGGGCCAGGGGTCCAGGAGGCATGAAGGAACTCCTTCTGTCCCATGTAGGTGGGAATTACCACCCATCAAGTTCTGCTGGGTTTCAGACCTCAGCTTGACTGGAGACCAGACTGTGCATAGCCCATTGCCCCACAAGACATCTCAGGTTATATGTGACTATATCCAGTCACGGAAGCTCTGCTTTAGAAAATTCTAGATTGTTTTACAGCTCTAGAATAGACTCATAGTTACTAAGATTATCCAGAAATAGATTGAGCTAAGCAAATTGATATTTGAATTTAGACACAAATGTTGAAAAGTTGAATATCCCTTTCAGGTTACTGCACTTCCTATTTTTGTTGCTACTGGTGGAAGCTTTACAGACAGCTGCAGTTTCATTGAAGGTACAAACACAAAATAGTGCATCACTCTGTGTGTGTGTGTGTGTGTGTGTGTGTGTGTGTGTGCGCGCGCGCGCACGCGTGTTCATAGAGGGCAGCATAGGATGTCCGATGCCCTGCAGCTAGAGTTATGGAGCCAGCCCATGTCCTGTGCAAGCAGAAAGTGCTTTTAGCCACGGAACCATCTCTTCAGCCACATCAGTGTTAAACTTCATGTGAACTTGGTAGCATGGAAATAAGAAGCAAGCAACAGGTTCTTCATTCTTCAATACTTTCTCACATCCATACAAGGAAATACTAAAATCACTCTCATAATACTTGGGGCTCAGACACAAAGCAAAGCTTTTACTGTGGGAGTCTTCAGGATTGCTATGCTGACTGTGAAATGACATTAATGACGAAAGCTAAGGCTTTCATCAGGCGCTCATGGATTTGTGTATATTTACCCCGTGTTTGCAAAAAAAAAAAAAAAAAAAGGCATTTCTGATAGAATTATTGCAGTTGTTAAAGAGGAATTTCTTATGAGGTACAAAATAGAGCAAAATAAATTATGCATTTGTGATCCAAGTATTTGTAACTCTTAATTTTAATGTTTTACTGGGTTTTTGCAGTGTTGAAGTTTTATAAGATGCCAAAAGATATTTTTGCCTTATTGATGATAGATAGCCTCTTTATGATGCAAACGTACTGATAGCCATATTTCCCCATAATTTTCTTCACAAATTTATAGCAGTCAAAACAGTTAAGAGGCAATGAGATTGGGGTTGGAGAGATGGCTCCGGGGTTAGGAGCATGTATTGCCCTTGCGGAGGACTCAGGTTCTGTTCCTAGCATCACTGTTCGCAAGTGTCTGGAACCCCAGTTCCAGTGGTCTGGCGCCCTCTTCTGGTTCCCAAGACTGCTGCACCCACACGGTTCACATCCATAAATGCAGGTGAAAACCAACACACATAACTTTACAAAAGAAATCATCTTCCCTTTAAAAAGAGGCAACGACAGCCCAGAAGTGTTTGGAAACTTTGAAAATGATTAAGAAACAAACATTTAAAGTTTGCCTGAAAGCAGATGCTTAAACAGAACACCAGTTTAAACAGAACGGCCAATTCCTCATCATATGTGGGATTGTTTTTATGTATTACAGAATGGAAATCTGCAAAATGAACTAAATGCATCATCACTGGCCCGAACATCTGAACCCCGGGAAGCACTGATTTCCATAGGAACAGCACAGCAGTGGCAAATTGTTTTCGTACCCCCATGGAGCAGAGAAAACATTTTCTTGTTTTAAAAAACACTAATATTTTAAAAACATGAAGAGAAAAGTAAGAATATCTCTTTAGCAGAGCAGAGTAAGAAGCTTAAAAAGCCCCAACTTTTCCACAGCTGGCCGCAACTACAGAGAGCATCAGTCACCATGCACTGAGGGTAAACTCAGAGCTCAGCCTGCCCTTTGGCCAAGATGGTAACAGTAGAGTGTTTAAATGTTTTGTTTGTTTTGTTTGATGTGTGTGAATGTTTTGCCTGCATGCATGTGTTTAGAGCCCACAGAGGGCAGAAAGGGCACCAGATCACCTGGATCTAGAATCACAGATATTTGTCAGTCACTAAGTAGGAGGTGTGAATTGAACTTGGGTCCTCTACAAGGGCAGTCAGTGCTCTTAACTAGATCCATGTCAGAACTTCCTTCTACTATAAGTACCATGTACATCCTAAACCCGACAGGCAGCTTCATGATATCTTCCATTTTTGAATGGTAACACCACTAGGGAAGTTTGGTAAATATGTCAGAAACACTTGGCTTGGTGGCTGAGCTAGAAGCTGTAGGCACAGAGGTGTGTCTACTGTTGCGTGCTGTGAGGACTGGGTCCAAGATGTCAGGAATCACATCTTGGAAGTCGGAAGCTGGATCATCACTGCCCAATCATAATTCACTGGTTCAGCTGCATTTACATAGCACTATGCAAGTACCTTAAAATACTAAGCCATAGCAACCCCAGCCATTAGAAACTTTTAATACCCTTGCTTTGGAGAAAGGAAGTCTGCTTGCTGTTCAGAGCAAATTGCTTGCTTAGTTCCAGTATTTAAGAAATGGCAATGGCAGGGGCTCCCCACGGTAGGTTGTGTCTCAATAAATCTGTCACAGGTTGGAAATGCTGTTAGCTAAAAATGCCCCTAAATCCTTAGTGTATGAACCACTAAGGCCCCCCAGCCAGGATGCTGCAGTAATGGTTAATATTGATCGTCAGTTTGAATGGATCTAGAATAACCCAGTAAAAAGCCCACCAGGCACACTTAGGAGGAAGTCTAGACTTCTTCAGGTGTCAGTAGGAAGGCTTATCTTCATTAGATTACGTGATGTGGGCAAATGGACCCAAAGAAGAACAGATCTACTTGTCTCCTTCTGTTTTCTGACTGAAGATCCAATGATCCAATGAGACCAGACCCCTCAAGCTCTGAGGGACAGCAACACGGAATGATGGGCCAAAAGAAAACCTTTCCCCCTAAGTTGGTATTGTCAGGATATTTTATCACAATAACAGGACAAGTGACTAAGACACCATCTCATGGTATCGGCTTCAATCTTGTGATTCTCCTGCCACAGCCTCCTAAGTGCTGGTGTTACAGCATGCACCTCCAGGCCTGAATCCCCAGTCTTAACCGACATATGCACTGTCCCTCTGAAGCAGCCACAGCAAATGCAGTGACAATTGCTAGTGTGCCCTACTGCAGAGTCCCTGTTAGAGTGCCTGCTTTCACCACCTCATTTTGTGAAATATTTTTAAACTTTTGCTTAATTTGAAAACTGGAATGACATCCTTTGTCTTTATTGATTAACCAAGATGATTGAGAATACACTGAGTCTTCCTAGGAAGTAATACTGTGATATCTATAAATAGAAATCAGTCCAAACTAAAAGTTCAATTCTGAAAACATAGAATTATGTAGTATGTAGTTTGCTACCCAGCTTTATGCTCCTGGATCAGGCTGTGCTGCCACCCCCCACCCAGATTCCCTTGGATCTACAGATAAACAACAACAACAACAACAACAACAACACACACACACACACACACACACACACACACGTACAAGTACCCATTAATCTTTGCTAACTCAATGATTGAGCACCACTAAACCTCCCCTGCCACCCCAGGCATAATTGGATAGAACTGAAAGAAAACTCAAATGGCTTGTTGACTTTATCTCCTGAAGCTACTGCCTCCCCTCATCCCCCACCTCTATCAATTCTCCCTGCACAACTCTAAGTGTCTTGCCTCATCCTCAGTCATTGGTCGATGGTATCTTTACTGATGGATCAAGAACCAATTGGGAAGCAGGACCTTAGCATCAGAATCAGCTGCTGTAAATTATACACAAGGAGGTATGTTTGGGGTTTATTTTTCTTTCTTCCTTAATTTCCTTCCTTTTCCCTTTTTATTTTTGAAGAACTTACATAATATGATAAATTTCCAGACACATTAACCACACAGCAATCATATACAAGCCCACAACTATATCCATTGTGTCCTTTGGTTTTAGGAACTACAGTCTGACTCTATCAGGCCCTTGGATTCTAACCAGAAAATAAAATTACTTCCAACCTTCTGGACTCTTCAAAGTTCTGAGTGTCCATGTTGTATGTGAAACCATTAGCTGAACTATTTCAAAAAGTCTCTCTGGATTAAGCAATTGTCTGTACCTCTGGGGATGAGTGAGATACAGATGTCTCATGGTAATTACCTCATGTATCAGATGAGTGATATGTGTATCACGTTATAGACAGGACTCCTGTAAGCCATGACACGTGTGTGCAGTGCAGTACATTAACACACACTTTTGAACTATACCATAGTGCAGAATCAATAGAGCATTCAGTGAACTTTATGAAGTCTTCCGCAGTTCATACTGTAGTGGGCTCTGTATTGATGCTTTGGTGCAACTTCTAACTGGTGCAAGAGTCCAAGTGTGGGAGTTGATATTGATTCTTAACTTAACAGGGTCTAGACTCACCTATGAGACAACTTCTGGGCATGTCTGTTAGGGAGTCTCTGGATTGGTTTAACTGAGGTGGAAAGACTCACCCTGAATGTGGACATCATCATCATCCCATGGTCCAGGGTCCCAGACTGAACGAAAGGAAGAAGGGACTTGAGCAGCAGCACTCATCTCTCTCAGGCAACTGTAGACTTGAAGTGTCTGGGAGCCTGGGTAAACCCCTCAGCTGCTTTCATCACCCGCTTCACCGCAGGGAGAAGCAAAGCAAGGGATACACTGAGCATGTTCAAGGCAGGTTGGACCAAGCCACATTCTGTACAGTGGTGAGTGTATATTTCAACCTAGGTCACAGCCTCACGCTGAGGCATGTCTGCAGGATTGTTCAACACAGCAGATGCGTCATAGCTCCGATGTGGCCATGGCCTGTCCTCCTTACCCAGTGGAACTTCTCAAGCATGTTCAGACAAGCTCTTCCTTTACTTCCCTCAATACTGAATGGAGCGGGGCTGACATATGTACCAACTTCCGAAGCGTTTCCTGGGAGATGCAAAAAACATGTTTATTTCAGGATATTAAAAATAAACCATTAGTGGGTGGTCAAAATAACTTAGCTAGGAGAGCATGAGACTGAAGAGAAATAAATAGTGGGACTGGCAAGATGGCTTAGTAGGGAAGAGCACATGCCACCAAGCTTGATGTTCTCAGTTCAATTCCCAGAATTCATGTGGTAAAACAAACAAACAAACAAACAAAAAACAAAAAAAAACCCCAATTCCCTAGCACCTTGATGCATATACACACAGACATGCCTACACACACCAAATAAAAATATAACAACAAAGCTCATCGAATGAAAATTCCTCTGTTGAGACAAAAAGATGAGCCTGCATATAGAGAGTTAGAGAGTGGATATTGAGATCACAGTTTTGCATTGAGTGTCCCCCCTTGCAGGCAGTGGGGTGAGGCTCTGAGGAGGACAGGACATGCCTGTGTAGCTCTAGGTCAGATATTTGCTTTCAATGCAGGCACCACTGGGCTGGGTGCAGACTCTCAACGCGGCATCTGTGCATAACAGATGCAGTTGCTGAGGAAACTCGTGCTTTAAAATTAGAGAAAGATGGTGAAATTGGGGACCACACAAATAGAAAAAGAATAGAGAGTCCTGGGATTATAAATATCTTGTGACAGGCAGCTTGCCGAAAACATTAGCAGCCATTCCCACCCACCCTTGAGAAAAGTGTTAATACAATGTGCTATTAATACATCTAAGTCAGAAAAGCTGGAGTGCTTACAATGGGAAGAGTCTTGCCCCAAGAGCCTTCGACTAGGATGTACATGAGAGAACAGACAGACACACAGACACACAGACATGCAGATACATACACACACACACAGACAGAGAGAAAATTTAAACTTATTTTTAATTTTGGAGACTCCTGGGGATCAGAGCTCTGCAGCATGGCATCTGAAGAATGCAGTGTGTAATTTTTCTCCTGTTAGCTCTGCCATGAAATGCATGCTCTCTTTTCATTGAGGGGAATTCTTTTTAGTGATGCTCAAGGGCTGGTGTGTTCAGATGGAGAGATGGAGGCGTTTTCGGGGTTTAAAATGTGTGGTAAGAACCATGTAGATTCAACAGTGAATGGTTAGGCATCCCGGAGCTTGTACTCAGATGGACCAGAGACAGCAGCTATTCCAGAGCTCCCTGAAACAGTCTTATCTAGAGAGGCCACACAGCTGGCTTCAATAGAGGAAGTCAGTGTGCCCAGCAAAGACAAGCAGAGAGGCAGCTTGGAAGAGGTACCTAGCATACCTGCTTCTTGACGTCTCATGAGCATCTCTGGAACAGACTGAATTGTGCCTCCTGAAATATGTGTGATGAAGTCTTTCCCTGCAGCACCTCAGAATGTGACTGTGTTTGGAGATGGAGCCCTTAAGGAAGTGAAAATGGAGTGATTTTGGTGAGCCCTAGCCTGATGGGATGTGTGTCCTCATGAGGGAGTGCTGGGAAGCAGGCATGTGTGGAGGGAAATTGCTTAAGGGTGGCTGATCAGGAGCCACAGGGTTGACTTCAGAAGCAAAATACAATTAAACAAAGTCAATGCCACCAACACAGCTAAAATTCAGACTTCTAGCCTGCAGCGCTCTGAGATGAGCCTTTTGTGCTTTTAAGTGTGGTAGCCTGGTATACTTTGCTATAGCTCCAGCAAATGAATCCATTGCCCACTGCAAGAACCAGTCACAGTCAAAGAGAAGTGATTTCATTTCCAAGTGATGAAATGAGACTGGTGGGTGGGGATCTAGTGCAAGTGAGGGTCTGTTCTCAGAGTACCAAACCCAACCATCAGCAACATCTTCACAGGCAAGGATTAATTTATTAACCCCTTGGTAAATGTGCATAATCAAGGGACTTTTTCTCCCTTTAAAACATCAAAATTCTGTCTTTAAAATACTAGGGGAAGGGGGAATATCATGAGTTCTAATGGGGGTTTTGTTTGTTTGTTTGTTTTTTTGGTCTTCCACTTTCAGTCAATATAAAGGAAACATTTTGATTATTCAAAGACTACTACATATGGGATAAAGTAAGAAAGGGAGACTGAAGGAAGGGTCATTGTATGCTTTTACAGAAAACTTTCTCCAGCTCCAAGGGATCCTTTGTCTCCCTCTGGTCTCTTTTGGTACTGCACTCATGTGGCACACACACACACACACACACACACACACACACTCAGTCACACATATATACATTCACACACATGTATACACAAACTATCTTATGCACACACACACACACTCTCACACACAAACACATAATCTTACACACAAACACACACACATACACACACTCACACAAACATACTCTAACACACACACACACACACACACACACACACACAGAGTTTCTGGTTATCTAAATCAATCACTCTTATTTTAGTGATTGATGGAAATATTTTCTCAATCTCTTCAAGTGATGAGAACACCGGGAAATAGTGTACATAGCTGCTGTACTAACAGGTGTATCCCTGTTGGTGAGCTTGCCTGAGTCACCAGTTCCTCATCAAGGTCTCTTCTAGACCTTTCTCACCCACTTAACAGAGAGTGCTCATCTCCTATCAGGGAAATGAGAGAGGTGCGTTTTGTTATCATCTCTCTGGCTTCTGAGCAGGCCATGCAGTCTGTATGCTGAGATTGGTTGAAGCAGGTCTGGGCATCTGTTGTCACCTATAACATAAGAACATCTTTGTCTGTGTTGAAAACACAGAGCTGGTGTGGCTGGGAGGTTTGGCCAGTGTAGGCCTGAACACTCAAAGATGGCTGGGAAGAACTCTCTTTGTTCTCAGTGCAGAGCTGGGTCACCAGTGCCTGTAGATCAAACTGATTCTCAGTTAAACATGTACAACATTTACAATTACATGAAACGGTTGTTTACTAGGAAATTCAAATTTACCCTCAGAGTCCTGAATGGATGCTACATCCAAGTTGAGGGAAGAAAAACAGAAATAATTAGGGACATGTGGAAGAAGAGGCCATTACACCAAAGTCTCCAGTTATCAGTTACTCTTCTGCTGATGTCATAGAACAGTCTAACATAAACAACTCAGAGAAGGCTTTAGCTTGGCTTACATTTCCAATAGATGCAGGACATGGGGCTGACCTAGAAGCAGAAAAATCACATGTCATCTACACAAGTGAAACAGAGAGCGAGAAAGCAGGAAGAGGGACTACCTATAAACCCTCAAGGCCATCCCAAGAGCATCCCCCCAGCAAGGTTCTACCTCTACAATCATCACATGCAGGATTTTAGTAATTTTCAAGATTCCATGACCTTCCCAAACAACTCTATAGGCTTGGGACCAAATCTTCCCAAACTTGGGACCAAATGTTCAAACACGTGAGCCTAAATGGGGAACTTGTCATTTAGACCACATTGGTTGGAGTTTCTTCTCAGCTAAGAAGGAAGAATTTTAGCATGATTACATTTGCTTTAAAGGTTAATAACATAGATTTGACACAGCTTTTTTATACAGGTAATTTCTGTTAAAAGAACAGTGAGCCAGGTTTAGGGCTTCAATGAAACTGACAGTAAGGTAGGGCCTCACAGCTCTAGTAGGTGTTTTCTGTACTCTCACACACGAAACTATTGCCTTCATTTAGAACAGAGACATCCTAACTCCTGGTGTCCCAACAGCATCAATCAAAACCTTGTCGCTGTCCCTCCCCCCTCCCCGAGAACCACCCACGGATTTCATTTAAATTCTTCAATCATTGTTTCAAGACTGTTACTTGAAAATTACTAAAATCCTGCATCTGATGATTGTAAAGACAGTGATGTGGGACTCTCCTTCCAGAAACCTGTGCCTGAATGTTTCCGTTTCTCTTAGCCTCTGGGTTTAAAATGTCTTTTAATGAACGTCATCTATGCTTCTCACTGTCTCCTAGTGACATTCTTTCCAACCTGGAGCCCAAGGATCTCGGTGTCCTTTCTCACTTGTCCTTAATAAATCTATGTTCACTCTACTTTTTCCTTACTACTTTAGGACACAAGACAGCAAAGACAATGAACTCAAGCTCCACTGGCTAGAGGTGGCTCAGGTGTCAGCCAATACCCTAAGCTCTGCAAGGGGCTGTATTGCCCATCATTGCATCATAGGCCCATGGCTGACTCTTCTCTCCTCCAAGGTGGTCTGGCAGATTGTCACAACTGTGAGCCTGTCTCTTTCCAGGTGGCAAGCTTCTCCTCTGACTAGTGAGTCCTTTCCTTTTCCCAGAATTAAAATTTCTTAGGGATATACTGTTTTAATCATCTGATTGACAAAGGAAGGGGCACGGTCTCTTTAGAATGTCTTCCTTCCTTCCAGGATGGTCACAGAGTGTTAGACAGTTACATTCATGGTCAACACTGTCTCCCCCTTGTATTTAGAAAGCTGTATAAAGTGTTGCTATCCTGTGTCTTGTAAGGAAAGTAGATTAACAGCTAGAGCAATTTCTAGATTCCCTTGTACAGCATTTTTTTCTTTTTTTATTAGATATTTTCTTTATATACATTTCAAATGCTATCCCGAAAGTTCCCTATATCCTCCCCCCACCCTGCTCCCCTACCCACCCACTCCCACTTCTTGGCCCTGGCATTCCCCTGTACTGGGGCATATAAAGTTTGCAATACCAAGAGGCCTCTCTTCCCAGTGATGGCTGACTAGGCCATCTTCTGCTACATATGCAGCTAGAGTCAAGAGCTCTGGGGGTACTGGTTAGTTCATATTGTTGTTCCACCTATAGGGTTGCAGACCCCTTCAGCTCCTTGGGTGCTTTCTCTAGCTTCTCCATTGGGGGCCCTGTGTTCCATCTTATAGATGACTGTGAGCATCCACTTCTGTATTTGCCAGGCACTGGCATAGCCTCATATGAGGCAGCTATACCAGGGTCCCTTCAGCAAAATCTTGCTGGCATATGCAATAGTGTCTGGGTTTGGTGGCTGATTATGGGATGCATCCTCAGGTGGGGTAGCCTCTGGATAGTCCATCCTTTCGTCTTAGCTCCAAACTTTGTCTCTGTAACTCCTTTCATGGGTATTTTGTTCCCTATTCTAAGGAGGAATGAAGTATCCACCCGATGGTCTTCCCTCTTCTTGAGTTTCACGTGTTTTGCAAATTGTATCTTGGGTGTTCTATGTTTTTGGGCTAATATCCACTTATCAGTGAGTGCATATCTAATGACTTCTTTTGTGATTGGGTTACCTCACTAAGGATGATATCCTCCAGATACATCTATTAGTCCAAGAATTTAATACATTCATTGTTTTTAATAGCTGAATAGTACTCCATTGTGTAAATGTACCACATTTTCTGTATCCATTCCTCTGTTGAGGGACATCTAGGTTCTTTCCAGCTTCTGGCATAACTGGCAGTTATCATGTAGTAGAATGTGAATTGATCCATTCTTATCTCCTTATACAAAGCTCAAGTCTAAGTGGATCAAAGACCTCCACATAAAACCAGAGACACTGAAATTAATAGAGGAAAAAGTGGGGAAAAGCCTTGAAGATATGGGCACAGGGGAAAAATTCCTAAACAGAACAGCAATGGCTGGTGCTGTAAGATCAAGAATTCACAAATGGGACCTCATAAAATTGCAAAGCTTCTGTAAGGCTAAAGACACTGTCAATAAGACAAAAAGGCCACCAACAGATTGGGCAAGGATTTTTACCAATCCTAAATCTGATAGGGGACTAATATCCAATATATACAAATATCTCAAGAAACTGGACTCCAGAAATTCAAATAACCGTATTAAAAATGGGGTACAGAGCTAAACAAAGAATTCTCAACTGAGGAATACTGAATGGCTGAGAAGCACCTGAAAAAATGTTCAGCATCCTTAATCATCAGGAAAATGCAAATCAAAACAACCTTGAGATTCCACTTCACACCAGTCAGAATGGCTAAGATCAAAATTCAGGCGACAGCAGATGCTGGTGAGGATGTGGAGAAAGAGGAATGCTCTTGCATTGCTGGTGGAATTGCAAGCTTGTACAACCACTCTGGAAGTCAGTCTGGAGGTTCATCAGAAAATTGGACATAATACTACTGGAAGATACTTCTCCAGCAATACCTCTCCTGGGCATATACCCAGAAGAAGTTCCAACTGGTAAGAACACATGCACCTTGTACAACATTTAAGGTCGCCATTAAAATATATTTATTTTTTGAATCAATGAAAATAGAACTTCCACACTTTTCTCAAGGTCTCTCTATTACAGATGACACCAGAAGTCACTCCATCTCCCTCAAAGACCCTTCCACTAGCTAGAGTCTCTCCCTGGTACCCATACCGAGGGCTAATGAGCCCTTTAAAAGGCAAATCAAGTTCTTAAGCTTCTGAAAGGTCAGGGGCATGATGTGGACTTTGGAGTCTGACTTTACTGCTTATAATTTCTCATCTGTAGCCATTTCCAACTACTTAACAATGATTCTATTTTCATGTGATAGCAGGCAGCACCAACAACCACAAACACACTGTAGCCAATAGCTGCTTCTTCTTTCTACTACAGGCGTTTCTATCAACATGAGCTCATCAGACCTAGGCTAATGTAGGAGAAAAATGCCTAAGGAGGCAGAGGGGAGAGAGTAAAGTTTGTGCTATAGTAGTGGCCGGCTTTGACGTCAGTGTATCTGAAGTCAAGGGTGTTCTCTAGTTAATGCCTTTGACTCTAAAGATAAAACTAATTGAAAGCAGGTTTCTCTCATCCATGATGTCTTTGACATTTAGCTTATATTGGCATAAGTCATCTTTACTGACTCTCACCAGCCCTAAAGCCTTCTCACCAGCCCTAAAGATGATCCTGGGAGTCTGTCTGCAGCTTTTGTTCAGTTCTTGCTTTTTACTTCATAGATTCTTAATCCACATTTTGAAATTTCTGGTTTCTCTCTCTCTCTCTCTCTCTCTCTCTCTCTCTCTCTCTCTCTCTCTCTCTCTCTCTCAATGTGATATAAGGAGAACCAATTTCAAAAGTACTTTTTGAGTCTTCCTGTTCTGCATGGTACTCTGGAGGTTTCCCTGCAGAAAAGCAAATCTTTAGTAGCTATTTGAGATTAAGGCCAGTGAGGCATCTGCCCTAAGAGCATGGCTCATTGACATATCAGTACTGTAGGTAACCTTGTAAACAGTCAGAAGCAGACAGTTGTTTCTTTTCCTTTTAAAATCTACCTAATCTTAGTGGGGCTTTCCCAATATTTAGGGAATAGAATGATTGTATAAAATGCCAGGCTTGGCATTCATAGTTCTCCATGCCTCATTTTATAGCAACTCCTGATTTTATTTACCAAGTATCTTAATTTAGTGATGAGATCAAGGCACAGGGTGCATTCATGTTGATAACGCTGTTGTTCAAAGAAGCATAGTTAAGATGTAAAGATCCAGTTTTGTTCATCTGTTGTTTCTAGGCAACAACTGATGAAATGGACACTGGTACATTGCCTTTAAAATCTGTTGAGGCCAAGGCATCTAGAGCCTGGCCCTGTACTTCTTGCCTCTCACTCATTACCAACCAATCCTCACCCTTGGAAACAGGTGCAATAATCCCTGGTCCTTATGTTGAATAGAAGTGAAAGTCAGTCATATCTTAAGTAAGGAACCAGCTCTAGAAAGCTCTTCTTAAGTTTTGGTACATGCCAAGCAAGCGCTCTTCACTGAGCTGAGAGTACGGGCATCTTTTGATGGCCAACTGCTTCTGAACCATTGATGGGTCAGCCAACCAAAGACCACCCTAGAAACACAGAGGCACCTTCCGGGAGAGGTGAACACTCAGCTCTTATCTCAACATAAGTCTAGAAGTTTCTGAATCATCTGGAAGCAGTACTTCCTGTTTCATTTTCTATAATTAATGTGTACATGAGTTATGAAAGAGATATAAAGAGATGCTGAATTATTGGCTTATAAATAGAATTTATTTTTTCATAGGTAATGAAATAGCATATTTTCAAAAAGTCTTTTCTCACCAAGACTGTGAATGCAAACAAAAGCATGCAGGCATGTTAGTCCAGGTGCCAGTCTCTGGCCAGATTTAGCAACCTTGCCCAACCATCAAGATATGAGGCCTTGCTGAGTTTCAGGCAGCTGAATAAACCTTCCCTCTTCAATGTCAAAAAGCTGCTTTCTGTTTCTAAGGAAGATGTGCTGTTGGCAGGGAATTAGTTGCAAGAACTCAGAGCATCTGTCTCTAATGTCTCTCAGGTTCGGACCTCTGCCGAAGGTCAGGGGCTAATCAGTCGGCTGCTTGGTTACACAGCAGAACAACAAACAGTTTCAAGGCTGCACTGTGTGTGAACACACTGGGGCCCTCACACTTCCCCACAGCATTTGACTATGGAATGGAAAGAAGGCTCTTGTTTGCCAAGCCGATGTTGAGAGTATGCAGGTGGACCGTCCATGGCCCACAGCTTCTGTTTCCTTGCCTTGAACACGTGTTATCAATGCAGCTGCCTGAGATGGTCTAAAAACTGTGTACAGCATCACAGAGGAGCCGCTGCTAGGAGCCTTGTTCCCTGCGTGGGAATACATGTCACTCAGTCAAGTGTCATGCTGTGGGGCTGGAAGCCAGCATCCGACCTTACACTTTGTGCTCACCTGTCCGAAGGGTCACGTGCTGTTCGTTTTGTAAAGCAGATGAGGCGCTCCTGAGATGAAACGAGGTAATTCATACATCTGTCTTTGCTGCCTAGAGCCCTAGCTACTCAATATTTAATGATCTCAAGATCTGTGATACTCACTGCTCTGATTAGGAGAGTGAAGTGCCCTGTAAACCAGTGTGGGGGCCAAAGCCTCTATCTGCTCTGCTGAGAGAAAACACTGTCACAGACCAGGACCAGGGGCATCTGAGATGGACAGACTGACAGCAAGCTCTGGTGAGAACAAGTACTGGATTGGGAAGAAGCCATTGATGATTTAATTTTCAAAGGGAATTGGATGGATCTCACCTGCATCTTGCATGGGAACACACTCCCCCAAAGAATATAGCGCTGTAATCTTCAGCTTGTGCTGATCCATGTTCATACACGAAGCCCATTATTTCTGCTTACATGTCTGACTCAGTCTTGTGAGATGAAAGGCTAGTCTCTGGTCCTTGCCTTTCTTCTTCTTATAGACACAAGCATTAGGCTTGAAACATTTAAGGACGACACCCAAATCATCAGTTTGTTATAATCATAAAATTATGTGGTAGTAGATCCATTAATAATCTTCACAGACTAACCATTATATACATATTATATATATATATGTATAATACACAAAACACACTATATATGTATGTATGTATATATATATATATATATATATATATATATATATATTCTTGTATTTCTATGAAAACAAAGTAAATGAACATTCATCATTAAAAGATACAGCAAGCTAAGGCAGCACTAAGGTTCATGTAACAGAATTTCAGGCTCCCTAACTATCTCACACTTACTATTGGGTACAGTTCAAAAGTATATATGACAGTTTGCCCCTGTCTTGAGTCTATGTATCAAATTCATGAACAGATTTCCAACCCAATAACAACAGAGAAGAGTCCAGTCCTGGGCCATCTCAGGAGCTAAACCTGAGACACTAGGATTGCCTGGTTTCTGAAGCCCCGACACAAACTCCTGGGCCACACACTCATGTGACAGTACCAACCAGGCTTGCTTTCTAGCCTGGGCGACAAACCTCCTTTGTTCCAGAGTGGGCTGGGTACCACTTAGTGCTGAAACACATGCCATCCTTGTGACGCTGTTCTGAGTTCGTGGGAGTTTTTCCCTGTGCTGAACATTAGCTTGAGTAGAGTGAGTCCCACGGGTGTTCTCCATGTCTATTTGGAACCACAGCTGCTGAGTGCCATGGCTCTCAGAAGTGCCCCCCAAGCCCCTGCCTCACCCCCTGCTGGTTCATTCCAAATCTGTTTCCCCACCTGTCGACCGGCTCAGGACATTCCTTTCACAGAAGATAAAGCCGTGGGTTTATTATTGGAATTCTGACTTGGGAATACTCAGTGTCAGAATGTGGAACATAGCAGCCTTGGCTATGGTGGGGTGTCACGTTCCTCTCGGTTCTGGCTGACACCCAGGCACTCAGAGAATCTTTCCACTGTGTGCTGGAGCTGCCACCTCTTTTCCATGCGTAACCAGATGCTAGTAGGTTATGGAGACGTTTTATTAAGATGACAACATTCTAAAGCTATTCTAAGTGCCCTGTGCGAGTATCCTGGGACCCCAGAGCTTCAGGCTGGTGCAGTAAAAGAACAATTAGAAAAGCCCTACAGGAGTCACTCACCCCAAACTAGAGGTAGTGGCACTGGAGCGACCCCTTGGTCCCCAAGACATGCTTTTTTTTGGTTTCTAGGGTCTCTAGGGTCAAGGTTCCTTTTTGATTTAAATTTCTGTTGAGCTACTAGAAGATTGTAAAAGTTTCTCTATGGCTTTAAAATGCTTACAGGGAAAAGTAAAGTGGAAGAGGGATGGATGCATTCAGGAGCTTGTGAAAGCTGTCACTTAGCACAGGGCTTAGTGTGAGTCCCTGTCTGCTTCCCTCCTGTTGCTGGTCTGGTTCTGAGTGAGAGCGAAGTTGCCTGGTAACTGTGCTAGCTTGAACCCAGCCCCACCCACACCCCCACGCTACACCATTCTCCATCACTCCCCTCCACGGGACAGGCACTTTGAGAGAACATTACTAGCACTGATGGGAATCTCTTCTTACTCCCTGGAGGCTTACATATGTATACTCTGTAGTATGTGATTCACAGGAGCCTGGACCTGTTGCTGGTGGACCTGGAGGGCTCACCAATTGCCAGTGCTCCAGCAATGCAGCACCTACAGGACAAGTGTCCCTACTCTAAAAATCCAAAATCTGAAATACTCTAAAATTTAAATGTTATTGAACATGGACATGTGGTCACAAGTGAAAAACTGTAGACCCGGGACAGGCTGAAGTCAAATGCTGGTGTGTTAAACAGTTTGTATCAAATTGCCTTCAGGATTTGTGAGTAAACCATCTATGAAACACAAATAACCGTGTGTGATGTTTAGACTAGACTCCTACTTCCAAGATGCCTCATGTTGAACATGCAGACATTTCGCAGACTGGAAGCACTTGTGATCCCTAGCTCTTCAGTAAGGGATTCTCAGTGTATAACAGGCAGTACTCTGTCTCTGTTTCTCTCTGTCTCTGTCTCTGTCTCTCTCTCCCTTCCTCCCTCCCACCCTCCTTTCCTCATTCCCTCTTCCTCCCCCTCACTTTTTCTTTCTCTTCTTCCCTCAATCCTTCCCTTTCTCTCTCCTGCCCTCTCCCTCCCTTTCTCCCCCACTTTCTTTCTCTCTCTTCCTCCCTCCCTCTTTCCTTCTCTCCCTCCCCTCTGTCTCCCTCTTTCATCTCACTTTCTTCCTTTCTCTCTTTCTCTTTCTCCCTCTCCTTTTCTCTCTCCCTCTCTCCTTCCTTCCTTCCTTCCTTCCTTCCTTCCTTCCTTCCTTCCTTCTCTTCTTTTTCTTCTGATTCTCATCTCTCTCTTTCATGTGTGTGTGTGTGTGTATGAGAGAGAGAGAGAGAGAGAGAGAGAGAGAGAGAGAGAGAGAGAGAGAGAGAAGGGTGCCACAGTTCTTTCCTTCTACCCCTGTATGTGGATCCCAGGGTTCAAACTCAGGTCAGCAGGGTCTTTTATTCATGGAGACTCCTCCTGTCCCAGGTTAGTGCAAGTTCAACAGAAGCAGTTTAGAGAAACAATGTCCCGGGTGGGCAAGTGGTCATAGCTCCTCCTTCATACTGTGATATATTTAGTTTCCAGCTATAGAAGATAAGAGCAGGACCTACGAGAACTGCTTGGCTGAGACTTACAACAGGACACAACCTCCCACCTCTCTAAATAAAGGGGAAACCACACCACCCCCACCCCTGTCCGCACTGAGGCTTAACAGTATACAAGTTTCCCTGACCATGTCCCAGTTGTCCCATTAGATGCTGAAGTACAAGACAACATTGGTTCTCCCCTAGTAAGAATTGCCTCTAGGAAGGCTCCCTTCCCCTCCCTTTCCTTCCTTATGTAAACCCAGCCCTACAATCTTTCCAAAACAAAGAATGAGCACAAATCAACAAATTGTCCTCATCCCCAGGAAAGAAAATGATAGCCCTCTTTTAAAAAGGCTGCTCCTAGAAACAGCAACAAAGGTGGGTTGGCATGAGTCAACCTTCCTTGCCTGCATGCCCTGGATGCTTATAGCAATCTGCCTGCTCACATATTGAAGGGTACCCCATCCTAGAGACCCTGGAGGTTGCTTAATGGGTATCCTTGCCCAGCATGGGGAACCCCTATGAAAACATTCACCCAGCCTGCATCTGCTTACTTGTGCTTTTCGTGCACCAGCCTCCATGTGTGCTGCAGAGAGCAGGTGAGAGCAGACAGCCCTCATTCCTGCTTTCTGCATGCAGCACTGGCAGTGGAGGGAAGACCTGCCCACATGCAGAATTTATAGCCCACAGAAGAAACCCTCAGAGATGCAAATAACTCACTCAGGGAAAGGAATCCAAGAACAAGAGGATTTAATGGGACTCTGAACACGTGGGGACTTGCAGTGTGAACGTCAGAAAATGAATTTCATCAAAATTAGAATCTTACACTCCTGCAAGGAGATATTTCAAATGCAGTAATATTTCATAGACACGATGCATAAATTGCTTCTCTCTCACACACACATGCATATGTGCACAAAGGAACACAGATTAAGAATCCTAAAACTTGGAGTTTGACACAGCAAGAAGATATAAGTATTTTTGAAAAAAAATTCCATTGAAGTCTAATTAACAAAGTAAATATTCAAGGTGTAGCATGTGACTGCTTCTCACACACTGTGTAACTACCCAAATCAAATTGAGTCCACTCTTCTGCACCATGGTTATGATTTCTGTAAGAGGCATATGTTAAGAAAACTGGATACCTGGCCCCTTGTATTGCAGGGAAAGAGCACAGACTGCTTCCATCTCTCCACACTGTCCTTGCCACTCAGGCTAGTGGCGTCTGCTCCTTTCCCACATCACTCTCCAGCCTTCCGCAGTTTCAGTGGACCAGCTATGTATGCGAGCTTCTAGTTTTGGTCTTTTAATTTTCAGTAATGACAGCCAATGACTGTCTTGTCACATCACCCTCGTTTCACTTAGCACACTTTGTCCGTGTTGTAGCCAATGATGGATTTCCTCCCTTCCTTTATGATCAAACACTATTCCATTCTATTGGCATACCAGTGTTTATTCACCCACTGATTGTGTTTGTGTGTGTGTGTGTGTGTGTGTGCGCGCGCGCGCGCGCGCGCGCGCGCGTATGGACACATGTCTGTGTATCCCTCCGGAGGCTGACCTCTACATGTATTTCCTTAGCTACCTTGCTTACCTGCACCTGTGCTTACCACGTTGGCTAACCAGGATGGCCAGCAAGACTCCAGGATCTCTCTGTCTCTTGTGGATGTATGTGCTTGCTCAGTTGATCTTTTTAACCATGAGAAAGAATATCTGATGATTCCTTTTCAAAATAAAGTATCCTGAGTCAGCTCAGCTCTAATCACAGATGAACAGGATGTATGAAGTGAGTGAGAACATTTGACATTCTTTATACTTCTAAATCCATCCCTATATCATTGCTTTTAACTTGTTGTTTTTTTTTCTAGTAGGAATAAATGGAAAGCATTTATAAAAAGAGATCAATAAGATGGATGTTAAGAAAACATACATATTTCAATTGTTTGGGTTTTTTTTTCAGCCACATTGAGAGAATATGATACCTGTGTAGACGATAACAAATACTTATTACCAGGAATTAAAGGCAAACTATATTAGAATAAAAGAAATGCAATGAAGTTTACTGAGGAAACTTTAATATATAGGTATAGACAGTTTCTTTTCATCGTTTCTTAGTTTATTTTGATTATACATAGCCAAGAGAAAGTGCCCAACTAAAAAAAAATTGATTTTTTTTCTGAACTTCTTGACATCAGAACTGGATTGGTACATGGCTACCTTAGGGAATGTACCCTACGTTTACCCATAATACTCTCCACTTCAGCATTTCCAAGCAGGCAAGATTGCCCATGAGTAAAGGAACCTGCTGCTGAGTTAGGTCCCCAGAACTCATGTGGTGGAAGGAGAGGATCGATTCCTACAAGTTGTCCTCTCACCAACACTTATATATTATAGTGTGTAACCACCAGTGAACACACACATACCAAATATACACATACATGTGAACATGCATACACGTACACACACACTGAATATACATGTGCATACCAAATGCACACATGTACACACATCAAATACACATACACAGATACCAAATGCATACACACATGCCAAATACACACAGGCACACACACCCCAAATATACACATATATTCACACATGCACATACCAAATACACACATGTGTACACATACACACACACCAAATACACACACATACCAAATACACAAACATACACCAAACATACATATATACACATATACACACCACCCCAAATAAATGAAAATTAGTTATTTTCAGGAATAGAGGCTTTATTATTTTTTTTAAAGAAAATCCTTAGGGGATGAGGAGATGATGATATTTAATAAATACTTTCTAAAGACAGAAGGCCTTTTACTGGTCTTGATGATAAGGTTGCCTTATCACCAAAAGACCAGATTAGGCCTGTCAAAATGTCAGAGTCAGTGGCATTATTATCCTGGTGACTTGTACAACAAATGTGACTTCATTTTGTAAAAATAAAGAAAAATACTGTGACTGACACTATCCTCAAGCTATCCATGTGGGGACATTTACATTCCCTAAGGAGGACTGTGATTTTGTTCTTTCTTTTTAGGATGCAGACTTGAATCATGGGTAACGATGATTCGATCCCAGTCAAGGGAGATGGCTCAGTGGGTAAAGTGCTTGCCTTGCAAGCTTGAGTTGATCCAACCCAAATCAGAACGAAACTGGGTATGATGGAGTGTGTTTATTTATGATCCCAGTGTTGAGGAGATAGACGGACAGATCCTTAGACTCACTGACCAGCAAGCTTCACCTACATGGTGTTCCCTGGGTAAGAGAGAGGCTGCATTAAAAGAAGATTGTGATGAACAGCTTCTGTTGGGATGACCTATACCCACACATTGGATTAAAGTGTGTCCCTGTATTTTTAATTGTTGCTTGCTGTGGCAGCCAAGCTAAGTGGTGGTAGAGTGTTTGGGGCTGTCCTCTTGATGGCTCATTACAAGCCTCCTATCCATAAAGTGCTTATTTTTCCTCACCTGCCCAAAAGATGATTCTCTGAGATTATCACATTAAAAAGCAAGGAGCTGTGGTGAAGATCATGTAGCCCGCAATGCCAAAGGGCAACCCAAAGAGATGGATCCAGCATCATACTGCTGATAATGGCTTTTTGTATAATAAAGAGCTGGCAGCTGGAGATGGGGCAGGAAGTACTAGCAGAAAGTCCAGGGGACATGAAAACATGGAGCGAAGCAGGAGATGCAGAGAGAGGCAGTCAAAGCAGAGGAAGACAAAAGGGAGATGGGAATGAGCACGGGGGTTGGCAATGAGAGACACATGGGGACACACAATTGCAGAGAAGTCAGGTTAAGTTAGAAGTTAGTGGAGAGACTTCTCCAGCCAAAGGTCAACTGCTTCAAGCTCTAAAGATGTTTTTATCTTAAAAATTAAACCTCAAGTGTGATCGCCAAATGCGCTGCAATATTTGGCGCCTCACCTTGGGTACCAAATATTGTTTTTAACAAAATCTTAACTGTTCAAATTTACCAATGAAGACTCAGGAGCCAGATGCTAGAGTGAAAACCTGCTAGTTCAGAGATTCAGAGAAGGCACGCAGCTGACCTTCCTTCACATCTGATTTCCCAAAAGGAAGCTCCCCTTTTCCACATCCTTCAAACTTGAATGTCCTTCCTTCCTACTTCTACTCCACAACTAGAAACAGGTTTTCTCATCAAATAATACAATCTTAGGGTTCACAGTGTGATCACATACCCTGCAACAACCTTCCATGTACATATACACACACAAAGACACAATCACAATGTGAGTGTGTGTGCACACACACAAAGGCACACACAGGCATCCACAAATGTACAACATCCTCATGAGATACAGTCCTCAGATATCTTTTTTGAGTGTGACATGTATGACTCGGAGTGTGACATGGGAAATGATTGCTCACCAAGCCCTGGAGCTCTGTACAGTCTCAGAGCCAGGTGTTGTTGGATTTCTTGGACCAAAGGAGGTCTTTGGAGGAGGAATTTAAAGGCTCTTGTTGCCTTTTCCATTTTTCTTCTCTTTTCCCAGAAACATTTGTGATATAGGGACAGGCAGGGTCTGTATCTAATTATGTGGGATGAAGAGACACAATATCAGAGCTTTCCTTCACCTTTACATTTGACTCACAGACCAGCCCACTATCCATGCACCCAGTTTGTAAGCAGCTATTCCAGGAGCTACCACTTTGTATCTTTTAGAACAAGGGCTCCATAGTAGGCTGTCATTCTTCGGATGTCATAGCAATGTGGCCTAGAGGAAGAAGAAAGCTGGAGGTAGGAGATAGAAATAAACCAAGTCTAATGGCATAATGCTAGGCTGGGGATATGTCCAACTGATAGAATGCTTGGCTGGCAGTCATAAGGGCATGGTTCTGTTCCCAGAATCATGAATATTGGGCCAATTGGTAGCTCATATCTGTAGTTCTAGTACTGAGGATTTGGGATAGGAGGATCAGTAATTCAAGATCATACTTGGCTGTATGGCAAGTCCCAGGCCAGCCTGTGCTACAGGAGACCCTGTCTGAGAGATAGTAGGTAAATAAAAGGTAGATAGATAGATAGATAACAAAACATACCCCAAAATCATGTTACATGACTTACAAAGAAACAACACACAGAACAAAGATGAAACCTCTTGTCTTTTGAGAGGCATTGTTTAATCAATGATGTCATTGTTATAATTAACATTTCTTTATCTCAGCATCCTCAATTAAAAATAATAATTAATAATCAAAAGAATTCAGAAAACAATAAATATTAACCCCACTACAATAGCTTCTGAGATCTTTGTTATCTATTTAGCATGCTAATTGCATAAATGCAGGCATTCAGGCTTTTATGCTTGCAATTGTATTTCAAGAATGACTTCATTATATCTCAGACACAAAGTGCATCTTATCTCTTCAGGCTGATTAAGTGGGCTGCTGCACTTCCTCTGATAACACTGTCTCTGCAAACACCTCATTTCTGAACACTGAGTGTAAGATCCTATTGCACATGGTTCCTACGGGCCTGTTTTAATCAGGATTGCCTTGCAAGACAAGCTAAATTACACTAAGGAGGACCTTTCTTTCTCTTTCTCTCTAAGAAGTATACTACCATCCTGGCACTGCCTGTCTGCTGGAGAGGGCTTGATCAGGCTCACACAGCTCACACAGCTCACACAGCCAGCTAGTCCTTCTTTCTGTTTTGGTCTCGTTGGGTAGGATCTTGGTAGGAGGAAGATGGACAAGTCAAGATGTCATGACTTAAGGTTCAGGAGTTTGCTTCTGCAGTCCCAAGTCATACTGCTGCTGAGGATGGTCTGTCTCTCCAGTGCCCCAAAACAGACCTGTGACTAGGACAATACAAACTCGGATAACAGAACTCCCAAGTCTTTGCCTCAGTGCCTTCTAAGAAATGGCAATCATCTTCTACAGCTGAGTGGCCTTTGAGAGCAGGAGGAGGCTTATCATTCATCAGGGGAAGATCTAAGGACATGGAGCTCATTTCTTTAAGTTATAACTCTTCCTTCTGATTAATATTGAAAGTGCTTTGGAGTCACTAGTCAACAGACACTAATAGTAACAAAGGTTTATGTAGCCATTTTGTGGTTACTTTATTCCTACCACCCTTCTCCACCCTTACCCCTTCCAACCCCCAACATTAGGCAGGAGAGAAAAAAGGTTAGAGAGAAAAGGGAGCGTCCATATTGCTAGATTATTTCCTGCAGATCAGGGGCATCGAGTTCCTTGGGGCAAGTATAATCTTCATAGTCAGGATATCTCTAACCAGCAAGCAGCAACCAACAACCAGCAACAGCAGCAGCCAGTAGTAGTAACAGTAGCAGTAGCAGCAGCAGCAGCAGCAGCACCAGCAGCAGGCACCACAGCCTCTCCAGGCTCTGGCACTTTTATACCCCCTCAAGAGTCCCCAGAATTCCAAACATAAACTATCTTCAGCTGGCAAAATCATACCTCTGCCAGAGCACGAGACAAATCACAGTCAGTTGCTGTGGACAATCTGAAGCAGCCCCACATCCCACACCTGGGATCAAAACAAGAAACGTATTCTCATAACATATCTGTGTTTTTAAAGAAATAAAAATCCTCACTACAGGTTTGTGATGTACAGTCAGAGGTTTCTCAGGGTTGCTGTCCATGAGCTGCTACTGAACCGAGATAGGCTTTGGGGCACATGTGACAGAGGATAGGTATAATCACACATGTGACAGAGGGCAGGTATAATCAAGGGTCTTGGCTTTCTGAGCTTTAGGGATGTAATAAAGTTGTCTTTGGGTTAGGGAGAGAAAGTTTAAAATACATTATCAGAAGAGCACAGAGTGCACACATCAGGAAACACAGGGTTACTTTAGTGGCTGCTGGGAGGACTCAAGGTGGGCAGTTAGGGTGACAGGCTTAGTCATTTCTCTCTTGCTGTGAAGAGAGCCATCACAACTCTTGTAAAGATGTAGTTTAATTGGGGCTGGCTTACAGTTTTAGTCTATTGTCAACATGGAGGGAAGCATTGTGGCATGCAGGCAGACATGGTGCTAGAGAGGTAGCAGAGAGTTCTACATCTGGATCAGCAGGCAGCAGGAGGAGAGAATTAACACTGGTCCTGGCTTGGGCTTCTGAAACCTCAAGGTCCACCCCTAGTGACAGATTTTCTCCCAAAAGGCCACACCTACCCAAAAGGGGCACACCTCTTAATAGTGCCTCCCTGATGATTAAACATCCAAATTTATGATCCTATGGGGGGCCTTTCCTATTCAAACCACCATAGTGGCTCAGTAGCTCTTTCATCTGAAGCACACAGTAGTCCTCTCACTGACTGGCTCAGAGAGGAGGATGGTCTGACCCTGGTAGAATCATAGGCCACATTGGTACATTTGTCAGTTGAATAAGGAATAGCTATACTCTCAAATCAGCAAGATTACTTTTCTGGTGGACTCGTGCCTGGAAGCCAATATGCCTGGAAATAAAGGTCGCCAAACCTGGACAAAAACTAAACAAGGGGAGACTGGCCTAGGGATTCCAGAGGGAAACAGAAAGATGAGTGGAGCAGATTTGGGAGAGTCAATACCAAGGGAACCTGAGGTCACTCAGCCTCCTCCCACCAGAGCTACTGGAGACAGAACATTTTACATATGTCACTGCTGGGCTCTCTGGAGTAGCAGATGGACCACATCACAGGTCTCCCTTTTCTAATTTTCTTCTCTATAACCTACAAAAAAACACAGACACATTCACACTGAGAACAAATGTTGGCTCTCAGGGCAGACAGTGGCTGCTGGCTGAGGAAGGTTCACACAGCCCGAGGTTCACTTCTATGGAAGCCATGAACTCTGCTAGGCCAAGGGGAGGGAAGGATCCAGAAGGCAGGGGCAACCCGTACACTGACAATAGGGCAGGGGATGTGGGGGATTCCGATTGTATTTCTTCCATGTGTCATTTTCTACCATTAGCCCCCTCCCACAGAGCCCAGATGACACCAGAAAAGTCACCTCTGTGAGTTGATGATGTCATTGGAGATGAAGGGTTAAGGGCTAAGCCTCTAGCAGCAGTTATGAGAGACAATCAAGGGTAGGTCTGTATGCTTCATGGGTGTGTGCCTGAAGGGCTGTCCACTAGAACAGATGGAAGAAAGACAAATACTCTCCCTCAAGGAGCCCCGTGATAACTAGTGATTAGAGTGTAATGAGCTACCCTAGGAATATGATGATTTAAAAATAAAATTAAACAAAACATAACAAAGCAAAACTAGAGAAGACACACAGAAGTGGTGTTTCTTTCTCTGTTCCAGTTCTCTCTTCTCCCTTTGAGTGGCTTTCCCATACTGTGTGTGACATCATTAAACGCCACTTCTCACTCCCCCAAATGACTATGGCACTGCAGAGAGCTCTGCAGTTGTAGACATGGGTTCAGCTAGGGGTGGAGAAGCATCCTTCATCTTGAACCTCAACTATGAACTAACACCCGCTTCCAAAAGCAGGTTGGTCACATCAGAAAACAGAAGCCATCCAAAGAAGGAAAGAAAGACATGGAGACTTGGAACCCACAGCCTCCTACACACTGGACCTGAGCAACATTCCAGTGGGAGACAGGGCTGTTAGAGTGTGGAGGAAGTAACGGATGGGTTATGTTAGCTTGTCTTATAGCAAGTTGCTGATTCGCTGTTATAGTAAAAACCATTTTTAACATTGATTACTTTGTTATTTTGTTTTAGGTTACTGTGGATGTTCATAAACCCTAGGCCAGCATTCTCTGAGGAACACAGGTGACCACAGAAATCAACAGAGGTATGAGACTGAAGGGTATCCAGTGGTTACATCTCCAGACAGGTGACCTAGGAATAGTATAGGGTATGTTTAAGCTTAGTACCATAACAACAAGGCCAAAGCAGTGGAATTGGGGGCTAAAAAGTAGTATGGTGGGACCCAGCCTGATGTTTGTGGAGTTTCAGGTGGAAGCTTCATGCTTATTAACTTACTTATACTGACCAAGGGGAAAAGTAGACCTGATGTCTTCAGGACATCTAAGAAAATACCAACTTAAATGCCTCTTATCACTGCTTTATCAGATTTGTAAGGTCTTTCTTATGCTGGCCCCTCTAAGCAATCTGATAGACAGAAGATTAAATTCATGGTCTTTGGAGTTGGTTTACAGAATAGCTGGCCCCTCTCATGACAACCCCAGAGAGCCAGAGTCAGGATTTAGAGTGTCTAGGGTAACAGGCCTGGAGGGAGGGCGATTCTTTTTTTTTTTTTTTTTTTTAATTGGATATTTTCTTTATTTACATTTTAAATGTTTTTCCCTTTCCAGGTCTCCCCTTTGGAAACCCCCTATCTCATCCCCCTCCTCCTTCCTCTATGAGGGTTCTCCCCCCCCCCGCCCCACCCACTTCTGTCTTCCCGCCCTGACATTCCCCTACACTGGGGCATGGAACATTCTCAGGCCCAAGGGCCTGTCCTTTCACTAATGTCGAACATCTCACTGATGTCGAACAAGGCCATCCTCTGCCACATATCTGGCTCTACCCATGGGTCCCTCCATGTGTACTCTTTGGTTGGTGGTCCAGTCCCTGAGAGCTCCAGGGGGCCTGGGCAGTTGACACTGTTGCTCCAGGAGGGGAATTCTTTATCTGCAGAACAAAACACTACCTTGGCCTTAGGCTCTTGCGTCTTTGGTAAGTTGCTTGAATGATGCTTCACAGAATTATCAGCTCAAGGGGTCAGTGAACATGAAAGTCCAATTCCACAATTCCTTTGTACAAAGTTAGCTTTGAAAGGTTTTATTATTTTTGTTTCTTTGCTTGTGTTTGAGACAGGTCTCTCTACATATCCCTGGCTGTCTCTGGAATTCATTGTGTAGGTCAAGCTGGCCTCTAACTCACAGAAATCTGCCTGCCTCTACTACTTCCAGAATCCTGGCATTAAAGGCATCTGCCACCACATACAGCCCGTAGGGCTTTATTTTAACAGTACAGTTCAATTACCTGTGTTAAGACAAAAGCTAGTGTTTAAAGAAATGATGTTGATTGTGACATGATCTTTGGAAGGAGATGTCCAAGAGCACACTCTTGCTCTTGTTACTTTTTGGAGCTGTCTTCTGAGATGTTCAAATGTGCCAGTCTGGGACTGGGACACTGAATATTATAAGAGTACAGGATGTTGTCATAGTACTAATAACTCCAGGGGAATACTCAGAGCTTCTCACCCATGTGCATTCACTGTATGTTAAGCTTTGTGGGATGGGAGGACCAGTTAACACATTAACTTTGGAGATGGTATTAGCATGAATGCCTAACAAATGGTCCCTACCTTCTGGGTATGAAGTCACTTTCCTCTTGTTTCAGCATCCCAGGGTCATCTCTGAGTGCAAACATTTGCTTTCTGATATGGACTCCTTCCTTCCTTTCTTCTTTCTTTCCTTCCTTCCTTCCTTCCTTCCTTCCTTCCTTCCTTCCTCCCTCCCACCCTCTCCCCCTCTCTCCATCCCTTCTTCCTCCCTCCCTCCCTTTAATCCTTCCTCCTTCTTCCTTCCTTCCTTCCTTCCTTCCTTCCTTCCTTCTTCCTTCTAGGTCAGTGATCCGATGTTGAGAGTTAAGGAATTTATTGTTTTTATTTTTATTATTAACTTCTTAGTAATCACTTTTAATTTATCGACTTTGCTTTTATTATTTCCTGAAACAATTTCAGGGCGTTGCTACTTGTTGGAAATTGTACAGATGGTGCTTAGCCTCACACTTGTTAATCTATAATTATGAAATTGTGTCTATTTTCCTATACAACCTAACCCAACTGCCTTGCGAGGCCAGAACAGATGGTTTGGGATATCCCTGGGGATGGGCATTGGAACATCTGCAGTTACAACACACAAAGAAAGTTACTGGAAAGCAGAAAAATGACCATTATGGAAAGTTATTATTTTATAATTAAGAACCACTTAACGTCATGTTGATTAATGAAAGAGGCAGCAGAAACTTTACTGATTTTTCCGAAGGATTTGTAAACACAGAGATTCCTTTCTTTTCTCCAAATGGTAGATTATGTCAAGTGTTGCAAAATCGCTTAAGTTTTTTCTGTTTGTGTCCAGAGTATTTGCAGAGTATCTGCAGCTGTTGGTCTTATGCCTGGCAAATTATTAGATGGGGTAGGGGAATTACAGGATGGAGCTCTTTAGAGTTATGACCAGGGAATCCTTAAACCCCATAAGCCATGAACTCCTCCACAGGAGACAGTCAACAGCTGTCAGGTCAGAAGAGCTCCTGTCTGGAGACCGAGATCTCTGTAAAGACAAAAGAATTAATAGAACATTTTCCAGAGTGTATTAATTTGGAGATGGAGTCTTCTCGTGTTAATTGGCATTCTGAAGTTGCTTTGTGGATATAACATGTGCGTGTGACCTTGGTCATGGTCACCTCACAGCCTCCACACAGTTATCTCCAGTGATTCTTCCCACCTGCTTAATATTCAGCAGAGCAATGCAAACCTGTGTCCAGCTAAAACCAGGAGTCCTTGTTCCTCATAAACTCTCATGGTTTCCTCCTTAGAAGACTGTTTTGTAGCATTAGCATCTTGTTTTTTTTTTTTTTTTTTTTTGTAGTTGCTGTTAGGTATGACTGTGAAATATCCCTACAGTTTCACGTGTTGGAACTCCCAATCCCCAACCCTGGCTGCAGCTTTGAGAGGTGTTTGAGCATTCATGCTGATCTTCCACCTGTGTGTCATTATTTGCAGTTCTCAGGGTTCACAGCTGGGTAAGACTGGCCGTGATTTTCTTCCCAGCAGCCTGCCTAGCACCTCCCTGTACTGTAAAACCTAGCCAGCAGGCAGGCAGCTTCCTGGCCAGTCCCAACTTGATTTTCCCATGCCCTGTGATGGAAGTATGTGCTGTCTTCAGCAATGTACAAAGTTCTGGGGGAGGAGCGATCAAGAGCAATAGCAACAGCACAATATTGCTTTTGAGGGTAGAGGTCTCTGGAATAGCCCTGATTGACAACTGGAGAAGAAACGTTCCACAAATGGTCCGGTGTGGTCAGTGGTTACAAATTCCTGTAACCAGGTAAAAGCAAAGCTCTAGAGGCTTGTAATTTATCAGTCAGATTTATATTAGTAAATTCTCAACCCACAAAATGCCTGCACAATGAACTCAATTGAGTTTATATCAAAACTCAATGGATATAAACATAATCTACACACCTAGATGTGGCAAATGAACCCTACTTATTATTTAATCATCTAGCTAAGAAACCCCCAATAGTTATGGCTCCATGGACTATGTGGTTCTGGCTCCTCTTCCTCTCCTATAGGTTCCATCTTATCTCCTCCTCTCTGTTCATTCCTCTCTCTCTCTCTCTCTCTCTCTCTCTCTCTCTCTGTACTCTGTACTCATCTCTAAAATTCTCAGCCCACCTTCCTTTTCCATTGCCCAATCACAGGCCTCACCCTGATCTTGTGCCCGCCCTCACCTGCGTATAGACAGCAAGCCACACTTCCCCACTATCTTATCCCCCTTTATAAATGGGAGAAGCATCCCCTTTACTTGGAGGGTGTTCTGGAGGCCCGCCCCTACAATACAGGCTGTGGTTGTTTCTCACTTGGTTTTAGGGACTGACTCTTGCCTTCTGCAGAGTAGACTACGGGAAGCTGGGGAGACACAGAATGCCACCCACATTCAGGGGAGTTCTTCTTTAGGGCTCAAAACCTCCCTCAGCTGCATTGATTTCAACCTCCTTTTATTCTGATAGACTTCTTATGGCTTATTTGCATCTTGCATCATCAGATCTCTCACTACTGAAAAGCTCTTGGGGTACTCTCACTCTTATGCTCTGAAATGTTATAATGTCCCGTTGTGGCTAAGGGCAGGCTCTTGTTTAAAAGTGTGAAGCTCTGAAAGATTTACTCCTGCTTCATCAGCTTCAGAAAATCTTTTCCTATTATTTCTTTGAGAACCTTCTTCTTCTCAGCCTCACCCCCCACCCCTTTAAGACAGGGTTTCTCTGTGCAGCACTACTGACAGATGAGTGTGATCTTTGCCCTGTATGACGACGGTGTCAGTCTGTCCAGAGGAGAACAGATTGCTGCAGCCCTGATACTTCGAAATCTTTGCTGGTCCTTGTCTGCTTAAGGCACAGCCTGTTCTCTGAAAGAACTCAAAATGTTTCTCTGGAGCTTCCACGACTAACCTCTGCTGTGGAGTGAGTCATGCCCTCTCTCCTACGCCTCTCCTTTGCTCAAACCCTAATTCCCACACAGCTCCCCTGCTCCTCCAAACATCACAAGTAAGTGTTTGGTGATGGACATTGTGAGGTAATTAGATCAAGATGGGTGAGGCTACAGGAGCAGACCCTCATGCTGGGATTTATACACCCATAAAACCAGCCAGCACAGAGCTTGTCTTAGAAAGACAGGGCATCTCAGCCTTCTACAAATCAGGGAGGGACACCCATGCCTAAATGTCCGCTCTTGGACTTCAGCTTCCAGGATGTGAGGAAATAAGTTCTGATGTTGAACCCGTGCAGTCAGGGGCATTGTTTTTTCAAGACTGCTCAAGCCCACTTATATAATTGGACAGCTTTCTGCAGCCTGGGAGCCTTGCTATTAAGCCCTGTTTTCTTTTCAGTTTTGCCTTATGTCTTTCCTATTATTTGCCTTTCCCTGTGAGCTGAACGCATAACTTCTTGTCTCTGACTCTGAGTTTTAATTTCCTGATGCATAGGATTTTTCTTTATTTCCTCCTTTTTTTAAACTCTCCAAAATGTGGTTAATAATATATTTCATGTTATATTTATATTTTGCTATTCTGTTTTGTGTTCCCAAGTGTCTAGATTGTGTATGAACTGGAACCCTGGTTTGGCCCTATCCATTTTGATTTAGAACTACTGGTCTCTAAGTGGGCTTCACATGGCAGACAATGTCATTACACAGACTCCAAGAGGCACAGCTATGGAAGAAATGTTGGCCTAGGTCCTGACTTAATGTGGTAACATGAAATCTTTGAGCTTCTACATATATGCACTTACTTAGAATTAACTAACTAACGTGAAGTGGCATCACAGATTGTGTCCCGCTGCTGTTCCGGCAGCACTGGCCAGCCTCCGTAACCACGTGCACAATGACCGCAGAGACTGAGCACCTGCACACTGCTGCTGTGCTCCACCCAAGAGGACGGGCACTGGGCACACTAGCTCCGGGAGGAACATGCTCCTGAGTCCTGATATAGGAGGCAAGGGGTGGGGGGATCTAGAGCAGGAGCTGGAGAAGCAGAGCAGCAAACAGAACAAAGAACAGCAGACAGAGGCTTATATGCCTTGTGTGTGTGTGTGTGTGTGTGTGTGTGTGTGTGTTGGTTTCTGCCCGATAACAGAAGTAAGCTATTCACACTAGGGAGGGGGTGATGAGTCGGGAGTCCTGCACACACTGGTTCTCCCTGATGGTGATGGCATAGTTTTGATTGACAGACAGGCACATTTTACCTGGAGGAGAATAGAGAAAGATGCTCTCCCAGACTCCGAGCGTGTACACCGGCCCCAGCACCCACCATTTGTTAGGTGCCTCTACAGTAGAATTTTTACTATATATATATATATATATGTATATATATATATATACACACACACACATATACATATATATATATATATATATATATATATATTCTCTTGCCCCACAGTTTGTGGTTATCTAAAACCTGCTTCCTGTCTGCAAGTCACCTGCTCTCATTGGACCCCGCTGAGCGGTCTAGAACTAAATACTCAATAAATGTATTAGAAATAAACTGATAACCTAACTTGTTCAGTTTTAACTTTATCAAGCAAATGCTTCTGGCCTGACCCTTTACTGAAAGATGTGCTATCCTGACACCTCCCAGTCATCTAGTCCATTCTGCCCTGCCGTGCCCTTGGAGATAATAACTGAGGCCATCTTAAGACCTTGGACCTTCACCGTGAAAACTGTGTGTTTGATGTGCCAGTCAGTGTGTGTGACTTTGGCCATGGGGCAATCTCTAATCTCTCTCATGATCCATTTTCTCATCAGTGAACCGTCGCTTCATCTCCATGGCTGGCACTTGCAAAGGACTATGGACTGGAAGCAGCGTCCCAAGTGCTTTCCCTGTATAGTTAATTTCATTTTTCACAATTCTTTATGAATTCTGAGTCATTTGTCATTATTCACACATCAAAGGTAAAGGATTTGAAGTATGGCAGACTGAGTGACTTGCTCATATCTCTGTGCTGCCAGACGACAAGCAATATGGTTTTTTTTTTTTTTTTTTGAGACACATTTATTTATTTGGTTGCTCGGTAGATTGATGACTTCATTTTAGAAGGCAGAAGTTTTGAGGAACTCGTGCTCTGCTAAAGCACAGTGTAAAACAGGAGAACCATAAGAGTACCAGTGGACCTGTATAGTCAGCAAGAATTGAGGCTGAGCTGACCAGAGTCAAGGGGAACAAAAAAGTGAGCCACTGCGGCTGCACTCATTGGGGTCTCGAAGAGACTGTGCGCTATTAACCCAGGATTTGCAAAGAGTCAAGACCAGGTTTAGACACAAGAAGAAAAACAACTACATTGTCTAATGCGAGAAGAGCATGCCTTAGTAAACATTTTGCTCAATTTGATTTTTAGAAAACATTTTCAATATCCTATTCTGATATTAAATTATTAAATGCTTGTGATGCTATGTTAATGTGTCCCTTGCTCTGAAAATATACCCTCTTTTTTTTTTTAAACTACAATTACCATGGTAATACTAGGAGATGTAATTTGATTATCCAGCAGAGTTCTGAGTATTGAATGACTCCCAGCCTTCTCCACTCGTCTGTAAAATGAGAGACTGCATCCCAAGAGGAAAACAAACCTCCATTACTTTACGTTCAAGAAAGACAAAGATTTAGTGAGGATATTGTTATTCCATAGGCAGTCATCACAATCAAAAACTGTTTTTGTTTGGAAAATGGTTCTCACAAGATGGCCAGGATGCATGAAAGAAACAGACGATGCATTTCCTGGTTTTGGCAAGCTTGCTTTGCATGACTGCTCAGAGGACCATAGGTGTTATACAAACCCTTCCAGGGCTCTGTACACACACTCTCATTCCCCTCCCCCTCACAGCTTCGTTCCGTAAAATGCACACACGGGCTTTGGCATTCATGTGCTTGGGGAAGCTCTGCACCGTCCCTTTCTTTTCTTCTTTTCAATTAGATTCAAGTGTCATAATCAAAGGGAAAGCTGCACACGAGTCAAGCAGCATGTACATGAAACTGAATTTTTCCATTGAACACTCACAGCAGAATTTGCAGTGCTGTGTGTTGGTTACCATCCTTGAGGCCCTAGACTCAGTGAACATGGGGCCTTCATTCTGCTGTGTTGGAAGATCCAAGTACCTTATGTGTCCTCCCAGACCATGGCTGTCCTCAGTTCACCATGGGAGCATCCCCAGGTTGGTGGGACTGGAGCCTGTGGTGTGTGCAATAAGTCAAGCTTAAGTTGACTCAGAATAGCATTGCAAGTCAGGTAAGGGTGAAGGCAGAGTCTGTGTAAATAGGCTGTCAAACTACAACACCAGGAAGGCTGTAAATTTTTTTTTTTTTTTTTTAGGAACTCTAGGAGAAGCAGATGGGTAAGGAATCTCATACAATAAAAACATCACAATGGAGCACAGGAAGGCTGAAGATTCTGGCAGGAGAGTGTGAGAAAGTGGAGCTCATTTAAACCCCTGTGATTACGAGTTCTTACTGGGGTGCCAACATGCCAGGCTCATTTGTTATGAGTCCCCAGTGAGAGACAAGCCTGTGTTGGAGTCTTTTGGGCCAATACTCAAGTGTTCTGCCTGAGTAGAGTCCGCCTGCTTCTGTTTTTGTGTTTTTTCTAATGATATATCCCAGCTTTAACTTATAATTATAGTTATGCCTAAGGAGACACTAAACTGATTTAGAAAACACAGAGAGGGCACTTCTACACCTTCTTAAAGCCATTGCAAGCCACACCATTACATCACAAAGACAAAGTTTTATAATGATGTGTGGAATTTCCAATTAGACTACATCTAGCTCAAAACTTCTAAACATTTAACTTGTTAGGTGTTCTGTCTGTCTGTGGCACTGGGATCTGACTATTTTCATTCCCTATTTCAAGTTACTAAGGGTTATCTTTTTTTTTTTTTTTTGGACAGGGTTTCTCTGTATAACTCTGGCTATTCTGGAACTCACTCTGTAGACCAGGCTGGCCTTGAACTCAGAAATCCACTCCATCTGTCTCCCGAGTGCTTGGATTAGAGGCATGTGCCACCAGTGCTCGGCCTTACTAAAGGTTATCTTACACAGTTACTTCTCTGCAACCTTTTCATATAAGCAGCAGCAGGATCTTTGTAGCAATGTGGTTGACTTCTTTACATAATAGCTTAATTAAAAAAACCTCATTCTTTTTTCTTTGAGAGGTTATTACTGCCACACAGGGAGTGAAGACAGCAGCTGTTCTATTTCTTTCACAGCTCAGGGGTTCTGGGTATAAAGGATGAGAGAGATGTCTTAGAGAAAATAGCTTTTTTTTTTTCTGGAGGAATATTAAGTGCGCTAGTTGGTCTTTTGTTGTGCCACAACACCATGACCAAGGTGACTGAGAGAAGGAGTTTATTTTGGCTTATGGGTCTAAAAGGTAAGAGTCTATCTTGGCAGGAAAGCATGGGTAGTAAGCCTGGAACTTATCTCATGAACTAACTGTAACCAGGAAGCAGGGAGAGTAAAGGGAATGGCTCATGGCTGTGCACCATCAAAACCTGCCCCCAGGACATACTTCCTCCAACCAGGTCACATTGCCTAAGCCTCAGAAACAGCCACCCATGGTGGTGGGGGGGCATCTTTCATTTAAACTACTGCAATAAGCATTTATATAATCCATTGGTTGGCAGCATTTTAATTTTTAAAGGTTTATTTCTATTATTTTTAATTATGTAGATGTGTGTGTGTTTTGCTTAATTAAGTACAGGTGTCTTCAAAGGTCAGAAGAGGGCATTTAGTTCCCTGGGCTGGAGTTCGAGGCAGTTGTGAACTGCCCACCATGGGTGCTGGGAATTGAACTCAGGACCTCTGCAACAGTAGCAAGTGCTCTGAACAGCAGCTCAGCTGGCAACATTTTATTTTTTACAAAGCAATTAGCTATGAAAGCCAGCTGAGGCACCTGGATAAACACCGTTTGGAATCTGAATTTGCATCAAACCCTGAGACTGAGTCAAGTTCAGAGTAAAGATGGATCTGAACCCTGGCCAGTGCTCAGGGAGGGGCCTCCACGCAACAAGAATCAGCAGCCATCTTAAGGGTACAGCAACATGGAGAGGTCAGGCTGGGTGCTGGTTTTATTTAATAAAACTGTGGTCCAAAAAGTGTGGCTAAAAGGAGCTGCTGCGGCCTATGACCACGTGTTCAACTTTCAGGGTTATAATTTTTAAAAATGCCTGAAATGTCTTTAACTTGGAATTCAGCCCCAGATGAATTCCTTTCTGCATTCTTGATAAACACCCATTCCTCTAATTTATCTCCAAATTGAGGGGAGGCTTATCAGATTCACACCGTAGAACTCAATTAACTAAAAAATAGTGCTATTCATGCTTCAGGCATGGCAGACAATACAAACTAATGTCAGCTTGACCTTGTGTGAAGAGACATTGTGTTAGGGGGAGATTATAACATTGGCTAAGTGTCTTTAAAAAACACTGGAGTAGAATCCAAGCTTATGTTTGATACAGAATACCGGGTACTCACTCCCTGCTTCATTTCCATGAAGCCTAACGAGTCATATGTGGGCTGCATGTTAGTGCACACCTATGATCTGAGTGCTTGAGAGACTGGAGCGAGAAGATTCAGAGTCTGCTGCCAGCCTGGACTACATAGCAAAACCCAGTCTTAAAAGAAAAAAAGGCGCTCCTAGGACATCCACAAATGGCCCTTTCCAGGACTGTTATTGTCTACAACAGTGTGCGTGAACTATCACTAATGAGGAGACTGGAGCTTGAGAATGTCCCCGGAGCACCTGCAGGTTTGCAAGGAGACCATTGAGTTTAGACACATCAGATAGACACGAAACTAGTAAAACGACAATGCCTGTCCTGTTGCCTGTGAGCTCCTAGGGGTAGCAGTGAGGGAGTGAAGGTCTGGGCTCCTTTTAGGAAACTGCAGGGAAGAAAGGGCTGTGCTCAGCCCTTGAGTCTGGCCACTGGAGCCCTGGACTGAAGGTCCTGGTAGTGTTTTTTTTAACCCTTCAGCCTCCAAGCTGAGTACTTTTTCCTCTTTTCCCTCTTTTCCTAAAAAAGGCTATGACTGGTTCTGTGTCTACCTGAATTACCCACGAGGGCAGCAGATCAATGGAGCATGCCTGCAGCTGAATCAGGTTTCTGTCCTCTGTCACAGTGTCCAGTCTGAATGACCCATGGGTAACAAAGAGGTATGGAGCATCCTCTGCTGAGCATCCTCTGCTGAGTATCCTCTGCTCTGGGTGTCCAGTCCCTTCCCCTGTTTTAATCCACTAGGGCTCATCACTCAGCTTTGTTTGTCCCTGAGACACATGAGGAACAACCTTTGGTCCTTGCTCACTTTCAGTTCTTGATCTCTGCATCCATTAGTGAAGCAAAACACAGGATGACCACAGGCTGGCCTCTGGGCCATCATTTCCTGCTCACAGCACTTTATGGATTCCATTGTCCATGTGAAATAGAATCAAATGACCAGCTCCGACCCAGCAGTTACCAGGATGAAATGAGACAATGGCCATAGGCACCTGGTCAAGGCAGGTACCCAAATTACATAACCCCTTATTTCTTTAGGGCAATGCTGTTTCTGGGATGGTTAGCTGTACATAAGAGGACAAGAACTGATGGAGGATTAGAGCTGGAGGCTGGCAGTGTTTAAACTTCGCTTCCCTAGCCAAGTCATCATTGATAATTTCAGGAGAGGTTGTTTTGTAGATTTAGATGTAAGTTGATAATGGGTTTTTGAGACACTGTAGGGTAGCCTTAGAATTCTTCACGTGACTCAACTTGAGCCATGGTCATTTTGGTCTGTTGTTATAACTAATAAGGATAAGCCTTTAAGATGGTTTTAGACAAGCTGTGGTGGCTTACGGATACCTCTGTCTACACACAGGTACCAGTGTGCGTATCTTTGACATCTCTATTTTGCAATTTCTGTTTGCTCATGTCTCTATGCAGGATCTCATGGTTCTGATTTGTGCTTTTACTTTTAGCTTTTAACTGTGTGTGTGATGTGCTTGGATCCCCAGAGAACCCAGAAGAGGGGTTCAGATCACCATGGAGCTGGAATTCTATAGAGGCAGTTGTAAGTACTTGATGTGGGTGCTGGAAACAAATGAAGCTCTTGTGGAAGAGCAGGAAGTCCTCTTCACCCCCAGTCAACTCTCCAGCCCCGGTTTGGGCTTTTCTGAGGCAATGAGTGCCCTTGTACAGGATCTGAGATACAGTACAGTCGGCCTCTGACTCCAGTGGATCACTGGGCTTCCTCAACCCTGCCAGTATCATTAAGTCAGCAGAGATCCAGCACAGAGGTATAGAAAGAGCCAGCCGCAGAGGATGTGCAAGGCTGACCTTCCAAATAGACAGAGCAGAGAAAAGGCTG
This sequence comes from Mus caroli, assembly GCF_978045245.1. Lineage (NCBI taxonomy): Eukaryota > Metazoa > Chordata > Mammalia > Rodentia > Muridae > Mus > Mus caroli. The sequence goes on along the minus strand of NW_028227258.1, from coordinate 123,433,188 downwards.
TCTGCTCTCTGGTCCCTGGTTGCTACCAAGCAAAGAAGGCTTTTATTTGTGTAACATATGAGCCCTGGGTACCATCTACCCAGAGGACAGTATATTCCAGGTGGAATAAGGAGATATGGTTTATTGTGTCTTATGAAACTATATTCTTATAAAGCACTGGGGGAGCACAATTCTGGGCACCAGCTTTCATTTCGGAGACATGAATTCCCAGATGAACACTTCTGGCTCCGTCTTTTTGTTGGCAGTGTCTTCTCTGAGCCACGGTCAGTCGGGGTCCGAGTTGCGTTTCTGCATTTCAAGCCTGTGGTTGTGGTGCTCACTGTCAGCCTCACAGGTCATAGAAGCTCCTGGGCGTGCTTCTGAGGGATTTTCTTCACTGAGCACACTGAGGTGGGAACATGCACCGGGAAAGTTGCTCCTCGACTGAATGAAAAGAAGACAGGAAGCTGAGCACCAGCCCGCACTGCTCTCTACTGATTGAGGCTATGAGCAGCTGCCTCAGCTCCTGCTGCCTCGACTTCCCCATCACGAGGCACTGTGAAGTGGACAGCCCCTCCCTTCCTTCCATTCAGAATACCTCAACACAGCAACAGGAAAAGAGTGACTTGCCGCCTAACTGTGTGAGTCCAGACACATGATTTTAGAACTGTTTGAGAACTCTATAGGTGCTTATGTGTTTTGCTCAAATTAGCTCTCATTCTCTCCACCCCACCCTCTCAACCCTTTTCCCTCCCAACTTTACATGCTTTGTTTTAAAGACCACTGAGTCCACATCGTACTGCCGACACGTGTATGGCTGTAGGAGCATCTAATGGAACACGGGTGGCCAACCTCTTAGGGACCACATCCATGAAGAACATTGACCCTGCCTTACCAAAAGCCACCAACTTCCCATCAGCTAGGAGTGAGCCACCATGAGCCACCCAGGCTGCGATTTTAGATGGCTGCATCTTGTGCCCACTGCCGCAGCCTCTGTGAGTTCATGCTGATGAATGTTTCTGCCTTTTCTGAGACAGGGTTTCACCTTGTAGAATAAGCTAGCCTCAAACCCACAGAGATCTGCCTGCCTCTACCTCCTAAGTGCTGGGATTAAAGGCCTGTACCACCGCACCTGGCCTAGAAGCACGCCTTTAAGACAAAATTTCCAAGATAAAAATCACTACATTCACAAGGTAGTGAGTGATCTGGAGCAGATGTTAAGAGGCGGCAAGTTGGGTCTCGTGAACAAATAAATCTCAGAATCTCAGACTATGAAAACTCATCCTGATTGTGACAGGGAAAATAATGTGCTTAAAGAGACACTCAGGGAAAAGTTCAAGCATCAAACAGGTTTGAGACTTTGTTCTCATGACTTCTAAGATGTAGAAAAAGTCAGAGGCTATTGTTAGGTGTCTCAACTGGCCAGGTGCTTGATGGCATATAGCTTTTAGCTGTCACTCAGATAGTTAGACTGAAGTCACTCTGGATGAAAATCAGCAGACACCCAATTCAGAATTTACATCCATCTCTGATGGCAGTAAAAAGCTTGAATGATCAAGAGAGCAACATGTTAGGGGTTGTGACCACACCCCCTCCTTTGTTGTCACATAGGTAAAGACCCCGTAGAGTGCAGTTGAAACAGTTTAGAGTCCTCATGGTGGGACCTGAGGTAGAAACGTAGCAGTCATGATCTAGGCAAGGTGGTAAGCGCCTTTAATCCCAGGACTAGGGAAACGGAGGCAGGCTGATCTGTAAGTTTGAGGACAGCCTGGTCTCTCTAACAAGTTCCAGACCAGCTTGCAATGAGAACCTGCTGCAAGAAAGAAAGAAAGAAAGAAAGAAAGAAAGAAAGAAAGAAAGAAAGAAAGGAAGAAGCGAAAGAAAGAAAGAAAGAAAGAAAGAAAGAAAGAAAGAAAGAAAGAAAGGAAGAAAGAGAGAAAGAAAGAAAGAAAGAAAGAAAGGAAGGAAGGAAGAAGCGAAAGAAAGAAAGAAAGAAAGAAAGAAAGAAAGAAAGAAAGAAAGAAAGAAAGGAAGGAAGGAAGGAAGAAAGAAAGAAGCAAAAGAAAGAAAGAAAGAAAGAAAGAAAGAAAGAAAGAAAGAAAGAAAGAAAGAAAGAAAGAGCATTCAGACTAGGAAGCCACCTCAGGAAAATGGTTTCTGGGAAAGCATGAGAACTTGAGCTGATTTCCCCAAAGCCCACCTGAAAAGCCAGCAGGGTGGTAGATGCTTGTCATCCTGCCCTGGGGGATCAGGAGGATCCTGGAGCTGGGTGGCCATCCAATTAGCCTAATCCTCAAAACCAAAATCCACCAGAGGACTTGTCTCAAAAACAAAGTGCAGAGCTCCTGAGGGACAGCATCCATGGTTGACCTCTGGCCTAAACACATGCGTGAGCGAGCACATGAGTATACCCCCACACATGTGTACCCACGTACACACAAACATGCATACACACTGACAACTGTACTTGCAGAGTAACCCTGACAACTGAGAGGAAGGATAGATGAAACAATGCCTTTAACTTTGTCAGTGAGGTGCTTATAATCCATTGAGCATGGGGAGTGGGAAAAGAGCAAGGAAGGGTCCAGGTGTGTGTGTTTGGATGGTGGGTCATAAGTAAAAACATTATCTCAAGTGTCATATGAAGGAAGGACACTTGGGAGAAAGACTTGACGTCAGAGTTGCAGTGCTCATGTGACTTGCCCACTTAGTGGGATGTCAGGCAATCTCCCAAATGTGTGATTTAGAGCTCAGGACTCAAGGTGGAGAGAAGCAATTGGCTGTCACTGGGGAAACTGGGCACTGAAGTCCTATCGGTAAGTCTTTCACTCTTATGCAGGCAGCACAAGCAAACAGAGACAAAAAGTCAGAGACAGTGAAAGTGAACTGCAGCAGAGGGAAGCCAAGGGCAGGCACAGCCACCCCTAGGTCACCCCCTAAAAACTGGTGCATTAGAACAAGGGGAGAGGGGCCATGAAAAGCACAGATACTCATGAGCAAAGTCACAGTGCAGAGTGACCCGACTCCCACAAGGGTCCATGCCTGGAGATAATTAGTAACCTTGGGAGAGGGGCTTGCACAGGACAGTGTTGAACTTGAGGCCTGATTAGCATGTGGATGTAGACATAGGTGCCTCTTTGGGGAGACACATACCTGGGAAGGGGCCAAGGGAGGATTTTTGTTTCTATATTTAAGAAGATAGTGGCTTAATTTTCTACACAGAAGGGAGCCGACAGGAAAAGGACAGAGAATGAGGCAAGTAAAACTAAACCAGGGAGGGAGCATCATGGATCAGACCCCCTACAATGAAAATCAAGGAACAGATAGAAGAATTAGATTTAAACAGGACCAGAAAATGTTATAGCTAATATAGTATAATATAGTTCAGTTTTAAAAGTTGTATGTGTGCAGTACCTAAAGAGGCCATTAGAGGGCGGCAGAGCCTCCAGAGCGGGAGTTACAGGCATCTGTGAACCACGTGCTGGGAACCGAACTTAAGTCTTCTGCAAGAGCAGTATGCACACCACTGAGCCACCTCTTTAGCCTCCCTAATTTTATTTTATATCGATAATCTCATTACCTATGAGATCAGAGATAAACTAGCCAATATAAGTAACAGATGGTGGTGCTATTGTTTATTCCACAAAAGTTCAACGTTCTAGAAGCTTCATCTCCTCCAACCCTATTTTAGGTGATGGCTCCTAGAAGAAGGGAAGATCACATGACCACCACTTTCCTGAATGAATGAAGGCTGATGTGGGAATCCCGTGGTTCACCTCTCTATTTACACCCATAATGTCACCATGAGAAGGGAAGCATTATGCCAGGAGCCAGAAAACATCTACTCTTGAGCCATTTCTCTCTTTTCCTAAGGGTCTCTGATGAGCAAGGGCCAGAGGGGGAGGCCCCCCGTTTTAATCATGTGTTGTGTATAGGGTTTGAGCTGATGTGTACAGATGTTCACAGCTAATTCCTCCCTCTGTCCTTTGTCCACAATGGGTGCCTGTTGGCTTAGTTTCCTACCACTTCCCACCTTCCGTGGCCTCTCTCATGCCACACTAATCGCTCCATGGACATTTCCGATTCCTTTGCAGAGGGCTATGGTAACTATGGTAACTAGCCCCCGTGGGAGTCCTCTCTGGTTGAATTGCTCCCTTAAAGTGGAACAGAAGCTAATTCTGATGAAGAAGACTTCGCTATCAGCCTGTGCCCTGCCAGAGCTCTGGTCAGCTTGCTAAGATGTCATTTCTGTTATGAGGTTATTCCCAAAGGAACCTCAGTGAGTACTGGCACTTTACAGGCAGCGCTCCAGGACAGTTGTGAGCACTGCCTAACACACAATGGCAAGTTTGCAGTGTCGTGAGGCTTGGCTTTTTAATATTTTTTTTGAATCTATTGAGGGGTTCCTTGCATGAATTTTGTGGACACCAGTGTGGCACGCTAAGGGAAAATTGGTGCATTCTGTGGGGTCTTTCCACTCTTCGCCAGTGTCAGGCTGCAGGCCGGCACCTCCTTCATGGCCCCAGCTTGCTGGTGGCTGCATCCAGCCTCGTTTTGCTGACACAGTCTTTGAAATGCCCTTTCTTTATTCTAGGTGCGTTCTCTATTGTAAGCAGAAAATCACTAAAATATAATTTCTCAATTTCTCCTTTGTAATCAAGGGGCAAGCCACAGCTTCAGTCACGGCTGGAGGCCTTCAGTGTCATAGAAATGTGGTTTATCTGACAATCTGAAAGCTTAGGTTTTATGGTTCAATTACAAGTTTGGTTGGAATCCAGGTTTGAAAATTATATTTTACAAGCTCTGTAAATACCAGAATAGTATATTAAGTTCACCCCTAAGCAAGCAGCCAAACTGCTAGACAGAAGACAAAATGTTCGGAGATTTGGAGAAAGAAACAGAAAAATTTAACTTTTAAAAGATGGTGGATCTGTTCTAAATGGAAAATTAATGACAGCCAGGAAGCTGCATTTTTGGTCGCCGTTCAGTGTTTTCTGCCTTTTTGCCCTACGCCTGCTAAATTTCTCCTCACTCATAAGCTTTCTATGTGGGAGATTATTAAAGCCTGTGGCAATTGGTTAAAGGATAATGACATTTGGCATTTGTGTGGGATACAACGATCACACAGTTTAGTGATCCTCAGACCCATTTGTCAGAGGGAAATAGTTTAGTGTTGCTGTCAAAGCTTACAGCACTTGAAGTTGAACTTCCCCGTCCCTTCCCCGTGTGTGTGTGTGTGTGTGTGTGTGTGTGTACCTTTGAGTACCCTCAGAAGACAGAATAGAGTTTCAGATCTCTTGAAGCAGGAGTTAGAGGCTTCCTAATGTGGGTGGTGGGACCTGAACTCAGGTCTTCTGCGACTGCTTTTAACACATGAGCAGCCCCTCTTCCCTCTCCACCCTCAACTTTCTCTTTATACAGGTACTTCTACGAAAGGATGGTAGTGTGAATTGCTCTCACTTCCTTTTACTGAGTGCTATAGAGAGGACCAGAACCAGGACACGTAGAGATACAGGCGCACAGAGAGCAAGGGTCCTAGAGCCATGCTTTGTCAGCTGTTGGAACAAGAAAAAGAATTCAAGTGAACAGATCCCCAACTTACTTAGTTCCATTTTGTTAAAGTGGTTTCTCAGTTATTTATGTTTACAGTTTATATCTTTTTAAATGGAAAATGTTTGAAAATGGGGAAATGAATAGAGAGTACTCTTTGGGGTCCCATGGTATGAAACTTTAGATTTCAACATTTGTTTATGAGTGAACAAACCCCATGTTATTTTTTTCTGAGAAGATGGGACAAAGTCCAGATTATTATTGGAGAGATACTAGAGTTCAGCTCATGCTATATTCTCAGATCTCACTCAGTGAAGTTACCACCAATATATATTGATAAAACCTAATGTACATACCACGGCCTGCCAAGGCCACCTCTGTTGATGTGATTCCCATAGAATCTGAGGAAGAGAGGTGCCTGGGACTCTCTTTGCCTGGGCTTCCGGATGGTTACTTGTGTATAGTATACAGAGAGGCTGCATTTCTCAAACCAAGGGCTCCCTGTCTTCCATCTCAGCCCAGCTGGTACCTGAGGGCATATTTGCATTTTTCCTGCTTTTTGTTCATTGAGATGAAGGCTTCAGTGGGTCCACAGGAATGTGAGTGAAGGCTAGCCCAGGCCAGCATTCTTCCAACACTCATTTGAAAGTGTTTTTTATTGTATATCAGCAGGAAGCAGTGGGAAGGCATGTCAGACTCTGGCTTCCTTCTGTTGTTTCATATAACAGGACTTGTGTTTCTGACTTCTCAACCTGTCTACTGTAGAGAGAGGCCTCTGTGATTCCAGCATTGGAGAGAGCTGGGATAGGAATACACCAACTGTATGAGGAATCCTTAGATGTGAGAGGTTCATTAATTCACACATCAGACAGCCCTGATCAAAGTGAATCCCCCACCCCACCCCAGGATCCCTATGCATCTTCACTCCTGTGTCTAGAGAAACAGTCAGGGAAGAAAGGCTGTTGGAGCAGACTTGGGCTCTGAGGCGGGCTCATTATTTGGCATTTATGGCAGAGGGCTCCAAGCTGAAATACCACTTTCACTTTCCGGAGTCCGCTTTGTCTTTGCTTTACCCAGCCAGTTCCTGGCTGCCTTTGCTAAGACGACTGCCAACATCCTAATTTCTATAATTCAGGTGATAAAAGTGCCAAGGAAATTTAGTCCTTCCCTGACAAACAGCAAATCTCTAATTTATTCCGTTTAATGCAACAATAGCTTAAGTGTCCTGTGTAACCATCAGGGTGTTGATAAGAAGTTGGAATCTTCTGAGATGATATTAGTACCAGCTTTAAACAAACAAAGAAAAATGTTTGACTTCAATACTGTTGCCAGGTATTCTGTCCTATGGAGTGGGCTTTAAATCCAGTCAGAAAATGCTTGGTTACTCCTGTGACATTCAGGCCACTGTCACGCCAGTAGGCATTGTCTCGTTAGCCTTTCTCGTAGCTTTCTGAGTACACGGCTGGCTACGATTAATTACGTTTCTCGCTGGCTGTCTGTATCTCATCTTTCATCACTATGAAAGGTAAGCAGGAAGGAAGTCCGGGTAAGTACCTGCTTGGTTTCTCCGAGATCTGTGAGTCAAGCATGTTGTGACTTCAGAATATGCAGGTAGCTCACAGGGGTTAGAGAAGAACCCCCACTACTGCTATTCCAAGAAAAATATAATATTAAAGTGTCTTTAGTGACTTCCTGATATACCCATAGACTGGTTTGTTTCTTGACCCTCATTTTACAATAGATCATGATTAACATAGAGGACCATAACTGGCCAATATACCCTGAATAAAAGGGTGTGGCATGCTCATCCCTAAATGGGACATCTGTATTATATTCTCTCACCACAAGGCTCAAGGATCGTTGTTGAAGAAGAGGCAGAAAGACTCTAAATGTGAGATTTGGTAGATGACTACAACACACAGTGCTTTCCAGACACAGTGGGGCCGTTATACTGTGAATTTACAGAATTATGACAGCACACACAGGACCTTTACAAGCTCTAGCCAGCCAAAGTCGCAGCATGGAGGTGGCAGGGTGGTGGGCCCAGAGCCCATCCATAGCTGAGGAGCTACTGACAATTGATAGCTGCTGTGAAAGGGAGAGTCAGTTTTCTTTAAGGGTGAGGGCCTTGGTAAGTCGGCCACACTCCAGGGAATAGTGCCACACCCAAGGCTATTTGGAATGTACAAGTGAGACTCTATGGATTTGGGAAAAAATAAGGAGGCATGGAATTGGGTAGGTAAGTGATGGGGGAGGATCTTGCAGAAGTTGGGAAGAGGAGTAAATACTTTCATAATACACTTATGTATAAATTATTCAAAGAATGAATAAAGCAATTAAAAAATAAATGTTTGTATTACACTCATATATATTTATGGTGTATGCAGATGCATGGGCGGTTCTGCATGTGTTGTTGCGAGGTCAGAGGGCAGCTGTTGAGAGTCGTGTCTCTCTTTCCACTGTGTGGGTTTGGGGGGTTGAACTCAGAACGGCAGGCTTTATGGCAAGTGCCTTTACCTGCTGAGCTATCTCACCAGCCTGGTCTTGTTCATTTTAATATCTAATTATTTTCTTTTGTTTTTTGATTACATAAAATCATGTTATTGTAATGAACTCATAAATGAAAATATCACACAGCTAGATTAATCACCTGTCCTGTTTCAAACTCTATATATGTCAATGAACTTCAGTAACTAGAATAGGTGTTCTGAAGCTATGGAGTGCTGGTTAGGGCTTTACACTTTACCACCAATTACATTCCTATGTGTTTGACCACCATAAAAACAGACCTAAAAATGTCCGTGCGCAGATGAATGGACAGTGGAAATGTAGTACATATACAAAGGGGAGTATTTTTCAGTTGTAAAATAAAAGGAATTTAAAGGAAAATGGATGGATTCAGAAAGTATACTAAGTAAGGTGACCCAAACTTAGAAACATCAGCAAAAACCAAAAATGCTTGTTATCCCTTCTATGGGGATCTTAGACTATGTTGTAAATATGCAAACAGGATTAAGTGTGGATGCAGAATGACATTTGAAAAGGAGACCAAGGTGGTGAGGGAGAAGGGGCTTAGGGTGAAGGACACGAGACATGAAAGATGATGTAAGGCTATGGTTCTCTAGCTTAAATCTGATAGTCTTTATTCTTCTTTTGTTTATTTTTATACTCCTTAATTATATTCAATTGGTTATATCTTTGCAACTTACCACATATTGGGTTGAAAAGAATCTGGCTTTGTACTAAACTGATGCTACTTTATGTAATCTAGCATTTGGGATTTTTTTTGACAAGTTTATAGATTGTATAATCTGTTCGTGGGATGCTTGCAGTTTGTTAGAGTTATCGGACAGATGTGTCCAGCCGTGACTTCCACTGTACTGTCATGGCCCAAGAAACCAGATGAAGCAGCGCACATTCCACGTCTCATTTGAACGGTGAATTGTAGGAAAATTGGAATCATTCCTAGGAAAGAAATGAAACATCTTCTGTTTTGAAAGCAAAATATACTCCTTTGATTGACAGGGATTTCCTCGGCGGAAATGAAGACCGGAGTGGACTTAGAGATCAAAGGCCTTTGGTAGCTGTTCCTATAGACAACGCATACTCTGCTGTTTGGGGTTTGTTTTTATATGAAAACTTTTCCAGACAGGGTTTGTCCAGTTGCCTTTTCTTCTCCTGTCCCTGATCTCGCTTCTGTATCTTCTGTCCATGGCAGCTAGCAACATCTCACACATCATCTTTCCTCTCTCCTGAAGTCAGCTGCACATGATCCCAGGGTTTGCTAGTTGCTCTTTTCTGTATTTCTGTCCACCATAAGAACCACACGTATGAGCTACTTGAAGGAGGTCTGGGGTCTCTCCACCATTAACCTCAGAGGAGTGCTGTCTCCTATGGGTCCTTCCTGTCTAGTGTCATTCCACTCTTGACTGTCAGGAACGGGAAAGACCTTTGAGGCTCCATCCTTGCCCTCAGCGAGTGGTCCTCTCTGCAAGGCTTCCTTACCACTCCATGATTCAAGATAGCCTGGTGATCTAAGATAATCTCTCACTTTGGCAAAGAGAGTCCCTTTCCTCTGTCATTCCTTTGCATTTTGCTTGCAGTATTTTGTCCTTCTTAACCTGCACTGTCAATATCCATTCCATGAAATCTATGGGCTGGAATAGGATGCATGACTGCTTCAAAGCCTTAATGGAAAAGAGAAATAAAGAAAAGTTGGGCTCATGATGATGATGGAACTGGCCAGAGCAGTAGCATCATCAGGAAGAGACAAGGGCTGAGAATAAATGAGAGTTGATGTCCTTAGGGCTGCTCAGGCAACACACTCAATCCCTGGCCCTGCCATTACTATAACCTAGAGCGAAGAGGATGTGTCTGTCACATCAGAATGTAATGCTGTTGCCAATCTGCCAACAAATTTACCCCATCAGCCCAGATCCCATCTAGTCTGCTCCATACGTGAGAAACAGGTTATGCTTGTTGGCCTTCAGTGACCTCTTCACAAGCCCCACTATCTCTAAGAAGAAAACAAAAAACAAACAAACAAAAAACAAAAAACAAAAACAAACAACAACATCAACAACAAACCAGTGTACCATTGATTGAGAAGTCCATAGTCAGAATGTGCAATTTATTTTTGGCCGCTGTCTAGACACATATCTAAGTTAGTGATTCATATGTGTAATACCAACTTCAATGTGGAGAGATTTTAAACCATAAACTCGACTATCTAATGTAAGGATTTCAAAACCAAACACTACATGCCTGTATTTATAGATTTAGCAATACAGAACACAACACAACATCAGGTTTATTTTCCTGCCTCAGGTCTATTGGTACTACAAGACCATAATGCAGCCTAAGAAAACACTATATTTTAATTTCAGGGCAGGTAGCACCGCGCATCAGCAGTACCCAGGAGGGATGGGGGCAGGGTGAGAATAGCTCTGTGCTCCTGTGTAGACCAAGCAGGACTTTAGGGGAATTCCAGTGTTATTAGCTAGCAAGTTCAAGAGTTCAGAAGAGCATAAGGCCCCCACATCGTAACTGATATACTTCATGAAACCAGAAGTGAATTGCACAATATTAGAGACAACTAATACCATTTAATCCTCTGCAGTCCTCTGGATGGCAGAGGCTCCTCGGGCTCAGTCCTATGATTCCTTTCCTATATCATTAACTTTTACAGTGATGTGATTTAAAATCAGGTTTTACATCTCCAACTCAAAGACCATAAAATATGCTGAAGTTAAGAACCTGGTTTTTCTTATAGATTTTAAATAGAATATTTACATTTAGGTGTTTTGTACACCGCCCCCCCATGCAGATTCATACAAACAATTCAAAATAACTTAAAAAAATAAAACAACCCAGGGGGCTTATGGGAAAAAATAGAGTTAAGAGCAAAACACCAACTCTTTGTCATCCATGCATTCACACGCACATATGCGTGCGCGCGCGTGCACACACACACACACATGCATAACCAACAAAGCAAGAAATAGGTAAACAGAAATGACTCATGTCAAATAATTGAGAAGTAAATTCTATAGTAAGTTGACTCAGAAGCAAGCTCCGATGTTTGCTTGTGGACTAAATGCTTTGACAGAACCAGGAAGGGTGTCGTGTGGTTCAGTGCGTGTTCCGTGTGTATGCAGTGGAAGAACTCAAGCTGTCTGACAGGAACAGAAAGTGGGTGGGAATGGATGGTCAAACCCAGGAAGCTGGCCATGAGGGTGAGGGGTGCATCAGCCGTTCTGCACAGGTGACCTGGGCCTGGTGGCTGCTGGGTAACTCTCTCTGTGATGTTCAAGGATGAGCGTGAGGACAAACAACTGTGAAGGTCGTGCAGCTCAAATAATCTTATCGGAGAATTTTAAAGTGACTCATTAAGAAAACACACCTCTTTGCTTTTGTTTGTGCCTCTGGGGCTCCATGACACAGGGTTCCATGACACAGACGGAGGTAGCCAGGTTTCTACAATCGAAGCCAGATAGAAATAGCTCAAGGTGATTCAGAAGAAATACTGTAAGATCCACTGACCATGTGAGAAGCATTTTCCTTCACTTTGACAGTTATGAGCTGTGCAGAGGGTGAGTGGGGGGGGGGTGCAAGGTGGGGGAGTTGGGAGAGGTTCGGGCGGGGCCGAGTGAAGGATAGGGGATAGGAGTGGGGAGTGTTGTGGGGAATCAGTGTTCATTCTGTCAAGTGTTCCATCCTCTCCCATGCTTGAGCTCACAGCTTTTCACACTGTCCTCAGTGAGGAGCAAAGGCGGGCTTCCGGCATGTTGATGGAAAGTTCCATCACTTCACTACTGACTGATTGTGCAGTGACAAAGCCAAGTCCAGGTCTTTGACCCAGCATGGTGAGCGCTCTGCAGGCGAGCATCATCTGCAGTCCCACTCTCTCCCTATTCGTTTGCAGCTAAGCCACAGAAGAACCAGAAGCAGGAGTGGCCCAACGCATCATGTTCAGACTTTCTTCAATGTAAATTGCATTTCCGTTCTCTCAAGCAGGAAAGCCAAGGAAATCTTCAGTATACACAGTAAGTTCAAATAACAGAACTGGTTTCTTTTCTAACCGTGTTACCTTTTCTATAAGTATGTTAAATATTCAAATGAACACACTCGTGCACACACACACACACACACACACACACTCACACACACAAAATCAGGAGTTTACAGATGGATTTGGTAGATGAGATTTTATAGATTTTACAGATAAGAAAAGCGAGGGTATTTGCATTTCTCTTTATTAATAAGGGCCCAGATTTCACTACACACCACAGCTGAGCATGGGTAAGTTGTTGTAGACTCAAAAATATTTAGGGGATGAACGTCAAGGAGGAAGCTCTGAGATGGGACCCAAGCCTTCCATTAATGTTCAGATCAGTAGCCTGCCATGTAACTAACAACGATGAGGTGCAGGTGAGGAGTACTGGTCAGCACTTGGAGGTTCCCCTCATGCTGAAAGACAAGTGAAGGGGAAAAAGACAAAAAAGAAAACCTGTCCCTTGTGTGTGTGTGTGTATTTATAATTTCTGACCCTTCTGATCATGTGATAAGTTTTTTTTTTTGATATATTTTTTTATTAGGTATTTTCCTCATTTACATTTTCAATGCTATCCCAAAAGTCCCCCATACCCACCCCACCCCCATCCCCTACCCACCCACTCCCCCTTTTTGGCCCTGGGGTTCCCCTGTACTGGGGCATATAAAGTTTGCAAGTCCAATGGGCCTCTCTTTGCAGTGATGGCAGACTAGGCCATCTTTTGATACATATGCAGCTAGAGACAAGAGCTCCGGGGTACTGGTTAGTTCATATTGTTGTTCCACCTATAGGGTTGCAGTTCCCTTTAGCTCCTTGGGTAATTTCTCTAGCTCCTCCATTGGGGGCCGTGTGATCCATCCAATAGCTGACTGTGATCATCCACTTCTGTGTTTGCTAGGCCCCGGCATAGTCTCACAAGAGACAGCTATATCTGGGTCATTTCAGCAAAATCTTGCTAGTGTATGCAATGGTGTCAGCGCTTGGAAGCTGATTATGAGATGGATCCCTGCATATGGCAATCACTAGATGGTCCATCCTTTCGTCACAGCTCCAAATTTTGTCTCTGTAACTCCTTCCATGGGTGTTTTGTTCCCATTTCTAAGAAGGGGCAAAGTGTCCACACTTTGGTCTTCGTTCTTCTTGAATTTCATGCGTTTAGCAAATTGTATCTTATATCTTGGGTATCCTAAGTTTTGGGCTAATATCCACTTATCAGTGAGTACATATTGTGTGAGTTCCTTTGTGATTGGGTTACCTCACTCAGGATGATGCCCTCCAGGTCCATCCATTTGCCTAGGAATTTCATAAATTCATTTTTTTAATAGCTGAGTAGTACTCCATTGTGTAAATGTACCACATTTTCTGTATCCATTCCTCTATTGAGGGGCATCTGGGTTCTTTCCAGCTTCTGGCTATTATAAATAAGGCTGCTATGAACATAGTGGAGCATGTGTCCTTCTTACCGGTTGGGACATCTTCTGGATATATGCCCAGGAGAGGTATTGCAGGATCCTCCGGTAGTACTATGTCATGGATTGGCAGAATCAAAATTGTAAAAATGGCTATCTTGCCAAAAGCAATCTACAGATTCAATGCAATCCCCATCAAAATTCCAACTCAATTCTTCAACGAATTAGAAAGAGCAATCAGCAGATTCATCTGGAATAACAAAAAACCTAGGATAGCAAAAACTCTTCTCAAGGATAAAAGAACCTCTGGTGGAATCACCATGCTGGACCTAAAGCTGTACTACAGAGCAATTGTGATAAAAACTGCATGGTATTGGTATAGTGACAGACAAGTAGACCAATGGAACCAAATTGAAGACCCAGAGATGAACCCACACACCTATGGTCACTTGATCTTTGACAAGGGAGCAAAAACCATCCAGTGGAAAAAAGACAGCATTTTCAACAAATGGTGCTGGCACAACTGGCGGTTATCATGTAGAAAAATGCGAATTGATCCATTTCTATCTCCTTGTACTAAGGTCAAATCTAAGTGGACTAAGGAACTCCACATAAAACCAGAGACACTGAAACTTATAGAGGAGAAAGTAGGGAAAAGCCTCAAAGATATGGGTACAGGGGAAAAATTCCTGAATAGAACAGCAATGGCTTGTGCTGTAAGATCGAGAATCGATAAATGGGACCTCATAAAATTGCAAAGCTTCTGCAAGGCAAAAGACACCGTCAATAAGACAAAAAGGCCACCAACAGATTGGGAAAGGATCTTTACCTATCCCAAATCGGATAGGGGACTAATATCCAATATATATAAAGAACTCAAGAAGGTGGACTCCAGAAAATCAAATAACCCCATTAAAAAATGGGGCTCAGAGCTGAACAAAGAATTCTCACCTGAAGAATACCGAATGGCTGAGAAGCACCTGAAAAAATGTTCAACATCCTTAATCATCAGGGAAATGCAAATCAAAACAACCCTGAGATTCCACTTCACTCCAGTCAGACTGGCTAAGATCAAAAATTCAGGTGACAGCAGATGCTGGCGAGGATGTGGAGAAAGAGGAACACTCCTCCATTGTTGGTGGGATTGCAAGCTTGTACAACCACTCTGGAAGTCAGTCTGGCGGTTCCATGTGATAAGTTTTATGACCAAGATCATTTCTCTTGGCAACCGAACTTTCAGAAGTAGATGTGTACATTTCCATGGTGAGCATGGACGGACCTGTGTCAGTATGGAGCTCGAATAGAGTCAGCATCAGACATGCTGTGTGACCCTGCCCTCTCCCCAGTTGATTCTCCTGGTGTAGTCCCATTTCCAAACCATTCACAACTCTCTATTCTATTTCCTTTTGCTAAGGAGATCTACTTGCCTTTCTATCTGCGGTCCCTTACTCTATTCTTAAACCCTGTGGTTCTACTGACTGCACCTTAATTATCACTTACTTAACAGCTAGCATCCACACATATAGTGATTCATACCATATTTGTCTTTCTGGGTCTTGATTATCTTACTCAGGATGATTTTTTTTCTTCTAGTTTCATCTATTTACTTGCAAATTTCACTATTTCCTTCTTTTAAGTAGCTAAGAATCCATTGCATAAATGTAACACATTTCCTTTAACCATTCTTCTGTTGAGGGACATCTAAGCTGTTGCCAGTTCTAAGCTATTATGAATATAGCAGCAGGGAACTTGGTTGAGTAAGTGTCTCTGAGCTAGGATCTTGCCATCTATACTTCTGTGTATATACACACACTGTGAAGTGTATGCCCTAGAATGGTCAGTCTAGGTGGAATCTAAAGATAGATCTATCCCATCTTTCTGAGGATCCACCATGTTTGAACATGATCCAAGAGTGGAGTCCTGTAAGGAGATTTCTGAGTGCTTGTGAGAAAAATTTCAAGGAACCAAGACAAAAGTCTTGTGACTTCAGTTTCTTCAAAAACATGGAATTGCTCTTGGATTGTTCTTTGTACCCCACCCCTTCTACGTGTAGCAGATAGGAGTGAGTTTAATTTGTATTATTTATTACAACTGGCTATTACTTGTTTATATGCCTCTATGGAAAAAACCATATTTGTGCATGGTGAAGCTTGTCCTTGTGACGGTTCACTTTACTCAGGTGACTCCTCTTAACCCTCAGAATATAAATTGTCTGATACTCTGAATACAGTTGATTATTGAATAGACTTCAGTCTGCTTTATTGACTCCAGTACTCCCAGGGCCCACCACTATTTAGACAGTAAACTCCAGCACAGTGATTTCCAGGGTGGCTCTACAAATTCGCATTCCCATCAACAATGGATGAGTATTTTCCCTACTCCACATCTTCACTAGCATGAGCTGCCATTTGTTTTATCGATCTAGGTTATTTGAATGGGTGTAAAATGAAATCTAAAAGTAGCTTTGATTTGCATTTCTGTGATGGCTAAGGATGTCGAACTTTTCTTTGAGTGTTTCTTGGCCATTAGAGTTTCTTCTTTTGAGAATTATTTATTTCTGTCTGTACCCCGCTTTTAAATTGGGTTATTAGATTTCTTGATACCTAATTTTTAAGCTCTTTATATCTTTTGGATATTAGCACTCTATCAATGAATAGTTAGTAAAACAAACAAACAAACAAACAAACAAGAAACCTTTTTCAATCCCGTAGACTGCTGCTTTGTCTAAATGACAGTGTCCTTGCCCTACAAAAGCATTTTCAGTTTCATGAGGTTGCTCACCCCATTTATTGTTGATCTTAGAGCCTGTGCTGTCAATGTTCTGTCCAGGAAGTCTTTTCCTGTGCTAATGAGTTCAAAGCTCTAAGGCTATGTCCCTCTTCTGTTGTCGTTGGTGGTAGTGGGTTTTGGTTTGTTTGATTGGTTGTTTGGTTGGTTGGTTGGTGAGGTTGGTAGATTTTAATTAATGCTTCTAGTTTGAAGGGACTTATAGGTCTGTTTAAATTGCTTCTCTGATCTTGATTTAACTTTGGTAAGTGATATGTATTGAGAAACTTAACCATTTCTTTCTAATTTGGCAGAGTATATGTTTTTAAAGTATGTCCTTATGATTATCTAGATTTCCTTGGTGTCATTATGTCCGCCTTTTCATCTCTAATTTTGTGAATTTGGATACTCTCTTTTTGTCTTTTGGTTAATTTGGATAAGGGGTTATCAATCTTTCTTTCTCAAAAAACTCATTGTTTCATTGATTTTTAGTAGTTTTTGTTTCTATTTTATTAATTTCAGCCCTGAGCTTGATTATTTCTCATCATAGCCTCCTTTTGGGTATGGTTTCTTCTGTTTTATTCTAGAGTTTTCAGGCATGCTTCTAAAGTTAAAAGTGTAAGATATCTCTCTTTGTCTCTGTCTTTGTCTATTCCTGTCTCTCTCTGTCTCTCTGTGTGTCTCTGCCTCTGTCTCTCTTTCTTTCTCTCTCTGTCTGTCTCATGTAATGCTATGTGCTTTCCTCTTAGCATCATTTTCATAGTGTCCCATAAGTTTGGCTATGTTGAATATTAATTTTCATTAAGTTCCAAAAATTCTTTAATTTCTTTTTTAATTTCTAGACCCATTTTTAATTCAGTAGTGATTCATTCAGTTTCCACAAGCTTTTCTATTTATTCTGTCGTTGTTGATATCCAGCTTTAATCTGAGTGGCCAGATAGGATTCAGGGTCCTATTTTAATGTTCTTGTATCTGTTTAGACTTGCTTTGTGTCCAAGTATGTGGTCAGTTTTTGGATAGTTCCGTAAGGTTCTGAGAAGAAGGCATATTCTTTTGTGTTGGGTGAAATGTTCTGCAAATATCTGTTATACCTATTTGATTTATAGCATCAGTTTTCTCCAGCACTTCTGTTTATTGCTTGTCTGATGATCTATTGGTATGCGTGTGGTATTGAAGTTTCCCACTATCACTGGGTCAATATGTGATAATAGTGTTTCTGCACAGTGTTTGTGCACAGATGTTAAGAACTGTAGTGTCCTCTTGATAGATACTTCCTTTGGTGCTTATGTAGTGTTCTTTTCTGTCTCTTTGGGTTTTAAGTCTATTTTGTCAGATAGTAAAACAACTCCTCCAGCTTGCTTTTTACGTTGATTTGCTTTTGATATCTTTCCCATGTTTTTATCCTGAGGCGATGTCTATCCTTGATGTTAAGATGTGTTTCTTGCATGTAGCAGAAGGGTGGATGTTGTTTTTATATCCATAATAATCGTTTGTACTTTTTTATTGAGGAATTGAGACCATTTGTGTTGAGAGGTATCAGTGAGCAGTGTTCAATTATTCCTGTTATTTTGCTGCTGTTGTTGATGGTGGTGGTGGTGGTGGTGTGTGTGTTTGTTTCCCCTTTTTTGAGTTGCTGGCCTGGGATTATTTATTTATTTGTTTGTTTGTTTATTTATTGTGTTTTCTTGGGTGTGGTTTATCTTTTTTATATTGGAGTTACCACTGTGGCACCTTCTGTAGGCCTGGATTTGTAGATATATCTATTACAATTTTGCTCAAATTTGGTTTTATTCTGGAATATCTTATTTTCTCCATTTATTGTGATTGAAAGTTTTGTTGAGTATACTATCCTGTGGCATCCGTGTCTCTTAGAATCTGTAGCACATCTGTCCATGACTTTCTGGGTTATAAAAACTGCTTTGAGAAGCCAGGTGCACATCTGTTCAGGCCTTTCTGGGGTTTAAAGACTGCTCTGAGAAGCCAGATGTTATACTAATAGATATGTCTACCTTTATATCTTACTTGATCTTTTTGCTTGCGGATTTTAATATTCTTTCTTTGGTCTGTACATTCAGTGTTGTGATTATTATGTGCTAAGTGGATTTCCTTTTCTGGGCCTATCTATTTTGTGTTCTGTGTATGTCTTATGCTTTAATAGACATTTCCTTCTCTGGACTAGGAAAATTTTATTCTACAATTATGTTAAAAATATTTTCTGTGCTTTTGACCTGGGTTTGTTCTCTTTCTTCTATTTCTATTATTATTAGATTAGGACTTTTCATAATATCCAAGATTTTCTGGATGTTTTATGCCAGAAATTTTTTTAGATTTAATTTTTTTTGACCCAGTTATCCATGTTTTGGAGGATAGGAAGAAATGGGGAAGCAATTATCTCACCTGCTTCTGTGGCCCTAGAACTTAATTTTAATTTATATTCTGGCAAACATGCTTATAAATCTAAGGATCTAGATTCAATGATACCAATCTAAGCATCAAATAGCTTTGCAATTTTCCCCTGAATTAACATTTTAGTTTACTTTAAAACCTGAAAAATCCTCGTTTGCTATAGTCAGACTCAAACTGTGTAACACAGCAAAAAAATCTATTAACCTATGCCTTATCTCCCTAAACACCCCAAGGAATAGAATACCTCCTTGATTTTCAAAAAGAAAATATCTTGCCTGACATAGCCAAAGTCTGAAATATTGCTGATACCACATATTTAAATTATTCACCCTCAGGGTCAGGAAATTTTCATGTTATTACATTAATGCATGTATTGCTTTCTTAATAGCTAAGCTGTCTGTTTTATCCGCCTTCTCAGAGATAGTGCCACCACCAATGGGATGGGCTCTCCTGCATCATTTAAAAATAAGAGAATGTCCCACAACCATGTTCACAGGCCAATATGATCAAAGTAGTCCCCCAACAGAAACTCTCTCAGTTAACTCAGGCCAGTGTCAAGTTGAAGCTAACTAGGAGGCTTCTCTTCCTGTGGCAATGGGCAGGAATCCCAGGATCATGCTGTGCATGGTTCTGGTGTATGGTCCATCTCTCACAAAGAAACCATAGACTGCTGTCTGGGACTATGCCTTGTGACAGTTCAACTGTATAAGGATCTATTAACCTTATTCCTGCTGACTTTAGTATACCTGATAACACTCCTTCCACTCCTACCCAAGGGTGTCTTTCCAGGGAACTTCTCAGTGATAGCACCTGCTTTCTCCAGGAACCAGGTGGTTTGAAAGAATAGGAGCACAGCAGTGCACACAACCAAAGCCAAAATGTCAGAATGGAAGCAAACCATCACTTCAGCCATGTGATACTTCACAAGAATTAGTCATTAGGTTTCACATCACTCAAGAGGAGGCACTGGGTATCAGGAATTCTGAAAGAGGAAAGGAAGGGTGTGGAAGCAGACTCAGGCTTGATACTAGAGCTGTCATCACAGCCACCCCCTCACTCCTCTGCAGGGGACTGGAGAACTCAACATCTCTCATAAAAGCCATAACAGAGTGCAGAAAGAGCTTTTGCTGAAGTTCTGTTCTTCACCCCACAACTCAGAGGACAGAGTCATCAATAATAAATGCCTTCTCAGAGACACACTTGGAATTTTACTTTTTAATATTTAGGTTGTGAAATTTGATCTTAAAATACCTCACCTTTCAAGGTGAGAATCCAGAAGAGGTAGGAATGTAGATGAGTGAAGGACTGTCAAACTAGAAGATGAGTATTTTCTTAAACAAATCTCAAACACAAGGAGATATCTAGTGAACAGTAATTACTCAGAAAAAAATGTAACATCTTAGAAATATGTGTTTTCCATTTGCCCAAGAAATACCATGTTTTCTGGTCAGCTTCAGGATCCAAATAAAGACCCACTGGCACTGACAGCTGAATGTGTGGTCTTTGTGTCTCTAGTTCTGCAATGTCTGCAATTGCCTTCTATGGCCAGAGGCTTGACTGGTTTCAAGATAGGATTCTTCGGTGAGACCATTATGTAAACAGTTAGGTGCATTTCTGCTCCTCTGTGAACAGGTCCATTTGGTAGCCTGTGATGATGCCTCAATCCTCCTTCCTGTATCTGGAACTCAAACAGTCTAACAATTTCTTATCTACTTATCTGGTAATCTCCAAGATAAGTTCTTTTACTGTCTACTGAATAATGGATGTTTTTCTAATTAGATTATTTTCCAGCGTGTTGGAATTCTAAAAAGTATTATTTCTTCTCATTGTCTTTTTGGTTTCCCTGAGATGAAACTTATTGAGAAAGGCAAGATAAATGATGTTTCCCTCTTATTGATCAGTGTCTCAAATTATTGGCCTACAGCCCTCTGAAAATAATGATTGGGTTACATATACACTTCTATAATATATAATATATAAACTATATATGGCAAAATAAAAAGATATAATAGGCAAATATATATGATGTAACTTCATACATTTATAAAAGCCTTGGTATTTTTGTAAACTTGGCTTTCTCTTTGTTTCATTTGAATTGATTTTCCTGTCACATCTAACATACTACCCTTGGTTGTCTGTCTTCTCTACCATAGCAAACATCCTCACAGGGGCTTTCATTTTCTTTGTTAATTATGTTTTCAGATCTTAGAAGAGCTGTTCACATACATCAGATACTTAATAAGTGTTCATTGAAAATTAATTGGCAAGACTGGACATCTCTCTCTCTCTCTCTCTCTCTCTGTGTGTGTGTGTGTGTGGTATTTGTGTGTGTATATATTTGTATGTGTGATGTTTATTTCTCTCTGTGTGTCTGTGGTATGTGACTCTGTAAATAGGTGTATGTGCATTTTATCATATCATATCATATCAGTCTATCATCTATCCCTCATGTGTGTATTTTAGTGGGTGGTGTGTGTGTCTTTGTATATGTGTCTCTGTAAGTATGTGGTATGTGTATGTTGTATCTTTTTCTGTGGTGTGTGTTTCTGTAAATATGTGTACTTGGCCTCTCTTTTATTGTGTGCATTATGTGTATAAAGATAGATAGATAGATAGATAGATAGATAGATAGATAGATAGATAGCAGAGATGTGAAATGACTGAAACACTGTTATTTATTCAGATTTGATGCCAGGAAGGTAATTACTCTGAGGAAGGAAAATCATATAGTTTTGTTTGCAAAACAAATTAACAGAAGGATTTATAATATGTCGTCCTAGTTATGTTTCTATTGGTGTGAAGAGACACCACAACCAAGGCAACTTACAGAAGCAAGAATTTATTTGGGGCTTACTGTTTCAGAGGGTTAGAATCCATGGGCACCTTGGTGGGAGCACAGCACCAGAGTCAGAAAGTCTTTTGAAACCTCAAAGCTTGCGGCCAGTGGCACACTTCCTCCAACAAGGTCCTACCTCCTAATCCTTCCCAAACATTCCATCAAATGGGGAACAAATATTCAAACATATAAACCTATGGAGGTTATTTCCATTTAAACCACCACAGATAGAGAAGTGAGTGGAGTATTGGGATAAAACAATTATATCAATTTAGCAATGTATTGCCAGAGCATTCCAAAACTGGGCATTTAAATAATTTGTCTTTCTATACTTAGCATTTTGGCAAACACATCTAGCTATTAAACTAATTCATTCTCCCTCACTTCTTTCTCCAGATCCCCCTCCTTGTCTCAGAATCACATAACTTGATAAATACCTAAAATCCAAACATCCTAAATCCAAAGTGACTCGTCTACATTCCAAGATGTTCAATAAAGAGCTAAGTATTTGAAAAAATACCTCTCAAGCCATTCAAGTTTTGCCTGCTGCCCACAGTGCCCAGGGTTCTGCCTGCATGGTCAGACACTGTGTCTTCAAAACTCAAGTGATTTTCCAAGTGCTTTAGAAAAAAACGTGACATTTAAAGACTTTTTTTTTATTATAAATTTAAATATTCTCTCTCTCTCTCTCTCTCTCTCTCTGTGTGTGTGTGTGTGTGTGTGTGTGTGTGTATTTTGTGACAGGAGCTTACTATGAAACTCTGGATTCCCTGGAACTTCCTCTGCAGGCTAGGCTGTAAAGATCTGTCTGCCTCAGCCTCATAAATAATTGGATTGCAGATGTGACCACCAGGGCTGACCAAAAACTACAGAACTTACACATGTGGTGCTTTGTGACTGAATTCATTTACTGATCTAATATCAAAACAGCTTTAAGTGTGATGACAATATATTAATCTCTTTTAATTGTTGACAGTAAAAAAAGGTGTCAGTCTTTGTGTCCTTAAATGTCTGTAGGTAGATTTTGGGAGAGGGAATCCTCTAATTACTTGATTATGTTTTCCTTTATTTCATTTGGTAGTAGCCTAAGTGGACTTAGAGCCTCATGTAAACTGGAAAAGTGGTCATTACTGGGTGCCACCTCCTTTTTTTTTTTTTAATTGCTATTTACATGGCCTCATCAATTTGCCAGGCTGGCCTTGAACTAGTGATCCTTCTGTGTCAGACAGTGGAAGAGTTGTTACTTCAGGGTCACCCCACCATGTCTGGTACCCACAGACCTTGAAATTTCATACAGCTGGGATTGTTGTTCTTGCACACTTCCAAATGAGACTGCTATTCTGCCAATGCTGCCCATAATCTCCATGTCTCCTATGCTGCCCACATGGCCCACACAGCCCATGTTGCTGTGCTGCCCACATGGCCCACACTGCCCAGGCTTCCCATACCTCTCAAGCTGTAAGCTATTCTTGCTGCCCACCTTGCCCAGAGCTCTGCCTGTGCTGTCACACACTGTGTTGGTATTTCAGGAGTGGATGCACTCACACTGCCAGCAGTGTGTATCACTGCCCTTGTGTTTGTTATTCTGGAAGTTATTTGCACCAGGTGGTGGCTTCTGGTGCGATGCAAGATGGTGGAAAGCAGAGAAGAACAACTGGCAAGGCCACAGGCCCATCACAGCTCTATGGCCAGCCCAGTGAGGGTTAGGCTAGAGTGTGCAAGGAGCTGAAGAACAGAAGACATTTCTTTAAAGCTGCCTCAGGGCTGAAGAGATGGCTCAGAAATTAAGAGCATGGCTGCTCTTGCCAAGGACCAGAGTTTGGTTTCCAGCATCCACATTGGTTAGCTCAGACAACTGTAATTCCAGCTCCTAGGTATCTGATGCCCTCTTCTGGCCCCCACGGGCATTGCACTTACACATATACAAGCAGAGATCCACAAAAACATAAACAAAATAAATCTTTTTTTTTTTTTTAAGATAAATAACAACTTCTCTTTGTTTTTCTACCCTTTAGGAAGTGTCTACACAGCCTAGCAGCACATGTTTGTTTCTGAGCATGTCTTGTTGAATGCTGCTCATTAGGTTCGATTGCAGAGCCCAGCATGGGATTCTGATCAGATTGAACTCATCAGTTATATAAAGAATAAATGATTTAACATGTAAGGGCTTATCCTTACCTACTTTATCTAATGTGCTCACAGAATAAATTACTATTGGGAGATCACATTAGTATTAGTATCAAAGACCTGCTTCACTCACTAGGCCTTCAACGCACACCACCTTTCCCATTTCTTATGGTCAGTGTGGGGTTACAGTTGAAAGACTATTCATTGCATAAGCTGGTGATATGACCACTCCATGGTATGGCTGAGGGGAAGGTATTTTTTGTTTTTTATTGTAAATATGAGGGAGAGAGCAGCCAGTGGCATCTGGAAGAGTCCAGATACAAAGACGTAGACTGAACATGGCCCTAAGAGGAGAGTGAGAGAGGACAAGAGAAAGAGTGTGGGCAAAAGCGAGGAAGGCATAAAGAGTGAGCCTAGCAGAAATAGCTGGATTATAAGGAGAAGCTGAGAGAAGGAAGTTCCTGAGCTGGAGGAAGGGCAGGATTAGAGTGGGGCGAGAAGAGATGGGAAGAACCAGGATGCTAGCATGGATTCTGAACTGTGTAACAGGCACTTGTGATGCTGAGGGAGCCTTGAGGCCAGTGTGGGCTTTACTAAGCTAATAGCATTTGTCCCCTCTCCCATGATTAAGGAATGGCTCCTTTGGGTAGAGGGGAACTAGCTTCAAAAGTTCCTGACGATTTCTAGCTTTTGTCAAACTACCAAAATTCGGGAAAATGGAGTCTCTTTTGACATTTATGTAGTTTACATATATTTCTATGAGTCCTTGTTCATGGCAATCTTTACGCAGGAGAAAGCATTACACTGTGGTCGGCAATCAAAAATACATGACCCTGATGGTGGGAGAAATCATTGAGGCAAACCTGCCCAAGGGCCTTCCCTGGTTCTCCACTGGCCCACACTATGTTGGCCAGTGTTTTATGAGTTCATTTTGAAAGATTTCAAAGTTTTACAGATGTATTTTATATTCCCATAGATGACAGTTTCTTTAAAACCATTTACTGTAACTTTTCTTTTCTATTTGTCCATGGATCTTAGAAGATGTTGATTCCCGTAACAGATGTCTAATAAATGCTGGTTGGCTGAAGAAATACAGATTCAAAATTGTTTCAGACATTTCCTGCTTAATTTTGGTCTGTAAGTATGCATAGTACATTTATTTATACTCTCATTTTGTTAAATAAAATAAGGCCATATTCACTGCCAGCCAAATAAAGTGTCCAAGGGAATCTCTGCCAATAGCATGCATACTTGATTTGAAATTTAACGCTGTTTAAACAAAAATTCCAAGACATATTGAGTAAAGATTTCTGACTGTTGAAGTTAAACTACCATGTCTCCACACTCAGTGAGCTTGGATAGCTTTGGCTACAGCTTTTTCCTCAGAGGTGATGTGCTAAAAGAGCCAGTGTAAAACAATGATGAGAAAATAGAGATTATAAAGTGAATGTCATTTCATCAGGACAAATGGCTCTAGTGGGTTAGTCAAATGGTTCTCTGGGACAGGGATATCCTGACATATGGAATCTTTTGGAGTTCCATTCATTGTCCTTCTAATAATCTGTATCAAGATAAAGAGGAATTTGAGAAGTAACCAACAACTTCGGAATCCTGTATTATGACTGTACAAATACAACCCTCCATCTGAGATCAGTGTTTACAGAGCCCAGAAGCCATGATTAGGAAACAATACCACAGCTCTTGGTATTTTATTGAGTCTCTTCACTTCTTGGACTTGCCATATTTTGTCATTTGATTTGTGCAAAAATTCAGTGTGTGCCCACGTGTCTGAGAGACTGGTGTTTGAGTGGTTGTGACAGGCGACACAGATGCTATAACTGTTTTGCTTGTTTGTTTGTTTCTTCTTTTTATTTTTAGGAAAGCCATAATACAGAGAGTCACAGCATGCATATCAGTGGACACTGGAGAATGCCATGCACTCTTGAGTTTGACAATGCCTTATGTTTCTGCTGAGACAAAGTTGAGCTGGTAAGTTAGAGGATAACTGTTCACTCTTGAGTGACTGTCTTAAACAGGGCAGTAGTATATTTTTCTCTATGACCCCCCACCCCAGTGGTTAATTTAATATAACTTGTCTTATTAGAAAGTCCAGTTGACTCTCATACTCTAGAAGAGCAATTCTTTCCTCCATTCATTAGAAGTAACTTAGAGAATAAAGGAATAGGTTCGGTTGTTCAGACTCAGATTTTCATCTTTTACTGGATGGTATTTGAGATACTGAATGGAGCTACTGTGACTTTTCAGCAATGGCGTTTTCTGATTCTACTTCTTCATTTGAAGATAAAAGACAAAAGTGAGTTTTGTAGAACTCTAACTTCAATATAACTGGTTTAGTTGTCAGCTCTTAAAATTGGTTATAGCCATTAAACACAGCAGACACAGGACAAGGAGAATAGAGTGTTTAATGTGCCAAGCAGCCCCTCTAACTGCTGTGTAACAGGGGAAGGTGGGACTTACCATCTGCACAACAGCCAGTGGGCTCTGTCAAGTTGAAAGGCCACCAGTGGTGTAGCTAGAGGTGTGGAGCAGTACTTTGCCACTACAGTGGCACATTCTACAGTTATAACCCAAACGGAACTAATTGCAGCCATAAAACTCTGGCCTCCCAGGAACTGCAGGGCTTCTATAAAGCCTGGGAGGGACAGGCAATTGTAGGTGGTGCTGCAGAAAGGGATTTGGCCATCCATGACTTTTTTCATGTAAGTGCCCTTAGCCAGTCCCCAGACACACCTGCTGCATTGTGGCTTTGTCATTTGGCACTGTTGTCCCAGTGGAAAAGCAAAGGAAAGCATGAGCCCACTCAGCTGGCTCCAGGAGAGGTGGCCATGGGAAGCAGGCCATACCATAAAGAAGCTTTATGGATTGGTTGCAGAGCTCGGGGTTGGGACTGGTTAATACTGCTTCTTCTCACTGCCTCTCAGTGCGCTATGCATTTGCTTTACTGTACCACTTTGCATGCACAACACAAAAGGTAGAGTCCTGGTTTATCTCCCTTCCGTGATGGGCTGCAGCATTTCAGTTTCTTTCCAAATAAGCCACAGATGAACCTTGAAGCTCACCCTACCTTTGTTTCTCTTATGTCCTTGTTTAGGTCTCTTTGATAAACAGCTTAAAATAACTTGGCTTTTGCTTGATGATTCAGTCCATATTTGTCTAGTCTTTTAAAAAAATGACAGCATTTAAGTGAAGGTTAAACAATAAATATTTTTTCTGTTTTTTTTTTTTTTTGTTCTTTTTGTTTTTTGTTTGTTTGGTGTCTTTCCTGCTTGTATCCCTGTGTGAAGGTATCTGATCTTGGAGTTACAGTTTTGAGCTGCCATGTGGGTGCTAGGAATTTAACCCCAGTTCTCTGGAAGAACATTCCGTGCTTTTAACCTGCTGAGCCTCCTCTCCAGCCCAACAATACAGATTCTAGAATCGTGTTGCTGCTGGAGTCTGGTCCTCAGTAAATCTATATTAATAGAGCTCATTGAGCTGATATAGTTTTGATAGCTTCCCTTCCTCTTCTGTTTGCTATCCTATCCCTCTAAATGTCTCTACCATTAGCCCCGGTTCCCTCCCCTCTCATCCTCCCTCACCTACCTAGTGGCCTTTGAGTTTCTGACTACTCGTCTGGGTCATGGGGGAAGGTAGAATGTTGGGAAAATTTATCAGCAGGAAAGAGAGACTAAAACAGAAACAAACAGCATACTTTGTTACAGATATAATTGATATATTTTTTATCTTATGCCTACAATATGCAAAGAAGTTATAATTATTGATTCTTGTAGCTATTTACAGGTTAGAGGTTCCTTAGCTTGCTTAGGTTACACATTGATTATTTATCTACTGACAACCAATTTTCACTAATTTAATAGCTTACTGATTCATAGATGTAATATATGAAGGGAATTCTTATGAACTTACAAATTATGACAAATAAGAAAGGCTTAATTGGTCTTTGTATACAACTGGGAACAGCTGATTAAAAATCCAGCTGACTATATCAGCATTCATGTTTGCATAAAATAATCAGTTTACTTCTATTTAAAGGAAAGCAGAAGCGTATAACTTATATAGGTGATAAGAGTATTCTGCTTTGGTGGAAATTAAAAAAATACGGCCTTCATAAGAAAGCATAACACGAATTTAAAATCAACATGAGAACAGAGAAGGAAAATGTAGCAAAGCAGGCAGGCCTCAGAGGCCCCTGAAATGTTTCCCGTGCTTGTATGATATGCCCCAAGGAAATGAAGATTCTCTGAGAAGGCTGTTGTGTCTATCAGAGTGCCAAGACAAAGGACCCCACGGAAATGGGAATTTCCTCAGAAATCTCATAGGAGAGGAAAGGGCACCAGCTAGAGGAGGAGCTTGCTCCCAGAGATTTCAGGCAGCTCTAATGACTTGTCAAACCACTTAGAAGATGAGCCTGACTCGGCTGAGATGGGCTGACCACATACTGACCAGAACTGCTTGGTTGTGCACATCCCTGACTTTCTGTTTAAGCTTTGATCTCACTTCAGAACCCAAAGATAGACTAGACTAGAGGGCCTTTCAAACAAAATTGTGGCATTTTGGTTTACTTATTTGAATTTAAAGTATCCATAGCTAAATAAGCCTTTGAAAATTGATGATTTTAATGCCTATTGATTATGTATCTGATAGATTCATTACACTTACTTTTATCATTACCCCCTAATTGAGAAGTAATACTGATTTTAATTTTTTCTAGGAATAATATTATAATGAATATTCCTCTGTGCAAAATGATCTGCATCATCAACTTGTGAGAAAATTCAAAAGTTGAATTACTGGCTCGAAAATGATCATTTTAATAGCTTAGGTAATATTACTGCTAAATATATTTTATGGTATGCCCATTTATCCTTATTGTATTTATAAGAATTGCTATTTCATTTTTTTTCTGATGGTGTTAATTGTCATCTGAGAATAAATATTTCTGGTGCAATGAAAAAAACAAACAAACAAACAAACAAACAAAAAAAGAAAGAAGCCCACTACTGTTTATTAGTCATAATTACAGTACAGTGTTGCTTTTACAGAACAGTGTCCTGAGATAAATTAATACATAGACTTTTAAACCTCTGGCATTTCAAATGAGGCATGTTTATAGTAGATGAGATTTTATTTTCTGGTATCTGTAGAATTGTGCTTTAGTTCTTGTGGTATAGAATACTGTTTTCTTTCCAATTGGGTCAAACAAAAAAGGAAAATGTTATCTTGCAAAATGATATTTTGTAGCTACAATGAAAATATTTTCTTGAGCACACTACTTCTTGTGGATCATGATGAAACTTTTAGTGATGGCTTCATTCCTTAGGTTTGGCTACATTTTAAGCAGAGCCCAAGCACTCAGTCACCATGTGCTGCCAATCTAATGTTGTCTTTTACAGAAATAACATCAAGCTATGCATATCAGTACTTTCTCTAAAAGTGTTGGAAAATTATCCAACAATGCTGAACCATGTGTCAACCCAGGGCTTCGGCTATAAATGATGTGCAGCTATGTGATGAGATCTTTCTGATGTTTTATAGCATTGCCATGAGAACTGGCTAGAATTTTACAGCAATGGTAGGATACCCGAGTGGAGTTTTGTGGCCATATGACATCTGTCTGATGCTTTGCAGCAATGCCATGACATTTGTCTGATACTTTATGGCAATGTCATGATACCTCCCTGGAGCTTTGTGGCAATGTCATAATACCTGGTTAGAGTATTGCTGCAATGTAGTTGACATCATCTATTTGAAGTTGGTGAATTATAGCCTCGGCTTTACTTTTCCTTTTAGTAAAAAAGGAGTTTCATTTATTGACTCAATGGTGGGAAGCTATCTTGTTAGTGCAAATTTATAAATGTTGTATTTTTCTCTTAACCGAACTACCTCTCAAATAATTGAGACAGGATTATTTTATTTACTTAACAGTTTTAAGGCACAACAACTGAGCAGTATTAATCTATTTTAATCCTTTAAGCTAATTTAACTACCTCCCAGCCAAAATCCTCTGAGATACTGCTCCAGCTATTTTCTTATGATGTCTTCTGGACCTTACCCTCATAGCTGAATTCCCCTTCCTCTCTCCCCCTCCTCCTCCCCTGGCTAGGAGGAAGTCCAGCCCTATTCCCCTCCCTGCTCAGTCACTAGCTGACCAGTTCTTTATTGGCCTATCAAGAAATAATTGGGGAGCAATGTTTACACAGCATTGAGACAGGAGACTCTCAGATTAAGGATTGCAACCAGATGTTCAGTTCATTTTTGTCTGTTTATTCAGTTCAGGACTCCAGCCCACAGGCTAAGTTAAGGTGGATCTTCCCACCTTAATTAGCTTATCAATATCATCCCCTCATAGACATGCCCAGAGGGTAATATATTCTAGATAACTTCTTACAAGCATTCCTAGACGCTTGCCTACTAGGGGATTCTCAATCTCTTGACAATTGATATGAGCTATCATATCACAAGCAGAGGAGAGTCCAGGGGATATAGCAATTGTGGCAAGGAGATAAAACATAGCTGAGGGTTTGTAGTGATGAAATGAGCAGAGAGAATGACGTAGGAGCCAGAAGGGCGCTTAGACTCTTTCATGCAGCATGGGCATTCATGAAACCATGTATAAAAGAAGGGAGTCAATAGGACTCTGCCTGAATTTTCTTCTCAGATGCTGAATAATCCCAACTGTAATCAGAAATGGAGTTAACTTGGCATCTCAGATAGCTTAAAAATTCCCTGCAAGCACAGCATCACATAAATGGTACATCTATATCATCCATTTCTCTCCAGGGCTCAGGGAACAGCAAGAAGAAGGGGCAGAAGATGGTAAGAGGAAAAAGTCTGGGGGAATCAGGAGAAATAGCGTCCTTTGCACTCGATAGGATGAATGCACCCGCTAACTCGTAGCAATAGTGGTAGTCTGCACAGGAACAAGTCAGTCAACTTTCCAGCCCAGAGCAAAAACCTCCTCCCATAGCTGTGGCATTGTTGACAATTGATTGCCTGTAGAGGAGGGAGTATGTTTAGGGAGTATGTTCCCCGCTAGGTCAACTAGTGGAGAGCCTCACACCCATGAGTATACAGGTAGCACAAATTGAACCCAATGGGCTACATAAAAAAGAAGATATGAAGCTACGAGTGTGGTGAGGTTGTAGGTGGATCAAGGGATAGTTAGGGGAGGGATGTTGGGGTGAGGATGATCAATTCTATGCCTGAATGAAATCCCCCCAAAATAATAAAAGCATTATATTAAAAAAAAAAGGATTGCAACCAGATATGGAGGCACAGAACTCAGCATTTGAATAACACAAGGATAATCTTCACAGGTGTTGCCTCCATTATCTGAGATCTCCCCTCTGCATCTCCTTGTTCACCCTTTCTTCTCTAGTATCTTTAAATTTCTTTTACATAGTTTTGCTTTCTAACTTCAATGCCAGTTAGATGTACTAGCAGCTACTCCTCCTGTGCTTGGTAACAAGTTAGTGATGCAGCACTGAGCTGAGGAGAATCTCAATGTGTCCTGTCCAACAGGTAGTGGGCAGTCATCAGTTACTCAGCCAGGCTGTAAGTTCCCTAGCTCCACAAGCTGACAGTGAACCAGAACAGACCCAAATTAAAATTTAAGCCACACGTTCTTGCTGAAATACTTATTGGGATAACCTGAAAGTGCAATGATGAACTCTGTGGGCTGTCACATTGAAGGAAAGGACTTGTGTGGTGACTTACAGAACAAAATAAAAATACCCTGTGGGGTTGAGGTAGTAACATCTACAAATCCACAATGACCTTTCACACTAACTGTTCACACAAACCAGTGAGTGTCTGATACATTATTCACCATGGGAACAAAGTGCATCATGAAAATTTTAATGGGACAGTAAACCAAAACTTCTTTATCACACACACACACACACACACACACACATACACTTCTATTGTGGATTTGGTACTTTTCGGATCTTTGAGTCCTAACATTTTCCTCTAACAACCTACGGCTTTTGAATCTTTGGTTCTATCACTTTCTTCTAACAGTGACCTCTGCAGACCCCACAAAACATCTACTTTGTTCATTATTTAGTTAATCTTGGAACGCTGAGCCTTAGTTTTAAATGGCCCCACCTCCTTTGTAGGTTTGTGAGATGTGACATGGTATGGCTCATTAGTGTTGTATAAATCTTGATAGTTTTTGTCAGCTGAAAACTCGTCAAAACAAAGCCTCTTCGTCAGCACCCCAGCGTACTCTACTTTCAGAAGAGGAAATGTACTTTAGAGAAGAGAAGACAAACCCCGATGAACTGCCGTGCCTTAAAGCACTCTGCGTTCAGGACAGAAAACTCACAGGATATTCAGGAACTGTGTAGTGCTCTTCATTTGGATTCCCTGTCTGTCATGTCCCTCCATGTTATTTCTCTTTAGGACAAAGAATATTGTTTTAGTTTGGTTTGGTTTGATTTTTATATATTTGTCTCAAAGTCTTTGCTAGTGGGTGGAAGCTGGCAGCTTTAATTTTGGAGAATTCACATCTGTCTCTGTTTCCTAAAGATGCTCACAGCTTTCAAAATGATTTGATAAATAAAGGAAGGGGCATAGAACCTTCCCTCCCCTGCCCTCTCCTCCCCTCCCCTCCCCTCCCCTCCCCTGCCCTCCCCTCCCCTCCCCTCCCCTCCCCTGCCCTCCCCTCCCCTCCCCTGCCCTCCCCTCCCCTCCCCTGCCCTCCCCTCCCCTCCCCTCCCCTCCCCTCCTTTCCTCTCTCCCTTTTGTTTTCATGTTTCCCTCTTTCCATCCCCATTTTCTTTCTCTTTCTCCTTTTTTGGTTAATGTAGCACTAGTACTACAAAAATAGCAAAAACTAAAAAAAAACCAGTGTTTGCAAGTCTTCTGAATAAGATCTGAGGTGACTTATATGATTTCCATGGGTCCCTAAGTCTATAAAAGGATCAACTAGAGGAAGTTGGATGATTAGACTAGATTATTTACAGAATTTTGTTGGGCTCAAAAGGAAAACGTGATATAACTTTGGGGATTGGCTTTAAAATGACTTGTTCTCGATTTCTGTTTCAATGAAAGAAGAAAATGAAAACAAATGGTAAAGAAAAAAAGATTATGTATCCAGTGAACCTTCAAGAAAATTTTATTTTTTAACTTTATTTATGTGTCCGTGTGTATATGCTATGCTTATACAGGTGGCTGCGGAGGTCAGGAAAGGGCATTGGATCCTGTTTGTGTTCAGTCAAATTAGTTTTAATTTTTTGTTTGTTAGTTAATTTGTTTCTGAAGACATATAAAAAGCTGTATGGGAACCCTAGACGAGGGCTTCAGAAATCTCAGTGTCAGCATAAGCGAGACAATAAGCTAAGCATTCCCCCTTCATGTTGAAAGCCCCACTGCTAGGAGCTCCACTTCCCTAATTACCACCTGAAGGTCAATATTGATTGACTGTCCTCACAGTACAGGATGTGTAATGAGTTCCTGTGAGCTTTAAGGGGAGGGAATTGTTCATTGTTGTGGAGATGAATGCACCAAAAGACTTACTGATTAATTTTAAGACAAAATTGGAATGGAAGAGAATTACAAGTCTCAACTTTCTTCATATAAAACACCCAGCAAGGTTTTACCTAAAGAGAATATCTAGTTGAACCAAATTATTTGCCAGTTAAATAAATTGTTTGTTTTACATCAAATTGTCCTTCTAATGTCAATAACTGTATTTTATTATACTAAAGGAAAGAGAGAGTGTTAAATGATATGGAATAGAGTAAGTAAATTTGTTATATAAAACATTTTTCATAACATGATGATATCAAGGCAAAGAACTGAAGCTATGCCTGATTGTGGTGTTTGGGGCTCATTTTATTTGCACCAATCTCTATTATCAGGAAGAGCAGTATACAGGATATATAGAAGGTAACTATACTTTGTCATCTATATTTTTTAAATTATGTGTATATGTTTGAAGAAGACATCAGACCCAGGACCTGGAATTAAATGTGGCTCTGAGGGTAAGTGTCACACAGCAAGAGATCTCTGTGACACCATTGACATGGTTATCAAATTTTATCAGAATAGCCCAGATGCTGCCTTATCTTACCTTTGTGCACAGTGTGGCTTCTCTGAAGAATAAGCTAACCTGGGATGCTCCTTACTTCTACTGTTGGTGTCACTCTAGCCAGTGGACAAGTTCTGAGTCCACGCTCAGAAGACATCTTCCTTAAATACTATTGAGTCGCGTGACACCCTTGTGCAACAGCCAGCGTCTAAACTGAAACTTGGAATTATTTATTCAGAGTTACTTCTATCACTAGTTTTCAAAAATCTCACTCTTTACATCTCAACTTACAAAAAAAAATGTTTTGAGCATTATTGACAGTGAGCTAGGAAATGTAGTCAAATTGATGTTGCACATCTGGGGCTTACAATTGTCCTTGCAAGAACAAAGATATAACCGTTATTAGTCTGATGGCAATGGAGAATGGTACAAGTGACTCTCTTTAGAGTATCTTTTCCCTAGGACTTCAGTAACTCTGAGTTCTTGCATGGTTGGATCTGGAAGACACATCCCCAGGAGTTATACTTGAGCATGAAGGTCTGAATAGGTACTCCATTCAGTATTCCTTTTTCCAGAATTCTCTTTTTAAATCAAAGGGTTGTTTTTGTTGTTGTTGTTGTTGTTACATGTGTATTCTTTTACCCTTGAAGTTGTGATGGTTGGGCCTTTCTCTCCAAGAACCATTAATACTTTCCTGACACAGCTGTGCATGGCATCTCTTTAATTGCTTTAATCTCTTCAATAACCAACATGTTGCCTGAACCTGCTTTGTCCACCTTCCCATGGCTTTTAATCAGTAAACTGCAGTTTCTACATCATCTGTTCCATCTTGTTCTCTGGAGCCTCCTTTTCATCCAACTATAGAAGCAACTGTACCACAGCATGGATGTAAGGCTGCCTTCAGATTCCTCCTTGAGAATACATTTTTTCCATTGTTTGGGAATTAATCCTCATTTGAATTTTTAACAAATTGCTATTTACTTCTGGTTTTGAGTAGAAGTACTTTGAGAAACATTTTCCTTTTCCATACTTAAACAACTCGCAATGGAAATCATTACCAAGTACTGTACTACCACGCACATAATCCATGAGCTTAATTCTACTAGTAGGTTGAATGGATAGACAGGTAGATAAATACTAAATAAGTCCCCAGCTTATCACATTGACCCTCTTAGTTGATACAAAGAAATGGAAGAAACTGGAAGATGAATTTGCTCAGAGGTACAATTCAGCCATGTGGGTCTGCAGAAGAACTATGTATACACCCACTAAGCAGCTAAGCATGCCCGGGAAGATGATGAGTTGGCCCAGGATACTGACTTCCTCACTGAAATGTCATAGCAGAGAGGCCACAGCAGAGACCAGGCTCCACTTTTAGCAACTAAATACATTGATTTTTTTTCAGAACAGCACACTCAGTAGAGATGTAGATAATGGGCAGGAAAAGGTTTCCAGGAATGTGTGCTTTCTACCCATCAGTCCCCTGTGTCAGCATTAAAGTCATTCTGCAGTCTCAGGGGTGTGGAAGGTCTATAACAAATGTACCTAGCTCCTTATCTTCTCCTGTGTCCTGTGAATGAGGAAAATGTACCAGTGAGTGATGGTTTCAGGAGATGTCATAGCCTAAAACATAGGGCAGGAAAGTCCTTTGCAGTTGAGGCATTCTGGAAGTAAGAGATCTTAGACCATTCGTTCCTTCTCTGCTGACTAAGGCAACTTAGAAAAGAAAGCATTTAATTGGGCTTACTGTTTCAGAGCGTTAAGAGTCTAATATAACTGTCTCTTGTGAGACTATGCCGGGGCCTAGCAAACACAGGAGTTGATGCTCACAGTCAGCTATTGGATGTATCACAGGGCTCCCAATGGAGAAGCTAGAGAAAGTACCCAAGGAGCTAAAGGGATCTGCAACCCTATAGTTGGAACAACATGATGAACTAACCAGTACCCCGGAGCTCTTGTCTCTAGCTGCATATGTATCGAAAGATGGCCTAGTCGGCCATCACTGGAAAGAGAGGCCCGTTGGACTTGCAAACTTTATATGCCCCAATATAGGAGAATGCCAGGGCCAAAAGAATGGGAATGGGTGGGTAGGGAAGTGGGGGGCGGTATGGGGGACTTTTGGGATAGCATTGGAAATGTAATTGAGGAAAATATGTAATAAAAATATTAAAAAAATAAAAGAAATGCAGGGAAAATAAATAAATAAATAAAAGAGTCTATCATGGAAAGCCAGAATAGCAGCAAGCAGCAGGCACATTAGCTGGAGCAGATGGGAGTTCACATCATGATCCACAAGCAGGGTGGATGAAAGGAATCGAGGGG
Source organism: Mus caroli (assembly GCF_978045245.1). NCBI lineage: Eukaryota > Metazoa > Chordata > Mammalia > Rodentia > Muridae > Mus > Mus caroli. The sequence continues at coordinate 123,397,183 of NW_028227258.1, read as the reverse complement.
CAAGACAGAACAAGATGGGAATGGTCAAAGTCTTTTGAAAAGGCATAGCAGGAACCCTGAAACACACCTCCTCCAACAAGGCCACACCTCCTAATCCTTCCCAAATAGTTCTACATTATGAGTTTATGGATGCCATTTTTGTTTAGACCACCATGCCCGGAAGGCAGCCAGTGTTAACATAATCATAGAATGTAAATTTTATAAGAAAACTGGTCTGTTGGCTATATCCAGCATGGTGTCGATAGGGTTTTAAAATGCTTTACACCCAATGCAATTCCAAGAATGCCAATATACTTTGGGTAAGGCTCTTAACAAAATTTGGGCTGGTTTAGACTTGTTTAGGTAGAAGTCTTTTAAGATTCACTTACTTTCTCTAGGACCCATCAACGAACAGAAAGCCCATTTCCTTTGACAGAGCTATTTTATCCTACTGAGACACATAAACTTAGAAAAAGAGTACAAATGGAATAGAAATAAAATAATGTGTCTCAAAACAACTTACACTGAATGAAAATTAGATTTAAATAATTGTTCATCTTAAACCAAACAAATTAGATTTAAATTATATTAGAAAATTAGATTTAAGTAATTGTTCATCTTAAATTCACCATCAGAACAAAAATGTTCATTTCATCATATTTCTCATCCATAAAAGTTATAATAGTTATTAAGAAAATTCCACACTGGCTTAGTGTGGAAATTCCACTTTCCCTTCTTTATCCTCAAAATGAGATAGTCATATAGCAAATCATAAGATTGCATTGTGTGTGTGTGTGTGTGTGTGTGTGTGTGTGTGTGTGTGTGTGTGTGTAGGTCACAGAACAACTTGCAGGAATATGGGGTTTTTTTCTAGCACATGGGTCTCAGGAATGAAACTTACTCCTCAGGCTTGGCACCAAGTGCCTTCACTTTCTGAAGCATCTTGCAGACCTCACCTCTGAGGTTTTTTTTAATATTTTGTTACGCTTTCTGTCTCTGCAACATCTGAGAAAGACTTCTTCCAGTAAGTAAAGCGTGGAGCCCCTTGAATCATTCAGTTTAAATCATCATTTACACGCTGGCACAGACAAGCACCTGAAATGCATTTTCCAAGTATTTTTCTGCAGTGGTCTTTGTTTCTGATGACTTCAGTCTCCTCCAAGTTTGCTGGCCTGCTATCAATCAGTAGCAGAGAACAGAGCAAGCCCGGGATTCTCCGCTGGCATGAACTCAGGCAGTGTGGAAAACTCATGTTGCCAAGTCAACAGAGCACTCAAAATAGAATTAAAATCTCGTGATAACAGTGACCACAATATGCCAAGAGGGAAACAAAAACGAAATTGTTCCCAAATAAGAGATGAAGGACAGCAGCGTACTCTGGTGGCTCCCCCACCCTTTGAATTACATGCATTATATCTTTGGGTGATTCATTTAATTTCCCTGGGTTTGGATTCCCCTCTGTAAAATGAGACCATTGGACTAAATCAGGAGTTTCCAAATTATGAATCTGGAATCGTTGTGCAGAGGCCTTGAATTCATATGCGCTATATACCTCCACAATCACTGGGGCCCACAAATCCAACTGCAGTCATGTCGGGGTTGGAAAAAAATTGACATTTTAAAAAAGAGCTCTTGTGTAGGATGCACTGGTTAAAACACATGGAATGTCTTCTCAGAATATAAAATGCAATCATTTTAGGAATAGGAGACCCAGATGTTGAAGAGCCTGCCTCCCAATGAACTCTTGTCCCAAGTAGCCCTACAGTTAGGACTCAGCCTTCAAGGCCCATCTTCCTACTCCTTAACTCGGTGGCTTTGTGCAAATTATGTAAACTCTCAGTTCTTACAGTTAAGGGAACTATACAGAAATATTTCCAAAGGACTTAAAGTATTCCTAAAACACAAGACTAGGTAGCAGTTTGTCATCAATCCACACTGTCACCAGCCTTAGACACCGCAGAGTGGCCACCAACATGGTCATCAAGCCAATGCTCCATGAAGGCTCTGATCACCGCCCTTGCCTTTCTGTGTTCCTCCTGGCTATGCTGCTCATTGCTTCCATTCCTTTGCTAAGTTGAGGCTGATTCGTGACTCATGTTCTAAGAATTTTTAGTGATTCTATAATTCAGTCATCAAAACTTACAAGTTTTGGAAGAGAATCTGTCTATCTATGTACAGTTGTTTGTTTATGTAGCAGGGTTTCACTTTGCTGAGGCTGGCTCAAACTCCCAACGTAACTATGACCCTGAAGGTCTAACATGCCTGTCTCCACCTCTGGAGTGCTGGAATGACAGATGTGCACCACCGCACCCAAGTTTAGATTCTCATAAACAAATTTTTATCACGGTAAACTATAGCCAGGGAGCAATGGACAGCAGTAAATGGGGTGCTGGCTCAGATACATTCTAGGGTTCCTGGGTCCCGCTATGCGTGCCTGGATTCCTGCCCCATGCCCCATGTTTCTGCTCACAGTGTCTTGTGGAAACAAGAAGCCGCTGTCTCCAGGAGCCTGTGTTCCCTTCCCTTGTCTGAGGATAACACCCCTCACACCCCTTCACCCCATCTTACCTGTTAGTTTTTCCAAGAACAGTTTTGCTTTCTTTATCCAATGGAGTCCCTTTGGAGACAGGGTCTCCTATAGAACCTGGAGCTTACTGTTTCTGGCAGACTAGGTGGTCAGCAAACATCAGAGCTACCTGTCTCCACTCATTCCTACTCCCACCCTCCCCCACTGCCTTCTATCCCCTCCTATCATCACTCTATCCCCTCCAGACCTAGTGCTGCTTCCACAGTCCGCTTTTAAGTGGTTGCTGGGGACCTGAACACAGGTCCTTATTCTTGCTTAGCAAGTGTTTTATACTCAAAGCCATTTCTCCGGCCCCCTTTTCACTTTTCAATGAAGCATCTATTTCATGTATTTTACTTATTTTCTTCATTTCTGCCTCTCCTCTGTCTAAGAGTGTGAGCCTTACAAGGAGTGGGATTTGAAAACTCCTGGCTGTGGCTTCTCCTTAGATGGCAAGTGACATTGTGGAGATTCTGAAAACCCTTGGTAAATGCGTGAATCTGAGTCCTTGTGCTCTGACTCGCTCCCTACGGAGATATGCAAATATCTTGGGAATAGGATGCACACACTGGCGTTGTGTTAGGCTGCATTGTGTTTCAGCAGCCAGCTTTCTTGACATCTGTTTTGTGTCCTGCAGTGTGAGGAACGGCTTTCTTCTTTTCAGCAGCCAGTCTCCATTCTCTTCCAGACTCACAAAGCTCCACTGTGTTTCAAAAGATGCTGATAAACTCAGCAGTGGCCTTGAGATCTGGAAGTGTCCTGCGTGGGAGAGAGAGTTTGTGGTTTAGCCTTGCCCTCAGGCTCCGTCAAAAGCAATAGGAGCTAGACACTTGGGTTTTTCAGTTGACTCCAGAGACTTGATGAGCGTGGTCAGGCTTTAAAGACTTATTTTTAGCAGCAAACTGCATGACATTTAACTTTCTAAGTTTTTCTTCAGTGTTGTCTGTAACTCTTTTCTTTCACAGGCAGTAGCAAGCGAACGAGGGAGGCAGGAGTGAGATAACAAGCTTTCTGCCTTCCACAGCCAATTCCTGTCAATCTTTAAGTGTTTCTGATCCTCAGTGGCTGTCCTCAAAGGCCACGGATAAGGGGCCTGTGGGCCTCTTCCACCAGATACACAGAATTGTATGTACTCATAGGCCTGCATGCAGAGAAGAGGGGACCCACCCCAGCCAGAATAAAAATGAATATGTGAGAAAGGGAACGTCTAGATTCTAGATCTTTCTAAACAATGCACACATACTTCCTTTTATCTCTGGCCAGCGATTCTTTGGTTTTTTTTTTTTTTTTTTTTTTGGTTTTTTTTTTTTGAGACAGGGTTTCTCTGTGTAGCTCTGGCTGTCCTGGCACTCACTTTGTAGACCAGGCTGGCCTCGAACTCAGAAATCCGCCTGCCTCTGCCTCCCGAGTGCTGGGATTAAAGGCGTGCGCCACCACGCCCGGCCTGGCCAGCGATTCTTAATGCCATGTTAGCAATGACGTGAGGTGGATAACACTTTTCATGGTTCTCAGAGATACTGAAAAGCTCTCAGGACCATGTTTGAATAAAACATCCAAACAAAGAAACGGTTTTCTTTACTCCACAGTGGCTTTGAGATGGAGCTGTGAGCACCTCCCTTCTCTCAGGAACCTGGGGACCAGGTCGTTGCTCACGGAAATTAGTACAGAGCTTCAGTCCTGGGACAGTTGTGACTGTCCTTGCCTACAAGCCTGGGTAGCTCAGAACTGTGTTATGAAGTCTTTAGAGGACAGAGAAAGCTTTTGAAGACTGAAATCTGAGAGAGTAAGGAGTTTCTGCCTTATGGCTCTCATCACTCGTGTGCAGCTGCTTTAAACATCATGTGTTCCAATTATCACACTGGTATTTTTTAAGGACATTTTTATTGCATTGCAGTTTCCAAAAGAAGGAAAGTGGAAAATTATTTGGAATATTGAAATATAAGGCCCCTATCTAACTGTAAGGATCCCTACATACATAACCTGTTAGAGCCACACACATACAGCCCTATAGGATTCCTCCCACACATACCTCCATACTTACCTTATGAGGCTATTTCCATTCCCCCACATCCCATTTGCACACACACATACAAAATCCTGTTAAGAACCCCCCAAATCCTGTTAGTAGCCTCCATACACAGTCTGTTAGGAACCTCATCACCACACAAAAGCTGTTAGGATCCCCTCATACACAGTCTGTCAGAAATACTCACCACCACCCCCCTACACAACCTGTTAGGATCCCCTCATACACAATCTGTTAGGAACCCACACACACCCAACTTGTTAGAAAGACCCACACAATCTGTTTCAATCTCTCTACACACACACACACACACACACACACACACACACACACACACACACATACACAGCCTATTAGGAGCCCCACATACAACATATTAGTAGGACCCCTTCCACACCCCATTAGGACATCCACATACACCATGTTAGGACCTTACATGTACCCTGTTAGGACCTCCACATACCTTGTAAGGACCCTCCACCCTGTAAGGACCCACACAACCCTGTACAGATCCCCACACAACCTTTAAGGACCTCCACATTCCCTGTTAGAACATACATTATTCTGTTCCATTATGGTGCTTGCATATTGTCTTCAGAAAGCTTAACAACGTTTGTGATCTTAAGACAAATTTATATGTAACTGTATACATATGCACATATGAATGGTGTTCTCATTTCTATTAATCATATAAATGTAACACTTATATCAACAGAACATTATTCACACTTAAACTTTATGGGTGTTATTTCATATCTTGTAGCTTCAGCTATAAAATGCAAAGAAAGTGAAAAGTCATTTGGAGAATGGCTACAATCTCCTGAGGTACAAAAATCTGAGAATATTAACCTTCAGCAGCAGGACTCCAAGCTAACTGACTAAGGCTAAGCCCACTCCTCTGTATGGAACTGAAGAGTAAAGTGCTCTGGCATGTTGTGGTAAATATTACATGGGAATTTCTACCCCAAATTAGACCATTTAGTTCCCATATAAAAGACACAAAACCTTATATTTGTAATAAGCCTTAAAAGCACTAGATCTGGGCAGAAATCAACTTTCTATGCTATTTTGTCTGCTTCCCTGTCAATAACCCTGATTTATAACTTGGCATGTTCCACCTGGGCTGGTCCTACTCCAACTGGCCATCCCTCATGCCATGTTCTCCTGATCCACCTACCTTATGGCATCTTCTCCTCTTCTCTTCTCTCCTCTCTTACTTGTGGTCTCTCCTCAGACCCAAAGGATCTAGACCCATCCTACTTCTCTTCTGGCCAACTACAGGCTGTAGGCATCTTTATTGGTCAATCAGGACTAACTTGGAAGGCAAGATTATATAGCATCACTTGGTGTATATGCCAATCTGGGGCAGCCAGATCTTAGGGACCAGTATTTAGCATTACAATACATAGCAACAAACCAAACCTCAACACTGGTAGAATCCAGCCAGTGGGTTATGTGTCTGTCTTAGTTAGGGTTTTATTGCTGTGAAGAGACACCATGACCATGGCAAGTCTTATAAAGGAGAACATTTAATTGGGACTGGCTTACAGTTCAGAGGTGTAGTCCATTACTCTTATGGCAAGAAGCATGGTGGTATACAGGCAGACATGGTGCTTGAGAGGCAGCTAAGAGTTCTACATCCTGATCCACAGGCTGCAGGAAAAGGATACTTCACTGGGCCTGGCTTGAGTCTCTGAGACCTCAAAGCCCACCTCAATGCTATACTTCCTTCAAAAGGGCCACACCTACTCCAACCAACCTCACATCCCAGTAGTGCCCATCCTTATGAGCTTATGGAGGCTATTCTCATTCAGGTCACCACAGTGTCTGTCCATACACTGACTGCCAACAGTGAGGTTTGATTGAGTGTCTACTCACCACTTGGCACCAGGGAAGCAGTAAGGATAGAGAGACAGCCATCTATTGTAAAACCACAGCAGAGCAAGCTAGTAAGCAGCACCCCTCCATGGCCTCTGCCTCAGCTCCTGTCTCCAGATTCCCATCCTGTCCTCATATCCTTTCATATGATCAGTGATGATGACATGGAAGCCAAATAAACCTTTTCTTCTCTAAGTTGCTTTGGTCATGGTGCTCCCTCACAGTAATAGTAACCCTAAACAATGGTCGTTGACTCTCACTCTCTGAAACCATATTGCAAGATCCTAATTAAATGTCTTCATTTAAAAGTTGTCTTGGACATGGTGTTTCTTCACACTGATAGATTCTAAGATGGCTTCAAAGCCTTTCATAGATAGTCATTTGCACTCACTGCTTCAGAAATTACCCTGGAGAGAGAGGCTACCCTCTGACCTTTCAGGTGCTGTCTGCACCTATCAGTAGAATATCTTTGCATCTTCCCCTCAAATTATAAGACACAGGCTTTTCACAAAAGTACCAGTGCAGATCGGGGAGGGGGTATTTAATATTAAAGGGAGGTCTCTGAAAACTGAGAAAGACCAGGGTTATGTTTAATACTTCAAGAAGAGAAGCATGAAAAAATATTGAAGATCTGCTGGAGTCACTAAATCCAATGACAGTATTTCAGGATAATTACCCACTGGGCTGTTCTGAGATCCCCGTCCCACCCACACTGTAAGCTTCTAAAATTGGGGACAGTACCAGCTCACACGCTGGCTTTTTACAACACAAACATAAAACTCTGGAAGTCTTTGATAGCAAGAAGTGAATCATAACAAATAAAAAAGAAAATTATTACAGCAACATACATTACTCAAAGGAATCCTGGGCTACCTGTGAATTATTTATTTCTGGAAATTCCCATGTCTTATTTTTAGATCAGGTTTCACTGCAGGTCACAGAAACTACAGAGTGGGAGAATGTGGGGGGAAGGATGTTGCATGCGGCACCTGCGGGGAATGGTACATGTGGGGGGTGGACCAGAGTCACTGTGTCCTCCAGGCTATGGAAGAAGTCCTCTTCCAAAAACAACACGCTTTTCTACATGTATTTCTATGATGAGGCTCCTACTGAAAGCACCTTTGGTACTCCCTCAATATTTTCAATCTGAGGAAAACAAAGGAACTCATGAATGCTTAGAACTAGAAGTAGTCACTATGCCAAAAATGAAATATGGATTTTTTTCTCCCATTCATTCCTTTATTTTAAAGATGGATGTCAGTAGTAAAGCTTCTCTCTCATTATCATTACAGTGCAGCTACCAGGGCCCAAGCCAAGAAAAGGACAGAGTAGCTTTCCTGTGATAATATGTCCCTGGAGAGACATCGGCAGAGGTGAAGCCAAAGAACATTCCTTTTATTAGATTGCTAGATAACTATATAAGTCATGGCATTTACAGTTAGAGGAAAATTTTCTCATAAATAGAGATAAATGACAACAACACAAAAATCTAGGTAGTTTTCACGGGAATAAGCATCATCTCAATTTCACGGCTGATTCTGGGGACATGAGCACAAGTCTGTAAAATAAAGCCCTTTAAAACCCGGGCTTGGTCCTACTCACCATTCAGCTCAGAGCCTGATGGTCTTTGTCATTTTTGAAGGCTTCACTTCACAGCCAACATGGTCCTAGTAATATTTGATTTTTATCAAGATCATAGACAAAGAAACAGAGAAGACCTGAGGGTGGCTTACTAGACACTCCGATTTTCAAATATTGTCAAACACGGAGACAATGAACAAAACCAGCTCGTTCGTAAAATGGATTAGAACAGTCTTGGAGTGAGGAATGTTCTAAAAAGATAGTGTTGAGTTCCTCTCTTGGAGTATAAGACTGTTAAAACAATAGACCGAAGGAATTAGAATTTCCCCTAGGAATCTTTTGCTGAAGACTGGTGCCTACGAAAAGGATGAAATTTCACACAGTTGTGGGTCTGTCAGATGTTCTTCAGTAGAGAAAGACCCTAGATAAAGGTTGATCATGGCTGCAGATCCCACCTTGACTGGGACTGCTCAGCAGAGCTCATCCCTGCCTTTGATTTAAGCCTAAGCCCCATGCCAGGACTCTAAAGATGGACTTGGGGGGGTCACAGGACCCCTAAAGTGTCCACGTAAGTCTCCTTTCTCTGCTTCTCAGTCACTTGTTTTTTTATTGATGATGATGACTTGAGCCTCGCTTGTTGGGATTACCCAGGCTCTCACCATAGTAAACTCAGCAACACTGTGGCCAGCAGGCATCAGCAAGGACAATTCTGTCAAGAGTGCTAAACTCAAAAGGAACATCCTCCAACTGGCATTACCCTGTTGGGATAGAAGGTGACAAAAAGTGGTCTACAAGAGTCACTGGTGGGTTTTTACAGATTCTGAATAAAAGTTCTTTTAGTGTGAAGAGATTCTGACCAGCTCAAGTGTGGGGAGCAGGGCTCTGTCAGGCCTTGCCCTTCTTCCCCATTCCCTCTGTCTTGCTGAAATCTGTTAGATTATATTCCTAAAGTTAACCAGCAAGGTCTATCCCCTTATTTGGCCACTTCTTCCTCCTGAGACTGACTATGAAGTTCCTGCTATCAAAGCATTGAAGCCCAGCAATCAAAAGCCCCCTTTGGCTCATCTAATTATCATTCCCAATTAAAATGAACCAACTCATTTTTAGGGTATAAGGTTTTTTCTTGTACCTCTATAAACTTCCATTTGCTTATGGGCCACATCTGTCTCCCCTCTAGCCAGAGGCAGTCCTTTGTCCCACTCCCGGGCACATACCCCTCTTCCTTCCCCCTTGTACCTTTCCTCTTCTTCATTCTCTCTCTCCTGTCTTTCATCTCTTATCCCCTGCTCTCTGTCCCTCTGGGACAAATAAATCTATTTTGTGCTCAGAATTTGGTCTTAGGTGACTCCAGACAATATTTTCCTTTCAGGGTGAATGAAAGATAGAGAGATAGATCCTCTTTTGGCTGATTTTCTACCCCAAACTAACTATAGCAGATTAAATTGGAGTTCCCCTAAGCTTTGAGGGACTTTGAGTCAGGCCAAACTGGATTAGTGGCTTTATGCTTAAAGTAATTTCAGAACCAACCAATGTATGATGGAGCAAGTGGGCTTGGAGATTAATAATAAAGATATTTTAATATAGACATAGCATGGGGGTAGTAGAAGAGAGGCACTCTGGAAGAAAGACATATGGAATTGTGGATATGAAATCTGAGAGGGTAAGACAGTTAACTATTCCTACTTCCTCATCCCATCTTTTTATTTTTTCCTTTTTATTAATTAAAGCAAAATGGAAGAGTGTTAGTATTCCTTCTAGGCTCTTCCCAACAGCTATCTGGCAACAGCCAGGTAAGCCTGCCTGGCTTGCAATAAAAGGGGCTATTTGGCCCCTCCTTGCTCTCCCTATCCCTTTTCTCTCTCTGACCCTCTCACCCCTTTCTCCTTCTATTCCCACCACCCCACGAGGAGTTCCTAGCTGCTCTCTCTCTCTCTCTCTCTCTCTCTCTCTCCCTCCCTCCCTCTCTCTCTCTCTCCCTCCCTCCCTCTCTCTCTCTCTCCCATCTTTTTCTCTGCCTCTATTCCCTTCTCAGCTCCCCTTCCCATGCCCTAAATAAACTCTATTCTATACTATTCCCCCTGTATGACTGGTACCAGAATGATGGATACCCCAGCATTGGCCTGCTGAGGCACCCTCCCTGTAACCTCACCATGCCACACTCGATCAAACATATCCTGGTTTCCCTTTTTTATAAAACACAACAGGAAAGACCACGAAGGACTCTGGGGTTGGGAGGGCATCTTAGGATTGGCCACTTAGACACTTTTGGTAACTCTCAAGTTACATCTCAAAAAAGTTGCTAAGAAACTCTTTTTCTCTTCCCTTATATGATTTGTAAGATTTTCTTGGAACCCTGAAGTGCTTTGGGTGGAATCACACTCCCACAAGGTAAAGCCAGGAGCCATTAGGACTGAACACGTGCTTAGGACATGCCATTTCCCTGGGTGGGTTTCTAGTGACTGTCTTGGAAATGTGCAGGTTCACAGCTGAGAGGGGGAAAGGCCTAAAGCAGTTGTTAGTGCTGCTGGAAGTCTTGCTTCCATGCTGACAGAGGCTCCACCAGGCTCCAGTGTAAGGAACTCCCCTCCCTTCTCCTGTCCTCAAGATTTTTCTCTGTATTTCTATGGATGTATGTGTATGTGTGTGTATATATATATATATATATATATATATATATATACATATATATATATATTATACAGAAACATTCTATGTGGGCATGTAGAAATAACTGAACCTTCATACCACCGACGTTTACATTTTGAAATGTCCTACTGGTTTTAAATTAGCATATGCAGTCTTTTCCATGAATGTCCACTGGGTTATTGATTGCCAAGAGTTTTTTTCCATACACTTAGAAAAGGAAACCTTGAAATTCAAATAATTTCCTGGCCATTAGGATGATTTCTGCTTCACAAAGACAGCACACAAAGCAAGCACATCTGCCATCTGAGTGCTCAGTAGCTTTCCTGTTTTGTATTTTAGATGTAAGAGACTCTGAGCTAGTATTTTACACCATTTAAGAAGCAGGTGGCCAAATAATGCTGCCTACTTTTCTAAATGACAACCATCATATCAACTTGTTGCCAGCCTTCATATTCTAAATGTATCACTTAAGATTCAGCCCTATCAGACACACTGCTGAACAGTCCGTAAACTGGGGCAGTTTTCTGAGGACTTAGTAGGACCGAGAAGATTTTAGGACTATTATTATTAATAAGCCCAATTAGACTTTCCCAGAATTCTCATTCTAAAACAGTCCTTCTGAAGGAATACATATGTCTGTATGCCCTCATATGAGCACACATGCAGACACACATACACACACAAGTGCATGCACATACATACTAATGCACACACACACACACACACACACACACACACACACGGGGAGAGAGGCGGGGGAGTGGGGAGGAGAGAGAGAGAGAGAGAGAGAGAGAGAGAGAGAGAGAGAGAGAGAGAGAGAGAGAGAGAGAGAGACTCATTTCTCATGTAGCCCAGGTTGGCCTCACATCTGCTATGCAGCTAATAATGACCTTGAATTTCTGATCTTCTTGATTCTATCAAAGTGCTAGGTTACAGGCATGCACCACAACATTCATTTATGCACTGCTGGCTTTGGGTGCCAGGAGGTTGATGAGGGCAACTAGAACTGGACAACATTTCATTAAGACAGATTTCCTGATGCTGAGGAGGTGGCTCAGTCCACACAGCACTTGTGGGACATGAGTTCTGATTCACAGCATCCATGGAATGCAACACCTGTGGGACTACGGGGACATGAGTTCTGAACTCACATTTATGTGAGGGCCTGCAGTCCCAGTGGTAGTGGATCACCAGGAAAACCCTTGGTGCTCAGTAGCCAAATAGTCCAGACAAATTTGAGGTTTGGTGAGAGGCACTGTATCAAAAAAACAAGGTGGAGAATTATTGAGGAAGAAACCCAAGGTCGACCTTTGGCCTCCATACACATGAACACATAAATACACAAAATGACAGCAAAACCCAGGCCACCAGAAGGTACAACTCATCCAGAGAAGAGACTAAGAAAGTTGCTGTCAGTGGGATGTTTATAAATGACAAATATCTGCAATTTTCATGCAATGAAGAAATTCAGAGATTAGACAACAGCAAATTAAACAACTGGATTGCCTTACATGATCTGCAGTTGGACTGTCTGGGTTGGACATATCCCTTGTTCTGTGGCAGTCCTACTCCTGACTGCCTGTCCTCTGCTCACAGGAGGAGACACTAGCATCATGTGTTCCTGCCCAAGGGGGCTCTCTTTGCATGCCTACTTCCTCTGGTACAGTGCAAAACCAGCCCCCTGCTTGGGGAGAGACTAGGACACCTGCAGAGATCTTTCTATAGCAAAACATTTCCAGAAAGTATTGTGTTTTCCATATTTCTCAGATATTTGGCTTCTTGGTTTTTAAATTTAAAAACATATTTGTGTCCATGTGTATGTAGGTGAAATATGGTCAGGTGCTCACAGAGGTCCTGTCTGTGTTCTGAGACATTCGGAGCAGTCACAAAAGAGGGTCACTCAAGGATGAATTAAGGCCTTACTAGTAGCAGGAAGACCCAAACTCTATGGACTGAATATCAAACCAATGTGCAAATGTCTATATATTGATTATCAAGTTCCTCATACCAAAATCCCCTAATCTAATCTATATGGTTTCTGAAGGACAATCTCAACCGCTGCAATGTTAACCCTTTCTGTGCACTGTTTGCAGTACTCAATAATGAAAAACATCCCAGATGTGTCAGGACTGTCCTGTGACCACGTCACGCAAGGACTCGTAAAGCTTCTTCAGAAAAACAGCTGCAGAGATAACACAGAACAATCACTGTTTTCAACAATGATTTCTTCAAGGTCTGGGTTTGGGTCAGGGAACTGCCATTATTTGGAGGTGTGGCCTTGTTGGAGTAGGTGTGTCACTGTGGGTGTGGGCTTTAATAACCTCATCCTAGCTGCCTGGAAGTCAGTCTGCCACTAGCAGCCTTCAGATGAAGATGTAGAACTCTCAGCTCCTCCTACACCGTGCCTGCCTGAATGCTGCCCATGTTCCCATCTTGATGATAATGAACTGAGCCTCTGAAACTATAAGCCAGCCCCAAGTAAATGCTGTCCTTTATAAGACTTGCCTTGGCTATGGTGTTTGTTCATAGCAGTAAAATCCTAACTAAGACAAAGTCAAAGAGCATCTAGAAAACAACTGTTTATTTTAATGTTTACCATAGATATAATAATTCTATTAGAATTCCTACTACAATATTTCTCAAGTATTTGGCTTCTTGGTTTTCAAATTAAGAGAGATATTTATGCAAATGTGTCCATGTGTGCTCACAAAAGCTGGGGGAGGGCGTTAGGTTCCCTGGCAGTGGAATTCCAGGCAATTGTGGGCAGCCATGTGGGTACTGGGAGCAGAACTGAGTCTTCTCAGAGAACAGCAAGTGCTCTTCAAAGCTTTATTTCCTTCTCTCTCCCTGGCTCATCGTTCAGAGTTGAGAGATCAGGGAAGCAGGCTCAATTCTGAGAAACTCTAGAAGGAGAACATAGCTCTGGGTGTATTTAAATGTACGACAAAGTTGACAACATGCCTCCACTTCTCTCATATAGATGTCATATTTCTGGTTGGTCCTGAAGGAGAAGAGTAGAGTATCGCTTACACGTGCCCATGAAACATAAGTATCTGGTTGCATGTGAGATGTCCTGGACCAGAGATCCGCAAGACACATGGGTGATATGACAGGAATGCTCTCTCTCTTGTGCTTGCGCTGAGGCTCTCTGGGTCATTTTCCCTGGAGCAGTTTACAGAGGTGTATACTGAGGTTGTACTGCTGTGAAACCCTTTTAAAACTGGCATGATCTTCAGCAAGGCATCCGGGTATTGGTATGTAGTCAGCTGCGGCTACAGCTGTGGCTAAGGTGAAGGCAAAAAACACAGAGATGTCCATGGCCAAGGCCCAGAGCAGAGTGAATTCTCCACCTGGACCCAGCAGTGCTGCAGCTACCCGCTTTGGCACACAGGTCATGGAATATATATTCTTTCCTGTTGCCAGATGCTCCTGAGTGGGCCCTGCCTGTAACCCCTCCCTCATCTCTGTACCGGGGTCCTGAAATTTTACTAAGGTCTATAACTGATTTAGGATGGCTTCAGTGTTTGGAGATTCTTGGCTTAAGTCACAAGGATGGGACTCATCTCACCACGGAACCAGTCAGGAGTCAACTCTACTGTGCATAACAGGTATCCTACTTTCTTGGCAATATAATGGAGTAAGTAGTTTCCACCTGGAGCCAAAAACTAACTGGAAGAAACTGGAGGCTTGTGTGGGCAGATGGTCCAGCTTGTGAGGCGCTTGCTGTGCAAGCCTGAGGACTTGTGTTCGATCCCCAGGCATTCCTGTAAACGTCTAATTACGAGTACATATGTGCAATCCCAGCACAAGGTGGCAGAGAAGTGGATCCCTATCGTGTGCTGGCCATGCAGCACAACACTCAGTGAGCTCCAGGCCAACTAGAGAGATCCCCATCTCAAACAAACAAACAAACAAAAACACACACACACACACACTCACATACACACAAGGTGCATGGTGTCCAAGGAACAGTACCTTACCCTTGTCTGTTTTTACATGCACACATGTGTGCACACACACAAATACACATCTGCATACACAAATAAAAATAGGACTGGGGTTAGAAAAAGAGGATTGAACAATATGCTTTGGTTTATTGAGAGAAGAGAAAGAAAATAAAAGCAAAAACAAAGCAAGGCCATTTCCTTAGGAGAACTATTTTATTTATTAAGAACATACAAGGTCAGTCATGAAGCGACTTTAAGTATTGTTAGTTCCTGTCCTCCTGAGCCATAGACACTAATCTAAATTTAAACCTATATATGATGTAGTTACTGAGACTGGTATACCTTCAATGTATAAAAAGCAGATCCGGAAGAGAGGAATGACAGTGGGGATCTGAACCTCATTTAGCACCAGATGTTGTCAAAGAACAAAGGAGCTTCTAGAATATGTCCTGTGAGGAGAGATGTAAATGGAGCTTGTCTGTGAATAGCTTTGAAAGCACAATTTAAAGAAGAAAGGAATACTTTCAAAGGTCCTGGAACAATCTTGGCTAAGTTAACAGGAATGTCCAGAGTGATTCAGGCAGTAAGGGCACACAATGATGCTGGGAGCTGTATTGAGACACCCCAAACATCCCTTCCTATATAACATAAACCCTGGCCATCCAAGCTGAGGACGCAGGGAGGATACTGGGCTTACATCCTCTGGTCATGATACTGCAGCCACATCAATGCAGCATCTGTGTTTGAGAAAGGGGACAGGTGTCCAGGACCTACCTCCACTGGAAGCCCAAAGAATCAGTGCTGCACCCACCTGACAGTCCATCCTCTTCATGTGCCATGCAGGCTTCTCTATGATGTTCCCACAGCTCTCAAAACCTCCAGCTCACACCCTGGTTAGAGAATCACTGTCTTAGAGTTTTATTGCTGTGAAGAGAGACCATGACTAAGGCAACTCCCACACAGGAAAACATTTCATTGGGTCTGGCTTATAGTTTCAGAGGTATAGTCCATTATCATTATGGCAGGCAGACATGGTGCTGGAAGATCTGGGAGTTCTACATCTTGATCTGCAAGCAGCAGAAGGGGACTGTGCCCCACATAAGACAGAGCTTGAACATAGGATTAATCCCACCACCACAATGATATACCTCCTCCAACAAGGCCACACCTTCTAATAGTGCCACTCCCTATGGGCCAAGCATTCAAACACATGAGTCTATGGGAGCCATTCTTATTCACCACATTCCACTCCCTGGCCCCCATAGTCATGTAGTCATAACATAATGCAAAATGCATTTACTCCAACTTCGAAAGTCCCCATAGTCTATAACAGTCTCAAACTTGTTTAAAAGTTCAAAGAGTCTTCTGAGATTCACGAAATCTCTTAATTGTAAAATATAAAATAAAAAGACAGATCACATACTTCCAACACACAGTGGCACAGGATATAGATTACCGTTCCAAAATGGAGGAGAGGCAAGATGGGGAGCTGGAGCTGCGGAGGGGATGCTGTACCAAAGCAAGACTTCAAACTTCAAGTTCAGCATCTCCAGGTTTAATGTCAACATACTCCTCTGATCTCCAACTCCATTCAGTTGTGTTGACTGTAACATACTTCTTTCTCTAGGGCTGGAGCGAGGAGCAGGCTTCAAATGTTCTAGAGACCAGTGCCCTGGGAGGAGAGTCCAGAGGTAAGACTTCTGGGAGGTTCCAATCTGGGAGTCGACAGACAAGGTGAAGGGGAGGGCTAAAGGGTGAGTGTCAAGGAAGGTTTCCTGTGTATCTTACATGGGAACAGGCCGATAAACAAACTACGTGTTCAAATTAATGTTTCCTTTTTAATGAACTCTTACCCTGCCTAGTTTTTGTCAGATTGGATCAAATTACCTGGGCTAATTAAAATGATGAAGCCGAATTACGGGTAGGACCATAATTACTTTCCTCATTATCAGACCGCACTGTCAGTGGCTCTCTGCGTGCCTTTCCAAAGCAAGCAATCTGACGGTGCAGATTAGAGTCTTCTGGCATAAGCCATCAGCCAAATGGATCCCTGCAGCACTTACTTTGAAGATAATTGTTCAATGAAATGAGAGGTCAGCACCAGACACCCTTTTCTACTCAAAAGCAGACCTCTTTTCTTTCTTTCTTTCTTTCTTTCTTTCTTTCTTTCTTTCTTTCTTTCTTTCTTTCTTTCTTTCTTTCTTTCTTTCTTTCTTCCTTCCTTCCTTCCTTCCTTCCTTCCTTCCTTCCTTTCCTTCCTTCCTTCTTCCTTTCTTCCTTTCTTCCTTTCTTCCTTTCTTCCTTTCTTCCTTCTTTTCTTTCTCTATTCCTTCCTTCCTTCCTTCCTTCCTTCCTTCCTTTCTTTCTTTTTTTCTTTTTTTTTTTTTTTTGACATTAACACTTCAGGACCGACCGAATAGGTCAGGGGGCAGGCCACTATTTGTGAGAGTACAAAGAACAGTGTTCTGCCTGTCATGGGAGGGCTTTATGTCTGATGTTCAGTGACTGAGTGAATAAACAATTTAACCATGGACACATTTCTAAATACAAAATCGTAGATCTGTTCCCACACACGCATTCCTATAGAAAAAGTTTGGACCTCTTTTTTGTTGTTATTTTAAATTTCCTGAAACTCTGTGGTGTATTTAAAGATACTACATCCCTGTAGATAAAACCATCCCAAGACTATCTTGGATTAGAATAGAAGCAGCTATAAAGGGAGGGACAGCCTCTCTGAAACTGCTGACGTGGGAATCCAGTTTAAGGTCTATTCTGGTCTTTCTGCATGTGGGGACATATGGTCTTCTCCCGTGAGAGGCACACAGCGACATTGCTGTCCCCAGTACGAGGAGACACTGCTGCATCGGAGAAGGTCCTTTTCTGGCACATGTGACATTTCAAATCTTTTCACCTCAGGCCTGAGGATGACAGCTGGGGAGAGGGCATGTGGAGTCCCAGGAGCTCTAAGCAGCATTAGCACTGCCCCCTAAAACACACACACACACACACACACACACCCCACACACATGCACATATATCCCATACAAGCAAGCCTGGGAAATTGAATTCTAGAGAGAATGAGCCAACCGAGGAAAACATCTGGAAGCTCGTGAGGCAGCCCCTCCCTTTCGTGAGCTCACACAGAGCGGGGGTGTGGTCTATAAGGAAGGCTCCCACCCCAGCCCTCACCCTGGCCTGCAGCCTGTGCTTTAATGACAGAGCAGCAGGATTTCGTGTGCAGATTTAATTTGTATAATTGGTCCGCAGGATGATTGCTAACGAGGACACAGAGGGATAATCTTGTGTTAGGGCTTTGCTGCCTCTTCTTCCTGATCCTCCCATCCCTAGTTGGCAGAGCTGCTCTGATAGCCTCGGCCTCTGGCCTTTTCCTTTTTTTTTTTTTTTTGATTTTTAATATTTTTATTACATATTTTCCTCAATTACATTTCCAATGCTATCCCAAAAGTCCCCCATAGCGCCCCCCACTTCCCTACCCACCCATTCCCATTCTTTTGGCCCTGGCATTCCCCTATATTGGGGCATATAAAGTTTGCAAGTCCAATGGGCCTCTCTTTCCATTGATGGCCGACTAGGCCATCTTTCGATACATATGCAGCTAGAGACAAGAGCTCCGGGGTTCTAGTTAGTACATCATGTTGTTCCAACAATAGGGTTGCAGATCCCTTTAGCTCCTTGGGTACTTTCTCTAGCTTCTCCATTGGGAGCCCTGTGATACATCCAATAGCTGACTGTGAACATCCACTCCTGTGTTTGCTAGGCCCCGGCATCGTCTCACAAGAGACAGCTATATTTGGGTCCTTTCAGCAAAATCTTGCTAGTGTATGCAATGGTGTCAGCGTTTAGAAGCTGCTTATGGGATGGATCCCTGGATACGGCAGTCTCTAAATGGTCCATCCTTTCATCACAGCTACGAACTTTGTCTCTGTAACTCCTTCCCTGGGTGTTTTGTTCCCAATTCTAAGAAGGGGCACAGTGTCCACACTTTGGTCTTCATTCTTCTTGAGTTTCATGCGTTTATCAAATTGTATCTTATATCTTGGGTATCCTAAGTTTTGGGCTAATATCCACTTATCAATGAATACATATTGTGTGAGTTCTTTTGTGATTGTGTTACTTCACTCAAGATGATGCCCTCCAGGTCCATCCATTTGGCTAGGAATTTCATAAATTCATTCTTTTTAATAGCTGAGTAGTACTCCATTGTGTAAATGTACCATAATTTCTGTATCCATTCCTCTGTTGAGGGACATCTGGGTTCTTTCCAGCTTCTGGCTATTATAAATAGGGCTGCTATGAACATAGTGGAACATGTGTCCTTTTTACCGGTTGGGACATCTTCTGGATATATGCCCAGGAGAGGTATTGCTGGATCCTCCGGTAGTACTATGTCCAATTTTCTGAGGAACCGCCAGACTGATTTCCAGAGTGGTTGTACAAGCTTGCAATCCCACCAACAATGGAGGAGTGTTCCTCTTTCTCCACATCCTCGCCAGCATCTGCTGTGCCTTTTCCTAAAGGCCCTTGATTATGTTTCTTGCCTCATATTGTAAAATGAAAGAGTTCAAATCTATTGACCATAAAGCCCCGAGTCTTGTTGGTGCTTGCTCTGCTGACTTGATAAGTGGTCATTTTGTCATCTTTGTACCGTCTGGTTTTAAACAAGACACAACTAATCCCCCTCTCTAATCTTTATTGATTCTGCATCTTGCTCTTAAATTGACATCACAGACACCCATGTCTAGATCCCTAAGGAAGGTGATCGCAGATACCTTCCTATGGAGGGCGTTGCACATTTGGTACCAATGACAGCAGCAGCACTGGTTTTTAAAATTTTGTACATTTTATCATACAACTACATTTTGCAATTTGCATTTTTCTTTACCTGTGTGTGCGTTTGGGTAGTATAAGCAAGTGTGTATGGTGTATGCATGTGTGTATGTGTTATATGGATGTGAATTGGTGTATGTGTGTGTGTGTGTGTGTGTATGCATGTGTGTGACCTGTGCTGTGTATCCATGTGTATGTGTGATATGGGCCTACTCCCCTGGTTTGCTTACTGTTGCTTAGGATCTGGGTTAAAATTTTAACATTTAAGGACCGGGTAGATGGCTCAGTGATTAAGACCACATACTTGTCTTACAAAGAACCTGAGTTCAATTCCCAGCACTCACTTCAGACAGCTCTACAACTGCCTGTAACTTCAGTTCCAGTTGATCTGGTGCCCCTCTGATATTTTTTATTATACACACACAGACACACAGACACACAGACACACACACACATACACACACACCACATCATAATTAAACATAAATAAAGAAAAACCTTTTTTAAAAAAATTCAACATTTAAAGTGTTCTCTCCCTTCCACAGCATAGTAGAGACATTGTGCTTTTGTTTCGCAGGGTTGAGCACAGTAGTCTCAGGTATGTTCAATGACAAAGCAAATTCGCCACTCTCTTGTGGAGAGAAACAAACACCAACATTGAAGAGAAGAAGGAAGCCTGCATTGATGGCCCTGTTTGCAATAGGTAGAGGGCCCACAAGGACTACAGAGTCAGAACGAGTGTTTATGGGGAATATGGGGCCTGTGGGGAACATGCCATGTGAAGTGTCCATTGTGAATGAACATGGTGCATGTTCACGGTAGGTCACCAGGTCCAGTTTTAAATTCCATTTGTCAGGAACATAAAATTGCTCTCTTAGAAAAATAATTAATTTGATTGATTTTGTTTCAGGGAAAATGGAAATTTTGCTGAGAGGCCATGCAATACCATGAAATACTGACAAAATAAAACAGCAATGTGTAACAAAGACATGACCTCCAGCCCCACGGCGTGAACTGTGACCTGGGTTGGAATGCTCTGCCTTTTAAAGTTTCTGTTTGATAAATGTGTGCTTTCTGGTACGTCAATAAGTTTTTTGTAGAAGTGGGAACCAGGAGTGGGACTGAGTAGATGAGGGAGTGAGCTAGTGAATACACAGTTGTGGGCTGCACACAATCCACACACTCTGGCTAGTGCAACTCCCAGCTTCCTCCTGCAGTGTCCTCTGTCCACAGCCAGGGCTCAGAAATTTCTTCTTGTTAAGTCTTCTTTGTTCTCATTGTACTCTGTTTCCTGCCCCTGATCACTGGAGTTCCAGTGTCCTTTAGGTATGGGTAATATTAAGTTGTTGTTTTCTGTTGTTCTGCTTCAGTGAAAAGCTGACTCTGGAGTTGGGTTATGGCTCCCCCTTCTCTAGACCCAAGCATGCTTGCTTACAGGTTTCCTCCAAAGTCTCTGTCCTGACTCAGGCAGGCTACCTGATTATGTGACAGAGAAAGGAGAGTAAAGCAAGATAAAATGATAGACTGACAATTCACAATGGGGATTGTTAATAATGGGGATTATCGATCCTCATCTTATACTCTATTTGGTTTTGGTTTACTCTAAAACTTCTGATAAAGTATGAATCTTATCTCAAGATTTGTAAAACTATTGTGCAAACTTTCTGCACTTCAATGTTTGTAAGCCTCTGGCTTCTGCCACTCTATTAATCCAGGAACCTCACTGGGACTCCTCTCAGATATCCTGTTGCTGTCCTGTGTCATGGAGATCCTGTAGGTAGATATGGATCTGTAGGAGCAGCCCCTTCATTTACTCCAGCAGCAGTTAATTGATTGGCTAGATGTTGGGGTGGGCCAACTCAAAGCATGGATCTGGACCTGAGAGGTATCTGAGCGGGTCAGCCCAGCAGCTGCCACACCCTTTGGGCCAACTAACCAGCAATTCCTGGAAGCAGGGCCAGTTCTACCCAAGTGAGGTGCAGGGTCTGCTATTCTGAGTGTTGCAGCCACTGAGAGACATGGCCACTTCCCCCACTCTCCTGACCCCAGGGCCAGGTCTCCTGCCTTCCATAGGTGGTGAAGGATGAGAGAGGGGGAAGGCATCTCTCCCTCGTTTGTGTCACTACACAGCAGACAAGGTGCAGAGCCTGCTTTTCTACACTCACACCCATAGGGCCAGCTCACTTGCAATACCCATCCAAGACCAGCTCTACTGTGTTGCCTAGGTCAAGTGCAGGGCCCACTCTCTACTGAGTTCCAAGGGCCAACTCTCTTGCTCTCAATATCTCAGGGTGAAGTTTCCTGCCCTGCTGTAGATGGTAAGGGACAAGGGTGGGAGAGGGCATCTCTCCCTCACCTATGCTGCCACATGGCAGGCAAGTTGTGGGGACATATTTCCCACACTCACACCTTTGGTGCAGCTCAACCTCCACACTGCAATCAGGGTCAGCTCTACTGTGTTGCCGAGGTGAGGTACAGGGCCTGCTCTCCTGATGCAGATGATGGACAAGGCCAGTTCTCCTGTTCTCATGACCCTGTTGGGGTCAGCTCACCCGCTGGCCACAGGCCCAAGGGCCTCACATGTATCTGAGCTGGTCAACCTGCTGGCTTTCCCTCTCTCGCACCTTAAAGACAATATATGACTTTAAGACTTCAAAGATTCAAACTTCTAACATATTAATCAATGGAGTTCTGATATGCTATTAATCTGGCTCTGGTAAAGGCCTGGCTACTTTTGTAGTCATGAGTTCACATTTAAAAATTTCTTTTGGTTGTTTTATAAGTATAGACTTAAAGGTGCATATATATATATATATATATACATGCACATACATACACAGACAGAGACACACACAGACATACACACATATAAAATTTTGGGTTTCAAAGCTTTCACTATGGTCTACTGATTTTTTCCACAATGTGGATTTCTTTACAGAATAAGTTATAAATTATATTTATTAATAATAAATTATATTTATTATAAATAGTAGAAATGCCAATATATCTAAAACATTTATCTCATTTTGTAAACATTAAATTCATGTAAGCTTTAGGGAACTGAGGCTTGGATTCACCCCTGACAGTTCAAATGGAGACCAGATAAGTACTCCTGTCAATCAACAGCCTAAGCTTCCCTACCTAATGCTAATTAGTGAGGGGGGAAGCTCTAAATGCAAGATTTTCCTTTAAGTTCCTAAACTTTAACTCCTGCTTCTAGTCTATATCTGTCCCAGCAGGTTTCTGCTCAGCTGACAGACACCATCCCTGAATCAGCTGTGGTCTACAAACTGCTCCGAATTGCTGTGAGCTCTGGACTTGCTAAATGCTGATGTGAACCTGTTCAGCCAATGTGACTGCTCCTTGTCACTTCAGCTGGGGCAGCAGACCATCTGCTTCTGCTGAGTGCGCCACTCCCCTCCGTCCCCGAACCCATGCCTTGGCTTTGGGCTAGCCATTCAGTTTTTATGGGTGCTGTCAACATCCTAATCTCACTGAGAAGCACTTACATAAGAGAGTACGTAACCCTTATTCTCAACGAAAGGCTGTAAGGTTAGATCTCCAGGAACTGGGACCACCTCTCTGGAAGGGACCACACCGTCTCATCTTGCCCACCCCCACTGCTGTCAAGGTAGATGGCATCCACGCCTTGTTACATTATTCCCAGGTCAAGCGCATCACAAAGAATGATGACCCAGCCACAGAAAAGTGGACGATCACCACCCAGGCTTGAGAAGACCCTCTAAATATAGGACTGATATGGGTTATAGACTAATAATGTTCTTTTCTGACACATTCCCTCCTCATCTTTCATGCGGTATAATATGTCTAGATCCCCCCTTTAAGAGCAAATGCAAACTTGCTATAAATGTCTTACAGTTCCTGGCCACCATTTTGTGGGCATTCCTTCCTTCACCTCCCAGTTGAAATTGTTTGGTTCTCATGTGATGATGGGTTAGATCCCTGCTTAGCTCTGTGGCTTATGCATCAAGCCCCCAAAATTTGTATCATTGTATCCTCACTTCCCCAGACGTTGGTATATGATTCACTAGGGAGTTACACCTGTATTGGCAAATTTTTTCAGCCCCTTGGAACAGAGAAAAATGTGAAGCTATTCCCCACATCTGGAACAGCTGGAACCACTCTGAGCACAGTGGGTACAGCAATGGTCAATGCCAACTACAGAAACTTATCAATCCGTAATCCTGGATTTGTTTTTATTAGAAAAGTCTACTGCAAAATTAGAAGAATAAGTTGACTCAGCGGAGCAGTCTTACAACATAGTAGGACTCTTGATCTGCTTTATGAAGAATAAGGAAGCTACTGTATGGCCTTGGGAAAAACTTGCTTCTTCTATGCAAATCACTCAGAAATTATCAGGGATAATCTGGCTGAACTTCAAAAATGCCTCACACACAGAGAGAAAAGTTCCTGTGAGGAGGAAATAAATGACTCCTGATTTCTTTCTTGGGTTCTTCCCGGCTAGTACCTCTGCTGTCCACTGTTGGAGGGGCTTTAGCTCTCTTGCTCCTGCTGATTATGGTTGGCTTCTGAGTCATTCATATCTCATAAACCAGATATATAAATTCTCACACAGCAGCTGTTAAGATGATGGAAACTAAGTTCCCATATGAACAGTTTCCTACCACAGAGACTAGAATTTGGCTCAGGGTATAACTCAAGGTTATGTTTAAAGGTTTAAAGTCTCTGTGCTCAAAAGAAAAATAAATAAATTAATAAATAAAGCTAAACTGGACCTCCATATGTTAAGAACTGTTAAAGGTTAAATTTCTTATGTGATTTTTACTTCTGCAAACAACCTTGTTTTTCACAAGAAGCCAAAGGAGAAATTCTAACTTTGTGTTCTTTGCCTTTACAATCTCCTGACTGAGGCTGCCAGGGACTGCATTCAGAGTCAGAGTTCAGCGTAGACCTGCGGCTAATTATATGAGTAAAAGCCTCTTTTTGTTAAAATGTATTAATGGTCAGACTGGTGAATCTTTGAAGGATCCCAGGCTCGTAACTTTAGCAAGAATCCACAGGGCAGGCGGGGCAGAAGCACTTATAATAGGTTTCTCCACATACATAATAAGCCAATTCAGTCCAAATCAAAAGTATAAAGGCAGAGTTTATTGAGAGGCAGCTCTCCAGTGAGCTCACTGATCTCACAGGTGGAGGTCAATGGAGTTGAACGTCCAGGTTAGAGCAAGGGCATTTTATAGATCTTGGGTATGGGATGATGATGTGTATGCTAGGAGCTGAGATTACCTATGCATGGTAAAAAGAAAGCTGAGTCCCTGGGTGGGTGGGCAACCATGAGTCAGTTGATTGAAATGATGAAGATGAGGAGAGATGACATGTTAGCTCAGAGTTTTCTCCTTGTGGGCAGGGTCGGGGAAGAAAGAGCAAACAGGGCTTCCATAGCTTGTGCAGGAGATGAGGAGGGGCTCCAACCACACACTAAGCTGTGTTGGACCAGGAGTACTCAGAAGATTTAGAGGGGACAAGTTGTGTGAGAAAATGTTTCCTGGAAAAACCCAGCATATGCCTACTCACCCAGATACAGAGCTCACAGTAGACCGAAGTACAAATACGACCCAAATCCAAATACAACCAAAAGCCAGCTTGGTTTTATTCCGGTTATTTACAGGAATATGGGTGAGAACTTACTTATAAGACTGAAAATGACTGAAAGACACTCGTGTCACTAAAGGTCACCTTAGAATGCACAACAGCTCACAAAAGCTGAGAACCTAGAGCACACTGCACAGCATGCCGGCAATTCAACAAGTTAGAGAGTATCTTTCCTAGGCGACTCAATTGTCACTAATTTAATCTTCCAGTCAGCTCAGCTCTTCTAGGAAGCTGCTCTCATAGTATCTCCCCATCCCCCACCTTCATTGCCTAAGAGAAGCCACCTTCTTTTCAGTTGGCGTAAGTGTGACTTAGAGCATCTTGGATTTCCCCTAGGAAGGAGGTGCCTATTGAATGTGGTTCAGTTTCAGGGACTTCTTGAAGCTATTTTGTGTTGTTTACCTTCCTATTAAGGAGCTTTCCTCAACAGAATGTTTCAATTTCAGAGGAAACTGTTACACAAGATTCCACCCTTTCTTCTGGCTCTTGAATTATTTTCTACCCCCTTTTGGCAATAATTCCTCAGCTTTAGAAGGGGCTACTGTATATTCCTACCAATGGCTAAGAATTAGGCAACTGTGTCATAGCAGCAGTGACATGTTCTGGGGAGTCTCACCAGTGACTGTGAGTTGAGGTTGACAACAGTGGTGATCTATGAATATAAATGCACATAGGCTTCCCATCCACCTAGTAAGACATAGAAGCTGCTTCCTCTTTTTGACCTATGATCTCCCCAGCCACATGTTTCTGTTCTGGCTTATAGCACCAGATGCGAACTCCCTCTTATGAGCTGGCTTTAAATCCAGTTAGAAGGCTATGGTCTTACCACTGACAGCTAAGCCACCGTTGCACAAGTCGGCACATCCTGTCTGGTGTGTTAGTATTTTAGCATGCAGGATCCATGGCTAAGCAGGAATGTTGTGACAGTTCTCCTGCAGACCTGCCTGGCCCTTTCTGGCACTGCAAAAGCCAGCCAGCAGGATGAAAATTTCCAGTTCAGTAGTAGCTAAATTTCCCCATATCCTACAGTCAAAGCATGCACACCTGTTATCTTCAGCAATAGGGTCTGACCACATCAGTAGTTGGTAAATTTGTAAACTTGGTGTTTGGGATTGCTTCAAGGCTGTCACTCCTTATCCACAAAGCTTTCATCTACTCTCAATTGAGTTTTAAAAAGGCAAAATGAAGGACAAAAATGTATTAATCAGTGAGGAAGAAAGTTCAATGTAATACACATGACTTTGAAAAATCTTTTGGATGCAAAAATCTAAGCTTCACAAATAGTAAGCATTTTTATATCACTCTTTAAAGAACTCTTTGGCCTTTAGCCAAAAGTGGAAATTCCCCACTTCATAATTTAGCATTATCCTTTGACATGTTATATAGAGAGAAAGATCAACAAAACATCCAAACTTTTCTGTTTTAACAATTATCCAATTCTACTTGGAAGTCAAGAGGTCATTTGTAATAATTTGTTAATTAGGTCTTTAATTTTTGGTATTATTATAAAAAAAAGCTGTTTCTATCTATAGTTACAATGAGGGTTTGTGTTTCCCATCTGGAAAACTCCACAAGCATTGGATTTGGTCAAGGAATATATGTGTGCTTGGAAATACTTTCCCAGCAGATCATTAAGATAGAGTGGGAGGAGACAGAAGGAGAGGTCAAAGGACCATGACCCGTCAAGCCCACGCAAGAAAGGTCTTGACACTCTCAAAAATATGTGCCACAGTTAACATTACCAATAATGATTCATGAAGCAGAAATCATGTCAAAGGTCAAGAAGCAAGCCAGATAAGAGTGCTGCCTCGGGTGTTGTCCTGAGGAGGATCATTGTAATAGTAGAAGATAGAAGCAGAAGCCACGCCCTTTCAGGAAGTGAATTGGAGGAAGTAGTGGAAGAGTTGTTCCTCACATACATTTGGCAAATGGTCAGGAATAATGTAACCAGGCAATGGGAATATAGGGATGTACAATAAAGAAGTTCATTTATTTTAAAGCTATAAGTGGCTGAATTCTCAGTAAGCAGGCTCCATCTGGAAGCTAGTGAGGGTGGAAGGTAGACAATAAACCATAGGTAGCCCTGTAAGCTGTTGACTTTACCATCCAGTAGAGGACGGACACCATTTGTTCTGTCCTCCAATGTCAAAGCGAATGCCTCACACAATTAAAACACCATCTTTTTTATGTGTAGAGTTCATTCCCAGTCTGGCTTAGACTTGTCAGCCCTGGCAGTTTAACATTATTACTTAAGATCATGTTACCAGCATTATTCAGAGAGAAAGAGCCCATAGATCATATATTTGAGGTTAGTGGGAAGAATAAATGCCCACTAACCTTGAGGGAGGGGGGCTAGAATCATGTCGAAGCACAGATGTAGCAGAATTCTAGCAGAATTGTATCTGGCATGATCTCTCAAGTGGTGGCACTTAGGCTTTGAAGTAGCTTTGTTCAAGTAGTCAGTGATTGTTATCTGAGGTTTTATGGGGTTGTTCTTCCAGAGCCTTAGCATAACTTAGTCCCAAGACATATCTGGCAAACCAGGAATTCTCATATATATGAGAATTGCTTAGACAACAGTTCCTTCACACAACTGTTAGATCAGATAAGAGGTTTTGGTATGGAGACATTGACTAGCTAAAAGTACCTTTTGTGTAAAATAAAGAGGCTCTGTGTCTTAGTTAGGGTTCTATTGATGAGAAGATACACCATGACCAAAGGCAGCTCTTGTAAAAGAAGACATTTAATTGTGGCTGGCTTCCCGTTTCAGAGATTTAGTCCATTATTGTCATGGTGGGATGTCTGGCAGTATCTAGGCAGACATGGTGCTGGAGAAGGACTGGGACATCTACAGCTTGGTCCAAAAGCAGCAGAAGGTGATTATGTGTCACATTGGCATAGCTTGAGTATGTATAAAGCCTCAAAGCTGCTTCCATGGTGACATACTTCCTCCAGCAATACCATACATACCCCAAATAAGGCCACATCCTCCAATAGTGCCACTTTCTATGGACCAAGAATTCAAGCACTTGAATCTATGGTGGTGGTGGTGGGGGTTGTACACCTATACAAACCACTACACTCTACAAAAAAGTTCATAGTCCAGTCTTTGAGAGGCTGATCCCCCTGATTCTGAGAAGCCCAAATCCATCGTGCAGTGTCTTTTTTTTTCAATCAATCATCCCTTGCAACCCACAACACTGACACACAGATATACCTAGCAGGAAGGTTGGATCTAGATAAATATAACCATTACCAGTCACCTCTCCTGCCCCCATATCTTAAACTCAGCTAAAGTCTCCATGAGGTGATAACAATACCATAACTTCATCTACTGTGGTTATATGGCTTATAGGGACACCTGAAGATTCACTAAGCTCATAAAAAGGAAAAGGGAGCTACCATGTGATCCAGTCTTCCCTAATTTCTCATAACTTAACTACTATCACCTAAAATTAATGTTAATTAATTTTATGGAAAATATTATGGAAAAATTCAGATTGTCTTAATTGATATGATAAATAAACAAAAAAGGAAAACTTCAAACACACACACACACACACACACAGAGAGAGAGAGAGAGAGAGAGAGAGAGAGAGAGAGAGAGAGCGAGAGAAAGCTGCATGCCACACAAACATATTCACAGTAAAATAAATAGGAATGCTCAAGACAGTCAGTATTTCCTTTTTTACTATATAATGGGTTGTATAAGAAAGTTTGAAGAACAAGCTATGACGCACAAGCCAGTAAGCAGTATTCCTTAATAGCCTCTACATCAATTCCTGTCTCCAGGTTTCTTTTTGAGTTCCTAACTTCTGTTCATGGTGGACTGGGACTGGGACATGTAGGGTGAAATAAGCCCTTTCCTCACCAAGTTATTTTTGGTTATGGTGTTTTAAAAGTAATCAAAAGCAAACAAAGACAAGAGCCTGAAAACAAAGGGTAAAAATTACACTGCTTTCTCACAGTGGAGGAAATGGAGGATTCTTAACAACATGGCATAGTGTACAGAGATTGTATTCAACTAAATTGGAAAATCTGGATGAAATGGACAATTTTCTAGACACATACTAGGTGCCAATATTAAAACAGGATCAGATAAACCATCTAAACAGTCCTATAACTCCTAAAGAAATTGAAGCATTCATTAATAGTCTCCCAACTAAAAAAAAGGCCAGGACCAGATGGGTTTAGTGGAGATTCTACCAGACCTTTAAAGAAGACCTAACACCAATACTCTTCAAACTATTTCACAAAGTAGAAACAGAAGGAACACTATGAATTTCACATATGAAGCCACAATTACGCTTATAACTAACCCACACAAAGACCCAAAAAAGAAAGAGAACTTCAGAACAATCTCCCTTATGGATATTGATGCAAAAATACTCAATAAAATTCTCCCAAACCGAATCCAAGAACACATCAAAATGATCACTCACCACGATCACATAGGCTTCCTCCCAGGGATGCAGGGATGGTTCAATATATGGAGATCCATCAACATAATCCACTACATAAACAAACTCAAAGGAAAAAAAAACACATGATCATCCTTAGTGGCTAAAAAAGCATTTGACAAAGTTCAGCGTCCCTTTATGTTAAAAGTCTTGGAAAGATCAAGAATTCAAGGCCCATACCTAAACATAGTAAAAGCAATCAATATACAGCAAACCAGTAGCCAACATCAAACTAAATGGAGAAAAACTTGAAGCAATCCCACTAAAATCAGAGACTCGACAAGGCTGCCCACTCTCTCCCTATCTATTCAATATAGTACTCGAAGTTGTAGCTAGAGCAATTAGACAAGAAAAGGAGGTCAAATGGATACAAATTGGAAAGGAATAAGTCAAAATATCACTATTTTCAGATGAGATGATAGTATACTTAAGTGACCCTAAAAATTCCACCAGAGAACTCCTAAACCTGATAAACAACTTCAGTGAAGTAACTGGATATAAAATTAACTCAAAAAAATTAGTGGCCTTTCTCTACACAAAGGATAAACAGGATGAGAAAGAAATTAGGGAAACAACACCCTTCACAATAGTCACAAATAATATAAAATACTTTGGTGAAACTCTAACTAAAGAAGCAAAAGATCTGTATGATAAGAACTTCAAGTCTCTGAAGAAAGAAATCAAAGAAGATCTCAGAAGATGGAAAGATCTCCCATGCTTATGGATTGGCAGGATTAATATAGAAAAAAATGGCTATCTTGCCAGAAGCAATCTACAGATTCAATGTAATTCCCATCAAAATTCCAACTCAATTCTTCACTGAGTTAGAAATGGCAATTTTCAAATTTATCTTGAATAACAAAAAACCTAGGATAGCAAAAACTATTCTTAACAATAAAAGAAACTGTGGTGGAATCACTATGCCTGACCACAAGTTGTACTACAGAGCAATTGTGATTAAAAACTGCATGGTACTGGTACAGCGACAGACAGGTAGATCAATGGAATAGAACTGAAGACCCAGAAATATACCCACACACCTGTGGTCACTTGACCTTTGATAAAAGAGCTAAAACCATCCTGTGGAAAAAAGACAGCATTTTCAACAGATGGTGCTGGCTCAAATGGTGGTTAGCATGTAGATGAATGCAAATTGATCCATTCTTTTTCCTTGTACAAAGCCGAAGTCTAAGTGAATCAAGGAACTCCACATAAAACCAAAGACACTGAAACTTATAGAGGAGAAAGTGAGGAAGAGCCTTGAAGATAAGGGCACAGGGGAAAATTCCTGAACAGAAAACAGCAATGGCTTGTGCTGTAAGATCAAGATTCAACAAATTGGACCTTATAAAATCGCAAAGCTTCTCTAAGGCGAAGTATGCTGTCAATGTGACAAAACAGCAACCAACAAATTGGGAAAAGATCTTTACCAATTCTAAATCCGATAGTGGGCTAATTAATATCCAATATATATAAAGAACTCAAGAAGTTGGACTCCAGAATACCAGACAACCCTATTTAAAAATGGGGTATAGAGCTAAGCAAAGAATTCTCAACTGAGGTATACTGAATGCTGAGAAGCACCTAAAAAAATGTTCAACATCCTTTATCATCAGGGAAATGCAAATCAAAACAACCTTGAGATTCCTCCTCACACCAGTCAGAATGGCTAAGATCAAAAACCTCAGGTGACAGCAGATGCTGGCAAGGATATGGAGAAAGAGAAACACTCCTTCATTGTTGGTGGAATTGCAAGCTGGCACAACCACTCTGGAAATCAGTTTGGCAGTTCCTCAGAAAACTAGACATAGTACTACCTGAGGACCCACCTATACCACTCCTGGGCATATATATACCCAGAAGATGCTACAACATGTAGTAAAGACACATGCTACACTATGTTTATAGCATCCTTATTTATAATAGCCAGGAGCTGGAACGAACCCCGATGCCCTTCAACAGAGGAGTGGATACAGAATATGTGGTACATTTACACAATGGAGTACTACTCAGCTATTAAAATTGATGAATTCATGAAATTCTTAGGCAAATGGATGAAACTAGAAAATATCATCCTGAGTAAGGTATCCCAATCGCAAAAGAACATACATGGCATTCATTCACTGATAAGTGGATATTCGCCCAAAAGCTCCAAATAACCAAGATACAATTCACAGACCACATGAAGCTCAAGAAAAAAGGAAGGCCAAAGTGTGGGTGCTTAGGTCCTTCTTAGAAGGAGAACAAAATACTCACAGGAGCAAATATGGAGATAAAGTGTAGAGCAGAAACTGAAGGAAAGGCCATCCAGATACTGTCCCACATGGGGATTCATCCCTTATACAGTTACCAAACCCAGACACTATTGTGGATGCCACGAAGTACATGTTGAAAGGAGCCTGATATGTCTGTCTCCTGAGAGGCCCTGCCAGATCCTTACAAATACAGAGACAGATGCTCGCAGCCATCAATTGGACTGAGCTCAGGGTCCTCAATAGAGGAATTAGAGAAAGGACCAAAGGAGTTGAAAGGGATTGCAATTCCCCAGGAAGAACAACAGTATCAACCATCCAGTCCTCCAGGAGCTCCCAAGGATTAAGCCATCAACAAAGGAGTAGACATGGCTTCAGCTGCATATGTAGCAGAGGATGACCTTGTCATGCATCAATTGGATGAGAGGTCCTTGGTCCTATGAAGGCTTTATAGAAGCCCCAGTGTAGGGGAACTGAGGGTGGGGGGTGGGGTGGGACTGGGTGTATGGATGGAGGAATACTCTCATAGAAGCAGGGGGAGGGAGGATGGGATAAGGAGTTTCAAGGGGGAGAGGAGGGGATAACATTTGAAATGTAGATAAAATATCCCATAAAAACGACCACTATTACAATTGTTAAGCCAAATTTGAAGCAAGCTTTAATTAAATACTGGCCAGAATAATGGGGTCTGGCCAGGACTATTCCAATGATTCCAAGAAATGGCCATGAGTCACATTTTTCAGAGGTTTATAAAGGCAAACCCACAAGGCTACCATATTTCCCACCAGGTCCAGCCTGGGGCAAGTATGTATCCTAGGAATATTTCCTACCTACATACCTCCCTGCCTATATGTGATTAAGCACATCTGGTGTAGTTGTATGAAGCAAACTTGTTTAGGGGAGTGAAAATATCTAGTTTGTTATCTCCCATAAACAATATCCTCCAGCATTTCAGGAAGTACCTGTCGCTGGGCAAAGGGCTTACAGGTTAGAGGGATTTTTGTTTCACGGATCTTTTAGGCACAGTAATTCAAATTTAAAACATAACTTTGGCTTTCACAGCACCTGACATGATGTGGCAAATAGCATCACATAATTTAGATGATAAATTTACATTCCATTATTATATACTAAGTGGAAAAAGCAAATTATCATTTAACAAAAGCTAAGAAGAGAAATGTTGCCAGAGAAATTCAGATGGAGCACAAGACAAAATCAAACATAAAGATATGTGGACCTTCCTTCTCACAGGACAAGCCTTCCTCAGGGACAAGCTTTTCTCAGGAACAAGGCTTTCTCAGGGACAAGCCTTCCTCAGGGACAAGGCTTCCTCAGGGACAAGACTTCCTCAGGGACAAGGCTCCCTCAGGGACAAGGCTTCCTCAGGGACAAGGCTTCCTCAGGGAATGAGCCTTCCTCAGGGACAAGGCTTCCTCAGGGACAGGGCTCCCTCAGGGACAAGCCTTCCTCAGGGACAAGGCTTCCTCTGGGACAAGGCTTCCTCAGGGAATGAGCCTTCCTCAGGGACAAGGCTTCCTTAGGGACAAGGCTCCCTCAAGGAATGAGCCTTCCTCAGGGAATGAGCCTTCCTCAGGGAATGAGTCTTTCCCAAGGAAGAAATCTTCTCCTTGGGACAAGTCTTCCTCATGGAACAAGCCTTCCCCAGGGGACAGGGATGTGGCTTGTTGCAGACATGTAATTTATTATGAAATTTTATTAAAATCAATCTGAGAAAATCAGGACTCTTCTCTCCTTTCTCTCTAGAAAATGGCATACAAATGCCGATATCCTATACTGGGTTCTCCCAGCATAATTTTCTACCCTCTCCATGGATAAAGTAGAAAAATATTGCTTTAAATGGCCAAGTACACAAAATAATCTTCCTCATGTGTTTGGATAGTTTTATAGTTTAGGTAAAGAACCCAGTGAAATGAACAGTAACCCAAAATATGGGCTATTAGTTACCCTGGGAAAGTTCAGACCAGAATCTTGGCTCTGTGTGTGTATGTGTGTATGCGTGTGTGTGTGTGTGTGTGTGCGCACGCGTGCATGTGTCTGTTCTCACATGTATATGTGCATGCATGAGTACTTATAACTTTGCACAGATGCTTTCATATGTGTGTACATACATGTCACAACCAGAAGAAAATCTTGGCTATCATTTCTCAGGTACAGTGTATCTTGTTTTTTGAATCAGATTCTCTCACTGGGAACTGAGCTTTGCCAGGTAGCTATGACTGGCCAGTGAGATTCAGGGACTCACATGATTCTGCATCCCCAATGCTGGAATTATAATAATACATCACCTTGTATGGCTTTGTGCCTGGGTTGCAGGTATCGAACTCAGGTTATTCCTGATTGCCTGGCAAGTACTTTACTCACTGAGCCATGCACCCACCCCAAGTAGAGTTGCTTTTAACATAAGTAACTCATTGGGATCTTGACGAGACATCACCCATTCTACCACTTGGAAAGGTTCCTTCATTCTCTCTAATGGGAAACATAAGCTCTCAAATTTTCTTAGGTCTTTCCTGCCAGGGAATTCCAGACCCACAAGATTCTTTGACAGCCAAGCTGGAACTTTTGAGGGATCAAAGAAATTCTGTTAGTATGCATTAAATATTTCTGTTATCAATATTTGCCTTAGCTATATAGATGATTCAGATAAATTGTGTGTGTGTGTTTAACAAAATCTTAATTGTTCAATTTTACCAAAGAAGACTTGGGAGGGGGATGTTGGAGTGAAAGCCTGCTAGCTCAGAGAGGCAGAGAATGCACCCAGCTGACCTCCCTCCATAGCCAAAACAAGCTCTCTTCCATGCCATCTCAAAAACCCCTCAA
This sequence comes from Mus caroli, assembly GCF_978045245.1. Classification (NCBI taxonomy): domain Eukaryota; kingdom Metazoa; phylum Chordata; class Mammalia; order Rodentia; family Muridae; genus Mus; species Mus caroli. Next base: position 123,362,525 of record NW_028227258.1, on the reverse strand, counting down.
ACTGAATGTCCCTCCCTTCTTCTTCCTGTGTGTCTCTCTATCCACCCTCCTGACTTCTTCTTCCTCTCTTCAGTTTTTTCTATGTTCCCTTTCTGTCATTTGGTTGCTTGTTCTGCTTTTTGACCTATGGTTGACTTTATTTAATCCCATTTACAATCAGCAGAAAGCTCTTGGACTAAAAGTGTGTGCTAGGACTGAGCTACACTACAACTAGAAAGAGGTGTTCCCAGTAAGTTACGCAATCTCAGGGTTCACAGTGTATTCAAATGTCCCTCAACAAGAGCGAGTATTTTGCCTACAAGTATGTATATGAATCTCATCCATTCAGTACTGTGGAGGCCAGAAGAGGGTGTCACATGCCCTGGAACTGGAGTTATAGCCACTGTATGGGTGTTGGGAACTGAACCTCAGTCTTCTGCAAGAGCAGCCTCTGATCTTCTCTCCACTTTTTAGAAAGTGGAGTAGTTTCTTAATCTGTAATACCTGTAAAACTGCACAAATAGTTTTGAAGGAAAATTTCATCAAAATAGTGGCACATAGGAAGAAAACCACACAATTATTACATGCCCAAAGCATTATATATATAAAACTGCATAATACACTCTCATAACCCCATTCCAGTAAAATCATGGGCCCTAAAGAAACCTCATTTGTGTCCCCTCTAACCATTACCCTTCAGGGCACCTCTACTTGCCTTTTTATCACCATTGTGGCCCTGTTGGAGTAGTTGTGGCACTGTGGGTATGGGCTTTAAGACCCCCATCCTAGCTGCCTGGAAGCCAGTGTTCTGCTAGCAGCCTTCAAATGAAGATGTAGGACTCTCAGCTGCTGCTGCACCATGCCTGGCTAGATGCAGCCATGTTCCCACCTTGATAATAATAGTCTGAAATTCTAAATCTGTAAGCCAGCTCCAGTTAGACGTTGTCCTTATAAGAGTTGCCTTGGTCATGGTGTCTGTTCACAGCAGTAAAACCCTAACTAAGACAGCTTTTTCCTGTGCAGTTATAATACTCTAGAGCACATAAGTCTCCATGTGAGATTGCTGGGACAGAAGATAGGTACATTTTGAATAAGCTTTGATAAACATTACTAAACAATTCCTGAAGTGGCTCTATTAATTTAAAATCAACTTTTTCAGAGAGAACAGTCACTCAACATCCTCTGGCATTACTAGTCTTGTTATTTTATCTTAAAAACATATAAGTTATGTGCATATCCTTGTGACTGTGTGAGGGTATGTGTAGGTACTCATGGGAATATCAGATCCTTTGGAGCTGAGGTTAGAGGCAGTTGTGAACTATCCCAAATAGGTCCTGGGACTTGAACTCAGTTCTTCTGCAAGAAGAGCAAGCCTCTTGAGTCCTGAGCCATCCCTCCAGCACCTTGTTACTTTTTCTAGAGGCAATTTCTGTCTCCCATAAAAATGAGCACGTTTGTACGATTTGTTTTGATTTTTTAACTTTTGCAGCCTCAATATGCATTGTAAGGGTCAGATTTCTTGAACTCTGTGTGGAATGGTTCTATGTGTGGGAGTCATATAAACCTGAAGAAGATGATTTACCTGCTTGATTTCAACAGAAGTCAGTATGAAACTCAGAACAGAGTACTCTTGAGAATTTTAACTACTCTTGTTTGTCCCCCATGGAAGGGAAACAGAACAGGAAGATGACTCTCAGCTGTATTTATTAGGCAGGTCTGGACAGATGTGTGTGGTTTTCATTTACATATCCCAATTGACTAAACAAGGGTAAGCCACTTCATTAGCAAGGAATCCTAGCTACATGAGTTTTCAAGTCTTCGATTTCTTTTCCCTCTTATTATCGATCTGTCTCTGAGTTTTAGGAAACATGTTCTGTTTTAGATGCCAATCATTGTTGCATGCCTGCTGCCAACTGTGCACATATGTGTGGCTTAGCTCTGGCAATCTGAAAGCACTTGTGGAAAGTGTGATTTTTATGGAAGGCCCTGGATTTCAATAGAAAGTCATTTTGTTAATGTTTCCCTTTATACTCAGTGTTTTACATCTTGCTGAAGAAATATTTATGGCTCTGCTCCCTTGTTGTTTTCTACTGGCTCACTTTTCTGCTCGCCTCATTTGCGCTTAAAACTCCAATACCGAGTTTTGTGCATGGTATTGCATAGGAATCCAGTTTAACTTTTCTTTGTGCCTGTATGTTTAACTCTGCGGCAGAATGGTTGACTGCATTCACTACTGGAGAGTTGTTTTGTATGCTCTAGAACTTTAGGTAAATGAAGTTCCAAGCTGGACTGTTTCCACCTGGATTCTCCTACCCAGTAGTTTCTGAAATTCACCCAGATTGCTGCAGTCTGGAGGTCACACCTCTTCACTATTGCTAGGTGGAACTCTGCTGTGTTAATATGTCACATTTATTTATACATTTGTTACTAGTGGATATTTGAAATGCATCTTATCTCTGCTTAATATGAATAAATCCACTGAGAACATTTTAATGCAGGTTTTTGTGTGGATTTCTACTTTGTTTTCTGTTGGTCCTAATTCTGGATCTCAGATGAAGAGATGTTTCATTTTAGAGGGGACTTTATATATCACTCCGTTTTATAGACTAACATCACTGTAGTCTTGATCCCAGGGCAGTAGCCTCAAGTGCTAGTTCAGTCCACCTGCCGTTCCCCAAATACAGCTCAGGAAGTCACAATGTCACAAGAGAATGTTTGCTTATCTCAAGGTCAACAGTATTTTATTCCACATTTATATATGTTCTATTTATATTTATGATGGGTTTTGAATTAAATATTGGATACTGCATGGGATATGTATTGAAAATTAAATCTGTCATTTTCTCTCTTCATGCAGCAACGAAAGGGATGCATACAGCCTTCTACTTCTGGACCCTCAGGTCTGTTCCATTTTTCTGTTCATCTAAGCTCAGAGTTGATGGAATGCTCTTTCTCACGCTCATTTTGGGGTAAGACTTGAACCCAGTATTCTAGAGCTTTCATAAACACCGATTTGATGATTTGTTATCTAGGCTCTCTGCACTTCTGTTTAAATGCTATCAACCTATCTAAGTACCACGATCACCGCTTATCAAAGAAGCACCTTTTTGCAACCAATGCAGACCAGTCAGAGATGTACAATTGGTCAAAACATAAAGGGAAGTGACAGGGGGAGCCCATTCACAATTGATGCATACACAAAGCAAGCCCTACACCTACAGTTCAGGGAGCATCTCAGAAAATGATGAGGAGATTATAAGAGCCAGAACAGCAGGATGTTGGCTCCGAGACAGTGTCTTTTAGACATACAGGGAAGCTGCATCCTTGGAATCTCAACAACATGGTGAACAGTAAACAAGACCCGCACAATGACAATGTCAGCTGACATGTCAATGTGGATGTGGGAAATCTCACAAGGCCTCATATGAAAATGAGCAACACTAAATGTACTGACATATTGTCTTTTCAGGGTTTCTATTACTGTGAAGAGACACTATGACAACAGCAACTCTTATAAAGGAAAACATTTATTTGGGGGCTGGCCATTGGGACATTAAACTGTAATGATAACATTATTTGTGTTCTTCGTACAGTGCATACAGGGTGATGAGAGTTTCCTAAGTTAATCAAGGAAAATATAGATAGACCATTTGCAAGGTAGTGACTAGATTTTAAATATCAGACACTTAAACATAAAAAAGTCTTCATTTCTCATTATTTATTAGATTTTCTAAATCTGTTTGGACACTGAATATTCTATAACTAAATACAAAGAAAATAAATGGCCTCATGCTTGTTCAATGTGAGACACTCTTAATTCTAGTTGGTCATTTATAAATTAAGTGTAAACATCAAGGCAATTTTACCATAGTTCGTTTTCTTTTGCAATAGCAGAAAACAGCCTTCAGGTAGGTGCTGTAGCCCTGAGACTTGGGTTTTTATTTATTTGAGGAGAAGTTGACAGACCTTGATTTTTCTATGCCCTCAGTGTAAAATGTAGATGAATAGAAGGGAGAGATAGACTAACTGAGGAGAACAAGATCCTAAAACCAAATGGGGAAACAAGACAGAAAGAGAAAACTGCTGGTATTGATGGGTATTTACAGTGGGCAATGTTTAGAGGGAAAAGTCCACCTAGGATATAACACAGTATATGGATCTCCTTGTTCTTCTATCAAAGGATGTTGTTGACTTAATGACATTCTCAGCAAAGATACCTGTTGGCTCAGAATCAAGCTGGTTTTCTATCTGTACTGTCATGAAGACTTTCAAAGTTCACATTAGGCCTCCTGTAGCCCTGGCCATTTGCAGTGGGGAGCCTTTGGGTCTACTTTCTTTGAGCAGTGTGATGGCTAATCCAGACTGTGAACTTGATGGTAGAATAACCATAGCAACAAATCTCTGGACATATGAGGAATTTTATAAACTAGGTTAACAAGATAGGATGACCCAGTGTAAATGTGGGAGACTCCATTCCCTAGGCTTGTGCCCTTGATACAAATGGAAAGAATGAGCTGAACACCAGGAGTCACCATCCCCTGCTTCCTGACTTGCAGATGAAGAGTGACCTGCTTCCCACCTGTAAGCCCTTCCTCTGTGGTGATTCTCTTAACTGTAAGCTAGAATAAGCCTGCCCCATGTAAATTGCTTTGGTCAGATTTTGTCTCAGCTATGAGGAAACTCACAGGCACAGTTTTTAAGTGCCACCATCTGGGGTTATCTTATAAAGACAAACACATGACATTAGTGACAGCTGTTGACATGCATCCTCAGCCTGGCAGAGGATGGAGACCACTAAGCTAGAGGAACCTTCAGCTCGGGCAGACCCCACATTCTAGCTAAGAACATTAGATTTATACCCCAGCAAAAGTTACGACTTAACATTTGAAAACATTACTATATGAAGAACATTGCTTTTTAACAGATCATTTGGACTTTATTACAGAATGTATGTACTTAAATCTAAAAGTTAGATATGTCCTGGGATTCTTATGAAACATTATTTATCAGTAGGACCAGAGCAAACAAAGTGGTAAGGGCTGGACAGCTCAGACAGCACATCTCTTCACTCTAAGTCCATAATCGCCCACAATGCGGAGCTCCGGAAGCTGCCTGACTCTATGCTTGTCTGATGAACATCAAGGCAGTAGAGAGTCGGGTCAGGCGAGAATGTTCTGGAATGTAGGGTGTGGAGTCAGGAAGAAGGTTGGCTTGATATTGTATGTGTAAATGGTGTGTCCTCTGTATTTAGAGCCTCTAGCACTTTCCATGGTGCCACGTAAAACAGTGTGAAGTAAACATCAGATACTGTCACCATAATTAACAACCCATTGGCACCTTCATTGGAGTCTATATGAGCTTCCCTACCAGAAAGAATGCCAGCCAGGATTCATTGCCAGGAAAAATCCTGACTCTCATCAAGCAGAGGACACTTTCTTCTCTTATGTTAAAAGAGCAACATAAATCTTGTTTATCTTTTGACTCTCACTGCCAATGAGTCTTAAAATCCAGCTTTAAAGCTCAATCTCAGATCTAGTTTTAGAAAGCATGTTTATTTTCATTCTTGCTCTTTTTCCATATTTTTCCTGCCATGAGCTGTCTTTCCTTTTCTTTAATGTATTAAAGACATAAAGTTAGTACTGATGGGCTCCAGCGCCTAACTCTGAAGCAAGGGCCTGCTGCGGTACTCGTGAAACAGGGTGGTAAGGAATTGATTGATAGAATCTAATAATTTTTTTCCACAAGCAGAGGCATAAATAGGCCAAAGCCTTTTATGAGAAAGACAAACAGAAAACCTTTACATGTTGCTTGACCGAATAGACCATAACACATATGGGACTTGCATGGAAAAGAGTCACAGTTTATTCATAACTGCATAGACATGTCACATGAATGAGAAAGAGTCACCATTAGAAATCTACAAAATAACTCCATGGGACTGGGTGTGGTGGTACAGGCTTCCACAGATGGACATCTTAGGGTTACATAGCAAGACAGCAAATGAACAAAAGTAGTTCACGAAATTGCCACATCTCTCTCTCTCTCACATACACACACACACACACACACACACACACACACACACACACAAACACACCTCAGTTGAGTCACAATATTGTGGTCAGGTCCACGCAGTTGTTGTTTCAAGTTTATTATGGTACCAGGACAAGAAGGGAATTTTTTTAATTTATAGACTTTTTTTGCTTACAGAAAATATATATATTTTAATTTGTTAATTTAATTTTATTTTTAATTCTGTATTCATGTGTGGGTATGGTTACATGCGTACAGGTGGCTGTGGAGGCAGACAAACACATCAGATCCCTTGGAACTGCATTGACAGGAGTCTGAGAACCTCCTAAGGAGAATTTAGCTTCTTTCTGAGAAGATCTGAGCTGTTAACCACTATGTCTTCACTTAGGTCCCAGCAAACGCTACTTTTTGGCAGAGATAGTTTAGATCGATTCGAACAGATTTGGGGAAAAACATCTATGTCTAATGCCAACATGGTACAGCATAGAGCTAGGAGTGTTGGTCAGAGCCCTATAAAAGAAAAAGAAAAATACTATACAAGTCCAAAGCCTGGATGGTCATAGTGAAATCCTTTCTTACAGATGATTTGAAGGGGAACCTCTAGAGCTAGGAAGTGTCAATTAACTACTAATGGAAGTTAAAACTTTATCACAGACCATATTATTTCTTGATGGAATCCTTTCTAACAAGAAAACAAGGTGGGAGTTTACTAATAAATTCAGTGGTGCTCAGATGTCCTCTGTGGAAAGAGTTCAAAGAATCACACTGCACTAAAGCTCTTCAGTGCTATTGGCTGTGGTAAGCGGACATTCTGTATAATTAGTTATAATTAGTTACCTTAATTCAAGTTCAACTTCAATTAATTGGATTCAAATTTCAGGAAGTTCACAAATTTTATTTAAAAGTCACTTACAAATAATATCTAATTTTGGCAATCACTAATTAGCTTTCGGCAAAGAATTAGTGTTCTCTGAGAACAGGGAAGGTGAACGAAATGAATTCAGTAGTGACGGGAAGGTATTCTGGTCTCTTCCCACAAGCCTGACTCATGAGGTTCTGCTCATGAGAATCCAGACTGAGCAGACTCGGAGGTTTCTTCCTCGGGGAATATGCTAAGGACTGTGCAGGCAAATGAAGCAAGAGGATAGCACAGGGCCTGCTGAACCCAAGAAAACACTGCAAGCACCCTGCCAGAGAAGTCTGATGGATGCTAGGTGCTCAAAACCCTGAAAAAGAGATTCATCAATGGGCACATCAAGCACTCACATGAAGCTATTGCTCTGTTCGTAAATGTACACACTCAGAGTGATCGCAAAGACCCCAGCCAGGATAGTCAGTGAAGGGCTGAGGAGCTGTGCATGAAACATGAATTTTCAGAAAAGAGACAGCAGGGACAACCTCTACGAAATCAAGCCTGGGCTGAGACTATCTTTGCCACAAGAAAAGATTAAGTCTGATACTGGAGATGGAGGCTGGAGAGATGGCTCAGTGATTAAGAGCAATTGATCTAACACCTTCTGACATCCACTGGCACCTGGTCTCACATGTGTGTGCACATGAGCGTGCACACACACACACACACACACACACACACACACACACTGATGCTAAATCAATCTTAAAAACTAGTAAGTTGGAGCTGAAGTTCAGTTGGTTGGGTACTTGAAGCCCTTCACCCCGAGCCTTGCATAAATCAGTTGTCATGTCTTACCTCTGTAATGCCATCTCTCAGGTAGAGGGAGAGTCACCAAGATGAGGAGTTCAAGGTTATCAGTTGACAGCAAGCCTAGGAGAGATAAGATCCTGTCTCAATAAACAAACAAACAAGCAGACAAACAATAAAACCTAACCAACAAGCTGATCAATCAACAGTCTGTACAACACTCCATGGCAAAGTGTTGTGTAAGGCCACCAGGCAGTACTGAACCACACTGTTTTATCAGAAATCAAATAAGAAGCCTGAAAGAAAGATAAACCACGTTCCTTCCCACAAGAAACATAACGTTGAGACCTGTACTTAGAATACTCTTGCTCACAACAGTCTGATAAGATTATAGTTGAATCCATGACAATAACAGGCTGATGGATTTTTTCTTTCAGTTTTTTTGAGACAAGTTTTTTTCCCTATTACAGAGTGCTGGCAGTCCTGGGCACTCTTTATAGACCAGGCTGGCCTTGAACTCACTGTCTTTGCTGTTCCAGTGCTGAGATTAAAGACGTGCTTTTTAATGTCATTCTCTATAAAACAGTTCACAAGGAGGTTCTATTTTATTGTGTGTCTCTCTCAACATTAGCCTGTGTAGCACTGTTCTAAGTATGTTTGGTAATTAGATGAGGCTTTCGTTTTGTATTGCTTGTTTTGATATATTTGTCCCAGGTGTTCTTGAGACCTCAAGCTCTGTACACTTACGATCAGCTCCACACAGAACACTGGCCTTGATTCCTATTTAACAGATTGTCGCTGTATGCCATTCTGACTGACAAATATTGACTTGTCCTGCCCTCTACTAGAATACAATGTTAACACCCTGTGGTTATGACTAAACGTTTCTGCTTCAACTAAACAGGGTTTGTGCATGTTTAGTTGGAATCAGTGCCAGCCTACATGGTAATATTTGATATGAAGCCAATCTGCCCAAGGGATTTCTAGCTTTCCAAAAAAGGGTGAGCATTTGGCACTAATTTGTACCTAGTTGCTAGTGATTGATATATTTATCTGAATGAAGTAGGATCAATAAAAAATTATCAATGTTAAACTGCTCACAATTGCACCTATAAGACTGAAGTGTTTCTCACTATACAGAACTTTAAAAACTTATACACAGTAATTTAGCACAGAGAACTCCCATGTTCCCATTACTATGTGCCAAAAGATGAGCATATAACTCCACACTTATAATGTCTCACTGTTACAGATTTTGTATTGTTCAAATCTTTTTGAGAGACATCTGTTTGTGTTGACCTCATTATTATAGATTAAAAATCAATTATCCCCCAGAAAGGAAAAGCATATATTTTTACAGACACAAAACACAGAATTACTGAATATATGCTGACACCAGGAAGATGTAAAATAATCTCTGAGAAGTCAGACATGTTAAAATAAAACACCATTCTCTAGATCACAGAGTTTCAACTTGTGGGTCTCGCCTTCTTTAGGTGTCACATATTAGATATCATGTATATCAGGTATTTACATTACAATTCATATCAGTAGCAAAATTAGTTATGGAGTAACAGTGAAGTAAGTTTGATTGGGGTCATCATAACATGAGGAGCTATGTTAAGGGGTTGAAGCATTAGGAAGGTTGAGAACCAACATTCTCGATGAATCTCAGTGCTTCAGTACTATCCTGCATACATAGCTGAAAATGGTTCCCTTTTTCAAACAAAACAAAAGGAGTAACACGTTCTATTTTCTCTACTTACCATAATGTTAGAATTCAACATAAGAACTTGGTTGGAGTAAAGTTTTTTTAGATGAACTATAAGTAATATTGTCTGAGCTTAAAAATTTCCAGCTCAGTTGACTTTAGTGGCCAGTTCTTCTAAAGCATAGATGGCTTATGCTAAGGAAAATATTAATAATAAGATAGGAATACAACTCTGTATTTTGTTTTTAAAACGTGTTGAGGTTCTCGTTGCATTTGTACATTTTCTGTGTATACAATGAGTGTGTACACACACACATGTGGGGGTCATGCATACCACTGTCAAAGGCAATTTGCAGGAGGGGATTCTCTTTCCACTATTAGGATCCTGGGACTTCTCTTTTCACTATTAGGGTCCTGGGACGGAACTCAGGTTGTCAGGCTTGGCATCATGCATCTTTTCCTGCTGAGCTATCTGGCCGACTCTCTGTGTAATTTCCTTGTTGTAAAACACATCAATTCTACAGAGCTACAAATGGGCTTATGGGCTTTGAGAAGTAATGGTCTCCCTTAGGGTTTGTAATGCATTCTGGGAAGTATTATAATTTTATTCGCCTGGTGATCACCTTCCATGAGTAATAAATCACTTGCATGTATTGATAGGAGATGTTCCACAGGGCATGTTAAGATTCACCTTCTCATACCATAACTTCAAAATGTTGTCAGATATGACGATTTTTATATTCATGCCAAACTTGAGATGTCACATACAAAGTGCCTCTGCATTGAAAGATGCTATGTGTGGCAAAAAAAAAAAAATGTCTATCAGTGTTCATGAGACTTCTGACTACCAACTTAATGCAAAGTCATTTCATGAAGGTCTCTAAATTCATCTCTGCAAACACAGCAACCATCTGGGCTTCTCACTCATTCTTTGTGCTTATATAATGGGTGTTAACTGGTTACGTTGTTCTTCACTGGGTTATTATTTATGCTATAATAATGGAAGACAAAGCCATATATAACAATGAGGATAATGAATTAATGAAAATATTATTTCCCCTTAAGTAACATTTTAATTATTTATGAGAATTAAGGAACTACTTACATGGCATGGAATAAACTTTTAACTCATATACTAGAATGTAATGATTACTATTACCATTTTTACTGATCCAGCCATAATTCCCATTGATTTGTGGAAATACCAGGCAGTGAATGAAAATACAAAGTTCCTGTAGCTGCCTGTGGGTATTCAAGCCTACTCAAGGAAAATACTACCAAGGTACACCTTCTTAAAGGATTCTGACATTAAAAGCTATCAATATAAGTCTGTGGTTTAAGAACGATCAGTGCACGCCTTTAATCCCAGCACTCGGGAAGCAGAGGCAGGAGGATTTCTGAGTTCGAGGCCAGCCTGGTCTACAAAGTGAGTTCCAGGACAGCCAGGGCTACACAGAGAAACCCTGTCTCGAAAAATCAAAAAAAAAAAAAGAACGATCAGGTTTAGGACTTTCAGACATCATATCGCACTGGTTTCACTCTACACGTGAAGAAAGCTGTACTCACGATATAAAACATCGAATGCAGGGAACATATTATGTATTGTAAATGAGTCCACACCCTAGGAGAGGGTTTGTGCAGCAGACAGGGCCTCACCTGTTCTTCTCCACTGAGCAACAGTGACCCTCACTGTCTCGTCCAACTCGGCCAGCAAGAAAGACGCAACCACAGGTTCTTCTTAAAGCAGTTTTACTCAGGCAGCTTCTTTCTTAAAATCCCCCAGCCTCTCTGGTTACAAGTGTTTTTCTCCACTCCAGCCACAACCACGCCCCCACCAATCACCACAGGTCACATCACCTCACCAGGCAGGCTTGCTCAGCCAATCAGGGATTAAGGGCGGGCCATCCACCAAACATGGGCTTGTTTACTGCCTGGAGTAGATTTCCATCTGGCTGGCCTGTTTACACCCTGGAATGGCTTCCCACAATTCCCCCTTTTATATTTTTTTGAACAAGCTCCATGGGTGAAGATAGAGGTCTGATCCCCAGTGTACAGAAATAGGGGCCATGTACAGGATTGACTCTTAGGCTCACAGGTTTTTACCCAGAGCAACCCTGACCTGCTCCCATGTCGTTTTTCCTGGGGGAAGGACACTAGGACACTCAACCCTCATGCAATCTGACATACCTCCCAGAGATTGTCAAACAGCTTCCAGACTAACCTCTGTGCAGTGCTTAGCTGTACAACCCTATGGAGAGATGGCTTCATTGTTCATTCTTCATGGCAGCAAGCCAAATCTGAGGTGACTGCCCTGCTTCCACTGTGGCAAAAGCTTGCACTACCATGCCAGCAGTGTGGACCTGGGCATTCTGCAACTGATACATACACCATACACCTAACATGCATGCCAAAACAAGAGCCATAGCGAGGGAACCTATCCCAGTCCATTCTTTCCCGATGCCAAGCCAGGATCCACTTAGGTAGAATTCACGGTGACAATCGCCGAGCGAAGCTCATTCATCTTGCAATCAAATTTTACAGTCCAATTTCTTAACACCGACAGTATCCCCCATATGGGTTCCGCACCCATCAGGGGCAGACACATGCTCATCACCAGCAAGATCACCTTCTTCATTTTGATAGTGTCGCACTAGCCACTCTGGAACCCACACTGGCTCTGCGCGATTCTGTGGAAACATGCAAACAGACCCTCTCCCCCAGGCTAACACCGGATCTGGACCATTCCATGATCCTGTAAGCACATCCTTCCATTTAGCATACCCCAGTTTACTGGGGCTGGTATTAGCATGTTGTTCAGCAGCAGAGCGACCTTCCTTATCCAATTGCAAAAAATTTAAGGTAAAAAGAGCTAATGAAATTCTTATCTTTGGAGTATGGCCATAGCCTATTCCCCCCTTTTGTTTTATTAATAATACTTTTAAGGTTCTATGTGCTCGTTCAATGATTCCTTGGCCTTGAGGATTATGTGGCAGGCCGTGTTTAACTTGTACTTATATCTGTTGACAAAAAGACACCAGGGTTTTGGCAGTATATGCAGGGCCATTGTCTGTTTTAAGTTGTTGGGGCTTACCCCAAGCTGCCCAGGCCTCCAAACAATGCTGTATAACATGGGAGGCCTTTTTCCCTGCCATGGGAGATGCATAAACTATTCCTGAACATGTGTCAATGGATACATGAACGTATTTCAATTTGCCAAATTCTGAAAAATGTGTCACATCCATCTGCCACACCTGTAGAGGGAGCAATCCTCTAGGATTCACTCCATGAGAAGGTGGGTGTTGAAACTCAAGGCAACGTCCACAGGTAGTGACTACATCCCGAGCTTGTGCTCTAGAGATTCCAAATTTTCTCTGCAGAGTTTTAGCATTAACATGAAATTTAGAATGAAATTGTGAGGCTAACTCTATAGGGGATGCTAAAAATATGAACTTCATATGAGTACAATTATCCAAAATATCATTTCCCCTACATAAGGGTCCTGGAAGCCCACTATGGGCACGGATATGTCCAATATATAATGCTTGTCATCTTTTCCACAGCAACTTCTGTAATTGTAAGGCTAAGGCTTGAATAGTATTACGAGATTTTTATTTGGCCTGCCACTACTAGGGATAAAACTAAATTAACTACATATTGTGAATCTGAAATTAGATTAAAAGGAAAATCACAATCCTTAATGACCTCAACAACTATTTGTAATTCCACCATCTGCGGAGTACAGGGATAATACTGCCTGACCACAGGATCTTTATTCTACCATATATACTCCACATCTGGTTTTTGATTCATCAGTAAACACGTTAACTGCATCCTTAATGGGTGTTTTCCTTACTACTTGAGGAAAAATGACTGGATGTTCCTTTAAAAAGGTCATTAACGGATGTTTGGGATAATGATTATCAAATGGGCCCTCATTAATACAGGCTAAAATAGCCCACTCATCAATATTTGCTGTTAGGACCTTTTGCTGATACCCATCATAAGGGATTACAATAGAGCTGGGTTTTATACCAAAAAATTGTAAACAATGCTAAATTCCCAACAAGGCTAAAGAAGCCACTGTTGTAGGGTAATGATCTAATGTCCTCCCAGAGGATATTTTGGAATGGATCCATAACAATGGACCTTCTTGCCACAATAATCCTGTGGGTTGCATCTCAGTAGGTAATATTATCAAAATGATGGGTAACCCTTCTCTACAAGGCTGAAGCTGGGCTTTAATCAATTCTTCTTCCACTAGGGCAAGGGCCTTTCTAGCCACAGGTGTTAATTCCCTTTTGGAACTTAACTCTTGAGTCTCCTCAAATTTGAAACAAAGTATGCAAGGAATCAACCCTCAAATGTATCTTTTGAGGCCAAACGGCCATAGGGGCGATCCTTGCTCCTAAATAGGACACTATTTTCTCCTTCTTTAATCTTGTAAAATCAGGATACAAGGAGCTTCTTCCTAACTCCCGTACTAGCTCCTCTATATCCTCCTCTGATCTACTTTCAGAGCTCAATGAGCTCTCCTTTTCGGACTTTAATGATCTCTCTTCCTTCAATTGTTCTAGTGGTTGCTCGCCTGTTTCAACTGCTTGACAACAACGCTCATCTTCTAAACAGCTATTCACTAGATTCCACACTGCTCTAGTACCTTCTTTAAGGACACCCTGCTCCCAGGAGAAATCTAGGTCTCTTCCCAACCTACTCCAGCTAGCAGGAGTCAAATGGCCCAACACGGCAAACCAAAGGAGCAACCTTGTCACACTCCTTGAGGAAGGCTTGAATGGTATGCTTTTTGAGTTTTGCACTCTTCGCTCTTAGCAGCTCATCGAGCACTGAAAAAATTGGGTGTGACTGTGACGACCCCATACCTAGTCATTCACGCCCTCAGAAAAATTACTCAAATGGCTAGAAAAAGAAAGTAACTCATAGATTGTCCCTATTATCCTCTTACTTTCACTACCCTCTTACTTCCACTTTCTTTCTTACTTTCACTTTCTTGTCTCCGAGCCAGAGAGCCTATTTGTCTCTTTACTGAGAGCCTTATTGTCTCTTTACTGAGAGCCTAATCCCAATCCCGGGATACTGAGTTGCTTACCGTACTCATCCTGTCAACACACCCTGACTGCAGAAAGTTCTGAACCTCTTCGGTGGGGGAATCGGGTCCCGGGTTTTGGCACCACTTGTTGTGTCCAACTTGACCAGCAAGAAAGACGCAACCACAGGTTCTTCTTAAAGCAGTTTTACTCAGGCAGCTTCTTTCTTAAAATCCCCCAGCCTCTCTGGTTACAAGTGTTTTTCTCCACTCCAGCCACAACCACGCCCCCACAAATCACCACAGGTCACATCACCTCACCAGGCAGGCTTGCTCAGCCAATCAGGGATTAAGGGCGGGCCATCCACCAAACATGGGCTTGTTTACTGCCTGGAGTAGATTTCCATCCGGCTGGCATGTTTACACCCTGGAATGGCTTCCCGCACCTCACAAAGCAAATTTTGACAAATTTTAAAATTCAAGGATTCAACCAGCACTTCGTCATCAATTTCTATGACTTAAATGTCAACTACATAATAACATCTTTTATAAAATTATTTTACCTTTCTTTGGACAAATCCATAAGATGCCACAGAAAAGAATGCATTGATAAATAATTTGTGTTAATTATCATTTCCTAATGATATTCTAATACCTCATTTAGTTTTATTCTCATTTGGATAACAGATTGAAAGTTTTATTCTGAAAAGTCAGAACCGCCTAATCCCAGCCCTTGGGATGCAGAGGCAGGTGGATTTCTGAGTTTGAGACCAGCCTGGTCTACAGAGTGAGTTCCAGGATAGCCAGGGCTATACAGAAGAACCATGTCTCCAAAAACCAAAAACCAAAAACCAAAAACCAAAAACCAAAAACAACCAAAAACCAAAAACAACCAAAAACCAAAAACCAAAAACCAAAAACCAAAAACCAAAAACCAAAAACCAAAAACCAAAAACCAAAGAAACCAAAAACCAAAAAAAGAGAAAGAAACAAAGAAAGAAAGAAAGAAAAAAAGAAAAAAAGAAAGAAAAAAAGTCAGAACCATATAATGTAAACCTTAAATGTAAAAAGTAAAATGGTTTAACTATTTACCTTGAGGACACAGTTAATTGAGTTCAAGCAATTGGAGGTAATTTTGTTTCTAGCATTCACTACTTAAACTTGACCAAGTACTTTTTCTTGGATCTGCCCCCACTGGATTGAATGACAATCTATTCTGAGGTTCCTACTCTGCCATGTTAAGTCAGCATTGGACATCTGGACAAATCCATAGCTATCAGAAAGTTCCACACTTGCCCATGCGCGCGCGCGCGCACGCACACACACACACACACACACACACACACACACACACACAGGCCTGTTTCAAACAAAATTTGCTTAATTAAAAAATATGTATGGGTATTTTGCCTGTTTATAGGGGCTGGCATTTGGTTTAGGCTCCACCCCACAGTTTCCTTGCAACAGTCAGGTGTGCCTGGCTCACTATAAGAGGGGCTGCTCACTCCCTCCTCTCTCTCTTGCCTCCTTGCTCTGGCTCTGTTCCCTTACTCCTGTTCCCACTCTCTCTCCATTGCCCTCTCTGCTCTCTCTCCCATGCTCATGGCCAGCTGCTACTCCTCTGCCTTTCTCTGTCCCCCTCATCTGCCCTCCCCATGCCCTGAATAAACTCTATTCTATTCTATACCATCCCTGAGGCTGGTCCTTCAGGGGGAGTGGATGCTTCAGCATGGGCCCCCTTCCCTCACACCTGAGTATACATCCACCAAACATACTCTCTCCCCTTATCTTTTTACATAACACAACAATAGGACTATGTACCAACTGCCCCAGTGGGTGCCAGTAAAGGCATCAAATCTCCTGGAATTATAGCTAACAGAGGGTTGTGAGCCACCATGTGGGTGTTGCTCCTGGAAGAGCAGCCTGTGCTCTTAACTGCTGAGTCATCTCTCTGGTCTATGGAATTTGTTTTTATAGATTACCCTTCCATTGCTCAACTCCTTTCCACATCCTACATGCTCTTTTCTGCTTTCATCTCTCCTGTATCTTATTCCCTCTCTTCTCCTCAGTGCCTCTCTCTCCACTTCATGGTCTCCTGTCTAAAGAAATAGCTATTTCCTTGAGAATATACTGTTTTATTTTATTTTCAGATATAAGATTAGAGAAAAGATTAGAGTTCTGAAGAGATAAACTGATACCATTCAGGTTCCGCGTAAGGAAAATGATTTACAGCAGATTCAGATAAATGCTTTAAAAACCATAGCGTTAAGTATTGACAAAGCTGTGAATGAGCAGAAAGCCACCCTATGCATTAATAACTAGTGAAGAATTCAGGAGATTCTCAATAAAGACAGAAATGGCCAGGAGTACAAAAAAAAAAACCTACCTTTAATGTGATCCTTGAGAAAGGCTGGGTTTGCTGGGGACATGCTGAAATCACATACATCTCCATTTAAAAGCTGCGGCTTTTGCTTTAGATGTGATTATTTCCCACTGTGGCCATAAATTAGGGGCAGTGACTATTAGATTTAATTACTTTCTATGGCTGCATACAGCTGGGGAAATGGCAGCTTTCAGAAAAGGTGATCACAAAGGACCCCTCCACACAAAGATCATCCGCAGTGCATGCCCTTCACAAGACGCAAGCATGCAGCCACAGAAGATACACAAGCTTTTTGGCTGAAAGTGACATGGACTGAATGCACAGAGCACAGAGACATGGCTGCTGGTTAGGAATTCTGTGCTTTCTTTGTGGAAATACACTTTGTGCTCCACTCCATAGCGACTGTCATTTGATATCTAATGAGCTAGAAAACAAATGACCGGATTTCTCCTAGTCATAACCACCACATAACAAATGTCCTTGACTCAGAACACACTGTTCTCTCAGCTCTTAGGTTGCTAGAGCCTTGTAGGGATTCATAAAAATGACCATAGACAATATTAATAATATGCTTGGAGCAATGAGGCTCTCTTTACACATATATTATGCAAATGGGAGAAAACTCCACAGGGAAGCATTGAAATGCTTGGCCTGCAAAGATGCAGTTAAATTAAGATAAAGGCGAATTAAGGACGAAATTGTGAACACTGCAAGCATTGTGGATGATCCTGCTTGTAAAATCACACTAGATGGACTTGGACTGGGGGAGGTTTGCTGACAGACAAGTGCCTTCGTATGAGCTTCTCAAAATCACCCAGGTTGTCTGTACCTCAGTCCCAACCAACAAAACAAGTATGGCTCATATAACGTTAAACAAGCAGCCCTTGGTTTTGATGATATATGGAAAGGCAAGAACCAATTTATACTTATAAAATATACATTCAAATGCTTACATCAGTAAATGTATTTAATTGACTTGCATGTATAAATGGAAATCCTTGGAGGCTTTGTCCTATGCGTTTAATAGCAAAAGCAAGATCCATCCACTCATGGGCCTTTCCACGGCTGAGAGAGTGGGAAGGCAGGAACACAGCAGTCAATGGATGAGGCCCACACAGAAACCAAAGCATAAAGAAGAGACGCTCAGGACTAATAGGTTTGCCGCTTTCTTCTTGGATGGTGCTGGGCACTCCTGTGTGAATCAGTTCCCCACCTGACCCAAAAGAGTTCTCAAGTGAGTGAACAGAGGTGAAGAGTGTCAGTAGAAGAAAGCTGGGGGAGGGGGCTAATCAACTCATAGTACAGGCATACAGAAATATACCACTGGGAACAACATTAATTTGCATAATTATTACATGTGAAATGATACAAGTTTTAATTACATTTACTTTCTGCTTTCAAGACAGTGGTTTTGGGATATTCACAAAAATCCAATTCGTCAAGGCACGGCAGGTTGCAAGTACATAGTAATGTTTAGTGAATTAATTTTTCTTGCATAAAGTATTTTGTATGCCCGTGCCACATAGCAAAGAGTCTCTTACAGAACAACAGAATTCCCTTTTCCCCTTTGTAACTCTAAAGATGAATTCCCTATACCAATACAGATATTCAAGTATCAGGTGTAACAGAAAAAGTTAATGCCGCTATACTTTATGTCAAATTAAATGTTTCAAGAGGCTATAGAGACTGTTCAGTGGTTAGAAGCACATGCTGTTCTTGCAAAGAACCCAGGTGCCCTCCACTCCCCCAAGTACATATAATTAAAATAAAAATAAATCTTTTAAAACTAGATATTTCAATTATTGCTGATATTGGATAGAATATGGTAAATTAATTGTGTGGTACATCAAAGAAATACAAAGGAAATATCCCAAAATTCTACCCAAATTGTGCAAGTAACACAAATTGTATGAGCATAATACTATTGAAGTTAAATACTAGAAAATAAAAACACTCTGTTCACTTTAAGGTATGAGTTTGGAACATTCTAATATTCCCTAAAATTCCCTGCCTATAGACATTAATAAATTTACATCGGCCATCATTGCTCAGATATGTCAACTCTGTTTTAATGAATACATTATCATTTAAAATCTGTTCATAATAGTTGAAAGATCCATGACAACACCTGTAATTAAAGTTAAAAGAATTGAAAATCTCCAAGATACTTAAATCTTATTTTTATTGATTAACTTATTAATTAATAGATTTACTTGTTTATTTTTGTGTTCTTGCGAATTTGTGAGGTTGTCTGGAGGAGAGATGTAGTCTGTGCGTGTGTGAAGAGGCCAGTGGAGTCAGGATTGGGTGCCATCCTCAGGAACTGTTTACCTCATTCTTTCAAGACCAGTGTCTCTCACTGCCCAAGGGTTCCCAGCGCAGGGAAAGCCACAAAAGAACCCCAGAGACTGTCATCTCTTCACCTCCCATGGTGGGCTTCCCAACACTGGCCGCCATGATGACTAGAGTTTTTGTTTTTGCTTTGTTTTGTTTTAATATGGATTCTAGGGGCTTAGCTCAGGTTCTTATGTTTACTAAGGCAAGCATTTAGTGAGCAACCTCCTCAGGCACTGCATAGTTAGGCTTTTATTTCTGTGAAGAGCCACAGGCAACTCTTATAAAGGAAAACATTTAATTAGAGCTGGCTTACAGGGTCAGAGGCTTAGTCCATTATCATCATGGTGAGAAACATGGCCATATTCAGGCAGACGTGGTGCTGGAGAAGGAGCTGAGAGCTCTACATCTTGATCCACAGGCAGTAGAAGGGGACTGTGTACCATACTAGGCAGAGCTTGAACATAGAAGAGACCTCAAAGCCCACCCCCATATTGACACACTTCCTCCCGTAGGCCACACCCATTCCAATAAGACCACACTTCTTAGTAGTGCCACTCCCTAGGGGCCAATCATTCAAAGACAAGAGTCTATGGGAACCATTCCTTTTCAAACCACCACAGGCCCCACACTCTAATTTCTATTATATTAATATCAATGTTATGAACTACTGTAGAATAATCACCACAGTTAAAACAGCTTTGGTAGTTGTGAGAATGACTCTGGCCTTGTCTCCAGGCCAACCATTCACATTTTCCTATATAAATGCATCATATTTAATATTTGTATTAATATCTAGTTCTCCAGAATTTTCCCAGGTTGGTAAAAAAATATTTTCACCCAGCAGCAGGAAAGTTACTAATACATTTATCTTTCCTAGTTTATCCTGAAGTCTAAATTTTCTGCTACTCCTTCAAAAAAATGCTCTAGGTTGGCTCCCCATTGATTATTACACCATATCTATAAACGTATGAATATGCTGAGTTTGGACATTTAAAGAATGGTTTACTCTTACAATTTTGAAATAGACTCAGTTCATTGTATTAACAGATTTATAAAATTGCGTTCAGAACTATTTCTAAGAAAGGGTTGCTAGACTTTCTTTAGCATGAAAAATAGAGTAGTTCATGTGAGCATGAAGAGGTAGCTACTTCTTGTTTGCAGAACACAAGTGCACACACTGACTACGATGAAGGCATCCTGATGTGCCGTCATACACAGAACCTTTTCTCTGGTGTTTTCTTACATCATGTTGTATCTGACATGTGGTGTGAGGAAATCACTGAATTTGCCAAACGGTAGTAACAATGACTGGCAGGAAGCTGTAAGTCACATGACCCCACATGTGTAAGTTCATAAGGAAAGCTGTCATTTAATATATTGTGTATCTAGCTTTTTCTAAAAATGGCTTGACA
The DNA here is from genome assembly GCF_978045245.1 of Mus caroli. Classification (NCBI taxonomy): domain Eukaryota; kingdom Metazoa; phylum Chordata; class Mammalia; order Rodentia; family Muridae; genus Mus; species Mus caroli. The sequence continues at coordinate 123,341,966 of NW_028227258.1, read as the reverse complement.
CACTGCTAGACTAGACATAGGAATGCTTCAATCTGTTCCAGACTTTGGACTGTTAGCATACCCTGATTCTCGGGCAATATTACATTTAATTATTGGTTTACATCATGGGATGATAAATCTTGTCCATGGTCAGATGGTAACTCCAGGATTTCAGCCATACTGCATGATCTCAGTCAGCAGCAACAGGTGTCGCTCAGCTTCTGGTTGTTAAGGAGCTGAAGAGAAAAGGACAGTGGAGCAGAGAGTGGCTGCAGCCTGGTCTTGGTCCTTCCTCTCCTGTCCTGTGAAATGTAGAAAGTTGTGTATCAGAGTAGCTTCTGTTTAGTAGTTATTGAGATGGAAATAAGAGTATTTATTTCTGACATGAGGTTTTTTTTTTAATTTTTAATATTTTTTATTATGTATTTTCCTCAATTACATTTCCAATGCTATCCCAAAAGTCCCCCATACCCTCCCCTCCACTTCCCTACCCACCCATTCCCATTTTTTTGGCCCTGGCATTCCGCTGTACTGGGGCATATAAAGTTTGCATGTCCAATGGGCCTCTGTTTCTAGTGATGGCCGACTAGGCCATATTTTGATACATATGCAGCTAGAGTCAAGAGCTCCGGGGTACTGGTTAGTTCATCATGTTGTTCCACCTATATAGGGTTGGCATGAGGTTTTTAAGGATAGAGATAAGTATGTAAATGTACTTATTTGTCCATTTATCAGATACTGGGTTTATTGAAATGAGCAGTGCACACATCTTTGCATCTCATACGCCCACATGTTGCTGCATTCTGTCACATTTAGGAGGAAAACAAGACAACCAATAAAAGCCTATGTGAGTATGCAGTTAACTGTCACAAAATATCGACTTGAGCTTGAGTCTGGTGTTGGAGGACAGAGAGGAGGTCCTCAACAAACTGAAGAACTTTGCTTAGAAGAGCTTTAAATTCGTTGCTCCTTGAAGTTCAGAGCATCAGTCTCCCACAGACAGAGTAGTCTTGACCAGGACTGTGTGTGATGGTTTGAATGCTTGGGCAGTGAGGAGAGAGGATGCAAGGCCTACCAGGCAAGGGGCCCCACCACGAACAGAGTGTAGTAATCAAAATCGATTATAGATTCTCCAAACCCAAACTGTACTTGTGTAAAGATACTACTTCTAACTGGTATCCGGCTATCAACTGAGCAAGAGGGACAGTGGGACACTGTCTATCTCCAGGTCTGAGATAGATTGATAGATGATTAATAGAGATGTTAGACATGGATGGCAGAGGTTTGACTTAGCTCTATAAAAGATAGATAACTGTAGATAATAGATTCACATATACAATAGAGAAAAAGGATGGTTGATGTGCAATAGACACACACAATAAGTATATAGATAAGTAGGCATCTACTTATAGACATTTATAATATCTTTAGATATTAGATAATATATAAACATCAGATAGTTGACAGGATATGGATTAATAGATGATTGATGAATGATAGATAACCAAAGAATAATTACATAGATAGATGAGATAGAGATATGATTGTGGATTGGAAAGGGGATAGAGAATTTAATGGCAGGTCAATTTCATTTTGAGAAAGGGGTATTTTAATATTATCTGGAAAATAGCTTCTTAAGGAGAAAATACCCCCAAAAGCAAAAATGAGAACAACAACAGTAAACAAACAAACCAGCTGCCCTTTAAGCCAGCCTTTAATTAACTACTGGAAAAATAAAATCAACAACCAGAAATCTCCTGGAGAGGAAAGGAAGAAGCTGGTTTTAAGACTATACACCAGCTGTATAGTCTTAAAACTAGAAAGAACATTTTCATCAGTTAGTAAAGCTGGAATTATCCAAAAACAGTTGTACCGCTTGGCTTTCAGGAGTTAATGTAAATTACATTGTCGATGTTGACAATGATCAATCAATGTATTATTTTTATTCTGTCAACACTTGAGAAAAGCCCAAAACTAACTTACCCTTTGCAGGCAGTTGCTTCTTTTTTCCTTTTAAGGAGTTGAATTTGAAGAAAGTTGCCCTAATGTTAAATGCATGGGTCCCAAAGCAATGCATTCTTGCATAAAAATAAAAGAACCACTTGTTAGAATACTAATTCTATAAAAGCACTGACTCTTCAAACAAAGATGTGTTCTAGATGAGAATGGAAAGCACGCACAGACATGAGATTTATAAGAGAGAAATTGGGTTATAGCATCTTTATAGGCATGAACTCTAAAAACTTGGTACTTCTCTGTGATTTCTTTGAAGGGCAGAGGCAAAGCTTAGTCTTTCCTATTGCTATCTGTTTCAACATTGTTTCTTCAATTTTGGCTATTTTCAGTGGGACATAGAGAACCATTCACTCAGATGAAGAAGGGTCTTTTAGCTGTCTTGAAGCTCATTGGACATGGCCATTGAATCCCAAAAAAACACTAATACATGTTCCAAGTCTCTTGTGTCCAGAATCACAATATATCAGTCTTTCCAATGAGTGACTTGGCTTCATAAATATAAAATTTTATCCAACATATCACCCAGAAAAATACAACTGTATCATATAGGTTTGTACTCTTTTCTCTTCATGTTTACTGTTATTCCACTCCTTTACAATTTATTCAGGTCTCATCTATATTAATCCAGCAAGCCCTACATAAAAGAAACTCTCATTATTTCCATATAGAGAGGAAGAGGAGAGGGGGAGGGAGAGGTAGAGGGAGAAGGGGAGGGTGAAGGGGGGGAAGGGAGGGGGAGAGTGAGGGAGAGGAGATCTTGTTGTTATGGTGTCTGTTCCATGAAAGGCCAGCAAGGACTTACAGATTGCCTGTTGTGTCTTGTTTATTTGGGACAGGATCTGTATGCACGTTGGACATAGCCATCTTCATCATTTCACTTTGGAGAAGTTGCCTCTCTGTTGGGGGTGACAGAGTGAAAACAGGTAGTGTCTGTGCTATGGATATCTAGAACACTAAGCCAGAAAAGGTCAAAATAGTTATCTTCAAAATCTAAGAGAGAATGGCTAAGATATAGAACAATGGTAGACAGACTTAGACCCCTCTTTCCTGGACCCACCCCCCCACCCCCTGTCCTTGGGGAAGATGGGCCTGTGAGATTTTTGTGCCATCACTCCAGATAAGTACATGTAAAATAAAGAAAGGGGATGATCCCTTCCCATGGAAAATCTGGCCTTGTCCATTCTTCTGGCATAGTTGAAAGCATACATGTAATTCCACACTGAAGCAGGAACATTGCTCAGTAGAATGGCACAAGAGGTTCATGGCCATTTACCTAGTTCTACCTTCCCAACTTTTAAGTATTATATTGGGCTTAATATTCATCTTCTTAATCTCCTTACCACATTCTCTTTATCCGTCTTTAAAAAATATTAAAATATAAAGGCTATACCAGTTTTATCTAGTGCCTATCAAATACAACAAAATTGAAAAATAATGAAAAAAGACAAATGGCCATTGTGGATTATTCTATTATTTATATTTATAATTAATATAATGTGTATCCCTGTGTATGCCTATGCACATATATTCTTACATGCATGCATACCTATGAATTGCCGAGAATATGTTCTTAGAAGTGCATGCTTAAATACTCTCTTAAATGCATGAGCATCACAGGCCTAATGGCAGAGCTTACAACACACCTAGGCTGTAGGTCAGGCCTGCTGCTCCTAGGTATCTGTCCATTATTGCAAACTTATAACTATGGCACCTTAAAGCTACTAAATTGACTTTATTACCCGTTTTTAAACTTTGTAGATATTTAAACTTGTAATATCAGTTCTTAAAACACAGTCTATGTAGCTATGTAAACAAGTCTGTCTTTTATGTCTTTATTTTATAAACATTTTTATGTTTACAAATTTTTCAATATATCTTTATATTTAAACCTGAAGCACAAGTATCCACATTTACCTCAGTGTACACATGGTGGAAATTGTCAGCACACTGTCTTCCTCTTCTACACAACAAGAATGGACTGTAGTATCTTCAAGGGTGACTGCACACAGGTATGTGCTGGCAGAAGGACATTTCAAATGCTGTTTAACAGATTTTTTTGTTGTTTGGTTTTTTGTTTCTTTGTTTGTTTGTTTGCTGTGCAGGTGTTTTTCCAAGGACTATTAAATGTTCTTGGTATTTACATATTTGTCTCTTAAATTGATTTGAAGCTTATTTTGTATAAGAAATGATCAGATTATAGCTTCTAATGGTGAAAAGAATTCCAGTGGATGCAATCAGTGGTGTTTCCTGTTTTTCTTGGGTAGCCCCCAATGATGGAGTCTGGTAGTTTTATAGCAAGGAAATAGATGAAAATGAACAAAGTGGATTATAAAGAATCAAGAATCTTAATCAATGATGTTGAGGGAAGACACTGCCTTGAACAATATTGGTAGCAATGCAGCTAGAGAGTAGAACTGTCTATCAGTTAAAGACTTACAGGGCCTGGTGAGTGATGATAAAACAGAGAGAAAGAGATGAAACACACCCAGGGTACCAGGTAATATATTCTACTGAGGGTGAAAAATTAACAATGAAAAGGAAGAAGAGAGGAAAGCCTTTGACAGAATGATAGGTTGTGAGCTTAAAGCTGTGTGAATAGAGAGACTACTGGGAACTGCATAGATATCAGGTCTCATGAGAGATGCACTGGGAAGCAGTAAATATAAACCACAACATGTTGGTAAATACCTGCAGAGAAAGACCTGACTCATGTGCAAAGCAGAAAGCACTGGAACCATATGGTCTGTGTCGGCATCCTGGTAGTGACTGTGCTACTGATGTCTTACTTTCCTATTGCAAGGCAACTTACTAAAGAAAACATATCATTGGAGGCTTACTTACAGTTTCAGAAGCTGAGTTTATGGATCTCATGGTGGGAGCACAGCAGCAGGCAGGCAGGCAGGCAGGCAGGCATGGTGCTGGATCAGTGGCTGAGAGTTTACATCACATCTGCAAGTTGGAAGCAGAAAGGGGTGGGCTAGGCCTAGTGTGGGCTTTGAAATCACAAAGTCCACCTTCCAGTGACATACTTCTTCCAACAAAACCATGCCTCCTAATTCTTCCTAAACAATTTTTCCAACTGGGAACAGAGTGTTCAAACAGGTGAAACTACTGGGGGTCATTAATACTTAAACTACCATACTCAGTGGACAGGTTTGTAACAAGAGAACAACACCTCTCATGATTTTCATGACACATGATACTGGACCAATTGGTGTGTGTTTCTAGGTGTGTCATTATTGCAATACATAGTTCTCTGTGTTCTAGGGATCATGTGTGTGGTGTCTTCAGCCATAAGCTTTTACCATCAAGTTCTGCAAGACAGCCAAAAGCCACGGCAATAGCCTGCAATGTTTGAGGTCTATGGTACCTCACTAGCCAACACATACACTAAAATCATCTGGCCCTGGGCTTTTTTAGATTGGGAGGTTTTAAATGACAATTTCTATTTCCTTAGGGGTTATGAGACTGTTTTGATCATTTACCTGATCGTGATTTAACTTTGGTTCATGGTATCTGTCTAGAAAATCATCTATTTCATCTAGATTTTCCTGTTTTGTAGAGTATATGCTTTTGTAGTCGGGTCTGGTGATTTTTTTGAATTTCCTTAGTTTCTGTTTTTATGTCTCCCTTTTCATTTCTGATTTGTTAATTTAGCTACTATCTGTGTGACCTTTCCTTAGTTTGGCTAAAGGTTTACCTATCTTTTTAATTTTCTCAAGAAAAAACAACAACAACAAAGAATACCAGCTCTTAGTTTTGTTGATTCTTTGTATCATTTTCTTTCTAACACGTTGATTTCAACCCCGAGTTTGACTATTACCTGTTATCTCCTCCTCTTGGGTGTGTTTGTTTCTTTTTGTTCTAGGGCTTTCCTGTGTGCTGTTAAGATGCTTATTATATGGTGATACACCAGAGGTTCTTTTATTGTTGAGAATGGTTTTTGCTATCCTAGGTTTTTTTGTTATTCCAGATGAATTTGCAAATTGCCCTTTCTAACTCTGTGAAGAATTGAGTTGGAATTTTGATGGGGATTGCATTGAGTCTGTAGATTGCTTTCAGCAAGATAGCCATTTTGACTATATTAATCCTGCCAATCGATGAGCATGGGGGATCTTTCCATCTTCTGAGATCTTTGGGGATCCATCCCATGAACAACCAACAAACCCAGACACTATGGCAGATGCCAACAAGAGCTTGCTGACAGGAGCCTGATATAGCTGTCTCTTTAGGGGCTCTGCCAGTGCCTGGCAAATACAGAGGTGGATGCTCACAGTCATCCATTGGACGGAGCACAGGCTCCCCAATAAAGGACCTAGAGAAAGTACCCAAAGAGCTGAAGAGGTTTGCAGCCCCATAGGAGGAACATCAATATGAACTAACCAGTAGTTAGACATCCTTGGGACTAAACTACCAATCAAAGAAAACACCTGGTGGAACTTGCGGCTCTAGTTATATATGTAGCAGAGGATGGCTTAGTTGGTCATCAATGGGAGGAGAGGCCCTAGGTCCTGTGAAGGTTCTGTACCCCAGTATAGGGGAATGCCAGGGCCAGGTATGGTAGTGGGTGGGTTGGGGAGCAGGGGGAGGGGAGAGGGGATAGGGAATTTTCAGAGGGGAAACTAGAAAAGGGGATAACGTTTAAAATGTAAATAAAGAAAATAACCTAATAAAAAAAGGTGGTTATATGGGATCGCTCCAATTTCTTTCTGGAGGCACTTAGTGCTATGAATTTTCCTTGTAACAGTACTTTCATTGTGCCCCATAAGTTTGGGTTTGATGTGGCTTCATTCTATAAAGTCCTTGATTTCTTTATTTCTCCCCTGACAAAGTTATCATTAAGCAGAGAGTTGTATAGTTTTCAGGTGTATGTGGCCTTTCTGTTTGTTTGTTTTTTTTTATTGTTATTGAAGTCTAGCCTTAATAAATGGTAATCTGATAGCATGCATGGGGTTATTTCAATCATTTTGTTTCTGTTGAGGCTTGTTTAATGCTTGGTCAATTTTAGAGAAGGTTCCATGAGGTGCTGAGAAGAAGGTATATTCTCTTGTTTTGGGGTGAAATGGTCTGTAGATATCTGTTAAATTCATTCGTTTCATAACTTCTGTTAATTTCATTGTGCCTCAGTTTAGTTTCTGTTTGAATGACCTGTCCATTGGTGAGAATGGGGTGTTGAAGTCTCTACTATTATATGTGTGTTTTGAGCTTTAATAAAGTTTCTTTTACAAATGTGAGTGCCCTTGCATTTGAGTCATAGCTGTTGAGTTGAGACTTCCTCTTGGTGAGTTTTTTCTCTGATGACTATGAAATGTCCTTCCCCATCTTGTTTGACAACTTATTGTTCAAAGTCTATTTTATTGGATATTAGAATGTCAACTCCAGCTTGTTTCTTGGGACTATTTACTTGGAAAACTTTTTCCAGCTTTTTACTCTGAGGTAGTGTCTGTCATTGCCATTTAAATGTGTTTCTTTTATGTAGCAAAATGCTGGAACCTGTTTACATAACCAGTCTGTTAGTCTGTGTCTTCTTATTGGGGAATTGAGTCCATTGATGTTGAGAGATATTAAAGACAGATGATTGTTTGGTTCTAGCATTTTTGTTGCTGGAAGTGGTTTTATGTGTGTATGATTCTCTTCTTTTGGTTTGTTGTGAAATGTTTAATTTCTTGTGTTTTCTTGGGTCTAGTTACCCTCCTTGTGTTGGAGATTTTGTTCTAGTATCCTCTGTAGGGCTAGATTAGTAGAAAGATATTGTTTAAATTTGGATTTGTCATAGAATATCTTGGTTTCTCCATCTATGGTGATTGAGAGTTTTGCTGGATATAGTCCACAGTGACCAGGGACACAGCCTGCCTTGTGATCCTGGAATCTTCTGGGTTTTAGAGTCTCTGTTAAGAAGTCTTGTGTAATTCTGGTAGGTGTGCCTTTATATGTTACTTGGCCTTTTCCCTTTAGAGCTTTTAATATTCTTTGTTTTTTCTTTGCATTTAGTGTTTTGATTATTATGTGATGAGATTTTTTTTTCTGACTCAATCTATTTGGTGTTCTGTAGGCTTCTTCTACACTTATGGGCATTTCTTTCTTCTATGACTTTCCTGAAGATATTTTCTGGCCCTTTTAGCTAGGATTCTTCAGCCTCTTTTATTCCTGTTATTCTTAGGTTCGACCTTTTTCATTGTGTCTTAAATTTCCTGGATATTTTGGATCAGGAGCTTTTTACACTTCGTATTTTCTTTGACTGATGTGTCAATATTTTCTACACCTCAGATTCTCGCTTCTGTGTTCTGTTGATGATGCTTGCATCTGCAGCCTCTCTGGTATCTTTCCTAAGTAGTCCATCTACAGGATTGTCTCCCTTTGTGGGTTCTTTATTGTTTCTTTTTCTACTTTTAGTTCTTGGACCATTTTGTTCAATTCCTTTACCTGCTTGATTGTATTTTCCTATATTTCTTTAAGGTTTTTTGTTTGTTTGTTGTTTGTTTTTTCTTTAAGGGCTTTTATCTGTTTGTTTGTGTTTTCTTGTATTTCTTAAAGAGAGTTATTTATATCCTCTTTAAATACCTCTATAATCTTCAGGTGATGGGATTTTAGGTCATTGTCTTGTTGGTAGGATATCCAGGGCTTGCCTCAGTAGGAGAACTGGGTTCTGATGGTTTCAAATTGCTTTGGGTTCTGTCCCTTATGATCTTGCACTTGCCTCTGGCCATCTGGTTATCTCTGGTGTTAACTGGTCTGGGTGTCTCTGACTAGAGTTGATCTCCTTGGAGGCAGGTAGAGCTCTGTTACTTGGGTTAAAGTTGGTCTACTTGGAGTCAAGCAATGCTGTATCTGGTTAGAGTGGGCCTCCTTTGTCTCTGGTTAGAACAGGTGTCCTGTGTACCTGGTTACTGTGAATCTCCTAGGATGCAGATAGGCAGTAGGGTGTGGGAGGGTATTGGCTGCTGATTTGACCTGAGTGGGGAATCAGACCACAGGGAAGGTGGAGCTGGGGGTTGGGGGTAGGTCAGCTGTGTGTATCCCATCTGCTGTGTGTATTTGGGAAAGATTGTTACCTGTGTTCTTGGTTACTGGAGACCTCCTGGGAGGCATGCAGGCTGTAGAGTGTGGGCAGGTACAGGACCACTGATGACAAATTCTTATGTTTTAGCTTCCAGTGTTTAGTACCTCTATGGTGTGCATGTTTGGGAAGGTTCTACACTCTTAGGCCTTCTTATGTTGTTTTCAAAAAGTATTCCATGTTATTTGTCTCTCCTCATCCTTCTTCTAGTCCTTAACCTTCCACTCTACCACACCAGTTTAACGCTTTCTGTCCTATCACTCTCTTTCAAGCTTTGACACAAATACATTCTAAAAATGTATCCTTAAATGTGAAACTTGACAGAAGAAAACCCTTAATCATGAAAACCTCTCTAAACTTATAATACCAAATAAGCATTTGGAAGCAACATACATCCATATGTCCTGCATATTTCTAACTCAGTTTTGGCCTTTGAATTACATCATTCATACACTGTGATATGTGATTTTACAATCACATAAATAAGTGAGATGCAGATATTACTTATGCATGTCATATACACACACTGTGTACAGTGGCTATAAGCATCTTTATAAATCACAATAATAATTTTAATATATTTTTAAAAGCACCCAGTGTTTTTTTTTAACATTTTAAATTGCAAGTGGTAATATATTTAATATACCCCCCCAAAAAAGTACTCAAGACATAGAAATGTACAAAGACTATGATTTTTGGAGTCAGATGCACTATTTATATTTGAAAGACATTCTGCAATCTGAAGTCCATGACCAGTGACCATGTTCCATGTCAATCTGAAGGATATGTATTCAGGTTTTACTTCTTTATGTTAAAGTGAGTGGGTACAAGGTTTGAAAAACTGCAGATTAGACAACCTTACCTCTTAAAACCTTAAGAAAAGACCCTGAAAGCCAATGGACATTCCACATCCCTAAAGCAGCTCATGTGTGCAAAGTGCGTGTTGTCTCATTGTTAAAGCGACTGACTTTGTAATCACTCAGGACACACCATTGACTGTATCTATAAGGTTTTCCCAGAGAAACTGGAGTAAGAAAGTGCCACACTGAATATGGGTGGCACCATCCCAAAGTCTTTGGAGCCCAGACCCAATGAAAAGGACAGAGCAAGTTGAATCCATTGTTCCTTTCTTGATTCCTGATTGTGGACTCAGTGTGATGAGACATCTTGTACCCCTCACCACCATATCTTCCTCCTGCGATGGACTGTATCTCTTCAAACTGTGAGCCCACACAACTCTGTTCCCCCTTTAAGATACTTCTGTTAGGAATTATGTCACAGAAACAAGAAATCTTACCCATACAAAGCTGAAGTCTAAGACAAAATACTCAATGATTGTCTCAGCTCTTCATGGTCATATCCATTAACTGTTTATGATTCTTATGGAAAAAAATCAAGACTGTGTTACAGGACACTTAACCTTGAAGAGCTATAGATACACTTATATTCGTTTGATTTCATTTTCACCAGAGAAAAATGTAGCCTTGGGAAAACCTTGTCAGGAAGAAGCATCACTAGAGAGTGAGCGTGACTTCAGACCCTCAAAGAACAGCACAAATAACAAAATTACCTCACTTCTACTGTGACACCATCCACCCAAAGCCCTAGTAATGGATGCGGTCATCCTAACCCACACAGAGGCAGGACCCACATCCAACGGCTCTTGTTAACAGCATTACTCCATGCTCCTCTGAGTCCAGGACAGAGCTTAAAGACAAGATTAAAATATGGTTTAGCAATTTATAGCTGGGTACACAGGCAACACTATTCATTCTCCTTGATACATTGCCTTTTTTAGTTGCTGTACAAATCTCACAGGGTCAGTTAGATGTGAATTCATCATTATTAAAATGTATGCAATCAAATGGATGGTCCTGTCTTCAGATGCTGAACTGTATATTGGCTATTTGATTAAACAGCTCAATAAATGCCTTCTCCTCAGGCAGGTTAAGAAAGAGAATAACATGATCTTTGGGGAGAACACTTGACTGTCACTTTGTTGTTATTAGGCAGAATATAATGATTGGTTTAGTCTTAATTTTCAATGTTTATTTATAATTATGGAAGTCAATGCCTTCATGTTCCACTGATGGCACCATTATACCAGTTCAAAGAACTGTAACCAAAAGAAAATGAGCTAGGTGACACAGGTTGACAGGCTAGGAGATGGCTCGACTCTTAAGAGCATTACTGTTCTTGCAGAGGACACCAATTCAATCCCCAACACTCACATCAGGTGGTTGTAAGTCTGGCTTCACAGACCCAATACTTCTGCCTTCCCAAGCACCTACTTTTCCACACACATACACACACACACGCACACGCACAGGCACAGGCTCAGGCACAGGCACACTCACAGGCTCAGGCACAGGCACATACACATAATTAAGAAATAACATAATTTTTAAAAATACAAGGTTAAAGGAGACTTTACAAAGACATGGTCCCAAGAAGAAATGTGGCTAAGTTGGCAGCATGCTTCCCCAGAAGGGACTAACTCCTGAGTTCAGTACCCAGCAGCACATAAAACAGGACACAGTGACATACCTGAGATCTCAGCACTGGGGAAGTGGAGGCAAGAGGAGCAGATTCAAGGTCATTCTTGCTATATAGTAAGTCTAAGGCCAGCCTGGGCTATATGGCACCCTGTTCCAAAACAATTAAATAAAGTTTCTAGTCTCACAGTTCACCTTCATCTTCTGCTCGACTTTCCCTTTGTGACACTAGACTGTCTGGAGAAAAAATAAAATAAAAAGAAACAGCTAGAGAAAGTTCAAGGCAGGTCCAGGTGAGGGAGCAGGTTCACCAGGATGACGAGGGCAGGACTAGGTAAACTGTGTTAGCCACACTAGGCTTAGCCCTCTGATGCCTGCCACATTGCCCTGTGCTGCCGAGTCCTCCTGAGTCAAGTGTATGTTTCCAATGATTTATGGATTCTCACTGTGCTCTACTTCCCACACCCCAAATAGCTACCAGAACCGTCTGGTCTCCCATTTCTCTTCCCGACCCATTGACTCAGTTATTTTATTTCATCTGCCTTATCTCACGGGCAGCCACAGTCTACTGTGACTCTGCCATGCTCACCCGAGTCCCACAGAACATCCAGGTCACTGGTTTTTCTGTGTGCAGAACAGCATCCTTCAACCGATGTGGAAAAGGAACTCAGCTGGTGCCCCAGGCCCAGACCCCTCACTGTAACCGTGAGTCAGTCCTCTGTTTTCCTGGCATTGAGAGCCTCTTGAGAAGACTTCCCACAATTTGGTCCTGACAATGTCAGCCTCTCACCTGGAAGTACAGCACACTCCTAGGTCAGTTATGCCTTCCCCAGAAGGTGCCTTGCATGCTAATGAGATATCACCCACAGCAAACACTTTACTGGAAAGACAAAAAGGTGAAGACTGCAGCACTTACATCTATATTTTCCCTATAGTTGCACAACATACCAAGCACCTAGTACAAAGAAAGTGCACATACTTCACCTCCCATCCCCCAACCCCTGTCCAATACATTAGGATTAAAAAAATGCTTCCTGGCCACTTACAGAAGGAAATGTAGAGATTACTATCCACCCTTTTCTTTTATGTGTCCTTGCCTTCAAAGGGCAGACAGGATCAAAATGGAGCAGAGTGGCTGCTTTTGTGGTGGCAGTAATGAGCTGGGGTGGGACCAGATAAGACAGACTGTGGATTCAGGGTCACGGAGGTGCCAGGCTTCATGAATTTATTCATTGAGTGTGTGAGGATCTCTGCTGGTGACTGCGTGCACGGTCCCACTATCACAAGGTGATTGCTGTGATGCACAGCATTGCTCTGTCACTTCAAAGAGCAATCCAAACAGCATTACATATCTGCCCCCAAATGCATAAATGTTACATCCTAAAGATCATATCATATGGTCACAGGCTCACTCACCGTGATCTATATTTTTTTGTTCGTTTGTTTGTTTTCCCAGTACATTGTAGGATTAAAAATCTAAGTTACCAAGAAACATATGCATAAGAAAAACATAGATAGAAATTTGTGATGAATTGGGAGAGTTTTGTAGCTTTAAAACTCTTTCAGGTCACAAGACTTAGTTTTGAAAACGTTTCCTTGGTTTGGTGCATAGGATTTCATTTCTCTGGAAACTTCACTGTTTTTTTGTTTTGTTTTGTTTTCTTTTCTTTTCTTTTTGTTTTAATGGACAGCTTCACATAAGCCAATGAAAGATTATTAAGTATTGCTACAAATCATAAACAGCAGGTTTGTGTTTTTCAGATATAAGACTATAGTCTACTGCTAGGTTACAGCCCTGATCGTTAAGCCCATGTTTTCATGAGAAGATAAATCTCTACTTAAGCTTATGGTTGACTTGGATCATAGCTTTCCATTTACCTCCTGTGTTATCTTGTGTTTTACAATTTTTTGTGTGTGCAAAATAAGGCTATCAGAAGTTTTTATGATATGTAACCTTTCAGAAAAGGTTTTGGTATGAAAAAGCAATAAGTACCAGATATTTAAGTCTTTCTGACATTAAGTTTCCATAACCCTGCTTTCATGTGCATTACTGTTGTTTGGAGTCTGTATTACAATGGTTTCACTAGCATCGTCTTTACAAACACTATTTCTTATTTTCCAGTTTCTCACGTGACAACTTATTTGAATTGTCAACATGACTGCAAATGGAATCAATTAATACCCAAGCTTTTGGGCTCTCCTATGAGGGACTTTCTTATCAGATTATTCAAAGCAGGACAACCCACCTTAAACATGGGCAATACCTTCTGGTGGCAGACCAGATAGAACGACAGAGAAGGAGAAAGCTTTACTCTTTGCCTGTTTGTCCTAACCTTTGCTAGCAAGTTTATCTCCAGTGTAGACTGAAAACCAGCAGCCATCTGGGAATCCACTAGGTCTTTGACTCTAGGTTGGAACTGCAGAGACATCTAGCCTTGTGCACTGAGAACAGAATCTTGTCCTCTCATTGTGAGATGGGTATTGTTGGGAGACATGGACATTATAGTGTAGGCTAAGCTGCTGCCATATGTGTGTGTGTGTATGTATGTATACACACACACACACATATACATGCACACACATATATATGTGTATATATATATATATATATATATATACATACATATACACACACATACATACACACATGTATATAGTCCTTTCAAGTCTATTATTTTAGAGAACTCTGAATAACACATCCTCTTTGTCTCTTTGGAAGGCTGCAAACTTACCTCTGTTCCTGTATTTGTATATTGATTATAATTTCAAATTCTTAGCAACTATCTTTAAATTTTATGTTTAAATATGGTCAATTATATTTTTTAAAAGTTAGGTCTAAGCTTAAAGCAGTTGTGGGTTTTTGGTTTTATTTTGGTTTTTTGTTTGTTTGTTTTTGTTTTTGTTTTTGATGCTCTGACTTTAAAAAAAAAACAACCAAATCTCATAAAGCCACTTAAAGCAGAAAGGGTTTATTTGGCTCACAATTTGAAGTCCATCATTATTGGGAAGTCAAGGCAGCAGGAACTTGGTCCAGCTAGTCACATTGCATCAAAGTAGAGTAGAGATCAAATAATTAATGCCAGTGCTCAGGACTTCCTGTCTAGGGAATGGTGCCACCCACCATGGGCATACAGTTCCATCTTGAGTAGTAATCAAGATAATCCCTTCACAGATGGCCAGAGTGCATGGTTGGACTGCAGACATGGATCTTTCTGTATGAGAGGTTTAAGCACATACACTTTGGTAGGTGCAGGGACCAAGGGACCTGCAGAAATCACACATCAGCAGAAACACTATCAAACTGCATGAAGAGGCATAGAAATGACCAGAATGAAAGTGGACTATCAGATTGTAAAGCAGGAAGGAGCCTGAAAAAAACCAAAGATGTTGCTTTCTCTAAGAAAACATACTGTTTAGGGAGTAGAGTGAGAATTCCTAGGAATTTCAAGAGCTATGACCCTGACATCTAACATAAAATGTTTATGCTGTGATTGCTATACTTTACACTTGGGGTTGAGCAGGGGCTCCCTCAACCATGTTTCCTTTTTTTGTGTGTGAATGATGCTGTCTGTAGCTGTCATTTTGTGCACTGTGCTGTACTAGAGGCAAATGTTGTCTCCCTAGCTTCCCAACCAGCAGATGCACTGACAGAATTCTCAACTGTAAGCTCTGTGAACACTGTGACCTGAAGCAGATGGAGGTTCTGAACTTTAGTCCCATCATCTCCCTAGAACTGCTTTTTTTTTTTTTTTTTTTTTTAATTCCTCTCCACTGCTTTAGTATTTTTCCACTTAAAAAAACGCATTTGTTGACTTCTGGGTTCTCATCCCTTTGTTCCTCTCTCCATGTAACCTGCCCAGCTACTGTCAAAGCGTCAGAGTTAACTCCATTAGAGACTACTTCTACATTCGGTGACAAGTATTTTAGAAGATACTTTTCATGTGACTTTTGCATGCATATGCATGTGGACCATGAATGGAATCCAAGGTCTCCTGACCCTCCCAGTATGCCACATCCCTCAAACCCTTTAAATAGTTTTAGAAATACCACCTACATTTTTGGTTTTGAATGCTGCCTTTTTATTCTTTATCATTTTATGTATCTCGATAATCTTCTAAATTATCTTTCGCTTTGCTTACTGTTTAGATTGACAGTTAAACACAAGATTTGAATTTGTTTCATCTTCAGTAACTGCTTGGATCAGCACTGGCTTCCATCCTTGATCCTTGGCTCCTGCCCTCACCCATCCACTCACTCACTGGCTCCTTATCTTCTTTCATTTTTAAATGCAACTTCCTCTCTCTCTCTCTCTCTCTCTCTCTCTCTCTCTCTCTCTCTCTCTCTCTCTCTCTCTCTCTCTCTCTCTCTCTCTCTCTCTCCTCTCTCTCTCTCTCTCCATCTCTCTTCCTCTACCTACCCTGGCCTTGGGATTCTGCTACGACCCCTTCATCCACAGCCAGGTCCACCAGTAGCTCTGCTCATGTTCAGAAATTCTATTATAGATTTTAAAGATTCAATAACCAAAAGACAGAACTCTGTGGTCCTAGCTTTGGTGTAAGGTCTACGTTGTAAACCGGAAGTTTAGATGTGCACTAGACATTTCTAGCAAACTCAGTGTGCTGTCCTTCATGACTTCTATCCTATTTGACCCCTGGTCTCATAGCTGGAGTGTGCCAGATCTTTTGCAGAGCCCTTATGGGCTCCTTTCCTGTTGGAGCAGAGACCCTGTCTCTTTCCTCCATATTTAGATCCTGACAAAACCTGGGCAGCTGTCACCCATGCCTGCTGGATGGAGCTAGTTGTCTTTTTCTGAACCTTGTAAAAATGTTCCACATGGTTTTGCACTTTATATCATTGTTATTTGTACTCTTGAGAAGAGATCCTTCCTAAGTATGGTACATGGAAGTACAGACAACTTTTTAAACATCCAGAAAGTATTATAAGGTCTATGCTGGCTAGTTTTATGTTAATTTGACACAAGCTAAAGACACCTGAGAGGAGGGAACCTCAACGGAGAAAATGTTTCTATAAGATGAGGCTGTAGGCAAGCCTGTAAGGCATTTTCTTAATTAGTGATTAGTGTGGGAGGGCCGAGCTTCTTGTGGGTGGGTCCATCCCTGAATTCTATTCAAACACCAAGCTGAGCAAGCTATAAAGAACAAGTTGGTAAGCAGCACCCTTCCATAGCCTCTGTGTCAGCAATGCTACCAGCAGGAGGTGTCCAGGTTCCTGCCACGTTTGAGTTACTGTCATGTGGAAGTGAGAGCTGAATATAGCCTTTCTTCTCCAATATAATTTAGCTGGTTTCATCCTGGCAATTGAAACTCTAAGACAGGTGGAGAGAAGAAAGAGGTAAAAAAGTATATGCCACTTTTATTTTTAGTGTCATGTAAATTGTCTCTACTTAAAAGCATCTTTATCCTTAGGTTATATAAATGTTCACCATCACATATCAATCTAGATTGTTCTATACATAATTTGACAGTCACATGGCTAAGATAAGATGTCTAGGGTTCCATAGATGGGTTCATGAAGACACAAAGGACAGCTGTCTGGAAGCTCCTGGAGATCACAGGCTTCTTGGGACTCCAGGTGAGCCTCAGCAAAACTGTGCAATGGCCACTAAGTACTGAATTAATGTAACGTGGCTTTTGACTGTGCCTTCCCCTCTCTGCAGTGTTTGAGACAGAGAATGTGTTACCAAGGAAAGATGGCATACTTGATTCTCATGTTTCTGCTAATGGAACCCTCCACGTATGAAACAAGAGCTTTGCTTCAGATCATGAAAGACTTCTTATGGCATATAAGATTCTAAATCATTTCCAAGTCATTAAGTTTTTTTTTTTTAAATATAGCATTGATGATTGTAGTGTTAGCAGATATTCTTAGGTATTTGTTAAAATTTCAACCTAATGCACACTAAAAATATTCAGTATCTTGACAATGTTTTACACTTACTTGTTTGTGAGTATATATGTGGGTTCGCATGCTATGGCCCCTGTGTGGAAGTCAGTGGACAATCTTCCTGGAGTCAGTTCTCTCCTTCCACCATGTGGGTTCTGAGGAGGGAACTCAAGTCCTTTGGATTGGTGCCTAGTACCTTTATGCATAGAGACATGTTTTAAAATACGTATTACTTTTATTCTATGTGTATGAGTGCTGTCTCCATGTATGTATGGCTGGGCACCACTTGTATGTCTGTTCCTCATGGGGTCAGAAGAGGACTTCAGGTCCTCTGCAACTGGAGCAGTTGGGAGCCACCATGTGGATGCTGGGAACTCTACTTGGCCTCTGTGAGAATAGCTTGGAGCCTGTGCTCTTCACCCCTGAGCCACTTCTCCCTGATCCATACATCAGGATCTCACGCACACACTTTTTTTTTTCCTGTCAGGCCTAATGGTAAGTTCTGACTATAGCTTAGTGACATGAATGCAGAGAAAGGAGGGGAAATGACAATGCAGGGTATGTATTAATTGGATGGAGCCAAGACCTTCAAGTGATTTAATCCTCTCTACATTCTCTCTCTTTTCAGTCAGGTCTGCTGGGGGCTATTGATGCTTTCATTCTCTCTGCCTGAATTTTCTAAGAGAGATTTGATTTTCTTAATCAGCCGGGGAAAGACTGGCAAGATATTTTGCTTTTATCGCACATGGAAGCATTTACTGTGCAGAGAGCTGCCATGGAGGGGCATGTAGATTTCTCAGTCAGAAGAATGTGTCAGATGTCCCCAGAGACATATTCTCTCTCCCAGCAGCAAGCCTCAAAGTCCAATACTTTATACTGTGGTAGTGAGCACTCTGTCTCCGGGATTCTAGGAAACAGCTCTTCACTCTTATTGAACCCTAATTTATAGAATGTAAAAATCTATTAAAAACTAAATTCCAAATTTACAGCTCATAGTAAACTCCTTAGGAATGCAAAAGATCTGTGCGAAGAAAATAGAGTATATTCTGATTAAATGACTCACATATTGGCCATGGATGATCAAATACAAAAATGCAGTTTTGGAAACAAACTAATTAAAACTACCGCACATAGTTGACTATTAGGATGCACTTCACAAGATGTTTCCTTTCTAGATAAAATATGGATGAAGACTTTTCTTAGGTGTTCTTGGCTATTCCATGAAATAAAAGTAATTATTAAAAAGTTCAAAGACAGGCTGGCAGGGCATCTTGATGACAAAGTGCATAGTAGTATGTGTGAAGCCTGAGTCGTATCACAGAGAAAGAAAAGGAAAGAAAACAGATTTGTTTTTGATACACAGTCTTCCATGTGAAGAGCTTGGGAGGTTGCATCTGTTTTAGATTGGGGTCTTATAACTTCCAGGCTTCAACAACTGCTTTGATAACAAGAGAGGACCGAGACTAAAGACCTCAAGACTCTGATTTCTCCCACATTGGCTTGGGTCGAAGGAGCTCCTGTTTCTCTTATAGGCTTTGCAGAATGCAGTGTATACAAGACAAGCAGATAGGATGCTTCGCTTCTGCAGGAGCCGCCGTCTAGTTGTCAGAAGTCTTTTTGGTCAGAATAGCATTCCTCAGATGTTTATGTCTGAGTTTACATCTCACAAGCATCTGAGTTGAGCCAGCATTCTGCTTTGGGGGTTGATCCTGGCTGGTCAGGGCTATATCTCCCTTCATTTGGGAGGCCCCAGGACAAGAGACAGCTTCTGTGACCTCTGAACAGCCCTGCTAACCATGGACATCTCTGTCAACTAGAGGACTAGAGGGGGGAGTGTGGTCCTTCACTTAGAGTGTATTAACAGTTTGACATGACAACAACCAACTGGGCTTTCCTAGAGATCAACATCATCTGTGCTTTTGTGATTTCCCCCTCTTATCTTGTCCTCCATTTTCCTTTGCTACTTCTTAAGAGGAGGGAAGTCTTGAGGGGATTTCCTTCCATCCTTCCATCACTCCTCAGCTGCTTTCCTTTTTTCTTTTTTCTTTTAGTTTTTCTGAGGAAACATTATTCTACCAAAATGGCCATGGAAATCGGATGGCTACT
Organism: Mus caroli; assembly: GCF_978045245.1. NCBI lineage: Eukaryota > Metazoa > Chordata > Mammalia > Rodentia > Muridae > Mus > Mus caroli. The sequence continues at coordinate 123,322,409 of NW_028227258.1, read as the reverse complement.
CCTATAGTGACTAACTTCCCACAGCAGCTATTGAAGCTGTACAGATGGAGTCCTATGGAGGGAAAAGAGAGCTCTTTTGACTAAAGCCTCATGGAGATAGGGGAGGGTGAATGTGTAATACTTTAGGATTATAGCCATGTACCATGGTGCCGGCTTCCCGTTAAAAATCTGGCATATTTCATGACTACTATGGCTGTGATATTCCTCACTGGAGTGGCCATTCGTTGTTTTGGAAATGATTACTGTGAATCCTGCCCTCTTCTTTCACAGAGGGCTACTCCTCACTCCTGGTTGGCAGCTAGCTCTCAATGGGTTTCTGCTTCAGTACTCTCTGTCAGTCAGGACTCTGATTACCTGCTCTGGACTAGTTTCACAGATGTTGATGATCTGGAAAGCTCTGGAAGGAGTCACATGCTCAGATCAAGATCAGAGTGGATTCTGCCCTGTATTAAACAGGGACAGCTGAATGAGGAGTGTTAAATGTGCAGTATATATTTTTATATGCTTATATACATACACAGATATACTATACATATATTATGCAGATATTAAGTATACATACACATATATTACTAAATGTATAAAATACATATATAATATGTTAGATATCAAATATATTATATTATGTATATATGCATATTGTATATAAAAATAATTTTTTCTTTACTCTTTTCTTTCTTATCATCTCTTCTCTCTTTCCTGTGTAATTCTAAGCCAGCCTCAAATTTATTAAAATTCTTATTCACTGAATCTTTGATTTAATCCACCTGTTAAATTTCAAATCTGTTGCATTTGTATTCTAACACTTTTCCCACATTTTTTATTTTTAATACAGTTTATTTTTTTAGAACAATTTTAGGTTCACAACAGAATGGAATGGAAAGCCCAGAGATCTCCTGTGTCCTCTCTGTGGGCTGCAACCCACCTTCTCCTCAGTTACCAATTGCTACATTCCAAATCAGAATGGTCCATTTTGGTTCAACCAATAAATCTACAGGAAGACAAATGTTTATACTTTATGTCAGCACTCCCAGGGTTGTATGATCTGGGCATCTGAACACATTTAAAATGTACTGTCTACACCATGATCATATAAAACAGATTAGTTTCGCTTTGTTAAAAAATACACTTGTGTTCCAACTCATCATTCGTTGACAACCAACTTTTCATTTCCTCCACATTTGTAACTTCTCTAGAATGTCATAGCGTTGAAGTTAGTCCAGTGAGTGGCCTTTCCACACTGGCTTCTCTCAATAGCAATAGACATACAAGTTGCCTCTAAATCTATTTACAGCTTGAAAAGTTCATTTCTTTTAAAGATTATTTTATTTTTATTTATGTGAATGTGTTTGCATACGTGTGTGTGTGTGTGTGTGTGTGTGTGTGTGTGTGTGCGTGCATGCATGTGCAAGCACAGAGGCCAAAAGGGAGGGTCAGATGCCCTGCAGCTGGAGATGCAGAAAGTTGGGAACCTTCCAACATGGAATCAGGGATTCAATATGGATTCTATTCCTCTGCAAGAATAATGGGTGCTCTCAACTGTTGAGCCATTTCTCCAGCCACTGAACTTTCACTTTTCTTCTTAGCTGAATTCATAGATGAAAGTTTGGAATTATCAAAAGTTAGCATTTTATCATTAAAATTAAAGGTCACTTTATTCTTTCTTAAAAGTTTTAGGATCTCAGTACTTTTCCTCAGGCTTCTTTCCTTCTCCCAGCCCTAAGCAATCTTCCTCCCGAGTAGCTGGAGCTGCAGTGCTGTGCGATCACACACAGATCCAGTGCTTAACTAAAACCTAGACTTGTGTTTATGTGGAATGAAATAGTTTCAACACTCGGAGAAAATGATGACGTAGTAACCGTTAAGAATTACTTTAATGATGAAATGAGTTCTTGAGTTATCTGGAGATGGTTTCCTACTAGGCTGGGAAATCTATGAACGCTGAGATTTCTCACATGGAAAACAAAGAGAAAGTGAGACATTCAGATGATGTCTGTACACAGATCTAGCAAGAGAACTTTATTTTCAAGTATTCAGGAAGGAAGGAAGGAAGGAAGGAAAGAAGGAAGGAAGGAAGGAAGGAAGGAAGGAAGGAAGGAAGGAGAAAAAGCAGAAGATGACTCATTAAATTTAAACAACAGAATCCAAGTCAGTGCTGAATTCAGATGTGGGAAAGGGGAGAGAAACCTCTTGCCAGTGTCCTGAGAAGTGAAGCACGAGCAAATGTCTGCCCATTTGGAAGAGAGCTGATGACAGACCAGAGTCCTGATACCCCTGAAGTCCAACTCAATGAGTTTGTTAAAGCATGGACAAGAAGTTCTTACAGTTCTCTGACAACTCAAAGGCAGCATCATTGAAAGCCCAGCATGGGTGATTACAGTCACAAAGCTTCAACCCTGGCACTCTCCACACAGCTTGTTAGCAGGTTAATGGATGGTTGTGGAGTCTCAGCTCAGCAGCAGCCTTTATTGCTTACACAATCTTGAGTGGGGAGGTACCTTATGGGTATATTTATCTACACACACTGAGCCATATTTTAGTTTCAAAATTCCAAAATTTAATTTCAATTGAGAGGTGATAGTGTGTTATTGTTGCCAAAAACCATTTTGTGCTATGGAAAGCTATAACCTGCCAAAATAGGAACCACCTAGAGTTAGGGTCAGGGCAGGGTTTTTCTTTTCTCTTTCCAGGAGAATAAAAGCATCCAACTAAGGAAGCTAGAGACCACTGGACATCTGGAGACAGAGGACAGATCATCAAGAAAAAATGTCCCAAGAGAAAGAGTAAATTGTTCAAGTAGTATCACCTACCAACAGGTCGTTTCTGCTGCCCTCTTAAGAGGGCAAATGGTCTCTATGTCGTCCCAATACAATTCAATAAAAATTAAAGCTAGCTTTGGGGTTGCAGCATGGCTCTATCCTTTTCTAAACCCACATATGCATGCTAAAGGAAAATCCAAAATCTCTGTCTCATATTGGAAGAGTCACATGGTATAGGATAGAGGAAAATGAACATAAGGGATGACTATTTGACTGCTACTAATCTCATAATCTTTTGGTTTTTATTTGAGTCTCTAAAACGTTCCTTAAGGTATAAATATTATCTCAAAATATAAAGAGTATTACATATATATAAACCTTCTGTCTTGATACTACAGAACACTAATTAATTCTAGAAGTAATCTTCATTTAGCTTTCTGTACACATTTTCAGGTTTGAGTGTGAAGCAGGTAACTAGCAGCAAAATTTGTGTAGCCCAGATGTGTAGCCCAGATGTACTTAATAGATTGCAGTCCTCAAACCTTTCTAAGATCTGCTGAATATGCTGTTTAAAATGTTTAAAGTTTCTACCAGTCCTCAAAAGTTGAGGTCTCCAAGGAGATGATTGGATCCTTCAATGCATAACCCACTGGATTGTGGTAACGCTAACCACGGGGACAACCGGTTCACTGCATCTTCGGCTGCCAGGTTTTGCACAAATAGTGGCCATCTGTGGCTTGACTGCTATGTTCTACCTAGCCAATACCACCAGTAAGCAGATAAAACACCACCCAAAGATCAGCTTCAGGACAAACTTCTCAGGAACTGGTTTTTGTGGTGTGTGCCAATAGGATTTGATGAAGGACGAGGAAGTTTACCTGGAGAGTTTTACAGAGATAGGTTGAAGAGCGAATAAGGTAGACACAGATGAAGACAGAACAAACCAGAGAATGAGAAGAAGCCACAGATTAGGAGAGATTGCTGGAGTTAGTTTGAGGCCAAGTGGAACAATTCAGTCAGAAATGAGAGAAGCCCGTTTGAGTCAACTTGGAGAGGAGTTTGAGCCAGAACAGCTGAATTCAACCAGCCACCAAGAACAAAAATTCAGGTGACAGCAGATCCTGGTGAGGATGTGGAGAAAGAGGAACACTCCTCCATTGTTGGTGGGAATGCAAGCTTGTACAACCACTCTGGAAATCAGTCTGGCGGTTCCTCAGAAAATTGGACATAGTACTACCGGAGGATCCAGCAATACCTCTCCTGGGCATATATTCAGAAGATGTCCCAACTGGTAAGAAGGACACATGCTCCACTATGTTCATAGCAGCCTTATTTATAATAGCCAGAAGCTGGAAAGAACCCAGATGTCCCTCAACAGAGGAATGGATACAGAAAATGTGGTACATTTACACAATGGAGTACTACTCAGCTATTAAAAAGAATGAATTTATGAAATTCCTAGGCAAATGGATGGACCTGGAGGGCATCATCCTGAGTGAGGTAACCCAATCACAAAAGAATTCACACAATATGTACTCACTGATAAGTGGATATTAGCCCAGAAACTTAGAATACCCAAGATATAAGATATAATTTGCTAAACACATGAAACTCAAGAAGAATGAAGACCAAAGTGTGGATACTTTGCCCCTTCTTAGAATTGGGAACAAAACACCCATGGAAGGAGTTACAGAGACACAGTTTGAAGCTGACACGAAAGGATGGACCATCTAGAGACAGCCATATCCAGGGATCCATCCCATAATCAGCCTCCAAATACTGACACCATTGCATACACTAGCAAGATTTTGCTGAAAGGACCCAGATATAGCTGTCTCTTGTGAAACTATGCCGGGGCCTAGCAAACACAGAAGTGGATGCTCACAGTCAGCTATTGGATGGATCACAGGGCCCCCAATGGAGGAGCTAGAGAAAGTAACCAAGGAGCTAAAGGGATCTGCAACCCTATAGGTGGAACAACAATATGAACTACCCAGTACCTCCCCTTCCCCCCAGAGCTCCTGTCTCTAGCTGCATATGTATCAGAAGATGGCCTTGTCGGCCATCAGTGGAAAGAGAGGCCCATTGGTCGTGCAAACTTTATCTGCCTCAGTACAGGGGAACGCCAGGGCCAAGAAGTGGGAGTGGGTGGTTGGGGGAGTTGGTGGGGGACTTTTGGGATAGCATTGGAAATGTAAATGAAACAAATACCTAATAAAAAAAATAAAATTACAAAAGAAGAATTCAGAAGTGGTAGAAAGGATGAACTTATTCAGCAATAAGTATCAGAGACTGAGGATTAGGCATAAGTTAGCAGACAGAAGCATTAACCCTACAAGATGACAATTACATCTACCCGATAAAAGTCACCTTTACAGTGCCTTGTGCATCTGGTAGGTTTTAGGGACTTCCTGAGACTTAAGAATGTTTACTTCCTGAGTCTTAAAGAGCCTCCCTCCAGGATGGAATGCTTCCATTCAGAGAAACTAACCTATAACATACCTACTGGGATGTGAAAATGTGGTATTGAATAGGAAGTTGGGTCAGAAGGCTTAAAATTTACCATTTGGACCAAAGAAGAGGTGCTTTTTCTTTTTTCTTTTTTAGCCATGGGATAAATAACATGGGGTCTTCCTAATTTCATCCTTTAAATATCATCTGTACAAATGAGTCATGAAAACCTGAGTGAAGTACTTAAGCCTGTGCCCCTCGCTTCATTCACCTGCAGAGTGAATGATGTCATTAGTGTCTCCTAGTTACCAGGAAGTAGTAGTACGTACAGCATCCACAGTGGATGCCATAGCAGCAAGGATATTACAAAGGATGCCACAGAGACTACTACAAGGATACCACAGAGGCTGTGTACAGGTTTATTGTTTTCCCTTCCTGCCTGGAGTGTGAATTCTATGGACCATAAACAATCAAATATTGCTTGCTTTGAATTAAACTCAGCAACAATTTCTAGAGTAAAACTAAGCATATCTTAATCTTTATGAGGAATGTCTCACCATGGGTGAAATATTTCCATACATATTTTCCCTTGTAATTTTTAACTATTGGCTCTCCAGAGATGTCTGGGACTATTCAGGGAATAATTTTATTATTTATGATTAATTTTGTCTGGTGGTAATTGACAAATAACTTGCATTTTAACAAATAAAGCAGAAGACATGGAAAAAGAAGGCTTTTGGTTGTGAAATGAGAAAACATTGTTTTATTTTTTAAATTAAACTTATCCCCATTAACATAGAATGGGAACATTTGGGTGGCCACAGCTGAGATGCTATAGTCTGTACTAAAATTCTTTCTAAACCAAGTGGCTTGGCTTCAGGTATGGGACCCCATTTCTTGATATATAATTAAAAGAATCATTTGATAATTCAGCATGTGTTCATTTTCCACTTAAAAAATTATTAAACAATATATGTGTTAATTTTCATCTCCATTATCTGAGGCTCAACTGTTGTACTCACTCAGTTCTACCCCATCATAATAGACTTTGCTAATGTAGATGGCAATGGGCGTCATCTTTTTATCATTATTTGCTTATTGTCATCTGTCTGTCTATCTGTCTATTAATCGATCTATTTACATATTGCCTATTTATCACCTACCTATCTATCTATGATCTATTATCTATCTACCTACTTATCTATTTTCAATCTATCTTTCTACTTACCAATCATCTATTACCTATCTGTCCTCTCTAATCTGCCTATCATCTATCTGTCTTATCTTTCACCCCTATATGCTTTCAGCACTTATTTCGCTCACTAACTCTAAATGTGTGCATAGTCTGGAAAGGAATGATGCCATAATACTTTTTTAAAAACCAAGCTTTATTTTATTCAAACATTGACCAAGCTCTCAGAAGGCACTGAATGTTTCATAGTTCCTAGTTTAAGAAATAAAGAAAAGGTGTTCTCTCCATTTCTGAGCCCTCCAAATTGGAGTCTCTGTGCTCTGCTGTACCTTCACATGCATGAGCAATCCTGCTGAGATGCAGTTTTTGTTCTTTCTTCTGCTATATCCATTATTGATTTTATTAATCTCTTATTCTGCATGACTCGGCATGAATAGGATTTGTTCCAATGATTCATCCAAATCAACACAGATTCAATTGAGAAGCAAGGTGAGTTGATAACCAGGAATGTACGATATATTTTGTAAATAGAAGTTTTATAAAAATAAAATCCAAGTTTTTAATACATTGTTTTGCTCTATTTTGATTCTTTTGAATGAAGTTTTGAACATTTGGGTATTTAATTTCTGAAATAAAAAAAATGGTTTTTAGCTCAGAAATCCTTGCGCATACATCGATATGTTTTGCTTGGATTATTTCTAAAAGTTTCCATATCTAAAATCTCTAATAAATATGGAAAATGATTCACTTTTATATTTATTGTTTTTCAGGGGGTCCATTTATACTTCTGAAAAATTAGTAGCTCATCAATTTGGACAATCAATGAAATGGTGTCAAGGAAGTTGGCAGCAATCAGCTATTAAGAACTCCGTTGATGACTTCCACAGGCATGAACCTGGATTTGTTCCTTCACTTTTTCCACATTAATTTTATTTTTATTCCTGGAAGCTGGAAAATATGCAGAGTCAAATCAGATGTCCAGTTCCAGACTCCAAGAAGAAAAGAAAGGAAAGGAAAGGCAAGCCAAGCATCTTAGCTCCACCCACGGCCCTTTGTGTTGTTGGCATTTCATTTTTCAATGGTTAGCTTTTAAAACAAATAAAGACACAATCTTAAGTGATGAATTCTTCAGCATTCTTTGTTTAGTTCACAAGGACAGAAGTGAGAGGCAACTGGTGATTCACAAACAACTCTTTACAGGTAGGATCTGGGTGGCATGATCTACAAGGAATTGGCCATCTTTCTTCACACATAACCAACCATGCTTGGACATCAAATCTCAGGTGCCACTGAAAACAGTTTTGTGCAATCACTGTGTCCTCTTGCCAGGACAATTCAAAGTACTGAAGGACTGAACAAAATTCAATTCAATTAAATATTCATGGTTTTAGGTGGGGAAATAAGTTATATTTGGGGGGTTTAGTATATTCATACCATTTTTCTATTATTTATTTTATATAAAAATGGTGACTATCAGCTAAAGGGAAAAGCATTTATTTGTTCACTGCTAATTTGTCTGTGTATTTGATTTTTTTGTGTGTACCGAGGAGTGTATTCTCAAGATTTAGTCTGTCTACCTACCTAAACTATCTATCTATCTATCTATCTATCTGTCTGTCTGTCTGTCTGTCTGTCTGTCTGTCTGTCTGTCTATCATCTATCTATCACGTATCTCTCTTTCTATCATCTGCCTGCCTATCTATCATCTATCTGTTTTTATCATCTGTCTATCATATATCATTTGTCAGTCTATCATCTGTCATCTATCTATCTATACACCCATCAATCATTTATCTATCTATTATCTCTCTCTCTCCTACGTATGCACAGTTCTTTGATTCCATTAAGAATATTCATTTCCCATGGATAGTTAGCCATTTTCCTTTCTTCTTTTGTGACTTATCCATGTATGGTCTTCAGCTATTTTTCTTTCATTTTCATCTGCTTTCCTACTCATTTGTCAGAAATCTCCATCCTTCATGGTTCTGTGGAAATCTGCTTATAGATATTACTGTCAGTTCTTCTAGTCCTGAGGAGTTGGGAATGTGTGGGAGGGATGCTGACACATGTACATCAGCAATCTCATGAGAACTTGATGCCATGATATCTTAGCTCTGTTTTTAAATTTGACTTCTGACAACATGCAAGCCCATTCCTTCCTCTTCCTTCTGTCACTCATTCCTGCTCAAGTGGAAGGGGAAGTAAAGTGCTCATGTTTCCTGCAGGAGAGGAGTACAGACCACTCAAGTCCACCATGGCTCATGAGAACGCATGTCTTGGTCCCTCTACCTAGACACACAGGCAGCCCATGCCAGCCTGGCCTCCTTGCTCACAAACTTCCTATATGAGCATTTGAAGACTGTTTTGCTCTGTTCCAAACCTCATTTATGTGTACACCAAACAGAATGTCTAGAGGACTCCATGAAATGGGATGAAATTGGCTGTTATTCAACCAAGGGCCTATGTATGGAAATATGCTTATAGATATCACTGTCAGTTCTTCTAGTCCTGGGGAGTTGGGATGTATGTGGAAGGGATGCTGTCACATGTACATCAGCAATCTCATGAGAACTTGATGCCATGATGTTTAACATTTCAGTGTTTTGATTTTACATAAAGATGCTCTGGAGATAATATGTACTTCTTGCTACTTATGTATCCATTTCTTTGAGATTTGGGCTTATATATACAATTGACTGTGGGGCATATGGATTTTGACCTATTAGAAAATAGAAATATAATGATTTTCTAACGTTATACCAGTATTCATGTTTGTCACCAATAGAGTATCCATCGCTTGGAACCTTCCTGATGATCTATAATACTGGCAGCCTTAAAATTGTGCCAGTCTGATAGACACATAATTTATAGACACATATTTTAATTTGCATGCCTCTGGATCTCAATGAAACATTCATTCTTGTTACATGAGTGGTCCTGAGGTTGTCTTTGAGTTGCTTTGGTTTTTCCATTAGCACTTTTTATATGAAATTTCTCTGCAACCTCTGAGGACCTGGACCTCTCAGTTGTGTCTGTTGCTGGTAGTTAACACCACAGTAGTGCTTCTTACAACCCACACCACATCTTTCCGAAGCAAATCCTTTCATCTTTAATAAACACAAATCCATTCCACTGGTTTCCTGGCACCAAGGGGAGGCTTCCTGGCAGGACTTTCTAGGCTTGGCTGGGCTTGTCCAAAAGACAATGATCTATCTGATTGGACAGGACCGATCTGTTACTAATAAACATATTGTTTAATTAATGTCTTTTATTATTGAGTATCTGGCATAATTTCTGTTTGCTATAAGCAGCTGAGTAGTAATGGAGGGAAGTGAAGCAATGATATCAACAGCTGAGGCCTTCAGGACAAGGTTTAAATGGCAACAATACAGAGGCATGTTTGGCCATGTTGTTATTATGTCAAGTTTCTCTCAAAGGACTGATAAGAATCTCTGTTCTCCCCATTGTTACCCGAGGGGTCCTTGAATGCTTTCCCTTTCTTCCCACCCAACACTTTAGTAACCACACTTTCATAGGTTTCTACAGAGTTGAGTGACTACTGGGTCAGGTGTGAGGCCAGCCTAGGACACACCCACAGTGACAGAAGCCACACTGACAGCCACCTTGCATCTGTTCTATAAGCCTTCCCTTCCCAGAGCAAGACACAGAGCAAGGCTTACTAAAGATGACCCCAGCACTGATGGTGCCTCTGTCTCTCATGTTAGACCATAGATGGGTTCCTTTCTTCTCATGAAACATCATCTTCAACTTTCACTGGTGTGAGTAAACCCATCCTTTGCTGGTAGAAACTATTATTTGTTTGTTTTTGAAAAACTATGCTTCATGAATTTAGTTATGAAAAACCACTTGGAAAGAAGGGCTGGGAGTGCCTCGTTTTCAGCCTAGGCAGAAATGTGAGGCTCCCGTGGAGGAGTGTCCTCAGAAGGCCCTAGCACTGGCTTCTGCACAGGCAGATGATGTAATTCTAACAATGGGGAAATGCAAACCAAGCTAGGGAACATTTAAGGGGGTTTGTTGCCTTGCTTTCACCATAAAAACAAAGACCCAGGGCTGAGAAGGTAGCTCAGGATACAAAGTGCTTGCATGCAAATGTGAGGCTCCAAGTCTGGAGCCACAGAACAACTTACATGCCAGGTGTATTAGTCAGGGTTCTCTAGAGTCACAGAATTTATGGGTAGTCTCTATTTAGTAAAAGAGTTTATTGATGACTTACAGTCGGCAGCCCAATTCCCAACAATGGTTTAGTCGCAGCTGTGAATGGAAGTCCAAGGATCTAGCAGTTACTCAGTCTCACACAGCAAGCAGGCAAAGGAGCAAGAGCCAGACTCCCTTCTTCCAATGTCCTTATATTGTCTCCAGAAGAAGGTGTAGCCCAGATTAAAGGTGTGTTCCACCACACCTTTAATCCCAGATGACCTTGAACTCAGAGATTTACTCTTTTGGAATCCATAGCCACTATGGCTCAAGATCTCCATACCAAGATCCAGATCAGAAACTTCTATCTCCAAGCCTACAGATAAGGGTCACTGGTGAGCCTTCCAATTCTGGATTGTAGTTCATTCCAAATATAGTCAAATTGACAACCAGGAATAGCCACTACACCAGGTGAGCATGGTACCTCCATAATCTTAAGCCTCTGAGTACGGATATAGGAATTCCCAGGGCAAGCTGGCCAGTTAGACTGTCTGAATCAAGGAATTCTGGGTTCAGATGAGAGACCATGCTCAGTCAATATGGTGAAGAGCCATGTAGTGTAATTCCTAAAGGAAACAATAGGCCTATATATGAAGCAGCAGTACCATACACACACACACACACACACACAAACACTACACACATGCATATACACAGCTCAAACACAAGCATGCACACAGGCTATGCACACATGCATACTTCACAGACATGCACATAGCATATACAAACATACGTGCACACAGCTCAGACACATGCATGCCCATATCACTTATACACATACAAGCACATACACAAACACTAAAGTATGTGTGATCAGGACAAAAAAAAATGCAGAGGCTCCTCACTCAAGACAGATGCAGTCTAAATTTTCTTATTCTCTGCATGACATGTGGAGACAGGCAAACTCTCAAACAGGCAGAAGTACAAGTGACTGTACATGCAAGCCTCCAGTCGCTGAGAGAGTCATTCCAAGGCAGCTGCCAATGCTGAGTGTCTCCTGCTTCCAGATTTTCTTTGTGGATGAGAATAAATACTGGATTTGTTTCTTTGCTAGTTTAAGTTCTTTTAGATAATATATTTGGTGATCACAATGTGAGATGTAACAAATGTTGACAACACTGTAAGAAAGAGCCCTTGACTGTCATAGCAGTCAAATGAGTTGGGTCCCATTTCTGTTGAAGGGATAGTGTGTGGTAGTGAGTGAAAGACCTCTAATACTACAGTATCAGGAATGACTGGATGGAGCTGAAGTAGGAGACATGTTATGAAGGAGGTGTCTGGGATGGGATATAGGTGAGTGGGGCATGTATTTAGAGTAGGACAAAGGTGAAGGAGGGTACACTGATCATTCATTATTCAAACATTTGAATGTATAATGGCAATGGGGATTCCAAGAGTAGTGGAGTTGATTGGATTTCACTGAGTGCTAATAAATGCAGTAAAGAAAGCATAGGTCCCGTTAGCCAAGGACCAATTTAGACCAGAACATCAAAGGCCAGCTGTTCTCAGTGCAGGAGCCATAGACCTGCATCACCTCAGAATTGATATCTATGAGGCTGAAATAAAGTCCAGGACCAGGTCACAACAAGCAGTATACTTCAGTTTCTGCTCGCCCATTCTGCCGAGCTTTGTATTGCTTTTCAGTCCCAGGAAGCCTCATTGCTAAAGCAAGCAGATGGAGACATCCTGCCACCTGGCACTCTGGGGTGGGATTGTCCATGGGGTAATGTTTGCCATGTGTCCTGTACTTAAATAAGTGGCCCACAGCTCAGAGGGAGGGTCCCTTTGTCTGAAGAATATGTAGAGGTTTTCTGTGGGGAAGGTGTCTCAGATAACCATCATCCCAGGTCGGAGAATAAGGACAGGAAGCTCACAAAATCATCCCATGGCCTTCTCTTTCTTCTTGTAGGGACTGTTAGCAGCAGTCTTTCCTTTTCCATAGGAGAAGCTGTCATTGCAGTGTTCTGCTTATTTTGTTGCCATGGCTACTGGGCCAAGGTTATCTCTGCTTTACAATGGAGATGAGATGATCATATTATGCTCAGAAGAAAAGACTGCATTGCTATATCAGGCGAAACATCGCCACAGCTCTGTCAAACGATGATTTGCCTGACATTGCTCACAGTGAAGTCAGGAGGAACCGATCATCTGCACATCACAGTGATCCACGTATTGGGAGAACCATGTTAGCCTGACCCAGGGAACAGTGAATAGCAAGAGTCCTGAGTGCCCTGGGAAGAACACATCCCATAACATGCTTAGTACATCAGAAAATAGCTCAAGGCCATGCCACGCTAGTATCATTTCTATGCACCAGATCAGGCAAGATCAAGGGAAAATCACTGCACTTTGCAAATTCCCATCCCCCATGATGATGATAAAAGCTCTGGGGCCTTTTGATACTTTATAAACTAGATTCATGTGTATATGTATGAATGTAGGTGTCTGGAGAGTCCAGAAGCAGGCAGAGGATACCCTTGAACTAGAGTTGCATGTGATTCCACTTGATGTGGGTGCTCTCTACAAGAGCAGTGGGTGTTTTTAATCACTGAGCCACTGAGCCAGTGCTACCTTTACAGACTCTGAAGGTGACATGCACATGCATAAAATATATTCTACCATATTCATCAGAGGCATTGAAAAGAGACAGGTACTCCTGGATCCTGTTGGAGTCCCTGACAAGCTCTGGTAGAAATGCCAGAGCAGGAGCCTTGGGGTATAGATCAGGGACTTACCAGCATACCAGCTGCAATAAGGGACCACTTGCTGTTTCCTTACAGACCTTCTAGAACACTGAGCCCAGTGGAGATGAAGGGACTGGAGAAGGGCTGAGTGAAAAGACAAATCAGGTGGGCCTACCAGGACCTCCTGTCACAAAGCTGTGCTGGTGATTGGAGAACAGGACAGAAAGGAAGCATCTTTAATCCAGCCCAGCCACCTGAGGAGGACACAGGGCACAGGTGACAATGTCTGTCTCTTGGTACCAGTGATGTCTCAGCCTAAGCTTGTACCTGTGGTTCCACAAGGGGACTCTAACAATTTGTTTAACCCCAGACAATCTGGATAATTGGATTGGTACAGGCTAAGTACACTGTAGCAGCTGTAAAGTACCATGAAAACATGGCTCCAAATGTCAGACAGAAACCATGGATAGAAATGGCAAACTGGGATGGGGTTGGAGCAGGAGGCAGGATACAGAGGAAGGAATTAAGGGGCTGTTGAGGGCAAAGAAGCCCCTCCCCCCAGTGATGTGGGCTGCCTTTCCTGTTGACAGAGTCAGGGAATGTCAGACACTACAAGACAGAGTAATTTCTAAGGATAATGTGCGTTTTCCTGTTGATGCCTCAGACACAGGTGTTAAGGACCAAGCAAATGCTCTGTGCTTACTCAGGGACACAGCGATGTGTGGTCCTGAGTTTTCAGCACCTGTCCCTTATTCTTACATGGGACAACACCTCTCATTAGTCCATCATAAGACTCTGTTCACAAAATGAAGTTCTTTGAACTTTAAATTGTGATATTTTAGGGAAAGAAAGAAAAGGACGTGAAAGGAGATGAAAGAGAAATAAAGAGAGGAGAGGGGAAAGGAGGGGAAAGACACACACACACACAGAGGAGGGGTGGCTTGTATATAAAATATTCTATATGGGGTCCCTCTTAGGTAGGATTTTATTGCTGTTCAGAGACACCATGACCAGGACAACTCTTATAAAGGAAAACATTTAATTGGGGCTGGCTTTGTTATAGCAGCAAGCATGGTGACCTGAAGGCAGACATGGTGCTGGTGAAGGAGCTAGAAGTTCTACATCTTTTTTTTTTTTTTTTTTTTAAGATTATAAACTTGTGCCATTTTTTTAAAAGATTTATTTATTTATTATATATAAGTACACTGTAGCTGTCTTCAGACACTCCAGAAGAGGGCGCCAGATCTCGTTACGGATGGTTGCGAGCCACCGTGTGGTTGCTGGGATTTGAACTCTGGACCTTCGGAAGAGCAGTCGGGTGCTCTTACCAACTGAGCCATCTCGCCAGCCCAGAAGTTCTACATCTTGATCTCCAGGCAGCAGAAAGAAAACAAGACACTAGGCCTGGCTTGAGTTGCTGAGACTTCAAAGCCCTCCCCAAGTGACACAATCCCTCCAACGAGGCCACACCTCCCCATAGTGTCAATCTCTATGAGTCTGTGGGGCCACTTCATTCAAACTATCGCAGAGCCTGTGTTTGAACCCTTGTCCTTAGATGGTGGTGCTGTTAGGGAAGGTTATGGATCCTCTCCAAGGCAGAGCTTTGCTGGAGGAAGTACGTCACTGGGGATGGAATTTGAGGGTTTTTAGCCAGGCCCTGCTTTATGGTCTCCCTTTCTCTGCTTCCTGTTTGTGGATAAAATGTGATCACTCTCGGGCTGCCGGAGCCACGCCTCCTCCCAGCAACAAGCTGCTCAGAGAGAAAGATGTTCATGGGTTTGCAGAACAGCCTCCTGAGAGCTAGGATACCCTGATACAACAGTACATCATAGATGATGCCATTCCAGGAAGCAGGACTGCATTCAGAGTTTATTCTACTGAGTGCCTTTGGTTCAGACTTCCTTCCAGCCCTGAGAAGGTGGCTGGCTACCACGCAAAAGCAGCAATGGGAAGGGATGAATTTAACAACGGAACGGAGCAGATGTGAGCAGGGCAGAACTCAAGACTCCACTGACCTCAGTATATAACACATGGTCCTTGAAGTGCTTGATCAGTTAGACTTGCAAGTACAGGGTCTGCAAACAGATGTTTGAGGATTCTCTTTCCCTCACTCCTCTGCTTCCCTGGATCTGCAGCTTTCGTGAAGTCAGCACAAGAGGAGAGGAGCGAGGCACTTTCAGCCAGGAACTCGGAGGTTGGTCTTTCGTTATCCACTTTCCGCCTTGGAAGGAATAATGCCAGAGTTTCTTTTTCCCAACTATTTCATACAGACTCAGACACTTAGTATACCAATGTCATCCTGTCTTCCTCCCATTTTCTTCCCAGAATTCCTTGCACTTCCCAAATGAAGAACTCAGAATTTTTGATTCAGAGTTCACTTTGGAGAAATTCAGACTAACTCTTCATGCGAGTTGGGGGGAGAGATGAATGCAACCTGGCATCTATGATTGGAGAGATTTATATTTTATATAAAAATGTTTTTATATATTAATATTTTGTAAAATATTTCTGAATCTTTCAGAACATGGACTGAATTACTAGAAAACATATGCAAAGTGCTTAAGACATAATAAAATTAAATTAGAGGATGAAGTGGTGTCTTCGTTAGGGTTTCTATTGCTGAGACAAAATACCATGAACAAGAAGCAAGTTGGGAAGGAAAGAGTTTATTCAGATTACATTTCCACATTGCTGTTCATCACTGAAGAAAGTCAGGACAGGAGCTCAAACAATAAAGGATCCTGAAGGCAGGAACTAATGCAGAGGCCATGAAGAGCTCTCCTTACTGGCTTGGTCCTTATGGCTTGCTCAGCCTGCTTTTTTATAGAATACAGAACCACCATTCCAGGGTTGTCGCCATCCACCGTGGACTGAGCCCTTCAGCATTGCTCACTAATTAAGAAAAGTGCCTTACAGCAGAAGGCATTTCTTCAACTGAGGCTCCTTCCTCTCTGATGACTCTAACTTGGGTCAAAAAACACACAAAGGAAGCCCATACAAGTGGTAACACCTAACATAGAACCAAATGGAAGGGAATACTTGAGACTCGGGGTTGTTACCTCCTATACTGAATTTAAACTCTAAGATTCTCTAGGGTCAGTCATTTCTTGCAGAACCCATGGCCTTGTGGGAAATTCTCTAAAAAGCCACAGCCCTGTTCCCCTAGTAAGGCCTTCTAGCTAAGGGCCTTCTCTGTCTCTGACTCTGCCCTTTTTAAACTAAACAAATAACTACTGCTCAGTCAGGATTTGGCTGCCTCCCTCTTATTACTTCTGAGCAGAGGTTAATAGTTTCATTTGCATGCGAGCTGATTACTGGAAAAGGAGAATCTTCCAATTCCATGGTTCATTGACTTCTTACCTGACTGTGGGTATTAGAAACTAGCAATGGGATGATAACCTGTGAGAATGAATTTCCTTGAAGCTTTGAAACTGCTTTGAGAGGAGAAAGTTCAAGGTGCCCCATGGTGGAGCTTTTTCCATCACCTGCCCTTGCTGGAAGGATTGGACTCTTACAAAAAGTGATCCGTAGAAACTATAGGATAAAAAGTGACTCTCCAAAGGAGTCTCATACTTTATGTCCTGGCAGACAAATACAGCACAGTCTAAAATACGTGTGCCTTTGGAATGCTAACAGAATGCATGTTCCCTATAATTACTCTTGTTTACTTCCACTATGTGACTCGGCGATTAGATGGATTTGATTTTCTTCCCCAAATGACTTGCAGGGTCTAGTACAAAATGCCCCTGTGTGATGTATTTGCTATTTTTAGACATCTACAATCCAATTAACATTGTGGAGTGGGACACAGGCCACATGCAAACTCCACTCTAAAGACAGGATGGGAGAAAATATCTTCCTCTCCTGGGTAACTGAAGAGAGACAACAGGAGACAGACATTTTCTTTGTTTCTTTCATCTCTGAGCGGCTCCAAAGGACCCAGACATCAGTGGAACAAGGCTCTTGATGAGTTGTAGTCCTGCAATCAACTCATAGAGAAAAGAATATTTTTCAATCTACTTTCAAATTGTGAGATTTCTGTTACTGAGTCCTCCTGGCTTAAAATACCATATATCCAAAATATGCAAACATTAAATGTTCAGGAATATATACATATATGGTAGAGCTTCAGATACCTATTTTTTCTCAAAAAACATTTTCTGAGATGTGTGTTAATTAAATATTTGCCATATTTTCAATCCTTATGAATTAAATTATTGTGTGAGCCTAGTTATAAAATTGAACATGAACATGGCTTTAAAAGAGATGCAAGCATGGATGTTTAATTAAGAAAAATATTAAAAATGAATTGAGTATGCATGACATGAACATAATAATTTGCAATACATGTGAAATCTGCCCACTCAGCTACACATGTTCACTGTGCAGAAAGATTTGCCAGTCACAACCTGGATGGGTCTGTAAGGAGGTGGTTGTGAATCAGACGGAAGTTGTTTGTACTCTGTATCAGAGGACTGGGTTAGTTACCTGTCTCATTGACAATGAAACCCCAGGTAGGGAGGGCCTATTTTGGCTCCTGGGTGGAGGCCACAGTCCATCTCAGAGAAGTCACAGACGCCCGAGTGCCAGGCAATTGGTCACATTGTAGTCAGGAAGCAGAGAGAGATGGACACTGATTGGTACCTGGCTCTCTTTTCCCTTTGCATTTTGTCCAGGCCTTCAACCCCAGGAATAGCGCTCCCCACAGAGAGGATGGAGATTTCTCCTTCAGCAGAGCATGAAACTTCTCCCTAGTTATGCCCAGAGATTTTTTTCCATAGTGATTGAAAGTCCCATCAATCACAACCGTCATGGGTACTAGAGAGACAAATGTCTTTGAGGCACTCCATTTTTAATATCTGAAGATCTTGGTACAAAATCATTTTACATTCATCCAAATACTATTGATTCTTCCTGTTCTTTCTATTCCCCTATGTTTCAAGACATGCACTTATAATTACAACAGAAGGAGCAACAGTTATCAGTTTTGAATATTACATCCTGGCCATCTAAGCCTCTCTTGTACTATAAAGGCAGAATTCAAGGACACTGTGGTACAAGCTCTGTCTTTCCTTGTGGTGATGTTCTGAAGGATGGCAGACCGAATTTTTCTCCTTTCTACTTTTAGTATGTTCAGCTTAGCCTTGACTCTGTAGATTTCATTTTGTTTTGTTTGCAGTGCTGAGGAGTCATCCCAGAGCCTTGTGCTTGCGAGGCAAGTGCTGTACCACTGAGTCACATCTTTTCTCTGATGAAATCCTGTCTTCTGTAATTTACATCTCACTGTTCATTTGGTCCTGACAGACCAACATCTCCCAAAGGGAAAAAACAAAACTCGTAAAACCACAGTGAATCTACAAGTCGCAGGGCAAACAGTCCCCCACTGCCAGAGCACAGGACTCTTTTTAAGTACTATGATTGCAAAGCTCAGTGCTACAACAGTTTTTGTTACATAAATAGAATTGAAATATTGTTGGATGCTCATTTGGACTTGAGTAGAACAGCGAGGAGCTATGCTACCTCGCAGGTCTCAGAAGGTCATAAAAATAACTCATCTGACTTGGATAGCTGTGAAATAGTTATAACAACCAAACCTTGTTCAACATTTTACCTGTGGTCATAAATTCCCCCTATTAGAAGGAAGAGCTCATATTCACAGTATCAATTTCAATGATGACTACATTTGTTCACATTAGTCCCTAGCACTAAAGATGCTGTGGTTAATCTTGATGGTCAGCTTGATGGAAATTAGAATCATCATGCAAAAAAACCTCTGGGCATGCCTGTGACAGGAGTTTCTAAGGTAGCTTAACTGAGGTGGAAAGTCTCAGCTTTCATGTGAGCCTAGTTCCAAGACAAAATAAAAGGGAGAGAGTGAGAGGTATATATGCAAAATAATCACCTCGGTCTCACAATGATGCTGTCCCACCCTCTGGCTGTGACAGTCTTGCTCTAAAACTCTGAGAAAGCTGATAGGCATGTTTAATGGCCTCTCTATCTGCCACTGTGTGATACAGACACCTACACTCTCATATCTTTCTGAAGAGAACTTAGCAAGAGGGTTTCAAGACACCCAGCTGATTCCAGGCTGGGAAGAAAGCACTCCAGGACCTAGTATTGTCTGAGTTATCTCATGCATCTGCAAAGCTGAAATTCTGGCTGCAGATAGAAAACATCCCAAGCTTGTGTGTGTGTCTCTCTGCTGGCTTCTGAACTCTTTATTAGTATATAAGGCACCAGAGCCTCTGGGTCTCTCTCCTGAACCATCACAACCCATATTGCTTTCTGCCTTGTGCTCCCCCTACCTCTCTCCAGGACTCTGAATATTCAGATGGGTCCATCATAGGGACATGAGGTGGAGGGAAGTGCTATACATATTATGAATAGGAAACAGGAAACCAGGGATTACAGGAAGAACCCAGGGAGAGATATGGGGCCAAGGGCATGCCCCCTGTGACCTGTCTTCTCTAACAAGGCCTCATTTCTTGATAATGTCATCTTATTACAAACCTATCACCGGTTGGATTCATTGAATAGGCCAGAGTCTTCATGGACTGATTGTTCCTCCTAATGCCATCACAGGTACACAAAGAGGTATGTGATCTCCTGAATGTTTCCTAATCAAAATCAGCCATCATAGAAAACAGTTGGAAATCAAATTTAAAAGTGTGCCAACCTCAGAGCTGTAAAACTTAAATAAATTTCAGAAAGCATGATCCTGTTTACTGGAGAACTGTAAAGTATGTCAAACTATAGATAGCATTTAAGTTCTTTGTGATTATGAAGAAGAAGGAGGAGGAGGGGGGAGAAGGAGAGGGAGAGGAAGAGGGAGAGAAAGAGGAAGAAGAAGAAGAAGAAGAAGAAGAAGAAGAAGAAGAAGAAGAAGAAGAAGAAGAAGAAGAAGAAGAAGAAGAAGAAGAAGAAGAAGGAGAAGGAGAAGAAGAAAAAAAATAAAAGAAAGAACCAATATAATCATGAATCATTGACTGTGGATACAAAATTCTTAAAGATGGATCTCATGTGATTTTTCATGATGGCTTTGAAGTCTTATCTGTTAGAATAAGGTCGTTGAATTATCTAAGAATTATAATACAGAGTTTCAGATTGCAGAGAACTTCATAGAGTCTAAAATGCAATGTGTTGATTAGTAGTTCCAGAAAGTTTTAAAGTGGGTTGTGGACATGTACATTCAGCCATTGGAGAGAGTGTCAAGTCAACAAAATAAAGGCTTAAAACATGAATTTAAAACCATATCTCAACTGTTTTATCATAGACATGGTTTGCCTAAGCAACAGTTAAGATTACTAAATGTTTCAATAGTGATTATGAGTTTTCAACAAACTAAAAGGTTCCAATGAGAAGTATTGTTACCATACTCATATTATCTCATGAGAAATCCATCATTCTGTTCTATAGCAATTTAATATTCACTTTGTAAAGCACAGCAGGTCTCTGATCATTAATTAGGACGCTGTTGCAGGAGTGGTTTGGCAGGAGTGTTGCAGGAGTGGTTTGGGGATCTGCATTGTAAGTCATACTTGTCACATTCTAGTAGAGAAGCTGCCTCTACCTTATTCACATCTTGAGCAATAGTAGGCATCTGGATTGGAGCATGATGGTGATGGATGGGTTAGTTTAACAGAGGAGGTTTTAAGACCACCTAACATTCAGGCTGTGCCGTGGTTATTGCTGGCTGCTTCTAGTTCAATTTACAGTGACAATCTGGAGAGAGTATAACATTCTGAGAAAGCATCAGAGCAGAGTATATTTCTTTACATAGATCCACGATTAAGGTTGATGTTATTGAAATTCATCATGGTGCAAGACTCTGGCGAACTTTAACTTACCAGAGACCCCCAAGTGAACAATGCAGAGCTGGGGATCGATGCAAAAGCAATAGGAATTTTATTGTTCCAGCATGCTAAGGTCACCTTGCACACAAAGGAGAGAGAGCACGACTCCACAGACACCTTTTGGTGAGTTTTTAAGAGTTTTCAGAGTAGCAGCCATTAGGCACAATGTGATTGGCAGAACAATGTGACTTTTAAACTGATTGGTCTTTAGGTAGTGAGGTGGCAAGGACTTCCCTTGTCTGTAGGTGGCCAAAGGTCACTGAATGTGTCTACAAGGTTCTCGGCCTCCCCTACCCACACGCAGGTGGCTAAGGTGCCCCCTTACCCCTCCCCCTGTGGTCTGAGGAATGTAATTAGCCTCTGCTCTCCAGAAGGGGGAGGTGCCTATGTGCTCTATGACATTTCTCTTCCAGGAGGGGAGGGGTCTGGAGGAATTTTCCAAAGATCTGGAGCTGACCTTTTCAATGGAATGTATAATTTAAAATGAGATTGAAAATAAATCCCTCCCAGGAAAGAGCAGTGTTAGTTGAAAAGTCAACAGATCCAAAGTGTGACATAAAGTTTTTTTTTTTTTTTTTTTCTTTTTTTTTTGGTTTTTCGAGACAGGGTTTCTCTGTGTAGTCCTGGCTGTCCTGGAACTCACTCTGTAGACCAGGCTGGCCTCGAACTCAGAAATCCGCCTGCCTCTGCCTCCCAAGTGCTGGGATTAAAGGCGTGCGCCACCACGCCCGGCCTGACATAAAGTTTTTTATGTATAGTTAAGAGTGAGACATATATGATATTCATCATGTGTGTGATAACTTTAAAGACATATGATATAACTTATTTGAAGAATAAGATAATACAAAAGAAAATAAATATGTAGAAATCAGAGAAAGATAGTCTCCTGATTAAACAACTTGAGTCAGGGCACATTGCATGGATTGTCAATACTTAAAGGAGGTAGAAGTATTGAGGGATTTATTTGATCTTTGAAACAGTAGTGCTGTCATAAGAAACAAACTATCTAAGTAGAAAATAATTAAACAATAAAAATTAAAAATTCCACAATACTTCTTATCAGAGTCTGTTATATATCTGATTCTATTTGGTTCATTTGTCTTGTAACTTATTTGCATAAGACTCAATATTATAGAAATAACCTTTAGCTGAGGAAACAGAATAAAATGTACTTCTTAATTTGTCAGAAATGCCTATACACACATACACATAAAGCTCACAGTAGAGACATTTCTAACAGTTGTTATCACTATTTAATTTTTTTTTTTTTACCTTTCTTTAGGCCTTGGAGGTATAGCCTTGAACTCCACATTGAAGACCAGTATAGTAATCAAAGTTTCAGGAATAGTCAGAGTTCACGAAGCATCTTAAAACAGGGATCTCTGATTAGACCTGATGTGATTATGGATCCTGTGGAGACTCTAGCGAAAGGACTTTCAGTGGTGAGCAGGAGAACTAAGATACTCCTCCAGGGGAAATCTCTTCTCTAACTGAGGTTGGTGCTTGTGAGCGCTGTGTCTCTTGGTGGCAGAACTGTAAACTGTCCACACCACTGGAAATTGGAATTTCTCTGTCTTGAGTGTTGCATGAAACTTCAGTCTTCTTGTTCTCATATCTCAAAGCACTTACCCCGGCTCTACACCCACTCTTCTGTGTAGAAAGTGAAGCTATGGAGGAAGTCTCTCTCTCAGAGCCTTGACTAAGGGACCCTGAAGGTCCTGTCCCTTAAGTCCTTCTGCAGGGCAGTGAGAGCTTAAGGCCTTTTTTAGCGTGACTGTCAGTGTCTGTGACTTCCAGCTGGCAGTGTACAAACCCTAACAAGTGACCCTGTGTTTGGTAGAGGCTGAAAGAAAAGAAAGAAAAATGTCTGAATGGGTTGCACTGGGCAGGGGCTGCGGGGCTTGGGGATAAGAAACAGAGATGTGATATGCTGTGGTTTGAATATAAATGTCTCTTGTGCCCAACTGATGGCACTGTGTGGGAACTTGAGGTGGTAGAGGCTTGCTTGAGGCCAGGGGAATGGGCCATTCTGGGTGGACCTTAAGGCATTATAGCAGGGTCCCACTTCCTGTCTGATCTAGTCTCTACTTCCTGTTTCTAGATGCAGTGTGACTGCAGCTTTCATCCCTTTGGTGAACAACTTTCTCACAACTGTGGTTAATCAAGCCCCCCCACCTCCACCCCCTTTAGGTTGCCTTTTTTTTTTTTCAGGTATTTTTTGTCACAGCAAGAGAGCTAACCAATGTCTTACAACTGATTGCCATGTGAGTTAGTGTTCAATGAACAAATGGATGGAGAGAATTCTTCATATAGTCCCTCCTGCTGGGAGAGGGAGAATTAGACCTTCCCAATGATAAACTTCCTTGTTGACTGTCATCTTTGGAGCTATATACACACAAACAACAAAACTAGACACAATGTGTTGTATCTATGTATTTGTGCATATACACATACATTTATATAACAATAAAAATCAAAGAGAAGGAGGCTATTGGATGAGAGGGGGGGCATGAGAAGGGATGGAGAGAAGCTAGGGAGGGGGAAGTGATAAAATTCTATTTCAGTTAAATGCGTATTAAAATTATCCTCTTATTAGGAAAACATCTGTGAGATTGTAGCCAGTGCTGGTGTCCGGCGATGGCAGATGGTGTGTTGTAAGCAGCATCCACTGCCACTGACTGTGGCCATGAGCCTTCAGGGAATACCATCGGACCTTCGCTTATTTATAGAAAGTCCAGCCAGGGAAGTTAAACAGTTCCTTGCAGTGTAAGTGCCAGAATGAGGACATAAACTAGGGTCTGTGTCTACAAAGGGCAGGCAAGCCCTGGCATGTCATGCTAATTTAAAGTGATTTCCAGGTTTTTCTGGGGAGAGCCTTTCGGTAGCCTGTGGAAAATTGAGAACTTTCTGGCTAATTAAATAGCCAGTGGTATTGCTTGCATATAAATCTATGCAGTTAGGATAATGATGTCTGCTTATCATCCAGAATATATCTAATTAGAAGACATTTAATCTTAAATGCATCACAAGCTGTTTAAAGAAAAACATGTTGCAATGGTTATAACCACAGCAGAGAATCCCAGTTTATCCAAATTTCTTATCCAATCCAGAAGGTCCCTTTAAAAAGTAGGGCATCTTATAACGTTACTCGGAAGTGAGCACTGATTGGATGTGAAGTATCCCTTAGTGCCAAGCTGCAGATGAGAAACAAGGCTTATTCTCCTTGCCACGGTCAAACCCACCAGTCAGCAAACTGCCCAGGAAAATAAAAGCTAAGCTCCAAGAAAGGGACTATTTTTGGCCATTCTCATGTGTGCTGGCGGGCTGAAGGCAGAGATTGCACGCATTTTTCTGCGATCTTACCATGTGTGTTTTCTTTTTCCTGGGTGTAGTATTCCAGGCTGTGATCAAATTTCCTGTCTTCTCTCACGCGAGATAAAAAGAACAGGGTTTGGAGATGGCTGCCAACCTTCAAGAGAGGCACACAGCTTAGAATCAGTTTCCTTTCTCTGGTTGGCATCATGACTCTGAAAGAAAGAATGCACAGGCCGATACAGGCTGTGGAAATGACATCACCGCAGTGACACTAGGTGTTCAGCGATGATGCTTTTTGATAATCTGTTTAAACTGCAGCAGTAACTAGTTGTCCTTTTGCACTTGCTCTGTCCCTTTTGTGTTGTTTTTTTGATGTTTTGTTCATTTGTACTGGGGAAGGGTCACTTGCAATGTGCAGTGTGCCCTGCTATTTTAAACGTGATACAGCCTGGTGGTCAGCGCCTCTAGAATGAGATGCTGCTGCGCTGTCTTCCATGGCACTTACCATGCATCTTGGAACTAAAGAGTCAGCCTAAAGCTAGTAAGATATTACAACCAACACATATGCACTAGCTGACTAAGACAGAGGCAGAGGGAGTGTATATGTGAAGAATGACCTACATCTTTAAGGCTTTCAGAGTCTTTCCTCCAATCCTGTGAGGTATAGTCTGTACACAAAATAAACTGCACAATGGAACTAAAACAAAAAAGCAAGCTTCACCCCCCCCCCCCAGCTGCAGTAAGTCCAGTCACCATGTGCACGTACGTCCTTCAGGGAGGGTAGTGCCGACTGTAAATCCTTGAACAGGCTAGATTATTTAAGCAATTAGTTTCTCTAATCCCTAACACATTCTGTGGGGTGATTTTAATTTCCCTTTCCATGGCCCACAGTGAGTGACTGGAGTAGTGGAGAGTTCTCTGTAAGGTCTACCCAACACTGGCTTTTATAGCATTTGTTTGTTGTTTTCTGAGAGAATCATTGCTTCTTGCACATGGAACATAATATTAAAGTTTTTAAATTACAGAGAGTCTTTTCTGGTATAATAGTGAGTTTAACTTTAGCATCCTTACAAGGTCTAGAGATGGCCTGTGGTGTTTAAAGGAGGCGCACAGCTTAGAAGTAGTTTTCCTTCTCTGGCCAGCATCAACCCGACTGTAGTTTAAATACTTAGAATATCCTGAACAAAAATTAATAATGATTTTGTGGGAATGGTGGAAGAACTTCAGACTTTGTGCTCCACTGTAGACACGACAGCATTTCACTGAACTGCTTAGTGCTGGCGGGGCAGCATTGTTCACTCGAAGACGGGTGTGTGAGGAAGAGTTGGAAAGGAGATTCTGAGAAGCCAGCCCAAGCCCTGTCCCTGTTTATACGGCCTGGTAAACTATTGTAGAACCGCCCCACATTCATGAAAACTTCAATTTAAAATGACAAAGCTTCCTTTTTATGATATGTATTTATTGTGTGCATGTGGATGTTTGTGTCATGGCAGGTGGAGGTCAGAGGACAAGGTGCAGAGTTGGGACTCTCATTTTCCCGAGTAGCTTCTGAGGCTAGAACTTGGGTAGTCAGGCTTGGCAGCAAGGACTCTTTACCTACAGAGGCATTTCTCAACTCCACAACTCCAAACAAAAAATGTTAACCCCAGGGCAGCAGAATATCTGAACTGACAGCCATGAGATCACCAATGGGACCTTAAGCTAGCTGAAAACACAGAGAGAGAGAGAGGGAGAGGGAGGGGGAGGGAGAGGGAGGGGGAAGGGAGGGGGAGGGAGAGGGAGAGGGAGAGGGAGAGGGAGAGGGAGAGGGAGAGGGAGAGGGAGAGGGAGAGGGAAAGGGAGAGGGAGAGGGAGAGGGAGAGGGAGAGGGAGAGGGAGAGGGAGAGGGAGAGGGAGAGGGAGAGGGAGAGGGAGAGGGAGAGGGAGAGGGAGAGGGAGAGGGAGAGGGAGAGGGAGAGGGAGAGGGAGAGGGAGAGGGAGAGGGAGAGGGAGAGGGTGGCCAAGAAAACCACAGCTGTATACAGTTAGTCAACAGCTATCTCTTGATGGCTAGAACACCCCCTTTGTGGTTAAACATCCATGAAATGGCAGGTGTTTGTTCTTGCTATATAGGAAACTGAGACACTAACCCTGTGCACGTGCACTGTGAGAGGCACTAACACTGGGTACACGCATTGTGATGAGGCACTAACCCTGTGCACGTGCACTGTGAGAGGCACTAACACTGGGTACACGCATTGTGATGAGGTACTAACCCCTGTGCACGTGAACTGTAAGAGGCTGTACCGATGGCTGACTTGACTAGTTCTAGAGTCAACATCTATAGTCTATGGGGGAGTTTCTGGATTATGTTAATTGATGTGGGAAGTCCCATCATACCTATGGGTGGCACTGCTCTCTATAGGCTGGTGTCTA
This sequence comes from Mus caroli, assembly GCF_978045245.1. Lineage (NCBI taxonomy): Eukaryota > Metazoa > Chordata > Mammalia > Rodentia > Muridae > Mus > Mus caroli. Next base: position 123,295,525 of record NW_028227258.1, on the reverse strand, counting down.
GCACTGAATAAAGAAGAGAAAGCCAGTTGACTCTCCTGTGTCCTTCTCTCCTGATTCCTGACTGCAGATGTGAAGTGACTTCTGCCTGCTGCTCCTGTCACCATGTCTTCCCTACCACCATGGACTGTCCCCTCTTGAACTATGAGCCAATATAAACTCTTCCTTCTGTAGGCTGCTTCTTGTCAGACATCTAATCTCAGCAACAAGAAAGTAGCCAACCTTTTATGCTCATCAACAGCTGATAGTCAACTGCTCTGGGATAGTGTCTGTTCTGCGCCCAGTCTGTTAGTGGACTCAACCCTCCTGATTTTGTCTTTCCAGCACAATTCATAGAAGCTTCTTTGGGTTACTTATTGTTTAAGTTGAAAAGTCTGTGCTCTTAAGATGTCAATCCGGATGCTTCTATTTTTGCTAAGCAACGTTCTGAGACTTTCAAATACAGCAACAACAATAACAACAACAAAAAGTCCATGACCTTAGAGAGTTCACAGCTATTTGAAGAAGATAGATAGATAGATAGATAGATAGATAGATAGATAGATAGAGATAGATAGGTTTGTAAGGGCTAAAAAGATGGCTCAGTGGTTAAGAATACTGTCTGTTCAATTCCCAGAACTCCAGTTCCTGGGAATCTAGCACCCTTATCATCAGGTATCTGATCTCAGAAGTAAGAAAAGTAGACAAACTTTTATGTTCTCCATTCTGTGGGCAAGGGGCAGAGGATACACATGTGGTGCACAGACATAATGCAAATGCAATATCTGTAAACATAAAAAGAAAATAAAAGACATCTGTAGTATACTAACTAGTTCATTATTTTGAAGAGCCCAGAAATGTTCATAAGGTTCCTATGTGGGGCAGAGAGTGACCCAAGCGGACCTCTCCTCCTGGAAAAGGATTATGTGGTTATATAAGTGTGTGGATATATATGTATGTGATATGACTTCTGCCTGCTGCTCCTGTTACCATGTCTTCTTCACCACCATGGACTGCCCCCCCCCTGAACTGAGTCAGAATAAACATATATATGTGCACACATATATGTGCACTTATAGTGATGTTTGAATTGACAGAAGGAAATGAAAATAGCCAAATGAAGAACTATAAGTAGAACCAAACAGGAAGAACAGAGGTGAGAATGTTTGGTGTCTGTATGCAATGTAACCTCCACACTGGGGAAATAGAAAAGTTTGAAGTAGAATTCAAGAAAAGGTTTCAGAGAACGGTGAAGAATGAGAGTTGAAATAGAAACCAAGGTATGCTGTGGGTTTTATGTGTGCAAGAGTATTTATGAAAATACATGCTGTGTTCATAATTTATAAGCACACACATGTGCAATGAATGTTCCTTCAGGTACATTGGCATGGTGAAAACAACTACTAGGGTTACACGAGTGTTAGGGACACAAATCGATCATGGGGGCCTCAAGGAAGATTGATAAGAGGGTCTGCAGCTGAGTGTGTGATAGGCAACCAGATAGGAGGACCCCCCCAAAGGCAGAACCCTCAAGAGACTGAAGGTCTCTTGACTGAAGGGAATGGGAAGGTCTGGTGGGGTGTGGGGTGGGGACATCCTCATGGAGACAGGGGGTAGGAGAGGAGGTATGGGATGTGTAACAGTCAGAGGATGGACTGGGAGGGGGATAAAATCTGGATGATAAAAATAATTAAATTAAATTTAAAAAGAAAAATACTGGCTCAGACTGGTTCCCACAAAGCTCACCATACCCTTTCACCTACTAAGTGTCTTAACTTCTTATAAGACTGGATTATGGACTATGGGTAAGGCTGACTTCTAAGAAAACCTCTGACTATTCCAGAAATAAGATGGCCCTAGATTGACCCAGGGTGATCAAGAACAGGACTTACCTCCAGATACCAGAGGCAGGTCTTTACAGCGTGGCTTAGTCTACCCTCTGTTATGGAGTTGGCAGTGGCTCTCTCACTTGCTAAAGTAAACCCAAACTGTGTGCCTACTCTGCCCGTGCCTGTGTGGGAAACGAGAGAAGTGAGATTGCTGCTGAGGTGGGATTAGCGGGAGGTGAAGTTGTCATCTCCATCCATGTGTGGTGTCATTCCAAGGGATGTGCTGCACTGTGACACGCCATGATACAATCACAGATGTCGCTTTGTTTAAATGTTCTCTTAATTCCTTCGAGCCAAACTGTTTCTTTTGTTATTGATTTTTTTTAACAAGCTCTTTGGTAAAATCTTTCAAATGTCTCTGCATTCATGACTTAAAAGTATGTATCTTATAAAGCAAGCAGTAATTGTAAGGCATGTGGTATCTTGTTACCAGACAGGCATAAGAAATGGTAAGGTTGAATGTGGTCGAACCCCACTGTGAATCTCAGAATTGAGGAAGGCAGGAGTCAAGCCATTCCCTACCTGCCTCTACCTGCTCTGGAACAGTAACCAGGACACTCCCACTGAGGACCATGGGCACTGGGTCACATAGCATAATACCTGGAGTTCTTCTCCATGGTAATGAGGTATCTAGATAACCCTGAGCTTCCAACCAATGGGCTTTCTTTCCTGAGTATTCCTACCCACAAAAGGTATTTAATCCCTGGTTCACTCCGAATAAAGTGCGTGCAATGTGGAATGTCCATTGGCTTTCAGGGTCTTTTCTTAAGGTTTTAAGAGGTAAGGTTGTCTAATCTGCAGTTTTTCAAACCTTGTACCCACTCACTTTAGCATGAAGAAGTAAAACCTGAATACATATCCTTCATCCACCACGAAATAAACCAGTGTGAATAAGCAAGGATTGGCTCTTTATTAAGAATTGCCATGGGAAAAACCTTTATCTTAAAGAAACACAGCCCCTTCCTGACTATAGCGGCACCCAGGTACCTGGGAACCACAGTGGCCCACTGTTTCCCCTTCCAGTCTGATGAAGGAGAACACAGACTGTGGTGGACCCTGATTCAGACTTCATTCTGCCTCCAGAGTGACTGAGTGCCGGTAGCGCCCCCTGATGGAGAGGAAGAACTCAGCATGGTAAGCAATTGGCATTAACTTCAAATACTTTTGAAATGGTAACTTCATTCTTTTTAATAGCTGAGTAGTACTCCATTGTGTAAATGTACCATAATTTCTGTATCCATTCCTGTGTTGAGGGACATCTGGGTTCTTTCCAGCTTCTGGCTATTATAAATAGGGCTGCTATGAACATAGTGGAGCATGTGTCCTTTTTACCGGTTGGGACATCTTCTGGATATATGCCCAGGAGAGGTATTGCTGGACCCTCCGGTAGTACTATGTCCAATTTATGAAATTCCTAGCCAAATGGATGGACCTGGAGGGCATCATCTTAAGTGAGGTAACACAATCACAAAAGAACTCACACAATATGTATTCACTGATAAGTGGATATTAGCCCAAAACTTAGGATACCCAAGATATAAGATACAATTTGCTAAACGCTTGAAACTCAAGAAGAATGAAGACCAAAGTGTGGACACTGTGCCTCTTCTTAGAATTGGGAACAAAACACCCAGGGAAGGAGTTACAGAGACAAAGTTCGTAGCTGTGATGAAAGGATGGACCATTTAGAGACTGCCGTATCCAGGGATCCATCCCATAATCAGCTTCTAAACGCTGACACCATTGCATACACTAGCAAGATTTTGCTGAAAGGACCCAAATATAGCTGTCTCTTGTGAGACTATGCCGGGGCCTAGCAAACACAGGAGTGGATGCTCACAGTCAGCTATTGGATGTATCACAGGCTCCCAATGGAGAAGCTAGAGAAAGTACCCAAGGAGCTAAAGGGATCTGCAACCCTATTGTTGGAACAACATGATGTACTAACCAGTACCCCGGAGCTCTTGTCTCTAGCTGCATATGTATCGAAAGATGGCCTAGTCGGCCATCACTGGAAAGAGAGGCCCGTTGGACTTGCAAACATTATATGCCCCAATATAGGGGAATGCCAGGGCCAAAAGAATGGGAATGGGTGGGTAGGGAAGTGGGGGGCGGTATGGGGGACTTTTGGGATAGCATTGGAAATGTAATTAAGGAAAATATGTAATAAAAAATATTAAAAATTAAAAAAAAAGAAAAAAAAGAAAAAAAAAGAAATGGTAACTTCGAGGGAAGGCAGGGAGCTGCTTCATAATGTACATCTGATGTTTCTCCATATGTGTGTTGCTCACAGCAGACACAGATCTGACAATAACTCCGTGGCATGTGCAGAATTAACACTGTGCACGGAAACCTTTTGGGTTGGAGGACAACACAAACCCTTCGTTTTTATACAGATAGCTTAAATCCTACTCGAATAAATAAACATTATATATATTTCTTTCCTAGCTGTAGGAGTAGCCCTGAAAGGTAGCTTTATTTGGTAAACCATCATTTTTGCCAGTTGAAGACATCTGGTCAGGTGTATTTTAATAACCCGATAGCTGCACTGATTTTTCTCTGAGTGAATAATTCACACCAGCAGATATTGAGTCAGTTTAAATCAGGTAATAATAGATGAGGTACAGGAAAGTGTGTTTATCAAATTTTGAAACTTTGTCAATCACACAATTTTGGAAAGAATTCCAAATCATGACTTTAACTTCTTCATTTCATCATTGGGCCATTCATACAGATGCACTTACACACACACACACACACACACACACACACACACACACACACACCACACCCGCGCGCAGCATCAATATCATTTTTTTTGCCTCATAAGTGAAGGGCAGTTCTTGTTTTAGGGAGATGACATTTAGAGGTACTAAAATAGTGATTAGCATTAATTACATATACTATATTTACAAGCTGAGCTTTTAAGCCGAGTGAAGATGTCATTTCCATTATAATTTTTATCACAGAAACCTCATGCATTTAGCATCAAGCAGATTCACATTATTTGGTATTCATTGCACACATCCTATGTGACCTACCCCTAACCATTAATGAGAGGGAGTGTTGCTCATTTCTGACCACTCAGGTGAATCCTATTAATTGTGAATAATTCAGGCAGCAGCACAGAAATTCTGAGTTCTGCTGATGCCGAGCTGACTAAAAAGCCCAGCAAAGTCTCTTTTGCTTCTGTGGGATGTTGAAGCCTCCAGGCTATGATGCTTCCAGCTGTTTAAACAGTTTTCTCTTCTCTGCATCCACTTTCAAAACCCTGTGTTTTGAAATTGAAATATTAAATTAGCTTGCCACCATGCAAGCTAATTTAATATTAAACAGAATGATGGTACTCAATCATAGAAGGCAGTTACTCCATAAAAGGCAAATTGCTAGTCATGGTAACCGATCTATCTATCATCTCAATCACCTGTAATATGGAGGCAGGAGGATCAGAAGTTCAAGGCCAGCCTTTGCTACATGGGATTCTACAGGCAAACATGGGATAAGGAAGATTTAGTCTCAAAAGCAAAAGTAACAAGTAAAATCCCCTAAGCATAGCAAAGCAGGAAACTGTTACAAAAGCAAGTGCAGATGAAGTACTTCAGCAATGGCAAAATATCAGCCAAATGTAACCTAAGAATGCTTCTCTCAGGTTCTCCCCTACCCCAATTTCTTGCTAAACCTACGACAAAGCAAAAGTTGAGATCACAGAATGCACATCAAGTTTATTGTAAGTTGTTAATTTTGCACTATGCTGCTTAATTCCATGGTTTTATTTCCTCTTGGAATAGAACACCTGAACGAACCCGGCAAATTTAGTTCTAATGAGAACAGTAAAAAATTATGTGGATCAGAGGCAGCGTGCTGAAGTCTGAGTCTTGAGGCATGTTTGCCAAAACGGTCTTGAAGAACTCCTTCTGTGTAAAAGCCATTACTTAATGTTGTTACAGTGGTGGTTATTTAGATGGTGGGTGTCAATCTCACTGAGTGTTTGCAAAATTATATTATTTCCATTATGGTAATGTCATTGTCTTACTAGCAGAAATCACACCCCCATCAAGCTGGCCAATTCCATACCCCGTGTTGCCAGTGATAAAGTGAACCTAGGATTTCAAATGTATTTTGTCCACAAGGGAAAGGCAGAAGGATTACTAGGGGTGATAGATAAACCTATCCTATATAGCAAATTCTGTCAGCCAAGTATATAGCAAGACTTTGTTTCAACACTAACAGCAACAAGAATTAAATATACATATGTGTCACATGTGTTCACATATATAATGTCCAAGTTGTGCAGAATCGCCATCAGTTGCTAAAGTATGCAGGCCTTCCAAGAACATACTGATGAAATTTGAAAAATTCTAAAAGCAAGCCAGACAACCTGAATCTGACCTCTAACATCCAGGTTTTAAAGATGATGCAGTGGATCACAGCTGTTAATTCTGGTTTTCCTACAGTGAGAGCAAAAGGGAAGACAGGAGAATTGGAGGCCAGATAGTCTGGGGCTTGCTGCTCAGCTACACAAACAAGAGCCACCCTGCCTCAGCATGGGGAGAATGCAAGAGCACACACTCTGAAAAGTTACTCTCTGAGTAGTTTCTCATGCCTAAGATACGAGAGAAAGAGAGAGAGAGAGAGAGAGAGAGAGACAGAGACAGAGAGAGACAGAGACAGACAGACAGAGATAGAGACAGAAATACTCAGACACAGATGTACACACATTTATGCATACACACATACTCAATTTTAAATTTTTTAAAATGAATTCTAAAAGTATTGTATGAATCACAATTCCACAGAAAGGTCATAACAAAAAGTGAGTGTTTAAATATGTGACTTAACACACCATATAAGCCCTGCTTAAGCTGCCTCTGCAGTGAGCCATTCATTAAACAAACCTATGTCACATGAATAGATTCCATTAGGCTCTGCCTAAGAAATGACAAGAATCAGTAAGATGCTCTCAGTCCCTGCCTTGGGAAGGACAGTTCACAACCAGGAAAAAAATGCTGGTTTTATATATGTGTGGATGTATGTACATGAGTATGTACATTTAATTATTGTAGGTATCGGGGTGTCTTCAGAGCACTACTAATGAACATTTAAGAACTATGTTCTTAACAACTTTCCGCGTACACAACAGACCGTTTTAACAATAGTCACTCTGCCTTTTTGTCTAGGATTTATCTGTAAAAATAAGAATTCAGTTTCCTGAACAACTGAAGATTCAGTGTTCAATAATATATTGACAAAGCTTATTTAGAAGAGGTACTTTTATTTTTAAAATTAATCATCATAAGGATTATATATATTTTAATATACTACACTTCAAAAATAATACAAAAAAAATCATACATTATCAGGTTTGAAAATGGGTAGACAGATAACAAAATCTTCCTTTATACCTCCACCGATATAATTCAATGTGTATGCTTTCTGTTTATAAGTTAGGTCTGAATGATATAGGATGGAGTAGTCAAATCTAAAGACAGACCACAGAATCCCTGTTTGCATTCTTATTTTCATTTATTTTTTAAAAAACATTATTTTACTACTTCTTGCAGAAAAGCAAAAAAAAAAAAAAAAAAAAAACCATGCTTCTTAAAAAAAAAAAAAAAAAACCAGTAGTCACTCTGTACTTATTTTATCATCTAGCTTGATTGTTGTATCATTTTTTAAAAAATGCATTTTGTCTATTAAAAATGGTAACTGTCAAAAATGAAGTGGGAAAAGAGTGTACCCATGCAGAGCAGACCAACCTTCCACTGCTCTCAGAACCATTAAGGCTGTGCTGTAGAGCAATGGACAGCTCTTTGTTTTATTTTGTTTGCTTGCTTTTAACTTTTTAAACTTGAAGTTTCAAAAGCTAACTTTTTCTGTGAACATTTAAAATATTTATTATTGTTGATGAGGGTGGTGGTGGTGATGGTGATAAGTGTGTGTGTGTGTGTGTGTGTGTGTGCATGGCATGTGTATTCAGATGCCCACACAGGCCAGAAGAGCATATCAAATCACCTGGCCTTTCAGGTGGCCACTGAAAGAATCCAGGGTTTAGTCTATGGATTCCTAGGAGGCCGTTGCACGATCTAAAAGGTCCACCATACTCCTTAACCAATCAGTGCCAAAGGAAGACATTCTCTACTGAAAAATCAGCTTTACTTGAGTTATACCCTCAATCTCCACCATTCAATGTAGTATTAAGCCCAGCTAGGCCTTTTCTCAACCACAGCAAGGCATTATATTTTTAAAAAATTATCTTTCAAATTTAATGTAACTGAAATCAGAAGAAAGCTCTTAAATAAAGTTTATCCTGGTGATTCTATTTCTCTTTGGCAAGTATTTTAAAAGTCTTATTTTATGCTTGAGCTTTTGTGAAGTGTCAGCCTTATTGTGCGTGTTGTGCATATTTGTGTTGGGCTAGGGAATTCATTGCCTGGTTGGAAGGTTTGACTTTTTTATTGTGGCATGGCATGATTGCTTATCTTTCTCCCATACCTCAAGCATGTTCACGCTGTCTCCATTTCCTAACAGCATCCTGGGCTGTGGTCCACTCCCATGGCAGATGACACGCTTGGTTTGTTTCCTGCTGTAGCTCTCCTCTACTTCTTACTCTCTGCTTCATAATGGCTGTCCTGCGCTGTGCTCAAAGTCTTTTCTTGATTCACGTCCCTAGGTAGTTCTTTCCAGCCTCCCCTTGTACCTACCAATGTCTTTCTGTCAAACTTAGTGGAGCCTGCTACTTTAAAGAATCTTACTATGTACACCAAAGACTGAGAGATGAGAAGATGTTATCTGTGTATATTTGGATTATAGTATATTCTAAATTTTACTCCCCTCAATTAACCTCAGTAAAATTTATTGAGGAGTAAAGATTACTTGGATTTATGGCATCCAATTTGAAGCCAAAGGCAGAAACCATAAAGGAATGCTTCTTACCCGCTTGGTAGCTACCTCAGTCACAGGCTCATGTTTAGTTCAGGACCACCAGTGTAGGAATGGGGACTCCTAGAGTGGACTGGGATAACCTACATCAATAACCAAGACAATCCCTACAAACATGCCCCCATGTCAATCTAATCTACACAATCCCTCAATAGAGGCTTCTCCTCTCAGATGATCCTAGACCATTGTCAAGTTGACAGTTAAAGTAGGGCATACCTGAATATTTGTGCTTTAAAATACCATCTGTCTTTTATCAAGTAAATCATCTAATTTCAGCTTAGATGTTTCCATACAAAACTACTTTAAAATGATTTTTAATAGTGTTTATACTGTCTGTTACTCGTTTGGATGCGTAGTTACTTTCTGGAATATTCTCAAGCCTTTCTTAACCCCAAGCAATCACTTCCACATCAAACTCAGGACTATAGTATCCTCTCACCCCTGTCAACCTCTCTGGTATTTGAGCCATCACCCAAGACTTATGCAATTCTGTTTTTCATCTGTTCATTAGGAGGTCTTAGCATTTACATAAGTCATTTGAAAACCCACAAAGACCAACTGAGGTATTGTAGCTGGTATCCCTCACCATGTTCCATGATGCTTTCAGGTCAACCGATGGCTCCCAGAGCATATGGTAAGGGACTCTCACATCGATTCAGGTTTCAACTCATCAGAAAAGGCTTGTGTATGCATCTTGGTTTTCCATTCTGACATGAGAACTCATGCCTGCCTGCCCGTCCTCATCCCAGTGTAGAACTTGAATCACCTTCTCTCTCCATTCATTTTTCTCATGTTTTTCCTCTTTTTTTTTTCCATGCATTGAATTTTAGGACTGTGTTGCTGTCTGTTCTCTAAATTCTTAAGTGAATGTGTTTGCTATGAAGTGCTTTTTGCTGTTTCCAGTGAGATGTTTTTATCTGATGATTGTTTTCCATGACATTCTACCCTTGCTGACACAAACCTGTCTCTGTGAAGTGAAGCCAGAGCTCCCCTTTATGTCATGAACAAGAAGCCAATGGTCCCACATTTGTGTGTGTCATAAAATTAATTAAGCAGAAGATTGCCCTGTGAGTCTTTGCCCTCTCATTTTTCCCTCTGTGAAGGTCTCCCCCTACCTTCTACAGCTGCTGACATTTCTGGCAGGTGCATCCTTGCTCACAGAACCTCACTGCAAAGGCTGGGACTTCTTCATGTACCAGTGAGGACAGAAGGATGCATGCTGTCAATCTCCCTTCCCTAGTGGCTTACTGGCATAATCTCTAAATTGTCTAAACATTAGACAGCTGAGCACCACACGCTTCAGGAAGCATTAATTCATTTCTCCCTCTGCTCCTTGAGTTTGTGTGCCTGGAGAAGTCACTGTGTAAGCTGTCAGAGCTAGAGGCCCAGGAACACGCATAAAGTATGGTCATGACTGTTGGATAAATGTGGTTCGAGAGAAATGACAGACTCATAGGGAAAATAAAAGAGCTGTTCCTGACTCGGATCAAACACCTCCTTGGTCAGCTGCTTCCTCCTTCTCCCAGGAAGGTTACATCAAATTTAAATAGGTCAGTGCCTATTTTGTTGAAAAATAACCCCAAACTTCATTTTGAAGTGAGCATACTTGTTAGTTTCTCCTGAGAACCTCACCATTCTTCTTGATGGGAGCAAACAGAACCTTTGAATCCCTCCCTGGTGACACCTTGATCCTTTCCTCTGAGGTTCTGTTGCTCTGAACCCTGGGGAAACAAGGGTAAAAGCTGAGGCTCTGGCTGGATAGGGGGCATAGAAGTTGACCCTTGACCCTTGACCCCTGGAAGCAATAACTCAACCATGAGGCTGGTTTAAGTACATGGTACCTGTAGAGCCTGGAAAAAACTCTGCCTTGGGTAAGAGCTGATGCCTGGTTGGGTATCTGGGGTCTGCAGCTTCTGGGAACAGGGAAATGCAAGTGCTGGGGAAGTGACTTTCTCTGTTTAATAAGGTTTGGGGATCCTCCCCCAGGGCATCCTGATGCTGGGAACCTAGAGTTTTTGTTGTAAAAGTGGATCCATTGTGTGTATTTAGTAGAGAGGTAACTTTATCAGGGGGTAGCACAACACAGCCCTTTTCAACACGACAGTGCTGTACATGGACTTTATGAGTTCCTATTTCTACCACTCTTCTTCACCCTTACTCCTTCCAAGCCCCCAACACCAGGTAGAAGAGGAAAGAGTGGAGAGAAAAGGGGCATTGATCCCAAGTTAGACTACTTCCTGCTAATTAGGGGCATTGAGTTTCTTGGGGGCAATTTTGATCTTCAGATCAGGGTATCTCTAACCAGTAACCAAGCAGCAAGCAGCAAGCAGCAAGCAGCAAGCAGCAAGCAGCAAGCAGCAAGCAGCAAGCAGCAAGCAGCAAGCAGCAACCAGCAACCAGCAACCAGCAACCAGCAACCAGCAACCAGCAACCAGCAACCAGCAACCAGCAACCAGCAACCAGCAACCAGCAGGAGGAACAGCAGTGGCTCTCTCTGGGCTCTTGCAATTATATACCCTCCCAAGAGTCTCCAGAATTCCAAATATCATACATTTGTAGAAACCATCTGCAGCTTATGAAATTACATTCCTGCAGAGCATGAGGCGAATCAGAGTCAGCTGCTGTGGACAATCTGAAGCAGCCCCATATCCCATACCTGGGATTAAAACAAAACATATTCACATAACCTTTCTGTTTAAAGAAACCAAAATTCTCACTACACAGTGCCATAAGCAAGGATCGGTGTTATCTCAGAGGACAAGGACACCTAGGAACCTGGGTACCTGGAGTTCGAACCCTGGGACTCACACCGAGGAAAGAGAAAACAGACTCTTGCTGTCCTCTGGCCTCCACATGATACAGAGGCATGCATACTAACACACACACACACACACACACACACACACACACACACATACACACACAATCATTTTAAAAACTGTCTTCCTGAAGGTTAAGTTCTTGGGATCAAGTGTTCTCTTTTTCTCATTTGTTGGCATCCAAGTTTTGTGAGAGAACTGAAATTGCACAATTTGCACAATGAGACAAAGCCTGAAAGTTACAGGATTTACCTTGCCTCTGTTGCTTTATGACACACAGACTTCATAGACTTTGCTTAAAACAAAACAAAGTGAAAAATACCAAAATACAAAACAAAACAAAAACAAAAGAGCTTTCTTTTGGCTTCTGGTTGGGGAAGTAGAGCCACAAGGGACCACATTCAATGCCTGGCTTCCTTCTTAGCCTACGGTGTTGCACTGATGGCCTTATCTGCTCCCAGTCACCCCAGGCTCTGACCTCTGAATGCAGCTGGTTCCATCATTCTCTTAATACCTCACAGTGGGGAGCCAGCATAAGTCTTGGGGTCAGAATCCACATCTGATATGCACAAAGGGTCATAGCCATCTTTGATCTTTAGCACACTACACAGACAATCCATATCAAGTATCTAGACATCTCCAACTACCTTTGTTCCTGTCCCATAGCAAGGAAACTTGGGTCCTGAAAGAAGGACACATGCTTTCTCCAAGGATTCCAGCTTATGGGCAATGGTAACTAGACATCTAGGCAAATTTTCCTGAATACAAAGCCTTACCTCCTTATGAGAGCATAGCAGCCAAACTAGAAGTCACCTGATGTTCCCCAGGACTGAGGTAAGCCACACATGCCCAAAGACTTTTTTCTCCATATCGAGTAGCCAGGAAATTCAGCCATACAATGGAAACATTTGGAGAAAGCCAGCCTGATGGTGAGTGAGGCTGGAGGGGCCGGCAGCACTCTCTGTTCACACAGCAGCCAATACCAGCCTGGCCATCTGCAAAGCAGCTTAGTATCCTTGGGTACTGCTCCTGGCACACACCCCTTTGGGAGCTCTTTTCCATGATACACTCTCCAGGGATGGTCTCAGAATAGCAATGTGGTGACTAGTCTATGCTGTGTGTATGTGTGTGTGCCCATGCTGGCCACCCAGGAACCATGGAAAATATGAGAAAGAGATTGTGAGACAGGTGTGATAGGTGTAAGCACAACCATGCAGAAGAGTCCCTGAACTTTGGTGCAAAGAGAGAGAAGCTTTGTTTTGTGAAGGGAAACGATTGCAGAAAGACGCCATTACAGAGAAATAAGGAGAAAGGAAAGAACAAAAAACTCAGAGTGGGGGAGAAAGAAACCCTTCAGGTACACAGGGAAAAGAAAGTACAATCAGATTTCCCCCAGCCTCTGCTCACTTGCTTGGAGGCACAGCTGCCTGAGGCACAGCTGCCCACAGATGTGCATGCAGGCAGATGTGAGCAGAGCTGTATCCCGGAGTCCAGGAATCACCTGAATCCCTGTCAATTGCCACAGAAATGCTTTTGCAGCATCTCAGGCTCATTCTAGCTAAGAGCACATCCAATGGGGGCGGCGGGGGTGCTGGTAGCTTCATCTGCACACTGGACTTTCACGGTTTCTTTCTTTTTCATCTACATTGCCTCACTCTCCCACCCCCACTGGAGTTGTTATTTTAAACACCTTGCAAATAAAAGCTTAAGAATGACCTGCGGTCTTTCTAATCTTTCATAGCAAATGTTACTTTTTCTCAGCCATGGTTATAAATTATGTGTAAAATTAGTATTTAGAATGTGTAGATTGGAGAATTCCAGTTTCTGAGTGGAGACACAAAACTGTGCCCCCTCCTCCCCACACTGAGAATAAAGATGTGGGGAAACAGAAAGCACTAGCAGGTTTTCTTTCACCCAACAGAATAATGAGGTGTTTTTTTGTTTTTTTGTTTTTTTTTTATCAGAAACAATAATCATCTGAAGACAGACTCCTCCGGTGGTGCGTGCTGCTTGACCTCAACTACAGCAAAGCTGGGAGATCACTGATATAGTTGGCCACAGCCCAGTTTCTAACTTGAACACTGCGAAGGCCCTTGTGTTGAAAGTCTGTCCCCAGCTTCAGACACAAGTGCGAGGTCCTGGAGCCTTTGGTGGGTGGGGTCAGTGTCTGAGGAGACTTCTAGTGGCTCCGAGCACTCTGCAAGTATGAGTACTTGAGTTTCAATTTCCAGGACCCCTGTAAAAAGCCAGGCATGACTGCATGTGCCTGTAACCCCAGCCTTGGAGGGTGGATCTCCAGTGATCCTCTGTCTGCTACTTCAGAGCTTGACTACAAAGTTCAGCTACAATGAGAGACCCCTTTCAAAGCAGTTAAGCAGAGAACAATAGGGGAAGAAAACTAGTGTTCTGCTCTGGCCTCTGCATATGAGTACCTAGGTGTGTATACCCATACATCTACAGGCAACATATACACAAACACACATGACACACACATGACACACACACACAAACACAGAGTCACACACATTCATACATACACACACATTCATACACACACACTCATTCACACACACCTACACTCTCTCACACACACAAATATACATATACACACATATATACATACACTCACACACACTCATAACACTCTCACACATATACTCATATACACACTCACACACACTCATACACATACAAACACACATACACACACACACACACACACACACACACATACACACACTTTAAAAACCATAAAGACTTAACCAGAAACAAAAACTATTCAAAAATGACACCAGCTACAACAAGCAAAAGAAATAGAGTTTCAACAAACATCATTTTCTAGTTGGACTTGTGAATTGCACTAAAAGCCTAGAAAATGTGCTCCCTCGTGCCAGTGAAGTAAGGACCTGGAATTTCCTCCATCACTCAGAAGACTCCATTTGCCTTTTAATTCTCAAATACCATCAAATTATGATGTAAAGAACTACAAAATAAGCCTATGGGTCTAGAGAGGCAGCTAAGTGGCCAAGGGCACCGTTTGCCCTTGCAGAGTGCCTGGGTTCCATTCCCAGACACCACATGGTGTCTTACTGCCATGGGTAACTCCAGTTCTGGATAAGAAAGTGAGGGGTGGAGTGAGGGTGGGGATAGGGGTTGGGAGGCGGAGTGTCTGCTGCCCATTTCCGGCTGCCACAGGCACTGCACACATGTGGTGCACAGACAGATATGCAGGCAAAACACCCACACACATAAAACAAAATTAATAAGTCTTAAAAAAATTAAAACTAAGACTTTGATACAAAAACAAAGAATCTAGCAAAACAATTAAAAGGAGGAAATAAATAAAATGTTAAAACATGTTTTAAGGGCATTTGAGAAACTAAGTATTTTTTCAAATAAAAATGTTAAATGAGCATGTTAGCCTAGAAATAAAACAGATTAGTGGGCCACAGAACATAAAACCATCACCCATGGAGTTATTTTGTCAACTGTCAGACCTGCACAAGCCGACCTGTCCCAGTTGGAGTCTGGCTGTAAGCAAGCACACCAGGTTGATTCACAGGGAGAAAAGGCAGGACATCCAGTCTGTACGCAAGGCAATTCTCCTTCTTTGTCATTTCTATGTGTTTCTGTTTCTTTGTTTTCTGTAATTCAAGTTTATCATTAATAGCCATTGGTATTGTTTATTTAAAATTTTCACTCCGGCAACAGGGAGTCTTACTATATCTACCTTAAAGCATTTCTCAGAGACAGGCAGCTCTCTGTGAGTTCAAGGCCAGTCTGGTCTACAGAGCAAATTCCAGGACAGCCAGGGCTACCCAGAGAAACCCTGTACTAAGGAAACACACACACACACACACACACACACACACACACACACACACACACTCCTTTTGGCATTCCTTCAATTGTTGCATTTTCACTAATATTGTATCACTATTCAATATTTTGTATTATGCACTAATGTTTCAAAATAGCTGGGGACAAAGTTAATTTTAGTTTAACACATTGTGGGTTTTCAGACTTTTCCTATGAGAGGATATGGTATGTCTTGTTTAGATAGTAAAAGACGATTATTACCTTGAAATGATCCTGAATTAACTCTAGTTATTAGTTTAAATTTCACTTGCAGTCATATTAAGTTAATAATTACTATTTAATTTGATTATAATTAAATTAATGCTGTTAATTAAATTCTTATTAGGATATATACATATATATGTATATATTCTAATTTCCTTTGCTATCCAAGGCAATAAAAGAATGCAGGAGAATTATACAAAGTTTATAGATACAAAATTTAAGTGTCTGAAGGGATGGCTTGACCTGTTGCTGTCCCAAAGCAAACTGAGTTTGCTTCCCAGCACCAGTGTCAGGCTGCTCATACCACCTGCCACAGTAGCTCCGAAGGCTCCCACAACTCTTCTGGCCTCTACAGGAATCCATACACCTCTCTCTCTCTCTCTCTCTCTGTCTCTCTCTCTCTCTGCCTCTCTCTCTCTCTCTCTCTCTCTCTCTCTCTCTCTCTCTCTCACTCTCTGTCTCTGTCTCTGTCTCTCTCTCTGTCTCTCTCTCTCTCTCTCACACACACACACACACACACACACAAATAAAAGTTAAGATAATTTTAAAAATTTAAGCATTTATCTTTATAACAAGACAAGAACAGAATATGTCCACACAGAATGTGTCACACAGGTTGATACATGGGCTGTCAGAAGTCTTACCATATACTTGTATGTGTCTGTATTCACACACAGCTACCTGTTCATATTATTTGTATAAATGGTGAGAGCCTTTACTATGTCACTCTCTTTTCACTGAAAATGTAATAAATTGTTCCAGAACACTCACCTCAGAGGCCCAGCATGATGGCAAACCACGATGGCTGGTAATGTGCCTGTGCACGACCTTCCTCTTGGTCATAACCTTCTTCTTGATGACCTTCTTCTTGGTGATAAGAAAGCCTGTGTCTTCTCGAGGGCCAAGGAGGAGTGAATGACATGTTTCACAAACCAGCTGCATTACCTTGCTCAGAGCATTTTTCTGGAGCAATGGCATCAGGAAACAATCTCTTGCCTCTTCCTCTGGAGATGATACATCCACTGTGGTGTCACAGTGCTCCACTGTGGTGTCACAGTGCTCCACTGTGGTGTCACAGTGCTCCAATGTGGTGTCACAGTGCTCCAATGTGATGCCACAGTGCTCCACTGTGGAGGTGTGCTCGTTTTTTATCTCTCTTGCAGAAGCAATTGTTCCCTCCTTGTAAACTGAGATGCTGAGAAGGGTGTGGTGAAATAAACAAATGGTTTTCCTTTGTATCTCTAGGATGACTTCCATGTATTCACACCTGTCCTTTTCTTCTTAGTATCCTCTTTCTAAAAATATGTAATAATTTTCATTTCATGTGTATAAGTGTTTGTCTGCATGTCTGTTTCTTGTGTACTATTGGTGTGTAATGCAGGGAAAGGCAGAGGAGGCCATTGAATCCCCCCAGGACTGGCATTACAGATGTTTGTGGAACACTATGGGTGCTAGGAACCAAGCCTGGGTCCTCTTCAAGAGAAGCCAGTGTTCCTAATCACTGAGTGATCACTCAAGTCCTTTCTTATTCTTTTTAAGAAAATTGAATAATGAGAGTTAAAGAGGTAAAGGTAATATTTCTTTCCCTCCCCTCACCTCCTTCCCTCCAGTCCTTTCTGTATCCTTGCTTAGATTTCCAGGTAACCCTCCCACAGTTACTTGGTTACTACTGGGATAACTTCAGGCAGGACTGTGTAAATTCTACTGTTGCTGAGAGAGATTCAATGAGAAAACTTGAGCCCTGCCCCCCACCCCCAGACTCTCAAACTGTTGAAACAAGAGTCTCCAGAAAACTGGAATGTCCCCAGGAATCAATGGCTGAAGACCTCAAATGACCTTCTATTTTCCCTGGCTCTTGTATTTTTACATTGGATGTTGGGGACTGGTGGCTATGTCTAGCTTTTTGGGATGTCAGAGTTCAGACTTGAGTTTTAAAATCTCCAGTAACACAAGCAGTCATCAGGACCTATGGAGGATGGAGGGAGGCAGGAACCCACCAGTTTCTGCACCATCAAGGAGTGGGAAAGCCTGGAAACCCATTTGATTAATAGCAAGCTGCTTTCCTGTAGCCTTTCTTAAAGACATGAAACAAGTCGGATTAAAACACAATAGGTTTCCAGTCCACAAGCTCTTCTCTCCCAGGCAGCACTGAGACTTCACTGTGAAGCTGTGGAGAGCTCCTTAGGCAATCTTCACTTCTGAGAATCTCCTTCTGGTTTCCAACAATTCCATCTGAAAGCAGCTTTGCTCTTTACAGCAATTAATTCTGTGAACAAATCCTCTGTTAAATTACCCTTAGATAATATTTACAAACTATGATGATTGTTCTCCTATAACTAAGTCTTTGTTATTTATTTGGCTTTGTGCTGTTGTTTTTGTTACAAAACACTTTGTTTTTCCACGTAGGAGGTCCAGCTTCCCATTGTTGAAGTCAGAGACCAGCAGGATGGAATTAAATGCATTCCCTGTATGCTGGTGGGCTAGTTGTGAAAGATGACTAGGGATTCTGATTGGCTGAAATGTTTGTGAGCCTTGCCATTTAAATAGCTATCCTTAAAAATGCCATGTGTCTTCAGAAGATGCACATCAAGTAATGTTCTTATAAATGGCAATGATTTGTTTGTTAGCCACGAGTCCTCAAAAACTATTGCCTGGTTATGGAAAGAAATTGAGCTGGATTCTTTCACAGAGAACATCTTTTAATTAAGGCACAAAAGTGCTAAGAATTTGGCACACCCTTCTGTGTCCACTATGTGTCGGTTTATATTTGTCTCTCCACAGCATTTACTCAGCTCTTTCAGAGGGAAATCTAGAATTTCCCCCCACAGCAAGTTTAGTTTCTTCTCTCTTTACTCCGTTTGCCATTTGATGCCCTCAGGGTTGGTGGAGGGCAAGGCACAGACAGCATGGGAAAACAACTGAAAACCCATTTGTCCATTCAACATGGTCTTTAAGCATACACAGATACAGGGATGAGGAGCTATGATGTCATTGTCTCATCCCTGTCCTAGACGTTGACTTTCAGGGGCTGTTTGAGCCCCAGACATATCTAGTAAACATTATATAGCTTCTGAGGATGTCAAAGGCTTCTTCCCCAAACCCACCTTGTCTTGCAACCCCATGCAAAAGCTCAACATAGACTCTGAGTCAAAATCACATAGAGTAGGGGAACGGATTCAGAGGCCATGCTCTTGGCTCCCACAGTCAATGGGGAAAGGAAGTTGGGATACACTGTGGAAGGGCTACTGTTGTCAGTGTCCTGCAGGGGAATTAGCATACTACAGAATCAGTAACTCAGTGTATGGCTGAAACTTCAGAATAGCAAATGTGTTAGAGGGTTCCAAAGCCAAGGGAAACTTAAACAACAGACAGAACGTGGTCTCTGCCCACCCACAGGGTCATCTGAATTCTGTCCACCAAGAGGCAAGTGTGGGAAGGTGCAGGAGTCCACTGTCACTCTGATGCTCAATATGGAGCTCTGGAGGCTCAAATGAAGTAGGTTTGACATTTGACTTCACCACGGTGAACACTTGTACTGTAGGTAGGAGGTAAAGTAGAAACTTCTAGTTTCTTTGGAAAGTTAGTTATGTTAAATGTTGGTTTGCTGGGACACACATGTAAAAGAATGTCATACTGAAGTAAACATATGAAAGACTGTTTTCCTGAAGCAAACACAGTTGTTTTGATATAGCAGACATGTGAAAGGACACTTGATGAAGGAGTATAACTATGACGCCACAGACAGTGGGAGACGAGCAATGATTATTGGTTTGGTTTGCTCTGCCTGCCTCACTATTCTTTGCTATAGACTCGCATGCATTGGTTTGCCTTGAATAGTGTTGTTGAGCTCAATTTCTAGTAATGATGCCATTGAGCCTGCCTAAGAACGGCTTGTGAGTCTCCTGCAGCAGCTTCCCACTTCCACAGCCTCACCTCAGGCTGATTGGTGAGCTTTGTGATTCCTTCAGGATTCAACTACAGCTGCCTGGTGTCAACTTGCTGAGAGGACTAGACTGCGGCTGCTGGTTCTTGCCTGGTATCTGCCTGCATAGAGGACTGGTCTGCAGCTGCTGAGTTGTATTTGGTGTTTGCTATGGGAATGAACTGCTGCTAAAGAAGATCAAGCTTGCCCCCAAAGGACTATTGCTGAACAGGTTCACTTCTCTCATATTCTAATAACTTTTCCTTCCACTACCTCTGCTGGGTGGAGGGCTAGAGGAAAGGTTGAACCCTTATTAGACGTAGGTTGTAAAAAGTTTATGCCTACAATGAGTTACACAGACATACAGGCAAGCAGCACGCTCATATATATATAATAAATACCCTTTGAAACCTTTAAGAACAAACATTTCCCACCTCAGTTTTAGAATCTAATGAAGATCAACTATTACTCATGTCCATAGAAGGTGGTAGAAAAGCATTTGATGATATCTAAATGAACAGATTGATTCACAGCCTCTGTTGTTACTCAGATGAAGTCTCTGTACCTTACAGAAACATAATACCATTGGTTCTTATTTCTTCCATCAAAACCTGCAGATGACCAATGCTATGCCACAAATTTCTATGGATCAAAACTCTTTTCTACAGGAAGAAGGCAGGAGGCTCATGAGATTTAGGAAGTAACAACTAACAAGTCTCAGGAAGTTCGCTAAATTAAGAAGATTCACAAGGTTCATCATCAAGCTTTAGAAGCAGCAATATCTGCCATAGAGAGGTGGCTTTCAAACCCATGGAGCTGAGGGCAATTTGTGAGAGAGCTCTGGGGGTTTAGCTTCCATGAGTTCATATGAACTGGTGTGGGATCTTCAGAGACAGCTGCTGCCTTTGTGTAGTCCATGCTCCTGGGAGTCACCTCTACATGTGCTCTTGGGATTAACACTTCAGTAAACCCACGTGTTTGTCAAGGTAGTCCTTAGTAGAGTTATGAATTTAGTTGGGTGTTAGTGCTCTATCTGTTAGTGGGAAAAGCCAGATTTCAGCTCCCTAAAGAACATTATAGAGGAACATTCCCTGATAGTTTGAATGGGTAAATAAAGATGGCAGAAGCAAATTGTTGGGTGAGAATATAGAAGCGGGTTTTCTGGGTCCCAGGAGGAAGAGGATGAGATGAGATTGAGAAAAGGCTTTTTCAGACAGGCTGTGGAGAGAAGAATATGGACACCATGTAAACCTGGGTGCTATTAGACCCAGTGCAGCCTCTGCCACTGGATGAATTCTAATGTAGAATAGCTGATGAGTTTAGGACAATAGATTCTGGGCTCAGGGGTTATATTATTTGGCTGATTTTAAAATATTGAGATTGTTTGGTGTTTACCATTTGAGATGATTCAGATAGGCTTTATCATGGAGCGGTCATTGGAGGCCTGCAGAGCGCTTGGTCAGTGGAATGAGAGCGGTACCTGCAGGTGTTCTCAGGAGGGCTGGATGTTGGGTGACTTAGCAAACAGTTGTGGTTAGCTGGATAAGACAACTGTTTCTGGCAGTGACCAAGAGGAAAGCAGAGACTGGGAGAGCTAGCTGTGGGAGCTGAGTGTGAGCCCTCTGCAGTTAGAGGCTGGTGAAGCTAGCTGCTAGAGATTGAGAGAGCTCTCAAGAAAGAGCAAGCTTGGATTATAAAATCACACCTAACAGAGCATGGAAGCAACACACAGCGAAACCATGTTACAGCATTATGGAGGCAAGTTTTATCATAGTTTCTCCAGGGTTACAGTTTCCATGCTACTTGTAACTGGTCTCATCTTTTCCTTTTAATAATTTGTGAGGATTTGCTGGACTTTTCTTATTACTTCACATTTATCTTTATAAAACTTTTAAGAGACATAGAATTCAAGGTTCCCAGGGGTTAAAAAAGAAAGAAAAGAAAAGAAACCAAAATGTTGAAAGTCACTTAGCAAAGTCACTGGGCTAAAGAGACACAAGACCCTTCTCACTTAGATTGTAACTCTCTTCTCCATCAGACTATCAAGTTTCCCATGGGCTGCTAACTCGAATATGTGCTTTCTTCTTCTAATGACAAGAAGCAAAACAAAAACAAAAACAAAAACACAACAAAAATTCTCAAAACTCGTATTTTGCTGAATATAATAAATGGTTTAAAAACTCTGTAAGATTTTAATAAATTGAAAGTGGTTAAATATTATATAAACTACTAAACCTGTGTCACACATGTACCTTACACAGGATTCTTCTTTTTTTCTCTCGAAAGGTAACATATAGAGAGGATGTAAAGGTTGATTTCTGCATCATTTTTGGCACATTTTCTGAAAATTGCTCTTTATTCATAAGTTCAGAGACAGTTTCCATGCTGTGCTGTGCATAGTTTAGCAGGTGAACAATGAAACACTTCCGGGCCGCCTTTTCTCCTGAGCTGCAGAATTTCCTGACTCTTTGGTGGCTGCTCTTGCTTCCTTTGTCATTGCCCACAGCTTCCCAATGTTAGAGCATGAGGAGCAAATGTTACTATCAATGGCATAAGTATTTAAGACTTGCAGGGCTCAGAAGAGGCTCAGCAATCGAAAGTGCGTGCTACTCCACACGATAACCCAAGTTTGGATGCCAGCACCCATATACAAAGACTCAGTTGCCTTAACCCCAGTGCTGTGTATGTCAGAGGCAAGGGGACTGCTAAAACCTGCTAGGCACTGGCCTAATTCCTAGGTCAATGAAAGACCTTTTTCTCCAAGGAACACGCAGAAAGTAACAGCTTCAGTGGTAGGGAGGTGGGTCATGCATGAGAACTGGAAGCACATCCCTTAGGGCAAACATGTACTGGAAGCCCTGTGTTATATTTTTAAATTAATGGGGAATTCAGTTCATTTGACGATCTAAATTTATCTCTGATTCCAATGAGAGCTTCAGACACTTGGAAGCACAGTTCTGCGGGGCAGTGCATTACTGAGTACAACAATCCACAGGCTTTAAGACAGGTTCAGGTATCCATGCTCCACACAGAGGACTTTCTAAAACTTTGTTGAAGAAAAGACACAGACAGATTTATATATCCACTCTCCATTGCAAGAGGTTGATAATTACTTTATAATTGGTAAGATATAACTGATATTCCTCAAATGCATAGAACTTATAAATGCTTTTTTAAAAAGTAATGTATTTATTTTATTTTAAATGCATTGATGCTTTGCCTTCATGTATGCTTGAGTGAGGGTGTCGACCCCGGAATTACACTGTTGTGAGCTGTTATGTGGGTGCTAGGAATTGAATCTGGGTCCCCCTAGAAGAGCAGTAAGTGCTCTTAACTGCTGAGTCATCTCTCCAGCCCTAAGAACTTGTAAATTCTAGAAGTGCCCTACCCATCCTCCCTCTGGGCAGTTTATTCTCTGCCTCCCTTTGGGATCACTCAAAGAGACCCAGTAACTTTTTGCACATTCTTGCTTATTTTGGGGGGATTTAAGATGATTTTTGCAATGCAAAGATGTCACTTGTCATTGTTGTCTTAGTTAGGGTTTCCATTGCAGTGAAGTAACACCATGACCAAAAGCAACTAGGGAAAGAAAGTTTATTTGGCTTATACTTCCATATTACTGTGTGTCATCAAAGGAAGTCCGGGCAGGAACTCAAACAAGGGAGGAACCTGGATGCAGGAGCTGAAGTAGAGGCCTCAGAGGGGTGCTGCTTACTGGTTTGCTCCTCATGCTTGCTCAGCTTGTTCTCTTACTCAGCCTAGAACCACCAGCCCAGGAATGGCTCCACCCACAATGGGCTGGGCCCTATTGATCAATAATTAAGAAAATGCCTTACAGCTGAATCTTATGGGGCCTTTTGATTTTTGTTTTCAATTGAGATTTCCTTCTTTCAGATATCTCTAGCTTCTGTCAAGTTGATATATAACTAGCCAGGACAATCGACCCCTTCTCAACTTGACACACAAACACACCACTGTTAAGTATCACTTTTCCTCTCTTGTTCATCCCCGAGATCACACAGTAACGGCTACATCACAGTGTGAAGCAGTTTTGCAAACTTTGAGAGTCTACAGTCTTTACAGTTCAAACACTTGAAAACCTTTAACATTTTTTTCTCTTAAAAATACCTCAGTACAGGGGAACGTCAGGGCCAAGAAGTGGGAGTGGTTGGTAGGGGAGTGATGGGAGGGGAGGGTATGGGGGACTTTTAGGATAGCACTGGAAATGTAAATGAAGAAAATACCTAATAAAAATTTAAAAAAGAAAAAAATACAAAATATCAGCTGGGCAGTGGTGGTGCATGCCTTTAATCCCAGCACTTGGGAGGCAGAGGCAGAGGCAGGAGGATTTCTGAGTTCAAGGCCAGCCTGGTCTACAGAGTGAGCTCTAGGACAGCCAGGGCCACACAGAGAAACCCTGTCTCGAAAAACCAAAACCAAAACCAAATAAATAAATAAATAAATAAATAAATAAATAAATAAATAAATGCAAAATATCTTTAAATTTTTAATATTTGAACTGTGGGCTCCTATAAAATAAAAAAAAAATAAGTTAAATACATCCTTACTTCAAGACAGTAGAACAAAGACAAAGTCAAAATCAAGTCATGCAAGACAGTAGAACGAAGACAAAGTCAAAATCAAGTCAAAGTTAAACCAAACCCTAAAAGTGTCTTCTAGGCTCTTCCAAAGGGCTTGGGACTCTCTGCCCTCTGTAGGACCCTAGGCTCGGGTTGACTTCACTCCACTGCTGCTGCTGTTCTTCCTGATCATCTCATGGTACTGGCATCTCCAAAATGCTGGGCTATACTTTCACCAATGGCCTCCCCTGGCCTCTCACAGTGCCAAGCCCCAGCTGCCTATCATGACCCCTTCATGCCTTCAAAACTGTACCACTTGGGTGACTCTTACACAACCAAGTTCAGCTGCCAGTGTGAAGTACAACCTTGACCACACAAGCTCTAAAACACAGCTTCTCTGCGCTGAGTCTCAGGAAATACCTCCCAGAAAATTCGGCCTCAATGATGCTGGGTTTTGTTTTGTTTTGTTTTGTTTTGTTTTGTTTTGTTTTTCTGAAACATTGATATTTTTTCAGCTTCAGCTAACCAGTATCAATTGTTCCTGTAAAGCAAATGTTTCACTTTGGTGGTTCTGGTCTGTTGTTAACCACAGCCAATTTTTCAGACATCACAAAGTCCTTCCTACCCATGAACGGCCAGCAGTGTCTTTGCTTTCCTCTGAACTTTCACAAGCCAGGCTCCATCATCCACAATGCTCTCAACATTCTTATCTTCCAAGCTCACTTCACCACTGCAGTCCATCATTGAAGAAAGCCAGGACAAGAATTCAAACAGGGCAGAGACCTGGAGCTAACATAGAGATGATGGAGGGCTGCTCCCTATTGGCTTGCTCCTCATAGCTTGCTCAGACCAACTTCTTACAGAATTCAGGACCACCAGCCCAGGGGTGGCACCACCCACAGTGGGCCAGGCCCTCCCATTACTCACTAATTAAGAAAATATCCTACAGCCAGATCTCATGGAGACATTTTCTCAACTGAAGTTCCCTGCTTTCAAATAGCTCTAGCTTATATCAATTTGACATAAAAGAGCCAGGACAGTGGTATTGTTATTTTTGGGGAATACACCAAAGCTTGAGGCTAAAATATCAACTGACTTGTTTGTTACTCTGCTCTGTCTTTTACTGGAATGCTGGTTTAAAATCATGCATATCTTTGCAGTCTGCTCAATGCTGGGCGTTGGCTGGTATATCCACCCACATTATTGTATATATGCATTTGCAGGAGAAATTATTGCTTTAGTTAGTTTCACCAAACTATTTAAAAGATGATAATTAAATAAAAGACTTCTATATTTAAAAATTTGAGGGCAGCTCAGAGAATAATCCAGCTCTAGAGGCTGAAAGATCCAAACAGGCATTTCGTGTACTCTCCTGATATCTCTAAAGTCTGCTTCCATTATCTGTAAAATGGGTCAACAGTAAAGGGTATCCCAAAAAATTTAAATGATCATGTAGTTCAATTGAGTAATATGGGACTAAGGCCCATGGTAAAGGAATAATAAACATGGCTGTTAATTTTCCCTTTCATATCTTTATTAGTAGAGTTAAATTCTTGTTCAAGAAATTATTCAACTGGAAATCTAAAAACATTGTTTTAACAATGAAACACTAATTAGTTGTATCATACTTTAGTTTCATGAAAAACATTTTACTTTGTGTAAATCTCTTAACCTATGACATGGCTATCATTTATTTTTTTAAGACTTAGTTTTTGTTTGTGTATGTGTCTGACTCTGTGTATGTCTATGTGTATGTGATTATGTGAGTATGTGTGTGTTTGTGTCTCTGTGTGTGTTGGTGTCTGCGTGTGTGTTGGGGTGTGTGTGTGTATGTAGGTGTGTATGTGTTGGTGTCTGTGTGTGTGTTGGTGTGTGTGTGTGTTGGGGGTGTGTGTGTATGTAGGTGTGTGTGTTGGTGTCTGTGTATGTGTTGGTGTGTGTGTATGTATGTATGTGTGCCTGTGTATGTAGGTGTGTGTGTTGGTGTCTGTGTGTGTGTTGGTGTGTGTGTGTATGTATGTATGTGTGCCTGTGTATTTGTGTGTATGCCACAGTGTGCACAGATGACCACAGAGGCGAGAAGAAAGTGCCAGATTCTTTGTAGTTGGAGTCACAGTAGGCTGTAAGTCACCTGGAGTGTGCACTGGGAAGGGAACGCTGGTCCTCTTCCAAGAATAGCAAGTGCTTTTAACTCCTGAGCTATCTTCCTGGGCCTTCTATCACTTAGCCTTTTACAAAAATTACCTAAAACTGTAAATACTTAAATAACATCATCAAGTCTACAGATAAACAACAGGAGTGCACTTGAGTAGAATTGAATTGAATATACTTGAGAAGAATTATGTTTAAGCCAGGCAAGGCGTTTCTATAATCTAAGCACTTGTGAGGTAGAGGCAGGAGGGTCTCGAGTTCAAGACCAACCACAGATACACAAGTGAGATTGAGGCCACTCTGCGATACATGAGACTTTATATTTAAAATAACAAACAAAACAAAACCAAACATACACACAAATCCCAAAACTAATTTTATTTTTCCTTTTATTGGGCATTTTTAAATTTACATTTTCAAATGTTATCTCCTTTCCAGGTCCCCCCTCTAGAAACTCCCTATCCCTCCTCCCCTGCCTCTATGAGGGTGCTCCCCCACCCACCCACCTACTCCCACCTTCTGGTCCTCACATTCCCCTGCACTGGGGCATTGAACACCCTCAGGCCCAAGGGCTGTTTCTCCCACTGATATCCAACAAGGCCATCCTCTGCAACATATGCTGTCGGAGCCATGGGTGCCTCCCTCCATGTGTACTATTTGGTTGGTGGTCCAGTCCCCAGGAGCTCCAGAGGGGGGTAGTCTGGCCAGTTGAAACTGTTGCCCCACCATGGGGCTGCAAACCCCCTCAGCTCCTTCAGTCCCTTCTCCATCTAGGACCCAGTGCTCAATCCAATGGTTGGCTGTGAGAATCCACCTTTGTATTTGTCAGGTTCTGGCAGAGCCTTTCAGGAGACAGCCATTTCAGGCTCCTGTCAGCAAGCACTTCTCAGCATCCAAAATAGCATCCAGGTTTGATAACTGTATATGAGATAGATTCCCAGGTGGGGCAGTCTCTGGATGGCCTTTCTTTCAGTCTCAGCTCCACACCTTGTCTCCATATTTCCTCCTGTGAGCATTTTGTTCCCCCTTCTATGAAGCACTGAAGCATCCACACTTTGGTCTTCCTTCTTGAGCTTCATATAGTCTGTGAATTGTATCTTGGGTATTCTGAACTTTGAAGCTAATATCCACTTATAAGTGAATGCATACAGTGTGTGTCCCTTTGTGATTGGGTTACCTCACTCAGGATGATATTTTCAAGTTCCATCCACTTGCCTGCGAATTTCATGAAGTCGTTGTTTTTAATAGCTGAGTAGTACCCCATTGTGTAAATGAACCACATTTTCTGTATCCATTCCACTCTTGAGGGACATCTGTGTTGTTTTCAGCTTCTGGCTATTATAAATAAGGCTGCTATGAACATAGTAGAGCATGTGTCCTTGTTACATGTTGGAGCATCTTCTGGGTATATGCCCAAGAGTGGTATAGCAGGGTCCTCAGATAGTATTATGTCCAATTTTCTGAGGAATTATGTTTCTATGTATCTCTGCATGTGTGTGTGTGTCTGTGTGTGTGTCTGTGTGTCTGTGTGTATTGCTGACAGTGGTCACAAGAGGCCGCATGGTCCAGGAACTGAAGCCTCAGACATTTGTGAGGTGATTGACTTGAGTTCTTGCACCAGAACTTAGTTCCTCTGAAAAAGCAGCATGTGCTCTTGACCCTGAAAATCTCTCCAGCCTCAACTCTTGTTATCGTAATAAGTGGATATCAGTCTTAATGTTTTAATGGTTTTGATTAATGTACTCACATACTTAATATTTTAAGCAAATCCTGTTTTTAGGATCTATATAAAAATGATTAAAAAAATCATTTGCCGGCCAGATGTGATGACTCATGTCTGCAATCTCTGTGCTGCGACCTTGTCTCAAAATTAAATAAATAATAAATAAAATGAGACTCACTTGCTACATCTAAACTGGCACAGTTACTGAAATATCTGTGAGGAGAAAGCATTTGTCCTTCAAATGTCTTTTGAAACGATCTTAGAAATGTCTGTTCTGGAGACACTGCTAAAGAATTTGTAAAGATGTGGAGAGCCTTGGCTCTTGTGGTTTTAAGTCAAGATCGATATTAACAGTGCATGTGGTCATCCAGTATGAGCAGTGTGAGCTCTGCTGCTGGCCAGCCCCAGGGCACACGGAGCAGCCTCCCAGTGGACGAGTGCTCAGAGCATCCATGTGGGGTTGGTGTTCTCTTCTGAACTGCTTGGTAGTCACAAAACAGAGAGATTTAACTTCATGTCACACTAAGCATGCATCTTGTCCTGTGAATCCTTCTGACCTGCCTGAGCTCTGATTTCAAGACACCTCTGGTGTCCTAAATAAGGGACATAGACAAATAATTCTGTAACTGAAAACTGCAGTGATTTGTGTAAATGGAGATGAAAGAGATGGTAGTGCTGTTTTTATGTCTATTGACTATAACAGGCAGGTGGCTGACTGCTCAGTCCCTGGTTCCTGGGACGAAAGGTGCCTGGTTATTTCAGGGTCTGACTTGACACTGATATTAAAGCCAATCATCACATGAGTTTCCTGTTAGACTGAAGCGTGCTCAACTAGAGAACACAGAAGCCTCAGGCAAGATCCCACTGATAGAAAGCCTGCTGTGCAAACTCCAGTGGCCCCTTTCCTTCTGCAAGTGAATAATTGAAGCTGACATCTTCAATGCCTGGTACAAACTTCAAATTGAGGTCAGTGACACTCCAAGCTGATTTCACACCTAGAGCTGGTAGAGAACCTGGGTGTCACCCTTAAAGGTCTAAGACACAGAAGTAGTGGATGGCAGTGCACTCACAATAACTCACTGCAGTGACATGGCAGGAGGGTGAATGGATGTCCATTGCTGAAAGCTAAACTAGGTGATTTTACCAAAGACAATTCTCAAGTCCGATATCTCTTCGGACAGAAGTGGCTTACACCTCAGGAATGTGGTATAGACATTCTATGGATTCTTTCTTCTCTATATCACTCAGTATATAATGTCAAAAACAATTTCACCCCTTACCCCCCACACCCACAAAAGAGACAACGGTATGAATTATCCATCAGCATCAGGCCACCTCTTGACAAATGAACTCCCTCCAGGCTTCCCAAGGGCATCGTAATGGTCCACAGCACAGGTGCTATCTGGTACATGAGGCCTGGTGAAGAGGCAGCTGGAACAGGAGCAGAACTGCTAATTCATGTTCCCTGTGGAGGGTGAAGCCTTCTGTAGATGCTGGAGCACATTAGGGTCACAGGGCCATTAAGGCTCTAGAACACATTGGACTTTTTAAAATGTCATTTATTTAAGGTGTTGATCCTGGTGGTGGTCGGGTTTCCTAGCCTGTTCTTCTACTGGCTGATGCATCTTGCTGGCCATACGTTAGTCTTTCCAAAGCAAAAGAAAACTTACTATGCTGTAACTCCCACCAGGAAGAAGAAGCAGGTGTTTAGACCATTCATTTTTCTGAAGGGAGTACGTAGTCTACCTGGTGTTCTCATTGAATTACAGGGAACAGAGATGGCCGGGTGGATAGCAGGTGGCTCTGACAGAGCCCTGGGTGTGCACTGCCTCTGAGATGTTGAGTGCTGCATTGGTCCTATGGTCTGTCCCTTTGATGTTGGGGACATTACCAAATATACACTTAGGGAATTTGTGGCCACCCAGCAGAATTAGAGCAGCCGTTGTGATTGTTGGAGGCAGAGGGTTTGTATTATATATATATATTTTTTTTTTTCGTTTTCGTTTTTTTTCTATTTTCTCTTTCCTTAAGATGGCTTCTCTATGAGCCCAGACTTGAACTGCAGGATTGCCTCACCTTCATTTCCAGAGGTCTGGGAGTATGGACAGAGACACCACTCACGGCTTACAAATCTGTCCAGAGCTCCCGGAAGCTCCCAGGCCTTAGATTTAATGGGGTTATTGTGAATGTGACGCTGCAGTCTGAGGGTGGGGTATGTTGGCCCAGTGAATAGCCCCACGCAGAACCAGCGGAGGGCAAAGAAAAAGCTTTGGCACTGAGCATGCCCAGAGCAGCGGCCTGAGTTCTGTGCCTGGCTCACTCCGCCAATGCTTTACCCATCCTAGCTCATGCCTGTGTCCACAAAAGGACCCTTCACCATGCACTGAAACATGATCTTCTGTTGTGGAGAAGCCATCCGAACCCATGGACATGAATTAAAGCAGGTGAAGCTGCACCTAAGGCTTTCCTGAGAAGATAATGGTGATAGAAATCCGAGGTCTGGACAGCAACTTGGCGAGAGAACACAGACTACTTGTCCGAGATGGCTGGGATGGATAGCTATTGCTTAGTTCGTGTATCAGCTAAGGATGATAATGAAAAGTACAAAGAGCTAAATTCAGAGTGTGCGTTGAGAAATAAGAGTGTGGATGTAATGTGAACGTAAAATTTAAAAATAAAAGATACGGAGCTGGAGAGATGGTTCACTGATAAAGAGCACTTGATGCTCTTCTAGGGGACCCGAGTTCAGTTCCCAAGACCCACATCAGGGAGCCCACAACTGCCTGTAACTCCAGTTGCAGGGTATCAGATGCCTTCCTCTAGTCTCTAAGGGCACTACACACATGTGCATGAGCCTCCACCCAAACACACATACTTTATTTTAAAAAATAAAATAGTCATATTTATGATTAACAGCTTGGACTGTATGAACTATATCTGCATTAAATGCCAAATGTGGCTGATATGAACGCAGATAATACAGCCATGGCCACCTTTTTTTGGTTATTCGGAATGTATTAATACTGCCTTTGTTCCTTTTTAAATTTATTCAAGCCTGTTCTCTTTTTCAGTTTGGAACACCGGTCAGTGAAAGGGATTCAGAAGTAGCGCAGGCTTCCAAATCTGTAGCCACAAGGATCCAAACGATAATATCTCTGAAAATCAAAACAAGAAACTCTGGGATGGAAAAAAAAATCTCTGAATGGTTTTCAACCTCTGTTTTATATAAAATTCTACTTTGACTTGGAATTTTTGTAAAGAGTTCGGTTTCATATAGATGACAAAACTAATAAGCATGCCTTCTCACTTATGACAAAGTTCCTTGCAATACAGATGTGTTCTGTATGCAACAGCACACACTTAATTTTCAGTAGTATCTTTCTATCCTGCTGACACATGGTTATTTGGATTTTGATGTAAAATAAATCCAGCTTCCAGAAACAGCTATATAGAGAAAGAGTAAAACCAATTACACTGTGTTATTGTTAACATTAGTGCCAAACAGCAATATAAACTTACAGGGACATTCTCTGTTGATATTAAGGCGCCTGGAGGATGCCGTGTACTCTGTTGTCACTTAGAACTAACTTGTCTACCCAAGTCATCTGTGGTTTCTTTAGAAACAGAGGCCAGGTTTTTGTCTAATTTCCTGTATCTTTTTATTCTATTCACATTGTTTATACTCTGAAATTATTATCTCATTTAATAGCTACTATTACCCTCCTTGTGAACCATTATCAGTGCCATTTACAAACGAACAACCCAGGGTTCTATTAAGGGCTAAATAAAGATTTGGACTTAGATCTGTTCTTAAAGTCAACATTATTCTCCATCTATTATACAATAATGTCAGCATCTACCTCAAAATCAACAAGGGACTACCGAGCACTTTGCCTAGTCTCTCATCCAGCATAAGGGAACTCCCTCTCTTCTTGTCTTTTCCTTTTTCCATTCTTCAACTCTCTTCTTCCCTCCCTTTTATTCCCTTCAACAACCAAAAGAAAAGTAGATGAGTCCATAATAAAAACTCAAACCCCGTATGTTGCTCACAGTTGGGCCTAGTCTATGAGGATATGATATCAGTTCTCTAGAAACAGTTGGCCAGCGTGGCCGGTGTGAGTGACACAGGGGAGCAGTAAAGGGCAAAGTTCATGCAAGAGGAAATATGATGCTACCTATATCAAAGCCAGGCCTATCCCCTGGCAGCCCCATACTGCAGACAGATCTCCATCCATCCCTTGAACAGCTTAATAAATAGACAACAGTGGAATGCAAAACAAAGTTATTCAAAGTAGCCACACTGGGAAGGGAAACAAAGTTTGTGGACTCTCCAGTCCATCCCTAGGGTCCTGACATGGGGCTTAGGCTTAAAGAAAGCAGGCGGTGTGCACAGCTAAGACATCAAGGTGTGGTTCTGACTGTCATCACTGTCCCTACCCTTGACTCCCATGCAAGATGATCTGACATATTAGTCAGATCTTTGTGAACACTATTCCAGGCAGACAAGCTCTCCCTCTGGCTGGCTCCAGCTTTCAGTCTTTGCCTGTTCCCAAGGAAAATTCTAGTTTCTTGATGGTCATTGCCTCTCTACCTTTATAGCAGATGGGAAGGACACAGAGATTCTTTAGAATCTTCTTGCCTCCACACAGAGCTCTGCTATGGCAGAGGAGAGTTTGAAAGCAGTGATATTTCAAGTGTGACTTTTAGAAAAACAAAGACAATTATCATCAAAGACCTAATTATCAAAATAAATCTCCAAAAACTGTAATGTTCAAAAAAGATGTTTAAACTCAGTTGGTGAAGGAGTTGCCCTGCCATGAACAATGCCTGACTAGGCATACCTCAAGTGACCTTAGGTTGATTGTGTTGTTGTTCTGCCCAGTGTCTGACAATGAAGTGCTTCTCTGGGACATGCTGGTTGCTTTTGGGAGTTGTTATAAGCCATTTCATATTTATTGTCTGGATTGCCCTTTCTTTGTTTCAAGAGACAATGAGCCTCTTTCTTGTAAGGAATCAAAAAATTCTGTAATTGATTTCCCCAAGGTGTAAAGAACCCCTTTGTAGGGAGCCTCTCTCACAGAAAATGGAAGAAAATCACACTGCTTCTTGCTACCACCTTTGTTTCCATTGATCTCCAGCATTGATTGACACTGGATGCTGATAGTAGCTTCCTCAAAAGCAAAGCTGGTATCAAACACCAACCCATGCGATGGTGACCTCTTTGGTATTTTCCTAGAACCAAGTGGTTCCACAGCAATCTTTAGAGCCATCCCTGAAGTTTGGTTTCTAGCATTGATTTTCTAAAGTTGGTAACAACTGTTTCCAGATGCGTACGGCATCAGTCTTGGGCAGCATGTGTGCACTCCAATTCAGAATGCAGTAAGGGATCCAATTCTGTGTTTGTAGTCAACATCCAGGCTAGAAAGCCTTCTCTCTTTGGAGGACACTGAGATTTTAGCACTATTGTGAGAATATTTCTTTGCATATGTGTGTGTAGGTGCTCATACATATGCAGGGGAAAGTGTGTATGCAGATGTGTTTGTGTGTGTGTGTGTGTGTGTGTGTGTGTACAGAGAACAGAGGTCAACTGTGGGTATTATTCCTTAGGAACCATCCACCTCAGGTTTTGGTGGTTGTTTGTTTGTTTGTTTGTTTGAGACCTGGGACACCCTGATTCAGCTAGGCTGGAGCTAATGAGCTTCAGGGATGTGTCCATCTCCATCTCCCCAGCACTAGGGTTTGCAAGCTTTTGGTTTGTTTTTATGAACATCTGAGGATTAAACCTTGGGTCTTAGTGTTTGGGCAGCACGGCAGTTGAGTTTTCTCCCCAACTCTAGAATCTAAAGGAAGGCAGTGTTGGTTAAAGCCTTCTCCGTATAGACCAGAAGGGCTCATAATACCAGCTACAAAAGACCAGGCCAGTAGGTGGTTCTTCATTTGCCTCCCTTAGGCTTGAAAGAGTAATTCGTGTGAGACTGACTCAAGCATCATAGGTTCTGAGGGAACTGTGAAGATCATAATGGCCATGCCCACATATAATAGGTGAACAGGGTTGAATGGAGCTGAACATGGTTGAATGAGGCTGTGCTTATAACCAGCAAGAGACATTGACTTTGGTTGGTTGCTCATATCACAACATTATACAAGGGCTCTGGATATTGATAAAGTCAAGACAATTCGAAGACTGAGACTGGGAAATGGCTTTGCTAGTAAAGGCCTGGCTTTACAAGCATGAGGACCTAGGTTTGATCTGTAGAACACTTGTTTTAAAAGGTGGTGTAAGAACTGGGGAAGCTGAGACAGGCAGGTCTCTGGGGCTCACTGGCCAGCTGGCCTTCTTGGTAAGCTCTAAGCTGGTAAAAGACTATAGAGGTTTGAATGAGAATGGTCCCCAGGGGTTCATTTTCTGAACTCTTACTCCTCAGTTTGTGGAACTGTTTGGTAAGGACTACGAGGTGTGGCCCTGTTGAAGGAATTTAGGTTTCAAAAGTCCCCTATATTGCCAGTTATTTCTCTCTGCCTTGTTGTTACCTTAACATGTAAGCTCTTAGCTAACTAGTCCAGCACCATGGCTGCCTGCCTGTTTGTTGCCGTGCTCTTGGACATGGTGGTCATGAATCCTAACTCTGCAAAACTGTAAGCAAATCTCCAATTAGATGCTTTCTTTCATAAGTTGTCTTGGCCACAATCTCTTCACAGTAGTATGAAAATAACTAGACCCTGTCCAACACACACACACACACACACACACACCAAACAATGTGAGTAGTGTTGGTGGCTCGAGGATGGTATTGGAAGCTGTTCTCTGGCCTGAAAATACATTCAAATATACATGCATGGACTCAACCCCACCCCCATCCCATGTCGCACACACAAAAGTGCATCTAAAGATGGGTAAGGATCTCATTGTCTGCTTTGTTGCAAGAGTAGCTTTCACTGGAATTGAGACCACACTAAGATGGGTTTCTGCAAGAATAACTGTGGACACAAAGCCTTCCTAATAGCCGAGCAGGGAAACCCAAGCCAGACACTGTGGAAAGGGCATTTCTAGGATGACTGAGTAAGAATAAAGCCGAGCCAAGGACACTCTTAATGGCTGCTGATTCCACGCCTCGTGGCTTTAACAGAAGAGCTGTTTCTTCCCTGATAACCCTGGGGTGGATTCTGAAAGTACAACCCCTTCATGTCTCCACTTATTACTGTAACAAAGACGAGTTCTGTGAGCACTGGCTCTACTGAGCTCAGCTGAAGCAGTTTCCTGCTTCTAGCCCTGGGGTTTATAGCTGGGTCTCTCTCTCTCTCTCTCTCTCTCTCTCTCTCTCTCTCTCTCTCTCTCTCTCTCTCTCTCTCTCTCTCTCTGTGTGTGTGTGTATTTGATTTATGGATTTATTTGTCTATCTTTTTTCATCA
This sequence comes from Mus caroli, assembly GCF_978045245.1. NCBI lineage: Eukaryota > Metazoa > Chordata > Mammalia > Rodentia > Muridae > Mus > Mus caroli. Next base: position 123,260,033 of record NW_028227258.1, on the reverse strand, counting down.
ATGTTTGTGTTTGGACATGTTTGAGTATCTGAGTTATTTTAGCAGCAGAGCCTGGACTGTGGTTACTTCTGAATAGCTAATTGCAATAATAGAGCATTGTTTCCTAGTGGGTTCTTCTCATTCTGAGGTTAATTCCTACCAGACTCTAGGAAGAAATCCTGTCTGTCATTCTGGGGCATGGCTTAGGGTAGAGTATTGAGGCTGAAGATCTCGGTACAGCCCTTGAAAATCAATGTGGGAAATGTTCTCTTCTGGAAAGACCCATCACTGGCCACAGCATCTGTTCTTAAGTGAGAAGCAAGAAGACCAACGGAGTTAAAAAAATAGTGTTAAAAAGATCTACAAACTTCCTATTCTAGTCTTACTACTGTTGCTATGATAAAACACCCTGACAAAAGCCATCTTAGGGGGAAAATGGTTTACCTTCCCTTGTAATTCCTGGTTGTTTGTCTGTCACTGCAGGGACAGACAACCAATGGCAGGAGCTTGACACAGCTGATCACATCATATCCACAATCAAGCACTTATTGTGCTTAGCTTGATTTACCTACTCATAGGGTTCAGTACCTCCTGCACAGGGAATTATACTACTCACAGTGGGCTGTGTCTTTCCACATTAATTAATTCAGTTAGGATTATTTCCCATTGAAATTCCTACAGACAATCCTCCATGAAGAATCTCTTTCCAGGTGATTCACACACACACACACACACACACCATGTAGTATAAAAAGAATGTGGCTTCAAGTGTAAGAAGCAAAGCAATGCATGAAATAAAAATGTTTTGAGAGTTAAGATTGGTAACTGTAATATCAAAGCAAGGGAAGCCAAGACAGGAAGATTAAGAGTTCAAAGTTAGCTTGGGCTACACACCAAGCCCATCTCAATGAACAAAGGAACAACAGAAACACCAGAAAACAAATTAAATTTTAGTTTTTGTCCATTTCAAAATGTAGTAAAAAAAATGAAAATTGAAGGCAGATCATAAGTGGGCTGGGAAACACACTGCAGTATGGAACAATTATTGCAAGATAATACAACAGGAAGCAGAGGAACAAGAGAAACAATTAACAACACATGGTTAATGGCATCCAAGAGAACTCCTGGGTGCTCTCCATGGCCCCTCAGCCTAACAGCATAACAACACAGTGTGCAGGCTACCTTATAAGATCTCCCAGCAGCCTTCACTTCCCACTTCTGACTTTATCCCAGTGATATCATCAACTCACTCTTTCATGTTTCTGTAGATATTCCATGTTTTGGGAAGGAAGAGAAGGTGGTCCCGGCAAGTCGAGAGAGAAAAAACCAGCATGATACATATAGAAAACTCGGGAAAATAGCAGACTTATTCCACTAACAACCTAAATAGCAGGGCCTACATCCCAAGTCAACTGAATACTAAACTCTCCTTGCATGGTTGTGCCTTGTAACTGACTCTGAAATATAAGATTCTATTTTGTTGTTCCATCCTAGCCTAGGATTTACCAGAATTGCTGATTTCACTGATGAAAAACTTACATTTGTATTTTAGTATTAAAATTAGGGATTCTCAACTTCACTAAATTACCGATTATCTTTTCCAAGATGTACACAGGATTTTAATATTTAGTGTGTAGTAGCACTAAGTTTCTGGTTGGAAACACGTCTGTGCAGGAACCACACATGCATGTAACCTGAAACTATGATGACTTCATGTGTTTCTCAGCTTGCACCACCCCCACCGTCTTACCTAGGTCAGCTTGAACACACAGGCAGGTGGCTAAGGAAATCACCCCACCGCCCCAGAGGAGTCACTCCTTGCTTTTCTGAAGGAGATTTCAAAGGTCGAGGGTCATGGAAGAACCTGAAGAACAGGAGGCAGCAAAGTTCATCTCCGTTCACCGTGGGGCATGAGCACGCGTGTAGCACTGTGCCTCTTGTGTCATCAGCAGGGCAGCGTAGTTGCAGATACAGTGGAAATGACCACAATAAAGGAGGTGCAGAGCCTCGTGATGGTTAATCTAGTGCCAACTTGACTAGATTAAGAATCGCCATGGAGACAGACCTCTCTGAATGTCTGTGAGAGGATTTCTAGATTGGGTTTATTGAGGTGGGAAGATCTGCCCTGCTCTGCCCACAAAGGTGAGTAGGAGCATTTCATGGTTTGAGATCCTGGACTGAATAAAAAGGAGACCTGGGCTGAGCACCAGCAGACATCTCTCTTCTGCTTATGCACTGTGGAAGCCACGTGATCACAAGGGAGAAACTGGGCTAAATGTCAGCAGACACCTTTCTCTGGTTCATGACTGTGGAAGCCACCAGCTGCCTGGTCCTGCAGCACTCTCAAACTGCAAGGCAAAAATAAACCCTTCCTCCTTTAAATTGTTGGTGTCCGGTATTCTGTGACAGCGGTGAGAAGGGTAACTTGCAGAGTACCTGATGATTTCCATGCCTCCATTCAAAGTGGTTTTGTGTTGTTTGAATTCTGGTTGGGTTACAGAAAGCCCTTTCTCCATCTCTCCTGTGACTCAGGTTCACTGAACACCAGTTTCCCTTCTTCTATGGCTCAAATTCAGTTCAATGGAGAAATGTTTGAATTGGTTTTGAGAAGTTAAACTGACCTTTTAAAAATAAGATCCTACCATTTTATCTACAAAAGCTAAGAAGAAGAAAAACGGAGTGTAGGATCTAAAAGGGAAAGAGGGACTGTCTGGTCTGATTGCCTAAAACACTTCCATGGACATTGCTCTGAGACTGGTCCTCTGTGAAAAGTGACAGTGTACCCCAAGCTGGCTGTGAGGAGCAGGCTAAAGGTCCTCAGCCACTGTTTTTTTGTTGTTTGTTTTGTTGTTGTTGGTGGTGGTTGTGATGATGGTGGTGGCGGTGGTTTTTGTTTGTTTGTTTTTCTGATTTTGTTTTTTGACACAGTATTTGCTTTGTAGCCCCACGGCAGGTTTTCATTCCAGCTGTAAGCTGTAAACTTTGAGCTTCACTTTTTTTCTCTTACAGGAGCCACTGGATTAGATGCCTGGAAGCGGAAAGGAGGGATGATTAACTGGGTAGTAAGTAGAATTCAGCTCTTTGCTGCCATAGCAGATGGGGAGAGGCACTGGGAAAAGAAGGGGGTTAGATGCCGAGCAAGCAAGCCATGGCTATGGGCCACAGTTCCACCTCTTGAGTGTCACACGTCAGTGTCACTGTAGCAGGACTTAGAGCTGTGGAGTGATCACAGAGACCTGAGGGAATTGTAGCCCAGGATTCAATACCCCGTGTGTACCTCCCTGACTAGCCTCAGGAGGGGCTTTGGAGAACAGCTCAAACTTGCTATTTCCAAGAACCATTCTCCAGCTACATCAGTTCTTTGTTTTTTGATGCAGGAAGAAAAATCTTCAATACTGAAGAAGCAGCTATAACCACGTTCCTCTGGCTTGTGTGACAAGGGGTATTTTCAAGCCACCAGCATCCTCCTCTCTTTCTGTAGTAGACAAATGTCTGACATCCCCTTGCCACCCAGGTGACAGCTGTACAATTGTGAGTCTCATCTTTTTAAGAGTGGAATGTGAGGCACTGATAGTTCAGCAAACAGACCTTATCACTGTGACCTGAAGGAGTTGTGACCGTGGTGGGCACGCCTACTGGCTGACTGCAGCCTTCTAACAGCCTGGGTAACAAGGGTTTCTTTTGTCTTCCGGAGCTCAAGCAACATCTGATATTCACAGCTGCTGTGCATCGATTTTGTTGGGAGGCAATCTCACTATGAAACCCAGAAGTTACTGACTGGAATCTCAGAGCCACAAAGGTTCAGGTCCAAGTGCTACAGACTTTGTCAGGGCCCAACAGGGCTATAATGTTTCCCGGAGCCGGCCAGACTGCTGTCTGTACATGCCGCTAGATAGCATCTCTTGGGGTCAGGATAGAAGACACGGAGCTTATAGGGTTTTTGTTGTTGTTTTCTTTTTATTACTCAGGGACTCATTTGAAGCAGAAAGCAAGCCCAGAGAGCCACAGCAGCACTGAACACACACACACACACACACACACACACACACACACACACACACACACACACACGCAAGCGCGCACGCGCACGTGCTTGGTGAGAAAACTCTCCCGACCAATGTTTGATACAACCACAATCAAGGCTGCACTGAACATGGACACAGAGGACTCAGTTTCACTATCCTGCTGTGGAGACTTTCTGAAGGAATTTCCCTGGGTCTCCCATTCAGAGAAAAGGAACTGGCTTTGTGCCAGCCAAAGGGCACACCTGGAAAGAGATTTTATACATTCTGGCAATTCTGACTACAAGGGTAGTGGTGATGGACCACACCTTGACCAGGGTAGCTTAGCTTTGCACCTCTTTCCTTGGGTTACACTCAAACTTCATTGGACTTCTTTGTTCCTTTCCCCAAAGCGACCACACTGAATAAATCTCTTTTTTTTCCTGCTTTTTGCTATCAACCGTGTTTTTTCAACAGGCCTGTTGAGCATAGGTGGCTTGTTGGCACTAACTGACCCGACCTGACCACAAAGCAGAAACATGGCTAAGAAGATGAGCATTATGTTTGGTTGTTTTAATTGCATCTTTCTAAAAATCTCTCTGAGGAGTTGTTAAAAGAATAAAAGAATAAAAGAATAAAATTTCTATGGGAGGATCACTGAAGCTACACAAAAGTTGAAAACTCCAGAATTCTGTCAGTAGCTTTTGGAGGAGACAGGCAGTTTGGGAAATCCACTCATCTTTGCCCAACTGTGTGTTCCATTTGCCATACAAAAGACACATTAGTGTGAATCTGGAAATATGCTTAAAGCAACAGATATAATTTAAAACATTGGATCTTTTTAAAGCTAGAAACAGGACTGTGTGTGCTGCGATGCTCCAGGCCTGCTTTCTGGGATGTTCTCTACACACATTGGTTTTTCTTTGTTCCATTCAAGGGCTCCACTGTTCTGTCAGGATGCTGAGGTCCAAACTGTCTCCTGTCCTTGTCCTTTTGTGATTAAGTCAGACATTTGAGCATCATCCACACGTCTGCCTGCCATAGACTTCTCAACACCTGTTTCTTAGGTTTCACTCCTGTCCCAGTATGGGTTTGTGGGATAATAGCTTTGTGTCAGCAACAGCTTGTAGGCATGTGACAGGAAACTAGAGACTAGAAAAAAAACTATATCAAGGTTAACACATAAAAGAAGTCAGTTGCCCAAGAAAGGATGGAAGCCCTTTACCTCCACTGGGCTTCATACACAAAAGGAGGATATTCAGCTGCGGAAGGGGCGCATGCTGTGTGAGTGCCTAAAATGGGTGCTGCCTAGCAATTTACTTGGAGAGGCTGGGCTTCTGAGGCACTTCCACATCTCTGGAAGCTGAGATCTAGAGGATGTATATGGCTCTTCCCCTAAGCTACAGAAATAGTCAACTATGGCAGGGCTAGGGAACCTTGACCAGCTCAGCTTTGGGGAACAACTACCCAACCAGCGTCCCTGCCCGCTGTTCTCCTACAAGCAGGGGAAACCTCTCTCTTACCCAAGTGCTTGGTATTAATTATGAAGCAGGAGAAGGCTCATTTTCTAGTTTCTCAATAGTGTGGCCCCTGAGATTCCACAAAACTGTGAACAGGAAGTCATTTCTAAAAGTTAGGAACAAGTTGTACGTGCATGCTTGTAATGCTATGTTTGTGGCTTGCACGTATGAAGTGCATGCACACACATTTCAGCTGTTTGCTGACACTGTGTTAAACATGTGCTGTTACGCATTCCCTGGGTTGCCGTCTGTTGCCTAGGCTCTGAGAAATCATTGCTGTAGGATTCAGAGTTCTTCGAGCACTAATTGGCTCAATGAGAGCAAAATGCTCAAAACAGCACAAACTTCGATAACACGTTGTACTTCTAATTGGTCTAACTGATGAGTTTTTTTTTTGGACTCATCATTTTTGGCAAAGATATTCAATTGAAAGAACTTTTAGTTGTTGACCTATAGCTTTTAAAGCACATAGGTTTGGGGTAGTAAAAATTCCATTTTTTATTTATATTTAAACATGAATATAAATTTAATAATATGCCATTTTAAGGAAAAATCACCTCCTGCTGTAAATTTACTCAAAAATAACTTTCATATATTCAACTAAAACGTATACATTGTAATATCTTCCTAGATTGTAATATCTTCCTACTAATGATAAACTTGAGTACTCTTGCTTCAGGAATTATGAAATATATTTACAATGCAGTAGTGACCCCCAGTGGTCAGAAAAGGTCAGGCAGCTCTGCATAGCTCAAAAGGCAGACAACATACTCCTTCCAAACTGAGTATTTACAGAGAGGTAAACTAACACTTGTGTTTGACCCAGGCAGGAACTAGTATTTGTAATTTGTAACATAGTTTATAAAGAAGTGTGGATGCATGGCACTCAAGACTATCAGTCGCAAGACTATTAACTTGCTTTTAAAAGGTATTTAATTGTGAATGAATCAAGACTTGGCACATGTTAGTATTACCTCAAGATTCAGAAGTTGCACTAAACACCCACCTATCATGGAAGAGAAAGTGACAAACAGAAAAGCCACCTAGTCCTATCATATTTTTTACTCACAAGTTTGAAGGACTCATGTCAGATATTTCACTCAAAAATAAATGTCTGAAAGGAAGCACTGTTAAATCCCATTCCTGAAACAAGCTTTATTTCTTCTTTGGTTTCTTTGTCTTTGCTGTGCTTTGAGATAGAGTCTCATTGTACAGCCTTGGCTGGCATAGAGCTTGCTATGTAGGCTGGGCTGGTCTTGAACTCACAGAGCTCCACATGGCTTTGCCTCCAGAGTGCTGGAATCAAAGGCCTGTGCCACCACACACTGCCTCTGACTTTTCTTCTCGACCTGATCCTTCCTCTTGTCTCAGTGTTCTCTCTTCCCCTCCACAGGTCTGGCTGGCAGCCTCAACGAAGTTGAAGTTGAGACATGGCGTCCTTACTGATGATCACCTCTCAGAGTTAAACCTATCCTTTTGACTGTTTATATGCCATTGTTCTTGTCTGTAGACTGGTTGTCGATATTTTGGTTCCTGTGACTATTCTAAGTTTAAATGCCTCTGCAGGGTTGCTTTGCACACTGTGTGTTGGCACTCTTGATGCTTCTGTTAAAATCGTGATTCCTCCCTTCCCTCCTTCCTTTCCTCATGATGATGCATGGTCTCAAAAACACAGAGGCAGGGAAGGCCGGACTGATGACTCCATAGGAGACTTCTGGTTAACTGGGAGTTCAGCCAGAGTCACCACTGTGCTTGTAGTCATGCTAAGAACTAATGTGATTAGTTACAGGGAAAAAATGGCTTTATTTAACCTCCTGTATATTCTTCTAGGGTATAGCCTAAATCAAGTAAATAAAAACAAGCAAGAGTTGTTTAGCTCATGTATACTGAATAGATAATGATCTTCAAACCTGTCAGATCTGCTGAATATGGCATTTAAGATGGTTAAAATTACTATGATAGACAGACTTCAAGATCCTAGCAGTGACCCCCCAGGGTCTCCAAGGAGACAATAGGCACAGGGACAGCAACTCCACGTGGATTGTGGTACTGCTAATCACCAGTCCAATGCCTTGCATTCTACCAGGGCTTAACCAAAACTGTGGTTACACAGGACACTGGAGAGTCAATTGCCCTGCTTTGCCTAGACAAAGTAAGGTCAGTATTTTCCATGTTCCTCCTGCACAGGAAAGCCTCTCATCTTCTGGGCTTGGTAGCAAAGACCGACGCTGTCCTGGTACCTCTATTTCCAACACCATGGAGCTCACAGGCGCCTGTGATGACTGTCTAGGTAATGAACTATGGAGTAGTCTCTATCATTTTCATTGACATGTGGGCCATTTGGATTATATATCCTGTAATAATTTATCCTTCTCATATCTCTGATGGCATTGAAGGCTAGGCTCACAGTAGCTTTATCAGGCAGGCAGCAGCAGGCAATCAGCTTCTTCCCCGAAGGATGCAGCCACCTCGATAGTTACTCAGTTCATCTAACACTACTAGGTATCATGTTAAGAAACAGAAGAAAGGTTTTCCTTGCTAACAGGCTTCCTATTAAAAGATGAGCAGGTTTCAGGTGTAGCTCTCCACAAAAGAAACGTACTTTACACTGACTGTTCTCAGTAGTAACTACTCATGCTCCTGGTAATGATTAGATTAAAAGATATATAAATACCAGTTGTAAAGGTATAAAAAAATAATTCAAGGTAAGGTTTCAAAGATCTCAACGGTTCAAATTTTAACATTGATCATTGGAGTTCTAATAAGCTGGTAGAACACTGACTACTTAACACTCAGTCACAAGCTTGAGATTTTAAATGTCCTTTGCTTGTCTTCTGAGTATAGACTAAAAGGTGCTTTTCACCCAGCTAAAACATCTCCCTGCAATCTCAATATCTCATCCTCTGGACAGACGAAAAATATTTATTCTTTTAAATCCAAAGCTATTAGTTTTTGCTAGGACTCAAAGGCATGTGTCTATTCCAGCTCTTTTACAATCTAGATTTCAATACCACGGTGACACAAATGCAACTAAACCTTTATCTCTTTTTATTAACTAATAATTCAGTAAGCTTCAGAGAGTCAAAGACTTCATAAAACGTGGATCCACCTGCTACAGGTTAAATATCTTCCAGATGAGTGCAGACTCAGTTTCTCCCCTGCCCATTCTTGAGAATGGGATCTCCTCCCTGATCTTGGGATTCCTCTTCTTCCCAGATTACTAGGACTAAGGGTCTGAGAGTTCCAAATGTAAGCTTTTCTTTTAAGTTTCTAAGTTGTAATTTCTGCCTCTAGTCTATATTTGTCTCAGCAGATTTCTGCTTGGCTGACAGACACCATCCAGTGGTCACCAGTGGACTGCAAACTGCTGAGCTCTAGACTTGCTGAAAACTGATGCAAACCAGTCCAGCCACTGTGATTGATCCCCTTTCACCTGGGTCAGCTAATCTGATAGATCCCCCATTGCCCAGCCTTTGATTAACCTTTCAGCCTTCCTGGGCCCTGACAATGACATTCTAGTTCAGATGGAAATAGTTACAGTATAGAGGAAATCATGCCTTGCTCCCCCAGCTGCTGGGAAGCTGAAATACTAAGTCAAAAGGAATCTCCCCCTGGCATAAGGGGCAAAGTAGCTACCAATAATGCTAATTAACATACCAGGAAGTAGACCTAGACTTATCAACTGGTAGATTCATTAACTGAAATAGCTCTGCAATATGATTGGGCACTTGGCCTGCCTGCTTTATGAAGAACAAAGAGGTATTATATAGCTTCAAAAATTGTTATTTCTGTACAAATCATTTGGGACTATCACTTGGCTGTACTTAAGGAAATACTACAAAAAGGAGACCTGAGACCTGTATTCCTCATCCATTTCCGGGATCCTTCCAAACATTAACCCTGATGCCAGCCATCACAGGGCCTTTTGCTTCTGCTAATTACTATTGGCTCTTACATCACTGATGCAACAACTAAATCATCCCTATCTGGGTACCACTAAGCTAATAGTTATTAGATTCCAATATAAACAAGTAAAGATCATAGAGTCAAGGATTTGACGCAAGATACAACTTAAGGGGGGGTACTCTAAGTCCCAAAGTCAACCTGTAAGCCCCACCTGCCCAAGGACCAGGTAACTTTCTAAAAATGCTTAGAATTGGAGTTCTTGCTGTGCCTCCAACTCCAAGAATTAGAGTTCTTGGAAAATATCAAAGTCTCATGGAAAATTATGGTGGTCTATGGGTTTGTCTTTATAAATCTCTGCAAAATGTGTTTCAGGGCTACTCAGCAGGGAATTCCAGGGAGTGGTCCTAAACAAAGCCCATCCTGGTCATTATTTAATTCAAAGCTTGCTTCAAATAGACTCAGATAGTGAAACCGGTTTCCTCCAGCAATTCTCAGGATTAACAATACAGGCTGTGTAACAATTAGAGAGCCTGAAGATGTTTTGTCTGTAGACATGTTCCCGGAGAAAGAATGGGAAAGGATAAATGGGATGACATCCCATCACCATTGCAGAGTCACACACATAAAGTATTTGTGATAACAGTGCCTTTAACTTTCCCTAGCTTCTGATAGAAACCTAACCTAGGATGTAGAATGCTCATCTACATCAGGCCAGATAAATTCACACAAAGTCAAGTACCATCTTCAGCTACCAGTACCCAAGGATGCTTGAAGAAAATGTTGGAAATAAATGGAGGGAGGAAGGAAGTCCAAATGGCAGAGCTCTGTGAAGAAACTAATCAGGCAAGGAAAGTCAGTGTAAAACAGTGTGGAACGGAAGGGCATGGCAGAGGAGTCTTAGAGAACAGAGTCTAAGAGCTTATTGTTGTCATGACGAGCCTAAAGCAGCAGGGGGAGACAACGAGGTATTTTTACCAGCGTCAGGAGGTGTTCTCTCAGAGGGACTTCCACTCAGATAAAACCACATCCTTGCCTTCCTGGCAGCAAACACTTCAGATGCAAAGTGAAACAATGTTAACGAATTTACTAGGAGGAGATACAGAGTTGAAAAAGTCACTGTGATGGAATCGAGAGATAGCAACTGCTCTAGTGGAGCAGAGTCTCCAACTCAGCAATCCCAGAATGTCCCTGCTGGAGGCTAGCAAGGACCTGTGGCTGAAACTAATGAGAGCTGCCCAGAAATGTCCTTGGGCTACCTGTGTGACCAGCCAATACCTTCCCCATATCTTTGCTCAGTTCCTGCCATGAGTCTTTCAGAATTCCCAAGACCAGCTCAGTCCTGCCTTATATCCCAGGACCACTCTGTACAGCATACATCCAGGGCTTTGCTGTCTCCCTGTCTCTGTCCCTCTAGGGTGTACACCTATGAATCTGCAATAAACTTCCATCTCAACTAAACACTAATAACGAAAATAATACAAGAAGTCATAGTGTATGTGTGCCCATGCATATGTGCTTGTGCGTGTGTGTGTGTGTGTGTGTGAGAGAGAGAGAGAGAGAGAGAGAGAGAGACAGAGACAGAGACAGAGACAGAGACAGAGACAGAGAGACAGAGAGAAAGACAGAGACAGAGAGATATATAGAGAGAAACAGAGAGGGATAGATCTAGGCACAGTAAGGGTATATGACTTGCATATCCAGTCTCATTAGTATGTAGATCACCAAGATGTTCTAACATTAAAATAAAAAAACCAAACCCTGAAATCTCTTAGATATGATACTTTCTGCAAATAAACAGGATATAAAACCCGCATGCAAAAACAACTAGCTTTTGTAAATAAACTCACCAAGGAAAAACAACAACCACCAAAACACCAGGATAGAAAATAGTCCAACTCACAAATGCCTGTTTCTGGTAGTGTATCAGGGGCTTTTATGATGATTAGAAATTGATCTAACTAAGGTTGTAGAAAACTTCTGCAATGAAAACATCAAAACATGAAAGGAAGAATTTCAATAAGACCGAAGAAGACAGAATGACAAGACCCTCTGTGTTTATCCTCCTGTGTTTATGGATCAGCACAATCCACGCTGTGGAAAGCCCACAGCACTGAGAGCAAGCCCCGCATCCAACAGAATGGCCACCAAAAGGTAACCCTAGCATTCACAGGGTAGCTAAAGATCTCACATAGCCAAAGAGTCAGGCTGCGTGTAGCATGTACTTGGTCCCTAGTTATGCTGTGGAAGCCAAAACAGAGCCATAGCAGGAAATAAGTAAACTCGCTCAGTAGTGGTTACCCGATTGTGAGTAAAGATGTCAAGAACACACATTGAAGACAAGGCAAGAGGTTTCTCCGACAAACGTCGCTGTGCTGTGAGAACTTGCTATCCACATGTACAGCAAGAGCCCAGATCCCCTCAGCTTACTCTGCACAAAGATATATTTCTCAATGGATCAATGACCTTAATTCAAAACTAGGAAGCAGCCACAGGGAAGACCCTTCAGGAGACAAGAATTGATTGATGGTAACCTGCAGATTTCTTTTGATCTCAATGTTAGTTTAGTTCTCTTCTTTACTCAATAACTTGTCTCCTCACTCACACTTGTTGTTCACATGGTCTAAGGGATCTCTGCAATCTGTACTCAGCCCCCCCTAGCCTCACCTTTTCTTCATACAAGTCCTAAATCTATCCTTGATGCACGAATATCTCAAGATTTGCCCTGATGTACGTGTGCAACAGCTTCCCCAGCATCTTCACAATGACAGATGACAGCATTCTCGAGTGCCACATCTGTAAGGCCTGTCCCGATTCACACAAAGTCAACACACCTCAAGTGCCACATCTGTAAGCTCAAACCATTTCACTTAAAGTCAAGTCATGTCAAGTGCCCTATCTGGAAGGCCTTTCCCATTTCACATGAAGTCAACTGACTTCATCAACTTAGATTCCACCCATTGTCTTTCTGACACTCAACAAATATCTGAGCTGTTACCCCTCCTAAATGCATGCATTCTGGTCTGCACTAGAGCTTTAGTAGTGAACAGCTTAGCCAAAAAGGTCTGGTTTCACAGCATTATACACAAAAAAGGTGGCCTCAAACAATAAGCAAAATAAAAATCCAGATAGAATGCTGTAGGCATCATTTGACCTTCTTAAAGGCATACATGGGAGCCAGCAGCTGAGGACCTCCTTGGAAGGCATGAGAGTGCAGGTGTGTGAGGCTGTAGAAGGGGTTCCAGGCAGAAGTTATGGAAGTGTAAACACTCTGAGACCAGGTGTTTTTTCCAGGAAAAAGAGGGCAAGCATGGCTGGAGCCAAGGGACCTTCAGGGAAGCAGGATGGGGAAACAGAGGTAAGCCAGATCAGGTGGAGACTTGACAGTCAGTGGAAGAGTGGCTTTTACCAGGTAAGACAGGAAACCTTGGTTCTGGGCAGAGAAGACATGACTTGGCTTCTTTCCACCAGAGTTCCTCTGCCTTTTCTTTGAGAAGCAACTGTTTGAAAGTGGAGCTGGAGTCAGAAAAGGGAGTGAGAAATGGTATTGATTTTAGAGATCCATAGCCAAAGGGCCATCATGCATACAGTCGCAGTACTTAAGAAATGTTCTAGAAATGCATCAGTGAAGCACAGCAGTGCCTTGAAGCTCTAGAAGCCATTTTCCAAACCACCATACAGTGTAGAATAACCCTCACAGGAGCACAAGAGCAGCAGGAGACTGTCCTGGAAATGGATCAGTTTTTAAATGAGCTTAAGACTGGTGTGTGGAAAATTCTGGAACAAATTCCAGTTTCAGGTTTCAAATTAAGTATTGATTTCGTAATATGGATTTTATAGGTAAACCTGTTATTTACTCATTTCTATGAAGTACCTTGGGTTTTGTTGTTGTTGAGTAAACTATAAAAATGTAAGAGCACACCAATACTTTAAAATAACCAGTTAAATGATGTGACGTTTATATTGGTTTTCAACTTGACAGGACACAGAATCACCTGTGAAACAAGCAATGTCTCTGGGCATGCCTGTGATGGACTATTGAGATTATGTTAATTGAAAGGGGAGAACCACCTTAGAGGTGGAGGGTTATCCCCTAGACTGAGCCCCTGGACTATATACAAAAAAAGAAAGCTATCTGAGCATGAACATTCATCTGTCTTTGTACTCTGACGAAGGCTGCAATGTGTGAGCTGCTTAGAGATCCAACCACCATGTTTTCTCTACTCTGACAGATTGCGCCCTCCAACTGCAAGCCAAAAAGAAAAAACCCTCCTTCCTCCACTGGTGAACTTTATCACTAAGAGTGGAGGGTGGCCAAAATCTCCAGTGGGTTCCACTTGAAATCTCTTTGAATACATAGATGAGAAACTCTACTTTCCCACAGATGTACACAGGGCCCAGTCATGGAGACAGTCCACATGGAGTTCATGTCCTCTGCCTGTCTGATATCTAATGAGAACAAATAGATGGAGTTGTTTTTAAAAGAATGTCTACTCTCAGCCACTGAGATGGCTTTGCAGAGAGGCTTGCCACCAAACCTGATGACTGAGTTTGATCCTTTGGAACCCATTGTAGAAAAAATATCTTGTGTAGTGTATGGATGCATCACCTGTCAATTAAAAAGCCTATGGCCTATGGCTTAGGCAGGAACTAGAAAGTGGGACATCCAGGATGAGAAAAAATTCTAGGATAGATCCTGGCATGGGAAGATCCACCAGGGATGACCTAACAAGATGAACTCATGGTACCTGACCACATGTAACCAGCCACATGGCAGAATGTAGATTAACATGCATGGGTTATTCTAAGTTATGATTCTAGTCAGAGAAGAACATAGCTATATTGCCAAGGTAATTTTAAATATAAATGGACCTAATTTCTAAAACCCAGATGGTAGAAAGGAAGAGATTTCTACAAGTTGTCTTCTGTCCTCCATGAGCATAGACAACATATGCACACACATAGAAACTGAATCAATGAATAATATTTAAGAAATAAAATTTATCTCATTGTATACATCATGAGAGTGTAAAGAAATCCTACCTTTTCACAACCACTAAGTATGAATCACAACCAGTTCCTTGGAGTCTTTCAGAGAACGGGAATCCATCCAAAGATGCAGAGCTCTCTTGTTCCACCATATCACTGAAGGGTGTGGGCAGTCGGCACCATTGGGCTTGTTTCTACAGGCTGGAAGACTGAAGCATACCCTGCCACATATTTCCTCTACTACTCTACTGTCCCAACAGAGAAATTCAACACTGCCCATCTTCAGATGCCTAAGTAAATCTTTCAACATGTGTGTAAGGTTCTCCCTGTGAACACAGGATGGCTGCCTGTGGTGTGATGCCTTCATGCCAGGGTTTGCTCACGAAGCTGAAAGCAGCTCTAGGCCTGATTTACATCTCAGTCATCAGAAGACATGGACAACCATCATTCCACAGACCTTTGCCTCCCCAGGACGCTGTGCCACTTCTGACCTCATCAGAGTCCCAGAGAAGTGTCTGTCCCTTAAGGTGACTTCATCCAGTCCAACACTACACAACAGAGTTTTAAATGTATGGCTTACTAATAATAATTAAAATGAATTCAAGGGGCTATAAAGATACACAATCCTACTTATAGACTTAAAATAGATTTGTCTGAAAATAAAACAGCCTTCCAAACTTGGCCACAGTCATAATCTTATACCTTTTCCCCATTTAGTGGTGTGTTTCTTCAGGCCTCTAGAAGAATGTGGAAGAATTGAGTAGAGTGTGCACCTCAAGACTCAGTCAGAAATGCTATAATAATCTACACCATGGACCTTGTGTTACTCTGTCCCCAGACCTCAGTTTTAAAGTACACGTAGATCCAACGGCTTTTAGCAAGAAATTGGACTTATGTCAAGTTATCTTCTGCGATGCCTAAGCTTGGTGTCAGTTTGACACATAAGTATCAGTTGAGGAATTACTTCCATATTGGCCTGTGGTCATGGCTGTGGGACATTTTTCTAATTGTTAATTGATATAAGAAGGCCCAGCCTCATGTGGGATGTACCACTGCTAGGCATGTGGTCCTGGGATGCATAAAGAAGCTAGGTGACCTGGAGCCTGGGAGTGAACCAGATAGCAACATTCCTCCATGGATTCTGCTTCAGTTTTTGCCTCCAGTTTCCGGCTTGAGTTCCTGCCCCTGGCTTCCCTTGATGACCTAGAGCCTGTAGACCAAATAACTCTTTTCTCCCTAAATTAGTTTTGGCCTGTTGGCTTTTCATCACAGCAAGAGGAAATCAAACTAGGTCATATACTAATCTGGAATAATTACCATGGCATATTAGACTAAAAAACTTTTAAAGACACATAAGGCAGTTCCTGGAAAAACAAATGTATAGATGTATGTGTTTTTATGCAAAAGAAATAGCTTCAATGCAGACTCAAAGACAGAGATCACTGGAAGCATATACCTGGCACTCTATTTTTTTTTTTAAATATTGTTTTAAAGAAGCTTGTACCTTCAGTTCTGAGTGCAGAGGTCTTGGGAAAACTAAAATTAAGAGTTAAGGTGTGAGGGGCAGTGGTGGTGCATGACTTTAATCTTAGCACTTGAGAGGCAGAGGCAGGTGGATTTCTGAGTTCGAGTCCAGCCTGGTCTACAGAGTGAGTTCCAGGACATCCAGGGCTACAGAGAGAAACTCTGTCTTGAAAAAACCAACCAACTAAACAAACAAACAAACAAACAAACAAAGAAATAAAAGAATTAAGGTGCTCAAGTAAAGAGGTAGCTACATAATATTCTTTTATTATAAACTCAATTAATTTAATCTGTATGACCCCAGACTAAAGGACTGCATGGATCTCTGCCTAAAACCAGGAAGCTAGAAAACTCAATAATCTAAAGTATATTAAGTTGATTTTTAAAGAGTATCACAGGTTAGTGCTAAAATGTTTTAGATGTGTTCATAAATTAAAAAAAGAATGAAAAGTCAGATGTTCAGCTGTTCTCTGTGTGAGCATCCATGGAGATGCAATTCAGAAGGGTCTATGCACTCACAAGGTCACAGGGCAGGAGCCACATGCCCAAGCAGGCACTGATGTTGGGCTGCCCTGCCAAGAAAGGGAAGAGAGACAAATTTCTTCTGTATCCTATGTGTCCAGACTCAGCACACAGAAAGCCATTACCCTTCACCCGAGGGAGGGCCTGCTGCTCAGAGTGAAACTGGAACACACTAACCAGGCCTATAGGACACAGGGACCAGAGCTCCAAGAGGAAAAGGAAGATGCCATTCAGGGTGACCTTCCACTTCTGTTAGACTTGCAAACGAGAAAAATGTAACAAAGGGCTGTGTTCTTAAGGACAAACCTGCCACCATGTGGCTTCAGGGAAAAAGACATTTTAAAAGCCTGCTTGGCATTTCAGCCTTACGGAGGGGAGGGCCCACAGTATGAGATTTCAGAGTTATGCCATTATATGCTAAGTATTACTTTGTATGTCTGTTGACTCATTTTGGAGACCTTAAACCAAGTTAGACGTAGAGAACCAAACAGCTTGGTTCAAATGAAGACGGTTGCCTTTGCCTTAAAGAATGTTTGCATATATATATGCATATATATATATATATATATATATATATATATATGAATGATAAGAATGTGTGATAATTTAGGCTCTAAAACGGTAGAGAGCTGCATCCTTCTCCGTTCTCTGAGGCATTCACATGGGAGAGCAGAGAACGTGCTCTCATTCTGCTCATCCTCACAGAAATCATAGGTCGATCTGGAAAACAGCATCCTGCAGTGGATGCTCCTCAATGGAGCCTGTTGATTACCTTATCAATAAATAGTGCGTAGGGCGGTCCTTGATATTACTATCTGGAGAGAAGTAACCAGAGTGTGATGGAGAGTCACCAAGGGCACTGACTGCAGAGGCAGCCAGACCCCAGAGCTCTGGGGATTCACAGAGGACCTGGGGTCTCTTCCTGAGTGTCAAGGGCCTTGCCTAAAAAATGAGTTGGGCATCTGAATTCTTTCTATACCTTAAAAAGGACTAAGTAAGATGATTTAGCTTAGCCACGGTTACAATTTAAATATGAAGATGGTGGCCAGTGGGTACCACATATCCAAAGATCCTAGAGAATAATTTTTAAGTTTTATTGAGTAGGGTAATAGCATGCTAGATATGTAGCATAATCAGTCCTTACAGGTGATGACATACTGAATTCTTGGGAACAGAATGGCTCAAACTGGTAGTGCACTCTGGCTGGCATCTCTAGGCTGAACTGTGACCCCTCAAAATTCATGTGTCTACAGGAGTGATTGCATACCTACACCACAGCCTGTGGGAAGCTGGGGCAGGAAGGTGATACGTTCAGGGCTAGCCTGGGCTCCATAGTGAGACTAGAAATGAAGAGTGGTAGGGTAGAGTTCTATCCTAGCATGGCAAAGGGTTGGATTCCATCCCTCAGTCCAAAATTAATTAATTAATTAATTAATTAAATTATCAGATGTTGAATTACTAACTTTGAAGATTTGACTATCAGGAGAACTTAGAGTCATATGAAGTCATAGCATCAGACTGAATCAGATATTTCTTTTCCTCTCAATGTCTCCTCCTCTGTCTCCCCATCTCTTTCTCTTTCTCTTGATCCCTGTCTCCATTTCTCTCTCTTCTTCTCTCCTCTGATTTCCTTCTCCCAAATCAGTGTATATCCAGCACAGATTGAGAGAACAGGGGAAGACTGCAGCTGTGGAAACCAGGTCAGATGTGATGTTCATTTGGAACCTTCAGGATTCTATTCAGTTGTGGAATTCTGCTGTCACAGCTGCCCAGAGGGTAGTCTTCTGTGGTGATAGCTAGAACATCAAGCACCCAAGAAACAGACATGAAGGCACAGGCGGGTACTACAGTCTCCTGAGAGCGAGGCCTGATTATGTGACTGGGAGAGTATGAGAGTGTGTGTGACTATTGTGTGAGTGTCTGAATTGTGAGAGTGTGTGTATCTGTGAGTTTATGTGTATGAAAGGATGTGTGGGGGGGAATCATAGGTATATATGTGTGTGAGACAGTTGTGTGTGCACGAGTGCATGTATAAGTGTGTGTGTGTGTCTGTCTGTCTGTGTGTCTGTCTGTCTGTCTGTCTGTCTGTCTGTCTGTCTGTCCATTCTAAAACCATCATATAGGGCAGATGCAGATGCTGAGACCTCTGACAGATCTCATGGATGGTAAGTAAAGTGACCAGAAGATGTGAACAATGATAGAAATTCTAAGAATCAGAAGGCAGCAGTAGACGGCAAAGTGCTCAAGCAATCGTGAGCACATTTGACTCTCTCCTTGACAGACATGACAGGAGGAGAAAAGCCACCAAGCCTGAGAAAATAAACACATCCAAATCAGAGTACAACTGGTTTAGGTTTCACTATTGTGAACTGTGGGCTACCATGAGGTGTGCAGTTTTCTTGTAACAGGAATACCAGGAGGGAAAAGGGAACCTGAAGGAATGGAAATATTTAAAGCTAGTTCAGTCAGGCAGCAGGGCTCAGATCCTGGGAGCTGGGAAGGTGGTAGGTGGAGTGAGAGGAAACCCTGGGCTTAAGTGAGAAAACAATCTTATTTTAGAATTCCAAAGATAAGGGCAGAAAAGGAAATAAGAATGCCTCACACGTGACAGAGCAAGAAAGAGAATGTTCTCTAAATACATCTTACAAACATGGGAGAAAAGACAAAAAGACAAAACAAGAGCAAATTGGTCGTTTAGACTTTCCCTCCTAAGGACCAGAAGCAAGGAAATAAAAATGGTAACAATCAAACAAACAAACAAACAAACAAACAGTCCTGCAAGTTTGTTTCCAGTAACCCACCAACCAAAAAGTGCGAACTAAGTTACTGAGAGAGCCATCCCTAGCTGTGGAGTTATCAGCAGGCCATGGCTGCTTAGGGAGCGAGAGCCATTTCTCTGCCAGCTCTCCTTGCCCCATTAGATGGCCCCACGCCCAGGCCCACTGTAGTAATCTACTTTAAGCTTATCCCCAACTAGTTTACAAATAACTGAGACGTGGACTATGGTTATTTTATTTGGCTTTGACAATGACTGAGGGGCTTAGTCCCTAACCCACTCTTCTAACTGCTGGCCTAGCTATCTCCCCAGCACTGTGCCCCAGACATTTGCTGTTTCTCCTGGCCCCTCCCCTCAGGCTGCTTCCCCCTCTCCTCTCATTCTTCCTGCTTCTCACTCTGGTCTCTCCTCACTCCTCTCTCTTCTCCACTCCCAATTATGTAACTCAAAACCCACCTACCTCTTATTCCCTCCAGTAATTGGCTGTAGTCAATTTTACTTAAGCAATCATTTATTCCCCCCTTTTTATTGAATATTTTCTTTATTTGTATTTCAAATATTATCCCCTTTCTCATTTTCCCGGCCTCCTTGAAAACCCCTATCCTATCCTCCCTTCCCCTGCTTCTATGAGGGTGTTCCTCCACTAATCCATCCACTCCCACCTCCCCGCCCTCCATTCCCCTACACTGGGGCATCTATTGAGTCTTCATAGTACCAAGGACCTCTCCTCCCACTGATGCATGACAAGGCCATCCTCTGCTACATATGCAGCTGGAGCCATGTGTACTTCTTGGTTTATGGCTTAGTCCCTGGGAACTCTGTTTGAGTCTGGTTGGTTGATATTGTGGTTCTTCCTGTGGGTTGCAAACCCCTTCAACTCCTTCGGTCCTTTCTCTAACTCCTCTATTGGGGACCCCGCACTCAGTCCAATGGTTAGCTGCGAGCATCTGCCTCTGTATTTGTAAGGCTCTGGCAGGGCCTCTCAGGAGACAGCCATATCAGGCTGCTGTCAGCAAGCACTTGTTGGCATCTACAATAGTGTCTGGGTTTAGTAACTGTATATGGGATGAATCCCCAGGTGGGACAGTCTCTGGATGGCCTTTCCTTCAGTCTCTGCTCTACATTTTATCTCAATATTTGCTCCTGTGAGTATTTTGTTTTCCTTCTAAGAAGGACAGAAGGACCCACATTTTGGTCTTCCTTTTTCTTCAACTTCATGTGGTCTGTGAGTTGTATCTTTTTTTATTTTTTATTTTTTATTTTCTATTCCTTATTTTTTTTTTTTTTTTTAGCTTTTTGAGACAGAATTTCTCTGTGTAGTCCTGGCTGTCCTGGAACTCACTTGGTAGACCATGCTGGCCTTGAACTCAGAAATCTGCCTGCCTCTGCCTCCCAAGTGCTAGGATTAAAGGCGTGCGCCACCACAGCCCAGCATGAGTTGTATCTTGATATTTGGGGCTTTGGGGCTAATATCTACTTATCAGTGAGTGCATACCATGTGTGTTCTTTTGTGATTGGGTTACCTCACTCAGGATGATATTTTCTAGTTCCATCCATTTGCCTAAGAATTTCATGAATTCATTGTTTTTAATAGCTGAGTCATTCTCCATTGTGTAACTGTACCATATTTTCTGTATTCATTCTTTTGTTTAAGGTCATCTGGGTTCTTTCCAGCTTCTGACTATTATAAATAAGGCTACTATGAACATAATGGAGCATGTGTTCTTATTACAAGTTGGAGCATCTTCTGGGTATATGCCCAGGAGTGGTATAGCTGGGTCCTCAGGTAGTAATATATCCAGTTTTCTGAGGAACCACCAAACTGATTTCCAGAGTTAACCAGTCATTTAAAAACATGAAACAAGATTTGTACAACAAAAATTTGTAAACATGAGAAGTCACTCATAGGCCTAGAGTACAGAGTTTAACATTACAATACATAGCAACAGAGCAAACCTCAACAGCCCGTGCTCAGCACTAAGTGGTCCTGGGAGGCGATTAATAATAACATAAAAAAAGGACATGAGACTTTGCAGGAGACAGGTTGGAAAATC
Source organism: Mus caroli (assembly GCF_978045245.1). NCBI lineage: Eukaryota > Metazoa > Chordata > Mammalia > Rodentia > Muridae > Mus > Mus caroli. Next base: position 123,238,765 of record NW_028227258.1, on the reverse strand, counting down.
TGAAAAGGGGCTAGGTGTTGAAGGGAAGAAATAAGGAGAGTGAGTGACATCAAAATACATTACATGCATTATGAAATGTTCCAAGAATATATTTAAAACATTATTTTAAAAAAAATCAGTTAGATAAGAGAAAAAAGATGTAGGTCAGAAATACAGATGCCAGGCTGCAAAGTTGTTGTCGTGGTTAAGAGCATCGGCTGCTCTTGGTGAGGACTGGAGTTTAGAACCCAACTCCCACAGTGGTTATGGTGGCTCATAACCACTGTGACCCTGGCTCCAGGGTATCTGATGCCCCCTTCTGGCCTCCTCAGGCACTGCACACATGTGCACATGCACAGGACAGAAATATAGGATGCATGAAGGTAGAATAGATAGTCATCATTTTTGTTCTTATCTGTTATACATGCTTATACAAAATAGGGAAAGGGGTGACATTTTTTACTTCTATAAGTATACTGTACATATAAATATGTATGTAATTAAAATTGTTGTAGAAAATGGCTGACTTCACAAAGCAAAAGAAAGAAGAGAAGAACCAGGAAGCTTTTGATATAAAGGATTATGCTGTTTGAAAATTAATTCTCATTATTTATTGTGAATATTGAAAACTCTAGAATAAAGCCCAGGACACATGCAAGGAGAGAAGATGGGAATGCCTAAATGCTCTGTTGAAATGCTGAGAGACACAAAAGATCTAAGACTAATGGAGGAACAGCAAACAGGGGACAGGCAGTCAGCAGGGCAAAGCCACAGAGCGGGGGCTGTTTGTCATACTCTTTTGTTGTGGTTGTCTGATCTTTTTTTTCTTTCTTTTTTTGGGGGAGTGTTTTAAAGATTCATTTTTATTGCATTTGTTCGTGTGTATGCCTGTATGTATGTGTGTGTGCCAAGTACATGCCCGGTACCCAAAGGTGCCAGGAGTGAGTACTGGTTCTCCTGAGCCCAGACTTAAAGATGGTTGTGAGCTGTTATGTGGGTACTAGGAACTGAACTGGTCAGTTCCTGGTCTCCTGCAAGAGCAACAAGTGCTCTTAACCGTGGAGCCATCTCTACAGCTTTCTCGGTTTTGTTTTTGCTTGCTGATTTGTTTTGTAGACAGAGTTTTACTGTGTAGCCCTGATAGCTTGGAACTCACCTTGTAGACCAGGCTGGCCTTGAACTCACAGAGTTCTGCCAGCCTCTGCCTCCTTAGTTAAAGGTGTTACCACCATGCCTGTTATTTTCTAGTCTTTCACTGAGAACATTTGCATGTGAGTTCATTGCGGATATGTTCCCATAGTTTTCACACCTTGTGTCCTTGTCTGGACTTGGCCAGGGTAATATGGCCACCACAGAATGTTTTTGATAAATTTCCTTTACTTTCATTTCTGTGCTACAACTTGACAGAAGAATTATCATCAGGTCTTAAAGCGTTTAGCATCATTCATCTGCAGAGTCATCTGGAACTTCTCCATTCTAGGGAGGTTTTTCATCATTTATTCAACCTCTTTACCCATTACTGATCTATTTGGGCCTTTGTGTCCTGGTCATTTGGTAGGTCATACATGTTCTAAAATTTATTCATTTTTTTTCAAGGTTTTAAATTTGTGTGTGTGCTCATATGTAGATTATGTGAGTGACCATTTGTGGGTATGTTCACATGTGTGTGTGTGCATTGGAAGGCAGAAATAGCTTTAGGGGTCATTTCTTAGGTAAGGCCTACCTTTAAATTAATTAATTAATTTGGAGTCATAGGATTCAACTGGCCTGGTCCTCAAGAAGAGGCTGGGCTGTATAGCCAGTGAGGCTCTGGATCTCTTTGTCTCCACCTGTCCGCAGCTGGTTATGAATGCACATCATCATGGCTGCTTTAAGCACTGGACTCAGAGCAATGTGCCTGTGTGGCAAGTGCTTCACCCACCCTCAGCCAGGTTTTTTCTTAATGGCTAGCAAATGCATGCTGTACTGACCCCTACAGCACTGCTGTTTCTGAGACAGGGTCCTTTTTATTCATTTGGGTTTCCCCCTTCAGTCTCTGTTGATCTAGCTAAGAGCTTGTCCACTTTCTTTATCTTTCCAAGAAAGTGGATTCTTTTTCATTGCTCTTTTCCCACACGTTAAAAGTCTCGGCTCTACTCTGTCCCCCTGCCTTCCCTTCTGCTGATTTGGGTTTGGGTCTTGCATTTATAGTTCTCTGAAATGGGCCCAGGAGCCACTCACTTGGACCGTTTACCTCTTCAGTTGTAGACACAGGAGACTGCCTCTCAGCACTCCTGCTTCTGCACCCACAGTTTTGGTGTGTTTTGTTTCCCTTGCCTCTTTCTTGTTCTGAGAACATTTTAAGTGTCCCCTGACTTGCCAGGGGTGTGATTTATTTGTGGTGTGTTGTCGTTGTCCTGAGAGTCATGTGATACATAAACCATCTGTCAGTGTTGACTTCTCATTTTATTACACGGTGATCAGAAAAGAATCAAAGACATGATTTCAAGTGTTAAATTTTGTTAAGCTGTGTGGTCTAACAAAAGACCCTCTTGAGAGCAGCATCTCCCGATTGGTACACAGACTGTTTGGTGAGTGTCTGATGAGTCTGTGGTACAGTTTGATGTTGATATTTCCAGTTGGATGGTGTGTCTGTTGGTGACAGTGGGTAATGCAAAGCATACAATGTTTGTGTTAGAGGCTATTTCTCCTTTTATCTTAATAGTGTTGTTTTTGTAGACTTCTTACACCACTGTATGGAACATAGATACTTTCATATGTACCCTTGTATTTAACTAATGCCTTGGCTTCTAGAGGAAAGCTTGTTTCTCTTGCAGTTTTGTCTCCCATTTTTCCATATAATTATAGCAGTTCCTGGTTATCTTGGGGTTCCTGTCAATCAGAATCTCATGTCTACCCATTGTTTCCAGCCTGTGTACATTTTTATTGGTGAAGAGGCTATCTTGTAGGCAGTGCATTGTGAGGGCAAGTTTAGAAACTCATCAATGTAGTCTGTATCATTTAGTTGAAGAATTTATTCTATTTATTTTGAATCTTACTATGGACAGGTTAGGATTTAGTCCTGTCATTTTATTGATTTTCTTCCTGTTTTTTTCTTTGCTCTTTTTCCCCTTTTTTCTCACCTTTTGTATTCCTTTTCATTTAGTGGCTTACTATGTGTTTTAGTCACTGTTCTATTACTTTAAAGAGAAATCATGACAAAGGCAACTCATAAAACAAATTATTTAATTGGGGGAGGGGCTTCCTTATAGTTTTAGAGGTTAGTTCTTGATCATCATGTCTAGAAGCAGACAGGTATGGCACAGGTATGGTAGTTGAAGGGTGTCACACCCACTCCAATGGAGTCTGCAAGACAAGTCCAAAAGCTTGGCTGCAGTCCTGAGGCAAAACGTTTCACAGAAACTGGTCTCTTGGAGTCTTTGGTATCCCATAACACAGATGTGGTCCAGATATGCCCTTGTGATAGTCGGTGAAGGGTTTTTGTGTGCTTTCCTTCAGTATTGTTTTATTATAAGTGCCTCCAAGGAATGATTTCACAAATAGCTAAGTTAGATTGCACATAGCTTCCTGGCCTCCACCAGTGTCCCAATATCCTAGGCAATCATTGAGCTGACCTTAGGCTTTGAATTGCATAAGAATATTACTTATTCAGACGAAGTGCCTCCAGTTCTGATAGAGAGATAGTGAAAGAACTCAGACATTGCAGTTTACTGGATAAGAGTTAGAAATCTCAGGGCAAGTTCAACAAAGTAAACTTAGAATTCTCATTACAGTCATGTATGGCAGACCATATCACATATTAGAAGAAAGTTGATGGGCTCCTCTGATAAATGGAGGTTCCCTGCAGATACTTAAAATAACAACTAAGTCACTCCCATATGCAGAAATTTACAATAGCCTAGGAAGAAGGTGGTTTGTCGTCTAAGAAGGAACTAGAGTAAATACTTATAATATCAGCTGAGTCACTCCCATATACAGGGATTTACAATGGCCCAGGGAGAAGGTGGATTATACAAAAGACTCAAATTTGAACTATGGCAAGGGAATGAAGCCCTTGCCCCTGGCTTCTAAGAATAAGCTGACCTTAGGTAGGGCTGATTTTTATCCCAGTTGTAAACACTGCCTTGTTCCTGTTATGTATTTATTTCTCTGTTTTGTGTAAAGAGTCATTATGCATCGGATGACCTCAATGTATCACCTAACTTCCTTGTATTCTTCTGTAATATAAGTCTGGTGCTCGCTTTGAGAAATTACATTCAGATTCAACACTCTTTTTTGTTCATGTCTGTCATTTGCTGACTCCTTACCCACCTGAGTACCGGGACCCTGATTTCTCTTCAGGGTTTGAGCGATCGACTGAGTCCACTTGGATAAGGCAGGGGGAGAGAGAGAGAGAGAGAGAGAGAGAGAGAGAGAGAGAGAGAGAGAGACCTTCCCAAACAGTTTCACTCTCTGGTGACAAAGCACTCAAGTATATGATCCTATAGAGGATGTTCCCATTTAAGCCACAAGACTATACTATCTCACTTTTTACAATGTCTTCTTTGTGTAGCTGGCTGCATAGTCACATTGATGCTTTCCCTACACAGGTTCCCTGTCTCTCACATCTGATTATAGGCTCCCACAAGCATTAATGTTCAAGCTTGTCTGTTCGCCTCCATTTTCCTTCTGTTCTTGTTTTTCTGCAGGGTTGCTGTTTGGTCTTGAGTTTCATAGTTTCTCACAATGCTCTCAAGATCCTGAGCCTTTTGCATATTATGGTCTGACTGCATCACCCTTCTCTGGCTTAGACAATACCTCGCTGCTATCACAACCAACACATCCCAGAGCCTTTCCTCCCAGGGTTTACCATCTCCTTAGACCATTCCAACAGCTTTCACGCTTGTCTGTTGGCTGGTGTCTTCAAGCCCTTGGATGTTCTCTTGAAGATCAGTTTTCTTTGTTTCTTTCTTCCTTCCTTTCTTTCTTTCTTTCTTTCTTTTTTTTTTCTTTTTTTCTTTTTTTTTTTGTTATACCTCTTTTCTCTTTTATCCCTGCACTCTTTTTAATGGGCTGAGGCCAACCACCAAAAAGTTTTTGCTTTAGTTTAAATCATTGAGATCTTCATTTCTTACTTTTTACAATGTCATCTTTCTATTTGGTTCTGTATCAAAATCAATCAATCTCTCTCAATCTCTCTCTCTCTCATCTCCTCTTTCCTCTCCTTCCCCCTCTCTCTTCTTTCTCACCAACTGTACTGGCTAGTTTTGTGTCAACTTGACACAGCTGGAGTTATCACAGAGAAAGGAGCTTCAGTTGAGGAAATGCCTCCATGAGCTACAACTGTAAGGCATTTTCTCAATTAGTGATCAAGGGAGAAAGGCTTCTTGTGGGTGGGACCATCCCTGGGCTGGTAGTCTTGGGTTCTATAAGAGAGCAGGCTGAGCAAGCCAGGGGAAGCAAGCCAGTAAAGAACATCCCTCCATGGCCTCTGCATCAGCTCCTGCTCCCTGACTTGCTTGAGTTCCAGTCCTGACTTCCTTTGGTGATGAACAGCAGCATGGAAGTGTAAGCTGAATAAACCCTTTCCTCTCCAACTTGCTTCTTGGTCATGATGTTCGTGCAGGAATAGAAACCCTGACTAAGACACCAACTATGCTAAATTCTTATCCAAATCCTGAGTTGTCTTCATATTTGAGTTACTCCTGTGTCCTCAGGAACTTTCCAGGCATTTGAGTTCTCTTAGACTCTTTACCAGACACTCCATGGGCTCCTGCTTTCTCGGGATCCTTCCAGTAGAGCTGCTATGCTTGTGACTGCCCTGTTACTTTCTTTTCATAGTCTCCATGCTGGGGCTTATACAACTGGTGGCTCTCATATCTGCCTATTACATTGGCTGGCTTTCCAAAGAAGCAGCTTTCCCTGAAAACATGTTTCAGGGACTTGGCTCGCTATGTGATATTGGTGTTACTTCTCATTAGGCACTGAGGTCATTTGAATAGGTATGGCCCCTGTAGACCCATGTGCACGAATACTTGGTCCACAGTGACTGGCACGATTAGAAGGTGTGGCCTTGTTGGAGTAGGTGAGTCTTTATTAGAGGAAGTGTGTTGTAGGGGGAGTGGGCTTTGATGTCTTATAAGCTCCAGTCTGGCCAATGTGTCTCGGCTGTACAACTCTCAGCTTCCTATGTAGCACCTATGTCTGCCTGCATGCTGCCATGATTCTTGCCATTATGATAACAGACTCAACCTCTGAAACCCTAAGCCAGCTTTTATTAATTAAATGTTTGCCTTTATAAGAGTTGCTGTAGCAAAGGTATCTCTTCACAGCAATAGAAATCTTAACTATGACCGGCATCATGACAAGGTTTTCCTATAGTATCTTTGGCTCTGATCAAGACCTTTGAGTACAATATGTACCATGCTCAAGAAAGGGTGTCGTAGCATCTTTGTGGGTGTTGTTCACTGCCTGCAGTGTGAGTGGCTGCACTATTGGCTGGTGGATGATTTTCTAGGACTGAGATCGCTTGCTTGCTTGCTTGCTCACTCGCTATGTCACTAGCTAGCAAAGCGCTCTGGCAGTTTTGGTCCTACTATCAGTAAGAGGCTAAAGCACTGGCCCCAGAGCAGTGGTATGGGCTGCACAGGGAAAAACATTGACTGAAAGCTAGCCCCTTCTGCGGCTCTTCCACCTGACTCTAACAGCTGTGCCTAGTCAGGAAACATGGGAAAGGTATTCTGGCATAAAACATCAAGAAATGTAGTTTTCTTCCTGGTGCTCAATGGTCCTGACAGTGGAGAAGAACTCTAGCAGAGTCTAGGAATTTAGCCCTCAGCTTGCCTGTCCATGGAGCTTCCGAATGATTGACTCTCTCAATCCAACCCGGGGCACAGTTACTATAGGCTCTGTGCTGTCCCTTCCTGTCTAGGAGTCAATAGTTCCCCGAGTCTGATCCAGATGAGAGGTCAGGTAAGGCTATCAGGAGTTCTGGAGGTTTTAATTTTCACTCATGCAGATCCATTTGAGGTTGGCCACACCTTCACCTCAGAGAGTAGCAGAAGTAAGTAAGGATGCTACCTACCTGAAGTAAGGATGAAGGGCAATGCCCTTGGGTCCCCTACAGTGTGGGATACACAGCAGGCCTGGATTGAAGTTTCTTATGGGTTTATAAGCAGGGCAGAGAAGAAGGGGTTAATATGCTCTGACATTGGGAAATTACTGCTTCCAGCTAAAATCAGCTTATTTTCTTCTCAAAATACAGGTTTGCAGTTTTTAATCACAGACTCTGTAATTAAGGATGCAATGAAAATGAGGCGGGTCCAAGAAGCGTCTCAAATAAACAAAGAGTTAAGATGTGTTTGATAGAAAGACAAGAGCCCTTTGGACTGGTCTGCAGAAGTCTTTCTGATATATAGCGCACTCTTTCGTTAACCAAGCTCAGAAATGGTTCAGTACTAGTAATGACATCTGCTAATTTTCCTGACTCCCAACACACCAAGCTCTGAGCTTATTATTATTTTTATATTTGTGTGTTGTACTAAATACTTTGATTTATATGAGATATTATTCTTTATAAAAGAGAATCCTGTTTTAATCAAACACTGTCATTTGGGAAATGTTTCTTTATGAATTATGCATTTCATACTGCACCCTCAGAACTGTTTCTAGCCTGAAAGAAACAAGCAACATTATGAAGAATATAGGTTCTGCTACAGGACCGAGAATCCTTATCCTGAAAGAAATAAAAATGGGATTATCCACAAATGTCTGGTTGTATCAATAAGAATCCACTCGATGACCTCAAAATGTCAAGAGGGGACAGACACAGACACACACTCCTTTGTCAGGCGCTGTGAACCCAAAACATCCAGGTGAGGAAACAAAGTTCTGCTGGGGGACACAGGAAAGTAACTGACGCATGCGCACTGAGCACGAGGGTCACTGATTGATAAACACTGACCCCTGCCCGGCAGGGTGGTCCAGCATCCAGGGCCCTGGCAGATGGCAAAGAGAAAGATGGCTTCTGCATACAGTTTGCCTGACAAATCCACGTGAGTGTCTGTAAGTAGGACGGTTCTTGAAGAGCTACGGAAAACAATGTCTAGAAATTCTCGAACAGATGGCTAATGTCAAGCCACTATACCCACCATAGGGACTTGAACTTAGAAACAGACTTTCTGATTGTTGTTGTGTTCTGCAACCCTCCCCACAGCCTCTGGAAGCTTCCCTGATGAGTGGCTGACAAGCCATTCTGAAAGACACTGCTTTAGATTGTGGCGTGAAGTCTCAGTTTCATGCTTATCTTTTTTAGCCAAGGCCGTGGAAACCTTTAGCTGCACCAGGAGAGAGGGAGTTGAGTAGATCTTTACTCAGTGCTATCTGAATTCCAAGCATCATGTTAGACACAGAGAAAACAAAATTGTTTCTTTCCCTGGCTCCTGTGGTATGGTGCCAACTAGTACCACGCATGTAAGACAAGCAGGGGAAAAAAAAACCCTGTATAATTAAAGTGTTCTGTGTCCTCATTCAGTCTCCGGGTAACAAACTAAATTACAAACTTAAAAGAAATGTATATTTAACACATAAATTTAATAGCAGAGAAAGAATCACAATGTATTGTTGAGACCCCAATTGCTTAGATTGGTGAACACCACAATTAATTCATGAGAAAATAAATATAAATAGCATATACATTAAGCCATCCCTTTTATATCTTCGGATGGCTCAGGAGTTAAGACAGGCTGCTCACTATAACTCAGTTGGTTCTCTTACTGAGAAAACTTAATATACTTCAGTTTCTGTTAGAAATGGTTATAAATTTTTAATGAAATAGCTAAGCAAGCAGAATAAATTGATATTTATTTCAAGCATTGCATGATTTCCTTTTTCTTTTTTTCCTTTCTAAATAATTGAGTGATTTTGATATATGCATTCTTTAAAAGAAAAAAAATTGATTTAACCAAACCAATCCAGAAGCTGTTTGTTTGTTTGTTCTCTACTATGTCCCGATGGATCTATTTTAAATACCCACATACAAAGTGACATTCAAACACCACTCTTGGGAACACGAACATCTTCAGCATCTTTTGCCTCAGCATCTTCTGCAGCAACAAATGAGCTTAGAAGAATTTTTAATGAACGTAAAAGGTACAAGTTATTGTTTCTAGTCCGTTCATATAATTCGTTACCACTCAGTGGGGGAACACTTATGGTGAATAATTATCACACCCAGAGATGCTTAGTTCAGAGAAAACATGAGGTGGGTCATCTTGCAGCAGCTCACATTTGATCATCTTAATTTAAAATCAGATGTCAGCTGTGAGCTGTGGGCAAGGGTTCCCTGCCCTCTTGGATGGACTCTCTGACTGGGTTCTTCCTGTTGTCAACTCTTCTGTTGATAAAAGTTACAATAATGTTTTGCCCATGTATCTAATGGTCCCATATGGCCAGCTGATCCTCATTTACCTGCTGTGACAAACAAATACATTGACTGAATTAATCAGACACACACACACAGACACAGACACACACACACACACACACACACACACACACACCTTCTCTTTTCTCTCTAGCCCAGTAGAGATCCAATGCACTGTTCATCTTAATGGTTTTGCTAGAACACATAGGGTCTTTAACCATCACATGCATTTATTTCAGACTGAAAGAGCTAACAGGCTTCTAGATAATGAAGACAAAACCATGACCAGTTCTTGACGTATGTTTCAACAAAATGGTAGATTGTTCCAAACAGTTGTTGAACTGAGAAGTTTCTCCACATTCTGGGCAGTAATTACTAGCTTGTGGTGGAGGCCACAACACTCAGAGGAGGAGGCTTGCATTCAGTGTAAGCAAATTCCATTCCAGTGGGTTTGCTCACGCAGTCACACAGAGGATATTATGAAGAATTTTCAAGCAAACCCTTCATTTGGTTTTTCCCATAAGTGTGACATTAAAAAATAAGATTCTAGTTTCCATCATGTAGTTTTAGATTTATTTACAGAAAATGATGGCTTCATAGAGTCTTTTTTAAACACTAGTTTGACTAAAAGTGGTATATTCATATATAACATTGCTTATTGTTTATATAAGCAAAGGCGCACACATTGTGTGTGTGTGTGTGTGTGTTATAAACGTGATTAGGAATATATGCATGAAGGAGATTTAGTTAATAAAGAGAAACCAAAGTAGTGAAAACCTAAAAAACCAAAGGGTTTGTATAAAAGGCAGAGAAGATGCCTATCTTAAGAGAGTGGAAACAACTTGGAATTAATCTTGCAGGGATGGAGAGTTGGCTCTGTGGTTAAGGCTCATGCTGAAAACCTGCCCTGGGTTCCCAGCATCCACACTGTGGAGCACACTTACCTGCAACTCCAGTTCCAGGGGACTCGATACCCTCTGCTGGCCTTTATGGGTACTACATGCACACAGTGCATACAGTACATACACACACATGCATGTAATGCATGAAGGCAAATATTCACACACATAAAACATAAATCTTTATTTTAAATTAAGCTTTTCAAAGACACGGGTATGTCTGCCTAGGAACCTCCTGTGCTCTGAAACAAAGGTCAGCGGGGGATACTAAATGGCCAAATTGACTCCTACTTCCTGTCTTTATAAATAAAGCTTTATCAGAACATGCTCATAATCAATTGATCACATTTGTTGTTGCACTACAAAAGCAGAGTTAATCAATATGATCACTATTAGCTTTCAAATTCTAATGTATTAATAGCTTGCTGCTTATGTGAAACCGTTACCTTTAGTCTCAGATTACAGCCTGACTTGACTGTGGGTCTCTGCTGAACATAAAGTTAAGAAACAGCTTAATTTTGGCACATCTGTCAAACTTACTAGAATCTTAAGAAAGATAATACTTTATAAAAAGCAAAATTAATAACATAGGGAAGACTGAATCTCAGCCTGACAAACAAGACTGTAATTGTGGTGAAATAGGTACCGATAGGCTGAGTGATTTGATATAAACACACACACACACACACACACACACACACACACACACACACACTATTTTATGTACAAAGTTCCTTAACAGAAAACTGGTTCTTTTCTTAGATCGAGTTACTGCTGCAGTGCCATGAACGAAGGAGCTGGGGAAGGAAAGGATAGATTTGTCTTCAATAAAGGAAGTCAGGAACTCACACAGGGCAGGAATCTGGAGGCAGGGGCTGGCTGCTGCAGAGACCATGGAAGGATGCTGCTTACTAGCCTGTGTCCCCTAGCTTGCACAGCCTGTTTTCCTATAGAACGCAGAACCACTAGCCCAGGGGTGCTACCACCCACAATGGTCTGGGCCCTCATCCATCAATCATGGATTAGGATTAAGGATATGTAGGATTAAGGATATATCCTTCAGGCTTGCCTGCAGCCCAATTTCATGAAGGGATTTTCTCAGTTAAGGTTCCCTCCTCTCAGATGACTTCAACTTGTGTCAAGTTGACGTCAAAGTAGCCAGAATAGTTATGACAAAGAGGATATTAAATGAAACATTAGACATTGTTTATCTAGATATTCCTCAGGAATGAGCTGAGGATGGCAGATCAATGCCACAGGGTGTAGTCTTCCCTAGAGAAAAGAGAGTCAGAGAAGGGAAAGTATCTGAAAGAACAAGGGTGACAGCCCTTCAGCTCTGAGAATATCAGGCTATTATGTGATCACTTATGTAAAATTACTCAGGTTTATTTTCTTAAAACATACAAGAGCTGACTTCATGCCAGATTTACCAGATGAAGTCCAGGAAAAAATGAGACCTCAGAGAGGTAAGTTCAGTACCAAAGCAGCTCTCGGGGAAGATTCTGCTCAACTCACAAGTCTGACCGTCAAGGTGGCCTTGGGTGTGGGAGCTTCGAGTTTCTCATGGGAATGGACCTTAACCAACTTATTCACCCTGCTTTCTCCAAAGCAATAGAAAGAGGATGGCTACAACAAGACTATGTTGGGAGGGTTGAGGGACCCAGCATTGAATGGTTAGAGCCACAAACAGTTCTGAAGTTCACATTACTAGGATGATAGGATAGAAATAAAAGCAGATTCAAGTTTCAAATTGCCATTTTTATTTTTTATTAATTATAAATCACTTTATGGTAATGACTCATATTCTTTGAGTCCATCTTACCAATAATCTGTAGAGTCAGGATATGCAGTGTATTTGCTAAGGGTCACAAGGCCCTTATGATTCAAGTATCACAGAAAACAGCTATCAGACAGACAGACAGACAGACAGACAGACAGACAGACAGTGACAGTGTGTTAGAGAAAAGCAGGGAACTTGGTGGGATGTTTTACGCTGTCTCAACTTCCCAGGTCCTAGAGTTATAGATAGGAACTAGAAGGTCTACATGAGAGCGGTATGTTTGTAATTCACTTGGTAGTACTGTATAGAATTTCATAAAATACTGTTTCATTGTGATGAGTATCTTTGATCCAAGAAAACAGTGGTTTCAGATAAAATAATAACCCAATAGGATGGCCTATTTGATTGTCAACTTGATAAAGTCTAGAATCATCTGGAAGGAGAGGGTCAATGAAGGATTTTCTAGATCAGGTGGGCCTGTGGACATGTTTATGAGGGTTACCTTGATTAGATTCATTGAGATGTGAAAACCTGCCTACTGTTGGTGGCGCGATTCCCTAGGCAGGGGAACCTCAACTGTGTGAGTGAAGGGAGTAAGCTGAGTACAGACAAAGTCATGCATCCATTCTCTCTGCTCTTGGCAATGGATGTGGTGTGGTCAGCTGCTTCTGGTTCCCGACACCCTCACTTTCCTGCAGTAATAGACTAGAACTTGGAGTTGTGAGCTAAAACAAACCCTGTCTCCCCTAGGTTGTGTTTGTCAGGGATTTTTATCATAAAAGCAAAAAACAAAACCAAGATACCCATAGATACCCAATGAAAGCATTATCATTTTACAAAAGTAGGAAACATCTCTATTCCAGAGAGACTGACTTCATAACCAGACAACCTACTATAAAACAGCATTGGTAAATCAGAAAGAGCTAAATCTCTGTGATACAGATTGTCAGGCACAACTTTGACAGCACATCAAAACAATATTTAGTTTGTTCAAAGAAGTGGAAAACAAGCATGCAAGTATTTGTTAGAGTCCAGGCATTTGTGAAATAGCAGAGCAGAGCTTTGCACACCAATAATTTAACAAACCTGAATGGAGATTTTTGGCAGCATGTTAGAAATAGTTGAAGAGAGGGTTTGTAAACTGGAAGATGAGTCAGAAATACTCAGAATTAAACATGGAAAAGTAAAATTTACATTATTAGAATAGTATTATGAGACATAGAAACACGGGTATCATGATAAATGTGACTATTTTTTAAAGAAAAAAATTGTACGTGTGTGTGTTTGTGTGTGTGTGTGGGGGGTGTAAGGGGATAAGGAGCACACATGTGCCATGTGCTCATGTGGAGCTTAGAGGACAACCTGTGTCTCCTCTCACTATGCTGATCTCAGGAATCAAACTTATGTCATCAAGTTGGGGGCCAAGTTCACTTTTTTTTGAGCCACCAACCAGGTCCTGAATATTTTATTACATTTTTGTTTACACTGAGTGTGTGTGTGAGTGTGAGTGTGTGTGAGTGTGTGTGTGTGTGTGTGAGTGTGTGTGTGTGTGTCCTCTCACATTGCGCAGCCCTCATGTTTGCAAGTCAGAAGACAACTTTCAAGACTTGGTTTTCATCCATCTTGTTGATCATTCGTGTATCAAACTCAGCTTCTCAGACTTGGCAGCAAATGCCCTACCACTGAGCCATCTTGCCAGCTCTAATGTAAAACTTCTAAAAAATTAATTAAAAATAAAATAAAACAGAAGAACTAGAACCATGTAGGACACACTTGGTGGTTTGAAGGGAAACCTAGTCATAGGCTCAGGTTTTTGAACACTTGATCTCTGACTTGTCATGAAGTTTGGGGAGGTTATGGGACCTTTGGGAGATACAGCTTTGCTGGAGAAAGCATGTCACTGAGTGAGCTTTGAGAGTTTATAAGTGGTTTCACATCCTGTTCTCAGCTTCTGTGTGTAGTTAAAGAAGGGACCAGTCAGCTTCCTGCTTCAGAGGGTATGTGTCGCTGCCATGACAGACTCTCTCCAAAGCTGCTAGCCAAAATCAAGTCTTCCTTAAGCTGTCTCGAACACAGTATTTATCACAGCAACAGAATAGTAGCTTATACACTAACAGGCACATAAAAAGCTGATTTTGTTAAATAGGGACAGCCTAAAAGTTCCAGGTAAGACATAATTATTTTTAAACAGTTGAAAAATCAAGCAAGCAACAAACAGACAGAAATGATAACACTACACCAAACCGGATCTCAAAGGAGGCAGGAAATAAGATGAGAAGAAAGACAAGAGGAAATTCCACCACAATGGAGCCAAGGACACTGGCTATTTGTGTGTCAGAGATACATTTTCAGGACAAACACACTGTTTAGGATCAAGAAAGTCTTATCATAAGTAGAAAAAGGCTTTATATACTTCTGTTATTAAACAGATGAGGAAATGGATGGGGACATCTCTGTAGGGTAAGGTTTCAAATGGATGGGGACATCTCTGTAGGGTTAGGTTTCAAGGGACAGGACTCCTTCTCAGTACATGGAGTTCACAGGGAGTAAGAGGCTTGCTAAGGGGGAACTGTGTTGGTAGGAAACAATGTATCTGGGGGCACTTTCTGAAGTAGGAGGGGGGGAGTTATGTTAACTTCTGGCTGAGGAATTTAGGTTCCACAAAATTGAACTTACTACCCACAGACTTGAACTCAGCTTTGATTTAGAAGATGTTAAAACTTTTAATAATTAGTTCTTAGTCATATCTATGCAGGTGGACATGATATTTTTTTGTCTTTAGCTGCGTTATTTTCTTCATTTGCAAAACATGCTCATCTAATTATAAAAGTTGACTACTGCAGCACCTTGAGGAAAATTAATAGCTTTCACTTTGTGTACCAGAAAATGCAAAAAATAAAATAAAATAAAATAAAAAAGTACTGAACCCAACATTCAGCACATACCTTGAAGAAGTCCATCAACTAAGACCATAAGGAAAAAAAAAATCAGAGTTCTCTGAGACACCAGGGTCTTGGAGGGACCTGGTATCTGTATGACAAGGAGGCCTGTCCACTGTGGGTACAGACAGAGCAAAAAGTCAGGGCAGCAGTGAAGATAAGAGTAGAAACATGGGGTGTGATCCATCAGGCAGTAGACTGAGCTGCATGCACAACACAAGATCAGACACCTGTGTTAAAATCGCAGCACAGCTAAAGGGCACCTTTGCCAGACCACTCAGGATAGCCTCAGACTGAGGTCATTGCCTCTGGAAAATGTGGTGTGGAGGGCATGAGGGGTGATAAGGAGTAGAGAAGACTGGAGTGTGTGAGTGTGGACGGAAGGGAGGGAGGACACCTCAGGCCCTGGGGAGACTGGGAGAGCAAAGACAATGTGTTTATCACTTTTCCTGCGGCTGTAACCAAATGCCTGAAAGGATCAGGATTGGGACGGAAGGTGGGAGTGCAGTAGTACCTGGAGATTGGCTGCACCCACACTCAGGAAGCACAGAAGGAACAGGTCCTATTGTCTGCTTCTAGTGACCCAACTCCTCCTGCAAGACTCCACTTCCTAAAAGTTCCACATTTTTCTCAAAAGGTGGGCGGAGCTGGGAACTAAGCACTCAAATCTGTGAGCTTATGGGGGGCGCGTTAGAGAATTAAACCAGGATGGAAAAGAAGAACAGAAAACAGAGAAGAGTGGAAGTGAAGAAATGATGGGAAGATGGGGAGAGGGAGGCTTCATATTAGTCACCTGTCTTGTTGCTGTGCCAAAATACCCGGATGAAGCTGTTTAAGGAAGACTTTAAACTGGCTCCCAGTCTGAGAACCCAGGTCGTCATGGTGGCAGGAGTAGGAGACAGTAGTTTTGCCATGCCTGCAGTAGGACAACAGAGAACAGTGAAGTCTGGAGCTCAACTCCTCAGCTGGCATTCTCCTTCCTCTTCAGTGCAGAGCCCCAGCTGATGGAATAGCGTCCACCATACTTAGGGTGGGTTTTCCCACTTCAGGCAAACTGGTCCCGAAATCCCTCACAGACATGCTCGGAGATGTGTCTCACTGGGGACTCGGATCCTGCCAAGTTGGCAATCTTCAGCCATGGAAAAACTGCATTCATAAAGGAAATCTGAAAGAAGAATTGAGAAGAGGAGTGTTAGAATCGAGGAGACTTAGCTCCATCTTGCAAGTGTCCTGGAAACCGAGGAGTGTGGTTCATTAATTGTTGTTACTTCTTGCCAAAAAACCCATAGATATCACTTTGGATGTTAAATTAAATATGTTCAAGTATGTGTGCGGAGCACAGCAGAGCATCACGAAATCACTTGTTCAACATATATGCAAAGTTCAAATGATTTGTGTTCTCCGGTTCGTCTCCTGCTTGGGCACACATGTGTTTCTTCCTACCCACTGATGTTGTTGAATAACTTATCCCTGTGAACCATTTGTCTGTCATAACCCATCATGGATGGACGCCAGTACCACAACTCAAGCAGGAGAAGAGACAAGAACCGGTGGGAAAAGCTGCTTCCTGGCTTGCTTCCACTGGTTTTTAATATAGTCCAGGACCACCTGCCCAGGGGTGGGTGTACCTACAGGGAGTTGGATACTCATGCATCAATCATTAATCAGGAAAAGCCTCACAGCCAGGGCACAGGCCAACCCAAAGGAGGCAATTCCTCAACTGAAGGGCGCTCTCTCTTCTACAGCGACTCTAGGTTGTGTCCAGCTGACAAAACCAATCAGCATGGATTTTAATTCCATTTTTGTTAAAGCTCCGACTTGACAACCATTTTCATAACTAATTAAGATTTGGTGGGAAAATTAAACTACATTTGTTTGAGTTTTCTGAAAGGCAAGAGGAAATGAACACTTAGAAATGGTCCTAAAGTCTTCCATCATACCCTTTGTCATCTGCTTAGTGAAGTGGTTCATGGTTTCAGAATGTATTTCACATGTACAATGACCTCACGAGAAGAATTACGATTTTTTTTGATATGTATGTTAGAGAGATGTGAGTGTGTGTGTGTGTGTGTGTGTGTGCGCACACGCGCGTGTGCTCCTGTATGTATGCACATGTGTGGAAGTCAGAGGACATCCTGTCCACTCTTCCTATCTTGCTCTAAGCTTCCTTTCAAAGACATCCTCAGACTGCTTGGACTGGTTTCCACAGATTCTCCTGTCTGTGTCTCCCATTTCCCACTAGGTGGTGCCACAGTTACAGACAATTGTGCTACTTTGTCTGGTTTCTGGGGATGGAACTGACGTGGTCAAGTATCCCTGGCAAAAGCCTTTATTTTCACCCTGAGAAAGAATTACGTATATGGTAATATATTATATCTATTATCTATTATATTATATATTATGTTATATTATATATAATATGTTAATATTAGATAATAACATAAATAATATATATGGTGTATATATATACATATATATATACATATATACATATATGAGGTAGTATACTATGTTAACACAGCTCTAGAAATTTAAGGGAGACAAAAATAAAATGTAACAAAAGCTTTATTTCATGCTTTATTCAAAACATTCTCCTTATTTCTTTTTAAATTATATACGACGAACGCAAAATTGTAGTTTTGTGTAGAATTATCTGCAAATGAGTCATTACATCATTATGGAAAGTTAGTTGTTAAACTAACCAGAGCATTGCTTAAATAATTTGTGGCAATCCTCTCTTGGAATTTTCCAAACAAATATTTTTGGACTGAATGTGACCCATTTTTTTTGCATTGCTTTTTTTATTTTTTAATTTAAGCGAAAACTATACACTTATTTCACTCCATTCTACAGAATGAATTAAATTACCTGTTTTCTCAACTTAAATTTACTGGCAAGAGATGTTAATTCCATTCTGTTGAGCTGTGAAGGCATTTCTCATGCTCCCCAAACAGACACCAGGCAGACCAGCAAAAATCCAGTCTTCCCCCAATATATCCGAGTGGTGTCTTCCCAGTTTTATGTGATGGAGTAGTGAACTGCGCAGGACTAGCAAACAAAACTAAAGTCTTCTACAGTGTTCACACTCTCATAGCTGCGGTTTGTAGTCCCTTTGAACAAGCCTTAATTCACGAATCTTTTCTGGCTTAATTACAGTTAAATACTGGCATTAGGGGTGGGGGTGGGGAGGGGGGTGTAGGTGGGGTGGGGTAAGGGTTGGTTGGCACTGATAAAATAATTTTGGCGGGGCTTAAGAGTGGTTTTGTCTGTTTTGTTTTGTTTGTTTTGTTTTTGCTTTTTTAAAAAGGGGGGGGCAGTTAATGAAATATATTCAATAGCTTTGCAGTCAGAAAAATGTAGCAATAGAGACGCCTAACTCTCTGGTCTGCGTCCAGTTCACTCATCACGCTATAGCTGGGGAAAAGGCAGAAATGAATGTTCTAACTAAACAAAGGAATTCGCGATGTTTTTAGAATCGGGGCTCTATCTTTCCTCAGTTTAGGGTACAGGCAGTTTACGTCCATAGGACTTGAATGTGTTGTCTTCTCTATCGCTTTTGATTGTTTTCTGACCTCACACAAGAAAAGGCAGTAGGACATCCTTCCAGATCCTTTTCTTTGCCCCCATCCCTTGGCAAGAAGGAGGAATTAGCTCTGTAACCAGATCTTCCCAGCTGCATTTAATTTAAGGCACGAAACCAGCCACTGTAGCAGCCAGATTGGGTATAAGCAGCAGGGGGCAGTGTTGACTCGTGCTTGAACCATCTCTGGGCGCAGAAAGTTTGATGTTTGGAGGGATTCCTGTGGCAAAATTGTATGACATATGCCCTATATTTGCATTATTTGGCTTCAGTTCATATTTTGCAAGTTGATTCCCTTAAAGGGGAAATTTATTGACCCGATTCCTAGTCACGTTTTCTTTCTTTCTTTTCTTTTCTTTCTTTCTTTTTTTTTTTCTTTTAAAGAAATCTCACCCGGCATCACACAAATAAGCCAAGGCAGGGGAATAAATAATCTGAGTGCGGTTGGTGGTGTGTGACACTTTTTTAAAAATCAAATTTGAACTGCATTTTATTTATTTCTATTTTCTTATAGTTTTTCTCCCTACCCCCACCCCATCCCCAGGCCAAAATCGAAACCAAACGTTATTAGATTTCCTTTGGCTAGAGAATGTCAAGGGGAGAAAAGCCCCACAGGGGGTCAAAAATTCCAAACTGGGTTTGTAAGAGAAAACTGTCCCTGCAGAAACTGCCATTGTTTCAGCTGAAGCCTACAGACTGCTCTCGGACAGGATTCCTGCTAGGAGACTAACCGCGCGCCGCCTTGGGTGCCAGCGCGCCCCTCTCTTCCTTTGAGAAGTTTGAGCTTGGCTGGCATCGAGGCCTTGGACCCGAGGGACAGCGAAGAGGGGCGCAGGCTCACGAATCGGGAAGAGCTGGGGTTCTGTTGGGGTACCATGAGCCGCAGTTTGCTCGAACACTGCCCTTGACGAGGACACGAAATGGTTAAAGCTCAGCAGCCTCGCGCATTCCCAGACAGGCTTTGCCTAATCCTTCCTCCCGCGTTAACAGACCCTCGCCCCAACCTTTCTTTCATTTCCCTCGACCCCCTCCACCGAGTTATTACCAGCCTAACAGCCTAATGGCACCCCCAGCTCCGGACACTAAACTTATTTCCAAACCTGACCCCACCTCCATCTATTCCGCGGCTGCCTCTTGCTGTGATTGCGCCGACGCCGGCCAAGGTTTGACCAAAAGGGAAAATAAATAAATAGAAAGGAGTTGGGGGTGGTCGCCCCCTTCTTAGCGCCTCCGCCGCCGTGGGGCTCGCCCACCTCCCGCCCACAGCTTCGGAGGCCTCGGTGACGAGCGTCGCCCCAGCCAGTGGCGGCTGAAGGCTAGGGCGGCGGAGACGCGGGGCGGGGCTGTGGCCAATGAGCTGTAGCGGGGCAGGGCCCGCGGGTGACAGGACCAGAGCAGGGGAGTGGCGGCCACTGGAGTCCGGGAGCACCGAGGGGCGAGCAAAGTTTCTCAGTCCTGCTCGCGATCGCGGACAACCCTCCCCCTCCGTGTGTGCGCGCGTGTGTGCGAGTGCGTGTGTGCGCGCAGCGGGGAAGGGGCGGGGAGAGTGCGAGGGACCAGGAGAGGCAGCGGGGGACTCGCCGGGCTCCAGATACGTCGAAGTGCCACCTCAGAGTCCCGGCTGCAAAGGAGCGCGTCCACACGGCGCACCGATCAGCTGCCCCGCACCTCCGCGCTCCCATCGCCCGCGGGGACCGCGACGAAGGGACCCACCCCACTCCAAACACAAAGCCTGGAGGATTACAAAGTGAAACTGACCCGGGACAATAAAAGCACAGATCCCAGGACAAGGGCGAGGAGCGCTCGGGGGCGCTGGTGCCCGCTGACGCCCGGGGAAGAGCCCCTGGCATGGTGAGGGGAGGGGACTCCGGGACCAAGCGCTGCCGCTGCTGTCCGACCCCCGCGGCGCCGAGGAGGAAGGGAAACCCGCGCTCAGTGGACTTACAAATGATGCCGGCGCGGAGGTGAAGGATGCGGAGCAGCGCCTGCGGCAGCCTGGGCTGGACCTCGGGCTTCGACCCGCGGCGAGAGCAAAGGCAGCCCGGGCTGCCCGCAGAGGCACTGAGCTGAGAGCTGCGGGAGTGGGGACGCGGAGCCCTGGCTGCCTCCGCTGCAGGGGGAGGGAGCCCGACCCACAGACCACCTTCCAGGCTCGCCCGAACGAAACCAGAGAAGAGTCTTCACAGCTAGCTTAGGGCTCTCCCGGCTCTGTCTCCAGGGTGCAGGGGCTCTGTGGCCCTTGGCCCTGCGCTTTTTGGCGTCCCGTTCCGGGGTAAGTTCTAAAGTTTTTGGAGAGACGTGAGTGCAGTAAGAGGCTCCTCAGATCCTCGAAATCCAGGCCGCCTCTCGCAACTCCGGTCCGCGGTCAGGACGCTCAGACTTGGGATTTCAATCTAAGAGTCTGGAGGCCTGGAAACTTTCAGCGGAGAGCCCAGGGATGCTCCGTCGCCTGTCGCCTCACTCTCTTCTGCGATGCGCGACTCACCGGCCACCTAGAGCCTTCTCCAGAGCGCCTGTCCCTCACCCACTCTTCTGAACTGCAGAGGTCTCTGGCCAAACTGGCTTTTTACTGGCGCCACTCAGAAGTCTTTCAGACCATCCCGTTTCCTTCACCTTGTTTCTCTTCTCCAGGTTCCTGGAAACTAGGACCATGAACTTGGCCGCAAACCCGGCTCCTGGCCGCAGGCGGCTCCCGCTACCTTCTCCATCTCTGTGCCAGCTCCTGAGAGTCTGGGGGCTGCTGTCACTGCTCCCCGGCTCGGCCCGAGTCCAAGCGGCCGAACAGCGCCAGGTGTTCCAGGTGATGGAAGAGCAGCCCCCAGGGACTCTGGTGGGCACCATCCCAACGCGTCCTGGCTTTACCTATCGGCTCAGTGAAAGCCACGCCCTGTTCGCGATTAACAGTAGCACTGGAGCGCTGTACACCACCGCTACCATCGACCGCGAGAGCCTGCCCAGCGATGTGGTCAACCTGGTGGTCCTTTCCAGCTCCCCCACATACCCTACCGAGGTGCGAGTGCTGGTGCGTGACCTCAACGACAACGCCCCAGTCTTCCCAGACCCTTCGATCGTGGTCACCTTCAAGGAGGACAGTGGTAGCGGGCGTCAGGTCATTCTGGACACCGCCACGGACTCTGACATCGGCTCCAACGGTGTGGACCACCGCTCCTACCGCATAGTCAGCGGTAACGAGGCGGGCCGCTTTCGCCTGGACATCACCTTGAACCCCAGTGGCGAGGGAGCGTTCCTGCACCTGGTGTCCAAGGGCGGGCTGGACCGCGAGGTCACACCTCAGTACCAGCTCCTGGTGGAGGTGGAGGACAAGGGTGAGCCAAAGCGGCGGGGTTACCTTCAGGTCAACGTGACGGTACAGGACATTAACGACAATCCCCCGGTGTTCGGCAGTTCCCATTACCAGGCGGGGGTGCCTGAAGACGCAGTTGTGGGCTCCAGTGTCCTGCAGGTGGCGGCGGCGGACGCAGACGAGGGCACCAATGCAGACATCCGTTACCGGATGCAAGATGAGGGAACCCCCTTCCAGATGGACCCAGAGACGGGGCTCATCACCGTGAGAGAGCCGCTAGATTTCGAGGCCCGGCGACAGTATTCGCTGACAGTTCAGGCCACGGACCGGGGCGTGCCCTCTCTCACCGGGCGCGCAGAAGCGCTTATCCAGTTGCTAGATGTCAACGACAACGACCCGGTAGTGAAGTTTCGCTACTTCCCTGCCACCTCGCGCTACGCTTCGGTGGATGAGAACGCGCAGGTGGGTACAGTGGTGGCTCTGCTCACCGTGACTGACGCTGACTCCCCAGCAGCCAACGGAAACATTTCAGTGCAGATTCTCGGGGGCAATGAGCAGCGTCACTTTGAGGTGCAGAGGAGCAAGGTGCCCAACCTGAGCCTCATCAAGGTGGCCAGCGCCCTGGACCGGGAGCGCATCCCTTCGTACAACCTCACAGTCTCGGTCTCGGATAACTCCGGGGCGCCCCCTACCGCCGAGGTCCAGGCTCGCTCGTCTGTGGCCAGCTTGGTGATTTTCGTCAATGACATCAATGATCACCCTCCGGTCTTTGAGCAGCAAGTATACAGAGTGAACCTGAGTGAGGAGGTGCCTCCGGGGAGCTACGTGAGTGGGGTGTCGGCCACCGATGGCGACTCTGGTCTGAATGCTAACCTGCGTTACAGCATTGTCTCCGGAAATGGGTTGGGCTGGTTTCACATTAGTGAGCACAGTGGCCTGGTGACTACCAGTGCTGCCGGGGGCCTTGACCGTGAACTTGCTTCCCAGATTGTACTAAATATTAGTGCCCGAGACCAGGGGGTCCACCCCAAGGTATCCTATGCCCAGCTTGTGGTAACTGTCCTGGATGTCAATGATGAAAAGCCGGTGTTTAGCCAGCCTGACGGTTATGAGGTGTCTGTGGTTGAAAATGCTCCAACTGGGACAGAGTTGTTGGTTCTCGGGGCAACAGACAGGGATCTGGGTGACAATGGGACAGTGCGCTTCTCCCTGCAAGAGGCAGAGAATGACCAAAGGCTCTTCCGCCTGGATCCGGTATCTGGAAGGCTGAGTACTATCTCCTCCCTGGACAGAGAGGAACAAGCCTTCTACTGTCTATCGATTCTAGCCACAGACCTGGGTTCCCCTCCCCAGTCCTCCACAGCTCAGGTAAATGTCAGTCTTCTGGATATAAACGATAACAGCCCTGTGTTCTACCCAGTCCAATACTTTGCTCATATCCAGGAAAATGAGCCTGGAGGTAGCTATGTCACCACAGTGTCTGCTACCGACCCAGACATGGGTCCCAATGGAACTGTTAAGTACAGTATATCAGCTGGGGACAGGTCTCGGTTTCAGATTCATGCGAAGAGTGGGGTCATTTCTACAAAAATGGCCCTAGATAGAGAAGAGAAAACAGCATACCAGCTGCAAGTAGTGGCCACAGATGGGGGCAATCTACAGTCTCCCAACCAGGCCATCGTAACTGTCACAGTGTTAGACACACAAGACAACCCACCTGTGTTCAGCCAGGCTGCCTACAGCTTTGTGGTCTTTGAGAATGTGGCTCTGGGGTATCATGTGGGCAGTGTTTCTGCAACTACAATGGACCTCAATGCCAACATCAGTTATCTCATCACTACCGGGGACCAGAGAGGGATGTTTGCTATGAATCCTGTCACAGGGCACCTGACCACAGCAAGTGTCATTGACAGGGAAGAACAGTCCTTTTATCAGCTGAGAATAGTGGCCAGTGGGGGAGCCGTCACGGGAGACACTGTGGTTAACATCACAGTGAAAGATTTGAACGACAACGCCCCCCACTTCCTCCAGGCAGTGGAAAGCATAAATGCCGTGGAGAACTGGCAGGCGGGACACAGCATCTTCCAGGCCAAAGCCGTGGACCCGGATGAGGGTGTCAACGGTAGGGTGCTCTATAGTCTGAAGCAGAACCCCAAGAACCTGTTTACTATTAATGAGCAGAATGGTAACATTAGTCTGCTGGGGGCCCTAGATGTCCACGCTGGCTCATACCAGGTAGAAATCGTGGCCTCTGATATGGGTGTCCCTCAGCTGTCCTCCAGCATCCTTCTGACAGTTTACGTGCATGATGTAAATGACAACCCACCAGTGTTTGATCAGATTTCCTACGAGGTCACACTCTCTGAGTCAGAGCCTGTGAATTCTCGATTCTTTAAGGTACAAGCTTCAGACAAAGATTCTGGAGCAAATGGGGAGATAGCATATACGATCACAGATGGGAACAACGGGGATGCCTTTGGCATATTCCCAGATGGCCAGCTGTATATAAAAAGTGAACTGGATCGTGAACTTCAGGACAGATATGTGCTACTGGTTGTTGCCTCTGACCGGGCAGTGGAGCCTCTAAGTGCTACTGTGAATGTCACTGTGCTTTTAGAAGATGTGAATGACAACAGGCCTTTGTTTAATAGCACCAATTACACATTTTACTTCGAAGAGGAGCAGAGAGCTGGGTCCTTCGTAGGCAAAGTCAGTGCTGTGGACAAAGACTTCGGGCCAAATGGGGAAGTCAGGTATGCCTTTGAGGTGACACAGCCAAATTTCGAGTTGCATGCTGTCACTGGGGAGATCACCAGCACTCACAAGTTTGACAGGGAGTCCCTCATGAGGAGAAGGGGGACAGCAGTATTCAGCTTCACAGTGGTAGCCATGGATCGGGGCCTCCCTCAGCCCCTCAAGGACCAGGCCACTGTGCACGTCTACATGAAGGACATCAACGATAATGCCCCTAAGTTTCTAAAAGACTTTTACCAAGCTACAGTATCCGAGATGGCGACCAATCTGACCCAGGTCTTACGAGTGTCTGCCTCCGATGTAGATGAGGGAAGCAACGGTTTGATTCATTACTCTATTCTCAAAGGAAATGAAGAAAGACAGTTTGCCATAGACAGCTTCTCTGGACAGGTGACTCTTGTAGGCAAGCTAGACTATGAAGCAACCTCGGCCTACTCTCTCCTCATCCAGGCAGTGGATTCGGGGGCCATTCCCCTCAACTCGACCTGCACCCTGAGTATCGATATTTTGGATGAGAATGATAACACCCCCTCTTTCCCAAAGTCAACACTATTCGTGGATGTTTTGGAAAACATGAGGATTGGCGAACTTGTATCCTCCGTCACTGCCACTGACTCTGACTCGGGTGTCAATGCTGACCTACACTACACTATTACAGGGTCAAACAACCATGGGACTTTTAGTATTAGCCCCAACACTGGAAGTATCTTTCTGGCCAAAAAGTTGGACTTTGAGACACAGTCTTTATATAAATTAAACATAACAGCGAAAGACCAGGGGCGGCCTCCTCGATCATCCACGATGTCAGTGGTGATCCAGGTAAGGGACTTCAATGACAACCCCCCCAGCTTTCCTCCAGGAGACATTTTTAAGTCAATAGTGGAGAACATCCCCCTTGGTACGTCTGTTATTTCCGTGACAGCACATGACCCAGATGCAGATATCAACGGGCAGCTGTCTTACGCCATCATCCAACAGATGCCCCGAGGCAACCACTTCAGCATAGACGAAGTCAAAGGAACCATCTACACCAGTGCTGAAATCGACCGGGAATTTGCCAACCTCTTTGAGTTAACGGTGAAAGCCAATGACCAAGCAGTGCCGATAGAAACCAGGAGGTACGCTTTGAAAAATGTGACCATTTTGGTGACCGACCTCAATGACAATGTCCCAATGTTTATATCCCAAAATGCACTGGCTGCAGACCCTTCAGCCATGATTGGTTCTGTCCTGACTACCATCATGGCTGCAGACCCGGATGAAGGTGCCAATGGCGAAGTGGAGTATGAGATACTCAATGGGGACACAGACACCTTCACTGTGGATCGTTACAGTGGGGATCTTCGAGTGGCTTCTGCCTTGGTGCCTTCACAGCTCATCTACAACCTTATTGTATCAGCCACAGACCTGGGCCCAGAGCGGAGGAAGTCAACCACAGAGCTAACTGTCATCCTCCAGGGCCAAGATGGGCCTGTTTTCACACAGACCAAATACATAACCATCTTGAAGGAAGGGGAACCCATTGGCACCAATGTCATCTCCATAGAAGCAGCCAGCCCCAGAGGGTCAGAAGCTCCAGTGGAATATTACATCGTTTCTGTTCGTTGTGAAGAGAAGACTGTCGGACGTCTCTTTACCATTGGACGGCAGACAGGTGTCATTCAAACTGCAGCCATTTTGGACCGGGAGCAGGGAGCGTGTCTCTACCTGGTGGATGTTTATGCCATAGAGAAGTCCTCTGCCTTTCCCAGGACACAGAGAGCAGAGGTAAGAGCTTGTATTCTTTCTTTTATTTGTTCTCAATATGCTTAAAAATTACTTTCTTCATATTTACTCTTTATGATTCAACTTTGCTTTTATGGCTACTTTTATAAATAGGGACAATTGAAGCAGGTTGTCACACACTGACAGTTTCAGAAAATGCAGCTGCAATCCAGGTTGTCATCAATAATGAATTTTTTAAAATATACTTTAATGTCCCTTATCAGCAATAATGAGCATAAGGCTGCTGCCACCTGTTTAGCCATTTGCAGAATTAAATAAAGCCCATTTGTATGAGCAGAGTCACTGTACTAACCTATATCTCCCTAAAAAAACCCCTGGCTTGTGGGTGGAAAGTCTCAGAGTTAAGAAATCCCTGTTCTAAGGGGAAGAGCTTTGCAAGAACTCTGAATGGATTAGATTTCTGAGTTGAATGAAGCAGGAGCCTGCGTAGCAGTTTACATTGGAACAATACTGACTTTTCCATCCTCAGCAAGCTTGGTGGATTCTTCATAGACAGCGAATAATTTCAGTGTGCAGAGCTAAGTCTGTGGAGGTTCCCGACTCCTGCCTGTTGGGCTTACAAACTGGCACGGATTAAATACTTCCTTTTCCCCTGTACATGCAGGTGTCTGTCAACAGTTAGGTCAGATGTGCCAACCACTCTGGTTCTTGCAATAAAAGAATGCTGTTAGATGCGATGGTACAGGCACTTGTGCTGTCTCCAGGTGGGAAACAAACCATTTCCAAGCCCATCCCCCAGAAGGTGCAGACTGCTTCCACCCATCCTCATCCTCGTATCATTGTCTGCCTTCCTTTCTATTAAGTGCCTTTGTTCCAGGGTTGAGGGAAAGTCGCCAAGAATTGATACAGCTACCTTCTGGAAAGCTCCATTGACTCTTTCTGAGTTCTTCCTCCCACTTCCCTCTCCCCTCAGAGATGTTTTAGCATCTGTCACTCATCCAAGAATTCAAAATATCAAGTGTGGTTTCTGATGCTTGGCAGAGGTCCAACTACAACACGCTGGTGGAATGGAGGCTGCTATGTTTGTTTGCCTGCTTTCTCCTTGTGGGAGATGAAGGATGCTCTGCTTTGGAGTGCTGGCTTTTATTGTTAGCTTTTGAAATTCCCTGTGATTATTTATTTTTGAGATCGCTAGCTGGATACATCCTATGGATGGCACTCAGAGGGCATTAGCATTCATTAGAAATATAATTCCCAACAGGGCTGTAATTGTAAGTGGATCTCAATTTTTCCTTGCACATCCTGACCCCGAGAGGCTTCCGAGTCAAGTTGTCTCCTTATACCTTCTATAAAGATCTTGACATCAGAGGTCTTCTGTTCAGCTCAGGTCATGATTTACGTGTAATTTTACTTTGATTTGAGTGTATTGCCTGTCTCCCGTTTTCTTCTCTGTAGTTATTTCTGAGATGAGCAGCTTTGATTAGTTTGAAAAGCAAAATATTTACTGAGGCTTGGCAATTAAGACTCTCTGGATAATGACTGCATTTGTTGAACAGGGGACATGGTTAGGTGTTTATGTCAGTCAACTGCTTTTATCAGAAGATTGCAGAACAAGGGAAGGAATATTCCTGGGTGCCATTAGATCTCTCATGCTTGTGATATGAATCCATTCTAAAGGGGAAGTTTGGTTTGTCATAAATGTACTAGACAGTGATATCTCTGAAACATTCATAAAGGCTAAAAATAATCATTACAAATAATTTTTCTTAGGAATGGGGACAGTATGCTACAGTGTCTCTTTAACTTCAATTAACATCAGTGTGACAGGTATTCTTTTGGGCTTCCTGTGTTTTCTGCATTGAGAAACCAAAGGAGAATCAACCTTTGTTGATTGTGTGTGTGTGTTTATCTGTGTGAATGTATCTCTGTGCATGAATGTGTGTTTGTGTATTTGTTTCTCTCTCTCTCTCTTGTGTATGTGTGTGCCTATTTGTGTGTATGTGTGCCTGTTTGTGTGTGTGTTCCTGATTTCATGTGTGTGTTTGTGTGAATGTATCTGTATATGAATGTGTGTTTCTGCATCTCCCTCTCCCTCTCCCTTTCCCTCTCCCTGTCCCCCTCCCTCCCCTTCCCCCTCCCCTCCCCTCCCCCTCCCTCTCCCTCTCCCTGTCTGTCTGTCTCTGTCTCTCTCTCTCTGTGTGCACTCGTGACACGCCCATATATGAGGATGCCCTCTATATTCTGAAGTGCTCAAATTATAAACTAACTCTGAGTTCCTCTGGTACAGCTCTGCTGAAATTTAAAGCAAATGCTTTGTTTATTTCTTATGCCCAACGAACACTGAAAGCAGTGGTTTATAGTTAAAATTCCACATTACTATTGATCATATTTTTCCCACATATAAATTAAACCAGCTAGTTTTTCATTGTGTTCAGTTGATTTATTACGATTCTGGAAAGAGGATCCTCGGTGTCACGGAAGGGTTACTTGTGCACTGTTTGCAGGTTCAGACTTTTTGCTGAATTTGAAAACACGGATCTCTCTGACCTGATAGAGGTCCAGGCTGATGCACATGGCTCAGGCCAATGTCACAGCAGATCACATGCTATGTAATAAGAATGACGAGAGAAGATGGACAATTGGCCTGCTTTCTCTGTCTAGCTCGAAGGCTTGGTGTGGGCACAGATTACATTTGATATTGTTTACGCTGGACATTTGCCCAAGGGACACATTCTCTCACTCTGCCTGTAAGAGCTAAAGGTTGGCAGGGGCAGGGATGCCTCCAAAGTAATTCTGTCTTCTGTAATATGCCAATTAATTAATTATTTTTGATCGAAAATTAAAATATATTTCATCCACAAACTTCCAACTTAGGGTCTCAGACATCATGATGACCAGGGCCTTTGTTTCATCAGTCGTTGTTATTTCAGAGTCTTATTCTTTTACCCAGCATGCAGTAGGGGCTGCAAACATGTTACTACTGAGTAAGATGGTAGACGAACCAAGACTAGATAGTGTACAGCTTCCTCGGGGAGGAGTCCAAGAAAAGCTGCGGGAAGGGAGGATGTTGGTGAATTTAACTGATCAGTTGAGTATGGGCAGAGAATAGTAACTACCTCTGCTCTATAAATGACATGAGAATTGTCAGAAAGTCGAGACAACAGAGGGAAGTGAACGGTGGTCTGACATGAAAGGGGCCGCACCCACTGGAATCACAGACGCTGCATTGCAGGCCGCTGATCTCCCGGCCCTCTTATGTTCCCTTGAAACTCTCCAAGGGCTTCCTGATGAAGAGTGTCTCTCAACTATTTTACTTGTTGTGCCTTGAATGAGAAATGTCCTGCATAGGCTTCTGTATTTTGGAATTTTTAGGAGGTCGAGCTTTGTTAGAGGAATCACTGGGGGAGGCGCGAAGATCTTATAGCCCCGCCCTATTTCTTGCTTGGTTCTCAGCTTCCTGTTTGCAGTTGATATGCAACTTTATGCCATGCTTGTCCTTCACTACGGACTTTTATCTCTCTACACCATAAGCCAAAATAAATGGCTTTGTCTGTAAATTGCTTTTGGTTGTGGTATTTCATCTCATCACCAGACAAGTAATTAATGTGGTAGTTTTAACTAAGCAACAGAAACATATAGGATACTGATTTATTAACATTATAAGGAACACAATGTTCTTTTTTGTTTAAAGATGTTACATGTTCAAATTTGAAAAGTGGAAATATCTCACATTTAAATTTTTTCTTTGGCTCATGACTTACAGAATATAGTAGGAGTCTCAAAGACTTACAGAATATAGTAGGAGTCTCAAACTTTTTTTTCTAGTTGAATACAATGAGTTGTTTTTGTTTACTTTTTCTTCTATTGAAATATTGAGATTAATCCATCCTCAGAAAGGGAGGTTGAATAGGGCAATGGAAAAGTATTTTGATTTGGTGCCCTATTCAGGTAATTATTGATTTTACCATCCCTGTAGGGACAATGCCTTGGGACTTAACTGGCACCCCACCAGAAAACCAGTCAGCTGCTTTCCCTGTGTAGTTATGCAAATATCATGGTCTATGCCATGTTGCAGTTGGATCGTTCCCTGTTTAAGCTATATCCATCAGCCATTTGTTTCTCAGAAAATACTGGTGTAAATGACAGAGACTTTGTGAGACAGGGAAGATTTTAGTAGTTTGTTTTGTGAATTTCAAATACTATTTTTTAAATGATGGATAACCTAACATTTTGATGTTTTTTAGTGTGTGAATGTGTTTATGTGTGTGTGTACATGTATATGTATAAATGTGTTTATAGGTGTTATATGTATATATGTGTCTTAGTCACGGTTTCTATTCCTGGACAAAACATCATGACCAAGAAGCAAGTTGGGAAGGAGAGGATTTATTCAGCTTACATTTCCACATTGCTGTTCATCACCGAAGGATGTCAGGACTGGAACTCAAGCAGGTCAGGAAGCAGGAACTGATGCAGAGGCCATGGAGGGATGTTACTTACTGACTTGCTTCCCCTGGCTTGCTCAGCCTGCTCTCTTATAGAACCAAGACTACCAGCCCAGAGATGGTACCACCCACAAGGGGACCTTGCCGCTTGATCACTAATTGAGAAAATGCCTTACAGCTAGCTAGATCTTGTGGACGCATTTCCCCAACTGAAGCTCCTTTCTCTGTGATAACTCCAGTCTGTGTCAAGTTGACACAGAACTAGCCAGTACAATATGCAAATGCTTATGTGTGATTTTGTGTGAGTATACACACACACACACACACACACACATATGTGTGTGTGTATATATACATGTATGTATGTATGCATACGTTTGTATGAATGTGTATGTATATGTGTATATACGTGTGTGTGTATTTATTGTGATATAGTTAAGCCTTGCTAGTCTGACAGATTATTACATAACATGCTTATTTTTGTGATGACAGTCCATAGCACACTCCCTTTATATGTTTCACAAAAACAGTGTATAAACAGTTATGGTTGCTTTGCTCTATATTAAGTCTCCTATAATGCGTTCCTCTTAATAGCAGTGGTGTACGCTTGATCACATCTGACTATCTCCTGTCCAAATACTCCAGACTCTAGGAGCTCCACTGACCTCTCCTCCTGTGCCATCAGCTTTCAGGTATGAGCGAGTCACAGAGATCATGTGGCATCCGTATGTACTTGATGATATCACTCAGCATCATACTTCCAGTCTCCTCCATGGAGCTGCAAATGCGAGCCTCAGTGCTCTGACAAACCTGGAGTGTCATGCACATGCATCCTGTGTTCTTCAGATGGTCATATAGGTTAGGTTGGTTTTATAGTCCGGCTCCTTCACAGTGCTCAGTTAGCATGGAAGGAACTTGGCTCTCCAAGGTCTGCATTTTGATCCTTCTGGGTACTGCATCCTGTGGCATTTCTTTCGTGTTTGTACAGAACTTCTCTAGTCTTTTCTGTGACAGAACTACCAGTTCGCATTTCACTGCTACAGTTCAGATGTTGTGGGCTCTGTCCCTGTCATGTCACTACTGAGATGTGTTGAATCCCTGCATAGGTGCAGCTGGGGGCGGGCATTTAGGATATTTATGACATCCATGACCAGTGTCATGACCCATTTCTCTTCCTCTTGGTTCTCTGGCTCATGATGTAGCTAGTTCCTGCCACCATGTTCTTCTGACTCAATCTTTGGCTCACCACTGGCCCAAATCAAGGATGCCAATGGGTCAGGAACCACAGCCTTCAAAGCTGTAATCCACACTAACCCTTTATCCTCATAATCTGGTCATCCCAGAGGTTTTGTTATAGTCACAGTAAGCTGACCAGCACACCAAACATTGGTATATGTGAGTAAATTCTTCACCGCATCTGCAGCACTAATCTTGTGTTTAGATGTTGATCTTTCTAACTGGAGTGGTACATGACATCCTAGTTTTGGTTCATGTTTACCTGAAGCTCTTTGATGTTGAACAATCATCTACAGACCTGTAGGCCACTTGTGCAACTTCTATCACATCGCATGCCCATGATTTAACTCTGGTGCTTCCTCTGATGCTATTGAAATGTTTAAACTTCTCATATATTATCAACACTAAGCCCCTGTGGATGCATCCTTTAGGCTGTTTTCTTATCTATAGGATTTTCTCTTACTGTGTTGGTTGTTTCTACCACTCTAAAAGCTTTTTAGTCTTGATTTGTATTTGCCTTTTTAAAAATTTTTCCATTCTGTTCTTTTGAGCTTTTAATAATGATGATGATGATGATAATAATAATAATAAAGCAAGATCACTATTTTGGATCAAAGTACACTGTGGGCAGTGTTTTATTCTAACAGTTCAGCTTGAGGTCTGGCCTTTCATACAAAGGTCTAGCTTCATCCACACTGCCTATGAGCAGGGCTTTTCCCAGCACTATCTAGTGAGGACCATGTCTTCCTCCCGATGTGTTCTTGCAGCCACTTGTCAGTGCAGGCCAGTCCACCGGCAGTGTGTGACTTTGCCTCTGCTGTCTTTCCCCTAGTGATCTGAGCACCTGTTTTCATGAGGACACATAGCATAGCATTTGCCTTGCAGAAAACACTTCCCATGTACTGATAGCAAGCCTCCTAGGAATGGTTAGGAATTATTCACAATCCAAACTTTTACTTGTCAGCTCAGATTTTTATCACTAATGACTTACCTTTTCAGGTATTTTGCTTGAAGTGTCAGGTCCCCTTCATTCATTATAAAAGTGAACAGTTTCTGTTAGTGGCTCTTTGCAGTGGAAATGGGCCTCCCCAGACAGTTGCTTTTCAAGCTAACAGCACAGTCAGTTGGAGCTTTCTTTTATACCACCTCAGCCCTCAGCTGGGTGCAGAACACTGATTCTCTGTGCATAACTCATCCTGAGTAACATAGAACACTGATAAGACATTAAGACTAGAGACTTCATCTAGCATAATTGATTCTAAAAAGCATTTACTTTTTTATTTTGAGTGCAACTGCCATTCATGTTTACTATGAATACTGGCGGTGAACCTGATGTTGACCTGTGGCTCACACAGGCACAAATATCCTGATGAACGCCTATAGATACCAGCCCAGTCCGTATGTATGTGGTTAGCCATTTTTTGGTGTCAGGAGTAAATGTCCTCTGTAGACAGAGGATATATCAATTGCTTTAAAAATTACATTGTCTTTACTCCTGTATTTGTTATTAAATCTTCAAGAAGTGATATAATGCATGGGTGTGGTGAAGTGGATCTGTAATCACATTAATGGAGAGGCAGAGGCAGAGGCAGAAAGAGCTCATGTATGAGGCTAGCCTCAGCCACAGAGAAGGATTATTGTTCTAAGGCTTCTCACCTGCTGCAGTTAAGGTGGTCAGCAGATCAGTTAGTGATGCTGACCCAGACCCCAAGCTGAGGACACTGTGTGGAGTGTCTGAGCGGCTTGGCCTCAGCAGTCTACAGAAGTGTCGCATGAGCAGCAGGCCACTGCAGCTGGAAGTGGAGAATCTAGCTCCATATTAGAGTTCCGAAGCGTATGTTCTAAAAGCAACCAGAAGTCTCACACAGCTGCGCACATCTGTAATCCTATTGGTAGGGGGTGGAGGCAGAGGTATCAGGAACTGAAGACTAGCTGAAACCCGTGAGACACTGTCTTGAAGAATGAGACAAACTGCTAGTACTGGACGGATGAAACAGTGAACTCTCTAGCCTTCAGGAGTTTGATGCAGGAGGATCACCATGAGTGCAAGACCAGCCTAGGCTACACAGTGGAGTTCTGTCTCAAAATATAATCCCAAATCAAAAGTATCCCGAGGTTATTATTGCTGACTACTGTATTTTAAAACGATTGAAACCCTGTGTCATAGCTAGGATTTTTTTAGAGCTAGTTATATCCATGGTGCACACTTTAAATGCACCTTCAGCTGTTTTAGTGACAAACTTTCAGAGATCAAATCCATCTTCAGAGTCATTTACTCTTTTCCTTTCTCCTTTACTAAAACTTCAGTCCCTTTAGTATCCTACCAATGGGTTAGGCTTTTGGGTACCCAAGCGAAGAAAATACTTTTTCAAAATTTCTGCTTGTGAGCCTTATTCAGAGTGGAGATTTCCTCTCTGTGGCTTGTTCTCCACCATGATTAGAAGAACACGCAGTCTGGGGACTCCTCAGCTGAGAGGATGGGTGGTGACTGCTAAGGGGGTCTCCTGGTGCCCATGATGGACACAGTGTTCATCACATTGTCATTGGGGGTGCTCATTCTATCTAATTCTCCTCAAAGGCTACTGACATACTTTCTTTTGCTTCTGTTAAATGCTCCCTTCGCTAGGCTTCCAAGTCACTGAAATCTGTAACTTTGTATCTCTCTTTGTTTCTTAGACTAATTACTTTCCCCACCCCCACCAGCTTCTCTCCATCATCTCACACCATGAACATGGTAAATTACAGAAGTGAAATTCTGCAGCTGGTTTGTGACTGGGAAGAGGTTCTCCCAGGTGAATTCTCTCAAGTACCTGGAGAAGGTTCCTGTCAGTGGCTCTCCAGTGCCTCACAGGGGAACCTGACAATGAAGGCCTTTACAAAACCTAGCTTAATCTACCAGGGGAACTTTTTTTTTTCTTTTTCTGTCTTAAAGCATTAGGGAGTGGTTAAATACTTGATATTATCTCTAGCCATCAGTGGTTTAGATTGTCTCTTTTCATTAAGAATAGAAACCACTAAAGCTGCAAGCTAAAAGATCTATTGAAGAACTTCTGCTGTTTTAAAGATGTGACAGGGTTTCAAATGTTAAAAAGGACTTGAATGGCAGTTACATCCCCTCATCCCCAGGGGAACATCTGACCTACAGGAGCAGAATGACAGGATGGGGGAGGGGCTAAGGATGGGGGAGAGACTCAGGCTGTGAGTACTAGGGAGACCTTGCAGTCTCAGAGAGAATGATAAAGGGAAGTGATTGGCAGTCTGTCTACTGACATGACAGACCTGAGTGGCAGAGGTGTCACAGAGTGGGAAATTGTTCACGTCTCAGTCTACAATCAGGGTTGACTCCACGCTTTGGCCTGAGACTCCAGCAGGCCTATGAGCCCCACAAAGACTTCTCAAATGAACATTGATCTGAACTGGAAGCAAAGTTTGACTGTGAAAATGTGGCTCACGGATGATGCAACTAGCCGACTTCCTGCTCACCTCTCGCCACTCGGTGAGCCTGTCACGGTCCCAACCAGATTGCTGATCCTCATGGACACAAGAAAAGGAAAATAGCTTTGCTTGTGCATGACCATGGCTCTGAAACTTTCCACAGAATCATGAGGAGTTTACTTCATTTCATGTTCTGGAGAAGCTGTGTGTCTTTAAATTTGAAAGTATATTAAATATTGTTGTGATCATTTCAAATTTATAGCAATTTTCAGATTTGTGACACTTTTACGACAAGTAGTATGTAAAATGAGGCCCATATATTATCCATTGCTTTAATGCTAGTTTTAAGTGTGATTATGTCAAACTGTGTAATAATGGAGCTTTGAACCGTAATTGCCCCGAAATGTTACTGAACTGCTTCTGCCTCTGACAGGGTGTTCTTGCTCAGTAGGAGCCACTCAGAGTGTGTTAGTGCTACATAACATTGAGTCATAGTCTATTTTTTTTAAAGATAGTGTATTAAATCACCCAGTAAAACCATTAAAATAGCCATCCATGTTTGTGTTTTGTGGGCCAGGGCAGCCTCTGTTGCAAGGTCAGCTTCTTACTGTTTGATTACTCTGAATAATAAAATGCAGAAAGTATCTTTCTGTTGAGGTTGTAATTAATTGGATGTCAGTACAGAATCTTGAGTATCCAGAGCTCAGGGCCAGGTAGACTAGGAACACCACTTGACCCCTGAAATAGTGAGGAATAACGGAAGTGGGAGCGTAGTTTTTGTTTGTTTGTTTGTTTTTTGTTTTTTGTCTTTTGTTTTTTGTTTTGTAGGGTAAGATGGCTTTGGATAGGCGGGTCAATCTCGCTTTTCAAGAACATGGTCTTCTGATTGGGCAAACATGGCTGGATGCGATAGAGGCAGCCAATCCGATATTCTCTCTTCTGCGTATCTGTGAAAGTCAGTCAATGCCTTTATTCCCTTGTAAAGTGTTTGTCACTCAGCATCTAAGAGCAGATACGTATGCTAAAGGAGTCACTTCTGTTTAAAAATGCTGGAATGGGAGTGGCACTGGGGTGAGCTTCAGGAGCATAGAAGAGTGAGTGTGTGAAACAGGACTTTGGCACACTTGTTCACTGTTAACTTCACCACATCCCACACTTAGATGTGGGATGCCTCTTACCCTCCCTATCTTAGAGACTGTCTGAAGGACCCTGGGGTCACTGGTCAGCCTGCCAAGACTCCTTCCTGAACTCCAGCCTAAGGATGAGACTCTGTCCCAAAAACCCAGAGAGGACCACACCTGAGAAACAAAGCTACCATTGACCTCTGACCTCCATACCTCTTAAACATTCATCAGCACCCATAACCATTTAAACATCCCCCTATACCCATGAAAAATATACCTTTTAAAGTGCCCTAAACACATTTTACTTGTTGATAAAACATGAGACAAGGTATACATAAACCAAGAAATACAACTATAATTTACATTTTATCCTTATTAACTTTGGTATTTCCTAACCAACTTTTCAATCCTCTGTTAGAGAATTTGACACACATTTCATTTTTTGGAGGACCTCTCTATTGTTGTTAATACTAGGTACATAGGCATACTGCACGTTGAAATTTTGTGAACAGGACTTGAGTTTTACTTCATATTTTGTGTTTATGAGTGTTCTCTCACATACCTGCACATCCCAAGAGAACACTGTATCCCATTATAGATGGTTCTGATCCACTATGTGGGTGCTGGGATTTGAACTCAGGACCTCTGAAGGAGGAAACCAGTATTCTTAACCTCTGAGCCATCTCTCTAGTTCCATGGTCCGTGGAATTTAAAGGGGAGAGTAGCTTGTTCCAAACCCTACCTGTGGTGGGAGCTTCAGGTAGATGGTCAGCCTTTTTGGTCTTTGTGCCTTGTGTATAAAGAGAACACAACGGAACCCCTCAATAAGCCTTAGGAGGAAAATGTGCCTCACGGTAGGGTAAATTGTTCTTCAGTGTTGCTTGGTTTACTGTTGAGACTCTTTCATTAGACTGTTTACTCCTTGTGTGGTCCAGAAGGCAATGGTTTCACAAAGATGTAAACAACTGCTCCTCAAGGTAAGAGCTCCTGTTCACACAGGGATGGTGCTGCCGATACGTGAAGGACACCGTGTGGATGTGAGTAAACCAAACATTTACATTTAAGGGAATTATTAAGGATGTACATTAAAATGACTCTGGTCATTTGCTTCATTACCTGAAATCCAGGACAAAAATAGATTTTAAAAGACAGTGAGTGGCCAGTGAGCTGGAGGGAAAAGCTCAGAACTGAAGGGATTTTAGCTAAGTGAGAGAAGTGAATCTTGTTTTTAAAATACTGTTTTTTTTTTTCACAGACACTTACTTTATTTTAGGTAACTCATAAAATAAACCCAGATGAGCGCTCTTTAGTTCATAGACTGTTTACATACCTGTTTGGTTCAGACATCATTTCTAAGCTACATTCCATCCAGGGGATGCTATAAAATATTAAAAAGGGACATTGAGTATTCAGCAAATATGTCGAAAAGGGAACTTCAGGCCTTATTCAGGCTGTAAAGACCTTTGTTTAATTTAATCACTTGTGTGGGATATTTCCTCACAGTAGATCTTTGAACATCCTCACCTGTCTCCTAAACACTGCAGTTTCTGTTACTATGAAGCACTATGGTAGAAAGTGGCCATTCTGTTTCCAGTTCTCTCATTCTGTTGTCTTTTGTTTGTGAGTGTTGTAATGGTAGGAATGAAGCAATTTTGTTAGAAATAAAATGTTAAATATGCTTTGACCCGGAAGGCAGGTCTGGCACCTACTGTACTGATCAGTCTTTATTGTTAACTTGTCACAACCTTGAATTACCTGGCATGAGGGAACGTCTAAAGAATTGATTGGATTTATTGGCCAATCTTTGGGGCACCGCTTTGGTTGATGACTCGTGTTGGAGAGCCCAGCCCATAGTGGGTGGTTCCATCCCTAGGCAGAAGGTGTGTAAGAAAGGTGTATATGATCAACCATGATCACTGGAACACACTGTATTGGATAGACTTGGGCTCAGTTTTATTTGTTACCAGTGCTTTTGTTCTTTCTAATACACTTCTCTGCTCCTAATTATTATACATAATCATAAATTTCACATGACAATATGATGAAAAGATGAAGCTTCAAGGGATGAATTGACAGCCTTGGGGGCTAATCTATGTCGTCAACAGAGCTTACAGTTTCATTTGCAGCTTAGTGAAGACTCATTGGCTTTTGAGTCAGAAAATAGGTTTAATTAATATTTCTGTGAAAGAGTTAACAATGCCCAATTTCAGAGAACATGAACATATCAGATTAAAGAAGCATTAATTAGTAGTTAGCAGAAGTATAAATCAACACAGTGAGGGAGGATGGAAAACTCAAAGCTTGCCTGGGCTTCAAAGGGAGACCTTGGGGCAAACAAAACAAATCAAGGAGAGGAGAGGAAGGACATGCTTAGAAAACAGAAAATTTTCATTTGCCTTGGATCACATTTATAGTTAGCTAAATTAAATTTGGATGTTAAGCTGACTTTGAAGGGGTGTCTCTACCATAGATATAACTACGAGTGCCTCCTAATTAAATGTTCAGACATGAATGAGTTGGGTTTTGCTTTCTAGTAGTGTTTGTGGGAGAAGGAAAATTCAGTAAGTTAACTGTTAACGAACACAGACTTCTTAGTGTCTGAGGAGAGGTAATAAGGAGCATAAGTGTAAATGGGATTTGTATCACACAGACAGGGTGCAGAAGGCACCCTGGTGTCCATGGCACCAGCGAAGGCCTGTTAGTGAACTCAGACATTGTGAAGATATTGCTGGATGTGCCATTGTAGAGATTCAGCCTTTGGATGATTGGACAGTAGCTTCTGGGCATGTGTAGAAGATAGCTCATGATAGCAAGAAACACTTAGTGTAGTAAGCTGCTTACCTCATAGTGACCAGGAAATGAAAAGCAGGAAGAGAACTCATTTCCCCTCATAGAGACCAGGGAACAGAGAGAAAAAGAGGAGACCACATTTCCCTGTATTCTCCCAGGACACTCCGTCAATATCTGAGACCTCCTCCTGGGTCTCAGTTCTTTTGTTCCTGTATTTTCCCACATCCCCAAGTTAAGGACCAAGAAGACTGTCGGCTTCAGACCTAGGAAAGAGTCAGAAATGAAGTCTACCTGAGGCTATGTAGGGTAATGAAAGAAGGAAGGATTTGTATCTAGTTGTCTCTGGGCAGGCATGACTTTGTACACTGTACAATTTGAAAGTTGAGTCTATATTGCTGCTTTTAGATACTAGGTGTACACAGCCATAAGAGTCATCATCTCAGCCTTTAGACAGAGCCAGTTT
The DNA here is from genome assembly GCF_978045245.1 of Mus caroli. NCBI lineage: Eukaryota > Metazoa > Chordata > Mammalia > Rodentia > Muridae > Mus > Mus caroli. Next base: position 123,198,909 of record NW_028227258.1, on the reverse strand, counting down.
GGAGCATTTACTTGGGTTGTTTCAGCAGAGAGTGAAAACCACTTAGGAATTCCAGTTTTGTAGGGAGACAGCTGATAGAGGCAGGAAAATGCTGGCCTCACTCCTGGCCATGGCCTTGGGTTGGAGTCTACTTGTCTGTAAGCAGTTACCAGAGACATCACAATCAGAGGGGTTAGCTCTAGAGTCTTGTGAATAGTTTTCTATGACTTTCCAGTCCTCAGTCTTACCCCAGTGTTCATTCCCTGGTATACTGTTGAGTGTTCTGGGATCCAGCAGCCCCACTTCAGACCCACCCTGCAGCACACAGGAAGTCTATTGTAAAGACTTGTGTCAGTAGAACTAAAAGACAGCTACACAGAGAGGAGTCACCAGTTGATATCCCTGACTCAGGATTGTCCCATCAAGCTTTCGTGTTTGTGGTTTTATAATCTTGGTTGTCAGTGGGAACCAAGTGGGATCCGGAATCTTGACTGGAGATTGCCTCCGGCAGACTGGCCCATGGGCATGTCTGTGGCGGGTATTTCCTTGATTGCTAAAGAGCAAAGAAGGGTGAGCCCACTGTGGGCAGTGCTACCCACTCCCTCCTCCAGCCAGTGATTTTGGCTTGTACAAGAAAAGCATCTGAGTAAGCTGGACAGAGCAAACCAGTGAGCATCCTTCCTACATGGTCTCTGCTTCAGCTACTGCCTGAGCTCCTGTACTGACTCCTCTCAGGGATGAACTGTTACCTGCAAGTGTAAACCAAATAAACCCTCTCCTGAATGTTTTATCACGGCAATAAGAAAGCAATCTAGAGCAGTGTTAGATTTAGATAGGGATTTTCTCAATTTTTTTGTGACCCGGGGGGAAATTGCTCCCTATAATGTGATGCCTGTTAGAAACTGCCCATCTTTGTTCTTTCCTGATTTTAAATAATTTAATATGAACCATCACTATGTAATTAAGTGGACCACAGCTCCTGTCAAGAGGCTCTTTCCTGCACTCAGGTCTAGGGTCAGCATTTCTAACACCTGCCTTTCCTTCTGGTTTAAGACCAGACCAACTCTGTGCTTATATAATCTCTGCCGTCTTCCTTTCCTTCCTTTTGAAAACAGGCCCACCCGTGCTACTATAATCTGTGCTTTCCAGAAACCCTTCTTTCCCTAGAAGCCCTGGTCATTTGAGTATTTAAATGACTTATTTATAGATCTCCCTCAGGAAGTACAATTATTCAGTGATTTTTTTAAAAAAAATCTTTCTAGTTATATTAGCAGTAAGCATTTACTATGTACTTATTGGATATGATCATTGAGCAATAATAAGCTCCTATTCCTGAGACAATAAAAAGCAGCATTCAGCAACAACAGATGGCTACTTAGGCGCTTTCATGCAAGCTAAAAATGGTGCTCAGAAATGAGTTCTGTTGCTGGCACCATCTTACAGATGGTGAAGTGGAGGCTCAGAGGAGATGGATTAACTGCCTGCAGTGCTGTTAGAAAAGGCTGGGGCGAGCGAGGTTTGGGCTGTCAGTCCAAACTGCGACACATTCTGACTGTAGTCTTCGAGAACACTGTCAGGACAATGTTTAACTGGTATTTTCATTTTGTTTGGAATACATTGGTATGATCTTTTTCTTTGTGTGTGTAAGTAGCATAGATTACAATGTTCACTTTGGGTTCTTTTAGAATGAGCTATGAATGAAAATGATTTAAACACAGAAGTATAATCTCAGTCAAATGAATGTGGAAAGCAATCACCAAAATCCTGATTTATAAAAAGTACTGGAACCTAACAAAATACTGTTCTCCAATTTCCTTTCTTATCAAGGTCTCTTATTCTCTATATATTCTTTCTCATATGTGTGTGTGTGTGCGCGCACGTGTGTATGTGTGTGTGTAATTTAAATGAAGCAGAATTTAAAGAAGTTTAGAGAAATATTTGATTTTTTTATATGTAAATGTTTTAGCTTGATTCATTCCCAATTACTATCCATGAGTTGTGTGGGCATTATTTATGATGCAAAGTATTTTCAAAAGTTTATGTAAAATCCCTGGGGAGACCTGAAGTGGCGGTGATGAAGTAGCATACAGGACATCTTAGCAAAGATCCTCTTAGTTGGTTCCTGCTTCTTACACAGAACGGGAACCCCACATTTGCACCATCAGGAGAGCAGCTTTGAGGGTGGCCAGCCTGGTTCCATTTCTCTGAAGTCGCTGCATCAGCACAGATGAGAGTGTAGGAGAGGAAGCTAGGGTCCTATAGGGATGGCAATACCAGCGGCAACAGTAGTAAGGGGGCAGCGGTAACAGTTACCAGCGGTGGTGGGGAGGATCAGTCATAATACTTGGAACCACAGCGAAAGGAGCCATGATAATGGCAATGGAGACGCAGCAGCAGGAGCAGCAGCAGGGACTGCAGCAGGTGCGCTAGCCTCAAAAACACGGGAGCAGCAGAACAGAGGTGGCCGAAGCTTCCGGAGGGGAGGCAGGCAAGGCGCTTAGCAGTCAGAGGAGCATAGACAGCATGAGCAAGGGGATGGCAACGGAGAGCTGCTTTTCTTACTGTAAATGCCTTTTGAAACTCCTGCAGTATTTGGGCATTAGTTGACCAGCCATTACAAGTGTCTGTCATCACGATTGTTTTTGATGTATAAGGCGAGCTTAGTTGATGAAAGGAGAGGAGCGGAGATGAGAAAAATGCTTTGTTGTAAGTACAGGAAACAAGGAAGGCCCTGAGAGCCGCCTGAGACCAGCATGTAAGATGGACTGAAATCAGATCTTTCTCCTAGCATTCATTAAAAATGCCTCTTTAATTCCTTTTAGGATGAGCTAATGTATTCAAATGGTTTCACTGTGTGGGCTATATGAGTTGTTGTAAACAGCACATGAGATGCCCGGAAAGTCACTATCTGGATGGCATGTTTCTAACATTATACTTTGAAATAGACACGACAGATGGATGACTGTAATGTCTGTGACCGTGAAATGAGACTTGCTGTGAGGTCCTAAACTCTCAGCGTTCTGAACTCAGATAGAAGCAAAACCGCGAGAAGAGAGTAGGGTCCATTCAGACGAAAGTTAATTGGTGGTGGACTAGAACTTCTCAGAATCGACCATACCCGCAGATGTGATTTATCGTCTGTACCAAGGTGTTGTTAAGACATTGGGATTCCCTTATGTTCTTCCCCAACTAGAGAAAAATCTACATTTACATATAAGAAAATAGTTGTCCGCACCCATCAACACACAGCCTAGCTTTTAATGTAAAGTCTGCATGCACATAGGAAAAGAACCCTTGAGAAAAAGCAGAATTTAGCATAATTGAAACGTGGTTAGCCATCTGGAGCAGTCGCTGCAATACAAAGACATTTGGTATTTTAAATAGAGGATTTGGAATTCTTTTGTGTCTTTTAAGAACATTGATTTATTGAGACTATGCATGGCTTTCCATCATATACAAAAGAGTAATGGCTTCCTAAATACCTTTTTCATTCATCTTACAAAATGTTCAATACAGTTACACAGAAAGGAAACTTTGAGGGCATATAAACTGAAGTTACAGGAAATATACAAAATATTTTGTACCAAGAATTCACCAAATGGTATAAAATATAAGTTATTTTTCCTAGAAAAAAAAAAACCCTGGATATTTTTGAATGTTGGACAAATAATAAACAATTTTAAGGATTGTATCAGTATTACACTAAGTAATTCTATGAAATACATTTTAAGAGCGTGTAAAGTGACTCTAGTGATTAGTCTATGAACTTCTAAAATTCCATAATAATAATTAGAGTTGATAAACTTAAGGCATAGAGTTGAGATAATTTTATGCAAATGAATTCATATAAATAAGATATTTCATGAGTAAAAGTTTTATTAGGCTCAGACAATTATGAATAACATTTCAAGTGATTTATATTATAAAATATGATTATCTGGAGGTTTCATTATACTCGCCTCTGACATTTAAATTTTTGAGCATTATTTTAATTTATATCTGCTTTATTACTGGAATTATAAACATTATTTGTATGTTTTAAGTCAAAGTGGAAACCTGACCACTTTTTCAGTGATCTACTATTATACAAATTTTTCATGCAGTCACTAATGAGAAATAAGATTTTGTTATTTCTTGTTCAAAACATATGAACCTTATCTATATCATCTATATACATATATATATGCATCTATATTTATATATACACTTATATAAATATATTTTTATATATGTATATATAATATGGCTTTCTATTGCTATCTAACCAGGTAGGATAAGATCATCACAAGAAAAACAGAAAGAATAATATGAAGACTACCAATTCCCACAAAACTCACTTTAGGGTGACTGAATTTACTTAACCTGCTCTTTAAAAATTACATTAGAATTTGCAGTTAATTGTTTTATTTGCTTATTCAGAACTAAAACAAAACTCTAGGATAATTTTCAATCTCTTTCTTTATGTTTTTTGATCAGCATATGGATCTGATGGAGTAGTAAAAATTATTTTTTGAAAAATAACTGAATTGCATTTTTTATTTTATATAGCATTGTGTTTTATTATTCTTACTAGCACAAGTGAATTAACTTTGAGGGTATGGTTTGGAAGTTGTAGTTATTTAATTGAGTACACTAGCACATGACGTATTTTCCTTTACTTTTATACCATATTAGGAGCTGTAATAGGACTCTATCTAACGGTAAGTATTAATTTAAACAGAGAGTCTAAAGTGTGTTGATGTCTTCACAGCAGTATCCTGAAGTGTTCCGGGACACTCTATTTTTGCTGTATGAGATGTTTTCTTTGTGGTTTTCTTTGTACTGGAGTCAAGTGTCTGAGTCTGTGTTTTCTAAGTGTCCTCCTGTTTTGGTATGCTAAAGATCACCATTCTGAAATGTCCTCATTGGAGTGGAAGGGTGAGCATATTACCTGCCTTGATTTTCTACGTATTCTATTAGACAACAAATCCTGTTCAGTGTGATAAATCACCTCATTATACTTGCAAAATCTTTCTTTTCCTAAGACATAGGATGTAGGCCACCTCTCCAACTAGCAAGAACAGTCACATCTGTTATTAAGCTGTTTCCTTGCAGATATACAACACATAGTGATTGCATACATAAATACAGACACATTGGTTTAAAATCTTGTGGATGGACACCACACACACACACACACACACAAACTTTCTATAAACATAAAGTTAGAGATGTCCCCTGAAGATTTTCAAACAGTTAGTGTTGCTATTTTGGAAGATTGCAGAACCTTTTTGAGGTGCGTCTCTGGTGGGGTAGAGCTGAAGGATTAAGATCTGAGTTTGTCAGGGTTGTCTGCTAGATGAACTGTCCTATAATGACAGTAACTTAAAAACATCACATGTGTGGAGAGTACCTGTGGAAGGCTGCACTATAGAAAGATGTTAACAGCACATATGATGTAGACCAGTGAGGGAACACATAAGAAACAAGTTAGATAGACTCTTAAGTATGTTAATTTGAAAGTCTCCTACAGAGAAGATTTCTCTCATGATAATATCAATGTCATGAAAGTATAAAGGTATCTTTAAAGGTGAGCCCACCCTGAAATAATGCAAAATAAAGCATAAGCAAACAAAGCAAAAACAACCAACAGAAATTGCACTGATCTTGTGGTCATACCATGTAACAGAATTGGCAAAGGTTTAGCTTCTTATATGATTTAGAAGTGCCAGAAGAGGGCATTTGGGTGCATTTCCTTGCAAAACTGATCAATTTAAAATTTTACAGCTCTGGAAACTTCTGTTTCAACTGCTATAATGTAGATTTTTCTAGTGTCTATTGAGCAGTGCTATAAGTTGGGCAGAACATGCCCAAAGGATGTGTGTGACATATGGCCCTGGAGTTGGATCTACCTTGGAAGTTTATCAGTTTACTCTATCGTATGCATCCTTGATTCTGTTTCCTATGCTGAATGGATTTCTCAATTAGTTAGAAAAAAATGTAGATGGAAACTAGTTAGGTAAATGGCTTTGACAGTGTACTCACCCCATTACCAATAGTTTAGAAAGAGAAGGAGCCTCTTGCTGATTAATCCCTTCTTCTGCAAGCTCATTGAGGTAGACTGGCCAGTAGAGCCCACAGTTTTATTTACTAAAATTCCCACAGCAGGAGCCTTGACTCCCCTTGGCTTTATGATGGCAAACCTCACTAAACTCCCTCCCAGGAAGATCCCTTCCTACTGCTTTTCCCTATGCACACTGCTTTGGAAGGTATCCTTGGTTACTATCCAGATAGAACCAGTTTGTCCCTCAATGACCTCAATTTAAATAATTTTGTTATCACTACAAGTGCTAGGTCTACTGCATAGAATTACAGAATCCATCTCTACCACCTCCCCTCCAAAATTACCGTCTCCTTGACCTCATGTCGTTCTTCATCCCTGGGCTCTTCATGTCTTCAGTGCTGACTGCTAAGTAGATACAAAGATACAAACATACAGAGGTCAACTGTGAACAAGTTCATGGGCCTTGCTGTACTTTTGTAGCCTGTAGAAGACCCATGTTGCATCCATGTATAGATAGGCAGCTATACATCTTCTTAACGTGAGCAGTCTGCATGCACTTTGGTCACAGTGCAGACTATTCATGGTAACAAACGCCTTACCGTAGTCCAGTTATAGCAGGCTGAAGCATTGTGAGTGACCAACAAGTATGTGTTTACAGTTGCTGAGCTGAGAAAACATCCTGGTGGGAACACTGAGTGTGCAAATCATCTTCTGCCTTGATGAACTGGGCATTTCAGGTGCCGAGTTTGCAATTTGGGCCAGTCCATGTTTCTTCCACGGATAACTACAAATTTAGGCCATAGAGAAACACACAAGGAAGAGTTCTTGTAAATGACTGAGAAGGAAGGAGAAAAAATGGTGGTGATATGTATTATTTTCATTGAAGTAAGTTGCTTTCCTGTAATTTTTTTTTCTGGTGTCCAGAACTTTCCCCATAACTAGCACTTAAATAAGGGTAATATTTCGGATTATTTTTAGTGATACCTTACAGCTTTTCTCTGCCTATGCACCTCCTATCTTCCATGCATTATTTATGAGCTTGGCTTCACATCTGCATGCTGGAATTTCTTCCACCCGTGATTCAGCAGGAATGGGGTGTATAAACCTGACTATATTTGCCTCCGGTGCAGCTGTGGATCTCTCTAAATCTGACTTGCATCCGCTGAGCAAATCTATGTAGAGCTGGCCTCTGATGTTAACCAGGTGGACTTTCTCAGCTTGGGGGTGCAGGGGCAGAGAGCAACACCCTCTGCTGTATCATACAGTCAGTGGGCTGTCCTCCCTCCGTGAGATCAGTCTTTGGGAGAAGGCAAGGGAGGTTTTCTTATTTAATTTGCTTCCAGCAAGTTCCCCTCACCCCCTTTTCTTATAGTTTAAGTAATGCTTTCTTAGTTGGTCATTAGACTTTGGGAGTTACTCACTTTGTTGGCGCAGACACTAAAACCTTCTGTCTTTTAACTCTGATTAGTGGCACTTTAATAAAGTCATTTGAAGTTCAGTGGACTGAATTTTCTAACTTTTCTGATGTTTCTATGGTCACAGCGAAGCGACCTGCATTGAAGCCTCTGTGCAATCTTTTACATGCAAATTCTGCAAAACCATGCATAATTTTGTATATCTGACTTCCACACCAACTGCAGAGTGTGAGGGATTTGAATAAAAGTGGCTGCAGCGCTCCCTGTCTTTGTTGTTTTTCCAGTTGGGGTGCAGCAGGCTGGGAAATAGAGAGGCTGTCAATTTACTGTCAGTTGACTGAATTTGGGTCTTTCAGGATCAGCAGTTTGCTGATAAAGACTTTTATGGTCATACTTTAGGCTTTCTTAACAAACCAATGTTGACACCACCTCATTTTCTTCCCCTTGATTGGATAATCCTGATAATGCACGCTATTGAAGGAAATATTTCTCGGAGTCAGGTCAATGAATTTTTGCTCGAAGAGGTGGAGAGAGTTTGTCCAATGCCTGTAATTAAATCATGCATGGTGAACTGGCTTTGGGGGAATTGACGCGTTGTGTATTGCATTACAACCTGAGTGAGCACTGACAACGCCTGAGAACGAAGCGGATGAAAAATTATGGTTGTTTTTTGGTTCCCAAGAAGCCAACGAGGCAGGTCATTGACTTGATTTTCATGGGAAGCCCAGCTTTGCCCTGCTCGCATATTCAGAGACCCAGCAACCTGTATTGAGTTTGGGAAGGAGCAGGCAACAGTATTGTGCCAGGGTTTGTTGAGGAGAAACAAGGCAAGATTTAAAACAAAACCCTGAATAGGAACAGTAGCCCTGTGTCTTGCAGATGACCGACTTTTCCTCAGTGGTATTTCATACGAGTGCCCCCTCTTTTCCTAAATAAGGCTATACTGTAGTAAGAAGAATATTTAAGATATAATCCAGTGACCTGCCGGAGCTGGAGCAGTCACAACAAAAGGAAGAAATAAGTTGGGAGCTGTGAACTACAAATGTAGTCAGAGTGTGATCCACAGAAGGTGGCCCTGAGCCAGGCGAGTACAGAAGAAGGCAGATCCAACCAAGTGAATGAGGGACCTTGAATACGTTTTCCCCCTAACCCTTAGTAAACTTGTGCATCTAATCGCATAGGAAAAACAAGTCAGTTATTGCCTTCGTCAAATTTAGAAAGCTCTGTTCCTTTCTATGGGTTTTGTTAATCTCTGGATATTTTTTTGTAAAAACTAATTTAATAGAAACAAAACCAATGCTATCATAGGCAGGATCTTGGCAGCAGCAGGAGTGGGCTCACTGGGGACCTGTTGCTTCCTGAGTGGTGGTGACAATGAATTATGATGAGGCTGTGTGGGGACGGTGACTCTCAGGAGCTGTATGCTGTATGGATTCTCAGTAAGTAATAGGAGATACTGGGCAGTGATGAAAATGAGCACTTGTAATTTTGACTTTCTGGAAGGTGATAAGAACATTTTTTTTTAAGTTTTAAATTTTTTCTTTTTGCATCAAGTACTATTTGTGTATATTCATGAAACACAATCAGGAACTGTAGATCATTGCTGTGATCCAGGCAGGGAAATTAGTAAACCTTTACAATTTTCTTGCAATCAGTACTAAATTCTTCCTTTATTTTATTTTATATTTTGAGAAAGGGTCTCATGTTATGGATGATTCTGGTCTCAAATTCAGTGCAATCCTCCTGCCTCAGCTTCCTGAACACTGTAATTATAGGTGATAGTCAACATTCTAGCCTTGTACCATTCATTTTTAAGATTTAATATGAGAAGTAGCTGAATAAGAAATTCCTCACATTTTGGTTTCCATAGCTTTAATTAATCAACCACTGGTATATATTACCAACAATATCATATAAACTCTTTATTGTCATAATATGTAGTTGTCTTAGTTAGGGTTTCTATTACATGTCACCACAAGTCTTATAGAGGAAAGCATTTAATTGGGGCTGGTTTATAGGTTTAGAGGTTTAGTTCATTATCATGTTGGGAAGCCTGGTGGCATGCAGGCAGGCATAGTGCTAGACAGGGTTTTAGATATGGCTCAGCAGGTAGCAGGAAGAAAGAGCCACTGGTCCTGGATTGAGCACTTGAAACAATAAAGCCCACCCCTAGTGACATATTTCATTTAACAAAGCCACACCTGCTCCATCCAACAAGTCTACTTGTCTTAATAGTACTATGGCCTTTGAGTCTATGGGGGCCATTTTCATTTAAACCACCAGAATGGTACTGTATGTATTTTATTTCTATATATCTTTCAATATTGAGACAAACTAATTTCAGAAAATTTACAGAGAGACATGAGAGGTACCATGGACGTCAATGAAAGACAGCTAGATGACAAGTAGAGGAAGAAAAGACAAAATAGGAACATTCATAGTGTTCTTTCAAAGCCATTGCCAACGGGTCAAAAAGATGGCTTCGCAAGAAAGACACCTGCTACCAATCTGAGTTTGATCCTCAGACCCACAATATTAGAAGGAGAGAACTGACTACTGCAAATTGCCCTCTAACCTCCCCACAAACACTATAATATAAGTACCATCTCCAAATAAAGGGAATAGATAAAAATTAAAAAAATAAGCAAACACCAAAAGATTCTCTGGGTGGAAAAATAGTCCTGTGAAATCTATCTGTGTATCTGTGTGTATATGTATGTATGTATGTCAGTGATTCTATAGTTGGCATTTCAGACAATAGTTTTCAATACTAGCAAAAACAACCATTTCAGAAAAGTAATAATTTGTGTGTTTAGATGTATTTCTGAAACATAATTTGGATTTTTATATATAACATGCATAGACTAAATAAAATCCATTGATGCAGCACCCAGTGTCCATCAGGAAGACATAAGAACCAATCTTTTGAAATCACAGTGGTTCTGAGTACACAATTTTGACCTTTTTTTAAATGGTTTTTCAAGACAGGGTTTCTCTGTATAGCCCTGGCTGTCCTGGAAGTCACTTTGTAGACCAGACAGGCCTCCAACTCAGAAATCCCCCTGCCTCTGCCTCCCAAGAGCTGGGATTAAAGGCGTGCGTCACCATCACCTGGCCTAAAATTTTGACCTTTAAAAGACCAGAGCTTCATAATGTGGTTTCAAGGTCACATGACTGAAAATTATTTGCCATTTGGTGATGGGTGCATGACAAGCTCATTCACTTGGTCACTGTAGAGCTACAGAGTTCTCAGCAGAGTCACTCTGAGGCTTAGCAACTTATCTATTCATCGTCTCAGGTGTTCAAGCTGTAAAAAAAATCCCAGTGTGACTCTGACAAGGTAGGAAAAGGCCAGTCTGGGAATCAGGGGACATGTATTCAAGCTTCAGATCACAAACTCTCTGAACTAGGTCAATTATATTTGGAAGTCACTAAAAATTTTTTAATCTTAGTTTCTTTGTCATTGACATTGGACAAAAATGTTGCTCTCTGGTTTAGTTAGTTCTGTTCCTCATTAGTTAATCACCCCAAACACCCAACCTGGGAGTTTCTTAGAACCATCACTCTCAAGGGAAGAGCTATTGGCTGTGTAATATGTCCTTGGTCATATTTCAAGGACATGATCATATGTCTTTGGTGTGTAAATAGTATGTTGAGATCTCAATATCCCAGTCTAGAGGTCATCACAGGCATGCCTCTCAGACGTGGAATGAGGCTCTGTGTGTGATATTATCTCCATGGAGATGGATTTCTGGTTTCTCCTGCTGGTTATTGCAATCCCAGGGCCAAGCACACATCTAATAGAGCAATCTAGAATGGTTTAGTATGACAACAAAGTAATTCTTGGAATTACAGTGCAGTGGAAAGATGTTAATAAGAGAATTGTGTTTATAATTAAGTTTGTAGTTGAAAGCCACCCCCAGTGTGTGTGTGTGTGTGTGTGTGTGTGTGTGTGTGTATGTGTGTGTGTGTATTAGGTACAGCAAACCTAGGCAACAGTTCAGCTTGTACTATAACATCCTGTTTGTGTAGATATCTCCTCATGATGTTACTGATAATAGTGATTGAGTTGGGTTTCTTATAGAATAAAGCTTGAGGAAATTGATATATATTTTATCACATCTAAAAGAAAGCTGAAGGGATAATTTTTGATACCAAGAAGGGTCAAGGAATGTAGGAATTGAGTATAGGCAATTCTCTGAAGAGAACAGTTATTTCTCCAATGTTTTAACTTTTTCCAACCAAAGCAAAAAGATTAAAAACCAAATAGATCCAATAGCGTAAGGATTCTACACAATGGAAACAGAAAGCTCAAGGCATTGAGCTTGATGACCTGAGCGGAGTTAGATCCCTGGCTTCCCAAGTAAAAGGAGGGAATCAACTCCTGAAAATTGTCCTATGACCTTCACATGTGTGTGACATGGCTTCGTCCTATGACCTTTACATGTGTGTGACACGGCATGTGTGTGATCACACTCACAGAAATACATAAACATCACAGTACATAGGAAAAGATAAATAAAAATTTGCATTCTGAATAAAGCAAATACAAATGACAAAGTTGCTGAAGAGTTTTAAAAGGATGCTTCCTGTCACTGAAGTGACAAGCAGATTACACACAATGGCCACACCTTATAGCTTGAGAGGGATGGGGTTGAAATGTAGCACATTTGTGTCTTTGTCAAAGAGATGAAATGTGTTGAAAAATCTAAGTTTACAGGAGGTTTAACTTCGTTGTGAATGGCTTTGACAGCTGTCAACAAATGGCAACAGGCTTCCACCCTCAGAGGAAGAATACTGAAGCAAACGCTTATGGCGTCTGAAGTTCCTCTGTCTCAGTGTTATAGTTTGTGTTTCCGAGAGACTTACAGTGACTTATACAGGAAAATAGCATAGTGGAATTATATATTGCATAGCTAGCATGTACCAGATATTTCATTTATGTGTATTTGTATGTGTGCATGCATGGTATATACCTTCAGGGTATATACCGTGGTTGCTTTCTAGAGTTCAACAATGAATTCCTTTAAAGTATGGTTTTGCTTGCCATTCATATCCAATCAGCTAGATTTGAACATTATAAAGATGCCCAGAGTTACCTCACAAACACAAGATTTATTAAATCTTACAAGATGGAGAGAAATCCCTATTGACTTGAGTCTGACCTCACACAATTCCAGCCATGAACTCAATGTGAAACAGAAGACACATCTGACATCTAAACTTGCTGACACCATTAAAACGATTGTCATTGTGTGTGTGTGTGTGTGTGTGTGTGTAGACTGGTTAATTTCACTTAAATGTGAACATAGAGATTTCTATCCAGTGAAGCTTGGTTACTTGGTACTTTAGAAAAATGTACATTTCATACAATGAGTGAAAATTTTCTTTATGCTTCTTTGGAAGAGGAGAGAAGGTCAGCTTCTTGCAGAAACACAAAGGATCATAAATTTGGATTCTAGCAGCTCCGGGCACTTCACAACCCATTAAATGCACGTGTAGCTTGGTTATGTTTCTCTTTGGTCAGCCAGTGTTTTCTTTCTTTCAGCAGAGTATGATGACATTTGGAGTTTTATCTCTGCATGTATCAGGCCAATTAGTAAAACACAAGAAAGTCATAGAGTTGGACTGGACTTCACTGATGTCATTTTATCTTTGTTTCCCAAAAATAAAAAACCTAAGCTCCATTGTCCATTGTTTGGATGACCATTTTAGAGTCCTGTCCTTTAGCACCGATTCACGAAAAGCGCATCTCTCCTCTCTCTGACTTGGTTTCTTGTGTTCAGCAGGAAGTCTTTCCTCTCTCTTACTTGGTTTCTTGTGTTGAGCAGGAAGACTGCACTTGGAGCTTTGTAAGCGTGAAAGCCTAGGAAGGAAGTGTGCCTTGTGCAGCCAGCATTTCCAGGCAGGAGTCTGTGCTTTGTTTACTGTGGTTCTCATTCAGGGCGCATGTTCCTATCTCTAATGAGCTTTGGAGGAACACCTTTGTCCAGCACTGGCCTCCAGGAAGGCTTGGACGCTCACAAGCTGGGAGAATGGATCCTGGCTGCCATCCACAGGAAAACAGAGCTTTACAAACCTCCTGCTGCTTTCCTTGAAAGTCCCCAGCCATGCAGAGCCATTTAGTGTTACTATGGAGGGACACTGAGCAGAAAGGTTGTTGAGCTGTCCCCTTAGCCTTGCCAGTTAAATTGACCATTACATTTGCCGAATGCCCAACCTCCAAGGCTGCTGGGTGTCTTATTACATTTGTTCTGGACATTCTGGGAGGAAATGATTCCTTTATCATTGCTGCTGTGTTAGAGGTGATAGGATGTCCTTAGAGGACCCTGGAGTGGTCCTACATCATGCAGTAGTATAGAGATTCATTGAAGAAGTCAGGCTGTGTGGTTGGTCAGGTTGCCGAAAACCTCATCTCTGGTTTTCTAAATTTTTCCTATTTCATCTTTACGCAAAAACCTTATATTTAAAGGCTCTGGATCTTATGACTGTCTGAGTTTGGATTAAAATCTGTAAATTTCATGCCACTGATTTAGAAATAGGCACATATTAAATCCTGAACTATGTCCCTTACCTGGCCATCAGGGCTTACTTTGAAGACTGTCATAAATTTCCTTTGAATGTAGAGTTTGGTCAGTGTGCTTTTGTGCTTTTAGTGGAACAGCATCTAGTTCCAGAAGTGTCTACTGTACATATGTCATCAGACAAAGCCCCATGTCCTTGGAAACCACAATGTCACAGCCTGTTTTCCTTGGCTGTCCTCTGCTGGTGACCAAGACTTCACTGCGGCTGTCTTGTTAGCATTGAGTTTGCTTTCATATATCTGCTACACAGTGGATCTGTCTTCTCTTTTCCTTTATTAAACATAAATTTATCCTTAATGTGTGTTCAAGAGTGTTGTTCTGAGTGCAAGCTGTCCAGATAGTTCAGATTGCCTGGTTGGGTCTATCCAACTGGAGTGCATATAAACTTGGGGGATGGAGGCATATTGACGAAGCAGGATTCTGCTGTAACTTTGCAATTTTTGTCAATGGAAGTCAGAAATGGCTTCAGACATCTTTGTTTGAGTATGACTCCAGTAACTACATTCTCATATTCTGAATTTTTTACAATCATTACATGTTCTTTGTTATAAGATTCTTCAGAATTTCCCAATTTGCTACAAATGTTTGGATCTTCCCAACTTGAGATGAACTTTGCTTTAAGAAATCCTAGACTTTATGGACCAGATTTAATATCCAATTTTCATCATTTTAGCAAAGGAGACAATTCCCGTAGAGCATTTTACAGTGGCATTCCCATAGACAACAGGGGCCTGGCTTTAAGACGTGCTACAATGTAACTCTTCTGCCTTCTAATGAATTGGGGGCTTGCAACTCCAAGCGGACAAGGTAAACCACCAACATGGTGGAGAGCAAGCAGCAAGAAGGCAGGCATGGAGCTGGAGCAGCAGCTGAGGGTTCATTCTCCTTCTCAGACAAGAAGCAGAGAAAGTTAACTCAAAATGTTAGAAATGGTGTCTTTTGAAAATTCAAAGCTCACCCCCAGTTACACACCCCCAATCCTTCCCAAACAACCACAAGCCATTTTCTGAAATGAAATTGGGGTTCCCTGCCTCTGACACCCTCAATCTTGTCCCCCAAGTATATAAAATGTCAGCTTCAAGGTCTAGGCAATATGACCACAGGAAAGTTTCTGCTGATGTGGCAGAATTAGAAGAGAGTTTTATTTCCACATTGCTCTACCACCAACGGAGTGCCCTGCATACAGCTGAAGAATGTGTTTTTAATTCCAATTCACCATCTTCAGTACTACATTGTTAAAATGTGAGTCCACTCTAGCTTGAAGATGCTTTCAAATTCTTCTGGGATTTTAGAAGGACTCAAGGGTGAATTCTTAATGACCAATAAAGATTTCCAACCAGATTTTATTTGTCAAGAAATGTCTAGTTCCATAGAAAACTTGGCATTCAGTCAGAATGACATTTTTCTCCAAGCAGTTTTACAACAAGTGGAAAATGAAACCCAGCAGTGTCTGGTGACAATCGGCTACAGAAGCCCCGCCCACAGAGTCAGCTTTAACATGGAGATGTTCTCCCTCTCCCTTTGGCATCACCATATATCTGCCACATCTGCCCTCTGTTGATTTGCCTGGTCTTATGTTGTTTAAGAATATGTTATAAATTAACATGTTTCTTTATTTCCCTTCCAGTTTACAACTATGTCCCAGATTGACTCAGAAGTGAGATAATTATGCTTTAAAGTAAATCCTTTAAAATATATAGTTTCAATCCTTTGTCAGTCTTACTTAATGTAAGGCTTGGCACCAGGTGCAAAACTGAAATTGGTGTATTATAATAGAACAGTGCCCTGTCAGATGTCAGAATTACAGAAAGTCTCTAATGACTGTCATGAAGAGAACTGTTGATTTTATAGCATGGCTTAGCCCAGAAAGACTGTATTAAAAATAAATGTTTGTTTTACTATTTAGAGTAGTCTGTATGGTCTCTAAAAATTCAAAATGCAGAATATGCATTGGTTGGACCATGGTGTTTGAAAATTTACAAAGTCACCAATAGAGACTGTGTCTCCCCAAAGGGCTCAGAAATATTCCATAGTCTCACAACGCTCCTCAAGACAGAGCGACACTTAATATTCATATCTGTGATCTTACTAAAACTTCCCCAAATGAGTAAAAATCATAAGGTGAACAAGAAAGCTCTCAAAATAGGGTTATAATAGTGAGAAATGAGATTGTAGCTTAGGTTAAAAACAGGTCTCAGCAAATTATTAGTAAGTGGTCTTAGAAGTGTTTCAAAAAATGGGCAAATAGCCATTTTTCTCCATCATCTGATGTCAAAATTAACTGAGTTTTGTTTTAAGGTATTTGTTAATAATGGAAATTTTTATTTGTGATACTGAGTTCATATTATTTTTCCTATGAGGAAAGCAGTATTTAGAATTCTCCAGGCTGTCTTTTAAGATGAAGTCAAGTTTCATGATTTTCATGACTTTTAACACGTGGTTGGCTGAAAATACACTGGATCACCTCCTTGATGGTCGGACTTGAGAGAATTATCTTCCTTTCTTGTGTAGTGTACAATAGTCAATAACTACATAACTAATGAGGCTCCTGGACCATTACATCTATCCAGGAAAAGAAACTAAACCATTATCCCTTCAAAGCCAAGTTCTGTGCCCTGGAAATTACACCAAGCTTCAAACCCGACAGGGAAAATCTGTGGAAGCTGAAAACAGGGACCACTGAAGAGAGGTTGTCAGATCATCCACGCCCAGGTCACTGAAAGTGGCTACGTGACAGTCATAGAAACTAAAGGACGAATCTACAAGCTCAGTTTCCCTCTTTTTCTTGTGTGTGTGGTGTACAAATATGTTTATGCACATGTGTGTATGCATGTGAATGAGCCAGTATGTGCTTATGTCTTCAAGTGGATGTCAAAGTTCAGCTTCTACTGTCTTCCTACATTGCTTATGTTCTAAGGCAGGATCTCTCACTTGAATCTAGCACTCATTGATTCAATTAGTATACATAGCCAGCTTGCTTTCGGGGTCCCATGTCTCTGCTCCCTGCACACCTGTGTTCAGGGTTTGTGTATTGCATATACATCTTTCATGATACAGGTGAAATATCTTATACTTTTTCCACTTGTTCCATGATGAGGAGATAGTGTTTCAAATTGGGTTTCTCTTCTCTAAGCCAATCAATGAAATCAACAGAAATAGTATGAGGAGTGCCTTGTGGAAGAGAAAAACATTTGACAACGATGGTAAGGACAGGAAAAAGCATTTCTAGTGATTTTTCAAAGCATTGTTTTCCTGTAGGGTCACCCAACATTAGCCCAGCCTGAACATAACCCATAGACACACAGCATTTACCTGTCATTAGGCTGATTGCACCAGGGCCTTCTGCTGGGGCAGTTGTGCTCTTTGATTGGCATTATTATGTCTCTGAGGAGCACCCCTCTGCTAGGACCCTGTTTTGCTTTCTGACAGCAGAATTTTTTATTCAGTAGTCAGATCTGCTCCCGAGTGGGAGTCTGAGCAAAGCAATATCACCCAAGAAACTTCAAAGAACAAAGGAGCAACCCTGATATTGCTCACAGGAGCCACTCGGGTGGTCCTACCATATAATAGTGTCTCCTGGCTTGCATTCCCAAGCTCACAGAGCAAAGTCACCCAACAGCCATACGGCCTCAAAATCTCGGCATGTCCTCAAGTTGGATCTGTAATAGAGGGAAAGAAATATCTGCTTCCCTCGGGACTTTGTCTTCAAAGGCTAACTAGACTCGTACTCTACAGATTTATGACATGTCTGAGCCAATATTTATTTTACTCAGTTGCTTGAGCTAATAATATATAGCAGATTGGTATTTACAGAAGCAGCCTGAAGTTTCTTTGTTTGGTTTGACTTTACCGAGAGGCCCCACTCAAACAGATGGTCCTGACAGGGATGCTCTTCAGCTTAGAGATCTAAGTCTGCTTATTTTTCTGTGCTGCCATTTATGAGTTGTGAAGTAAACTTAATGCATTTCAACAGATCCTATACAAGTCAGATGAAAAAGGGGCTTGGGGGCTAGAGAGATAGCTCAGTGGATCAGAGTACTTAATGCTCTTGAAGAGGACCCATGTTTGGTTCTCAGCATCACGCAGAGGCTCCTGACTACCTGTAACTCCAGTTCTAGAGGGTAAAGTTGCCTCTTCTGGTATGCAGATGTACACATGATTTTTTAGTATAGGTGATTAGAATTGATACTATACTAAAGTAAAAGATAATTGAGTCATGGACTATTCTAATAATTCAATCAAATATCAAATATTTTGGATTAATATTATTTGGTAAATAGGAATATACATGCATCATTTACCTCTATAGACACCATGGATATAAAGCAAATATAATAATTATATATTACAATGATCTGAAATATACTGTGATAGCTACAGTGCAGACACCAATCAACAGATAGCGCAATCTGCTAAGTGATGAATTACCTTATATTACAGGAATTCTATAATAGGCATTTATGAATCCAACACCATGGAATTAGATTTTCTGTGGATGTGATTGCATCTATGTGTTTCATCTATTTTATTTTATCATAGAGGTCTTATAACTAATGAATAAAATAAAAGGCAGATATATCCCATGATATTTATAAAACACCAGTACAAGTTTTCATGAGCGAAACTGAATTTACTTATTCTCAACTATAAATAACTGTGTCTCTGGGCCTGGGTAACCAGAAATAATTATTAAGACCATCTCATCAGTCACAAGATCATAAACTAACGTGCCATAATTGTTTCCAGAGAATCAAAATGTCTGAATAAGCTATTTTTGTTTTATGTTGAGTTTAGGCAAACATTCAGTCTTTTGATCCAGAGTCAAACTGTCATCTGTTCCCTTACATTGATAAGGTTCCTATGAGCAGAGCATAGAGCAGATGTCTCTCAACACAGAAAATATGTAGATCCTTTGGCCTTAACAGCACCAACAGCAAAAACAAAAGAATTAAGCAGAATCTTGATGATAGTTATTTTATTAAGGTGTTCACAGTGTTAGCTAAATGATACTTCCTTGGCTGAGGTCCCCACCTCAGCTGTCTTGACAGCATTGTCCTCTCCAGCATAGATATTAGAGATGCCATTTGGACCATTCTCCAATAGAAATTTTATTCCCTTTTCTAAAGAGAGAGAAAATAATTTCTTTCTCTACTGTGCTGCTCAGATTTAAAGCCATTGTGCTATGTTTGATTTACGGGTTTGGGTGGTGTCAGTCCCTTCTCCTGGTGGGGTGGGTAGTGACTGTGGAGGGTCTTGTTCACTGTTCTGAGAGGCTTCATGGAGAGTCTGCTCTGTTCATTGTATGGTAATGTCGTAATGGCTGTTTCTGAGGGAAATGCCTCACAACTTCACAGAGTTCTAGAAGATTCCCTTGACCCCTCGTGTTAGTTTCTTCTGTAATTGCTTAACATTTACATAAATCTGAACAGTCTTTCTTCTGAGTTAAGGGAGACAGGTGTGGGGGAATCCCTATTGTGACAGCATGTGTTTAAGAAAAGGCATGACACTCCCCACTGCCCCTGTTCCCCCTTTATAAAGAGAAAAACTGACTGCATGGTTTGAACTCTGTCTTTATCAATAACCGAGGCATGCTGCCTTTTCTGTTACTCAGTGAGCCCTGAGCCTGCCCAGTCGTTTTCTTTTGCTCATGGGTTCCAGCATGGAGCTCTGAGAAGCAGGTTCAAAATTAGACTCATTACTCTCACTCTCAGAGCACCAAGTTCCCCTTGGGTGGAGAACTGACTCTTCACAGGAGAGCTTCCCCCCAACATCCTCTTGAAGAATTGCTTTCTCTATATTGGAGAACTGTCTTCCATCACCTTAGTACATACAAGTGTGCTATTTTCCTTTCATCTTGGCCTTCTCTTGGTTCTGGTGTCTTCAGGGTGTTCACATTTTATCTTACCTGTTCTTCAAGTAGGACATTCTCAAACTTCATGCATCTCCCTCCTCAGTACAAAGCACCTTGAAGTCATGATCTCTCATCTAAGTATTGAATTGACAAACAACTTAATCAGACTTTTCAAGTCCAAGACCCAAGAGACAGCATCTATCCTCAGGGAGCTTACAGTCTTATATGGGAAGATGACCAAGTAGGGGTCATCATACATCTTTTGGTTTGTTTGTATGGTACAGGGGGGTGTAGGCACTTTAGTTTGTCCTTGTCTCTTTGTTGGTGTAGGGGAGGATTCAAGCATGGTGAATGCATCTCTGTGCTTTAGGATTTCTCCCCATTTGTAACCAAGCTTCTAAGGGAAGTCTACACGTGAAGCTGTTCAGGGTGGTGGGACTATAGAAGCATGAAGCACAGAGAAAGGAAATGAGTGGGGCTTGACACCTTCCTCTGAGGAATGGAATGGGCAGGAAAATACTGGAAAACCCACAAGACTGCTCTTTCAATAGTTGGGAGAGACTAGCTTCCAACTAGTTGGGAGCTGGTAGGCAGTTAACAACCTGGGAAGCTACTGACAGACTCATTTACTACTGCTAAGTAAGGTAAAGAGAAATGCTTCTGATGACAGAGAACTCTAAGATCTTCCCTTCCCTTCCCTTCCCTTCCCTTCCCTCCCCTCCCCTCCCCTCCCCTCCCCTCCCCTCCCCTCCCCTCCCCTCCCCTCCCCTCCCCTTCCCTTCCCTTCCCTTCCCTTCCCTTCCCTTCCCTTCCCTTCCCTTCCCTTCCCTTCCCTTCCCTTCCCTTCCCTTCCCTCCCCTCCCCTCCCCTCCCCTCCCCTCCCCTCCCCTCCCCTCCCCTCCCCTCCCCTCCCCTCCCCTCCCCTCCCCTCCCCTCCCCTCCCCTCCCCTCCCCTCCCCTCCTTCCTTTCTCCCCTTTCCCTCTTCTCCCCTCCCCTCCTTCCCCCTCCTCTCCCCTCTTCTCTCTTGTCTTCTTTTCTCTTTATGCCAAATTTGAGTTATTGTTAGCTACAGAAGCTACCCAAAGAAAGGGCAAGTCGCTCTGTTCATAGGAAGCACAGGCTCTGACATGCTCAGTTCTTTCAAACTGACCATCTTAGATGATGTATATAAACACAGATTTACTTCAGGGAAGAAGAGTCGGAATGTGGGGAGAGAAGGTTTTTCTATATTGAAAAGTGACTTTTTCCTGCTCTTTGGTTCTTTTGTGTTTTCTAGTCTCTTTAGTCATGTGTAGGCATATCATTTCAAGGATGAGTGATTCCATCTTGGGCAGACTTTAGAAGAGAAATTATTCTTTATTTGATAATATGGAGCATGTGGGTAATGTTTCAATATACAAATACAGACCTGGTCAGTGGTTTTCTTTCATTAGGAAGGTAGCCTACAGAGATAGAATTTCAGCTTGGCCAATTCCATGGATGAGTACCGGATGGCTTTATTAGCAAAATATTCAGTTACTATTGGTACAGGATTTATTAGATTCATTGAATTAAACAATTTCTAGTGAAAGAATAAATATAAGATGACATCCTAAACATGTAACCTTCTTCTGGAAACTCCCAGATGTGACAACGTACTCACCAGGGAAGAGAATTATTTTCTAGTTTGACATATTTGACTAGCTTTTGTGGAAGATGTGCATCCCTCATAGATCAGTAGAAAAATATAATTGTCCAATTAGGAAAAGTGAATTTCTGTTTTAGTTCAAAATATAAGAAAATCACTCTGAAATCATCAGAGCAGAGGAGGCACCGAATGCTCTTCATGCACAGGTATGTTCTTTGATGGAAATAAACACGCTCTCATAGAGGCATATACAGCGAGAGAGATAAGCTCAGTGCGTAAAACATACAGTGTTCTTGCAGAGATCCAGGGTGTGGTCCCTAACACCCTGCCTGGGTGACTTTCAACCACCTTTCAACTCCAGCCCTAGTTTATTTGACACCCTCTTCTGGCTTCCAGGGGTACCTTCACTCAAATGCATATGCACATGTACACACACACACACACACACACACACACAGAATTATAACTAGAAAGATCTTTTTGAAAGTGTAATTTGTATATTGGTCATAGTCTTAGATATAATGAAGAGATAGACTGATGATCAGAGAAGAGATATCAGAGGGATGTGCTTGTGTGTGTGTGTGTGTGTGTATGTCTGTGTATCTATCTACCTTTGGTAGACAGATACTATAAACAAGAATGGAAAGTCAAATTTACTCTGTTGGTATAGAACTATGAAAACCTTGTGTTTGGCCTGTGTTTTGCCTGCTTCTGCTTTGTAGGACTTTTCTGCTGGTTCATTTAGTATTTGTTACTAGCTTAGAAATAAGCTTTTTAGAGGCAGGATGAAGTGCTAAGCATTTGGCAAGAAATGAGACAGATTCTGATGTAGCATTCTTGTGGAAGCCCTTGGCCTGTCTCTGATGCAGGATTGTGTGGGGTTGGGAAGGTGGGCATAGGTTGATGTAGGTTTAGGGAGGTGAGGCTGGGCCAGTACAGGTCTGTGATGGGCTGTACAACTTCCTGGGTACCACGGATGTGATTCTGAAAGTCTTTCACTCCAGTGCCAGTTTTGATTATTTATCTTGGTTTTTAATATCAATGGTTTAGAGCGAGGCTCCACAACATTGCCAATAACCATCCATGCCATTAAAATATGAGAAGGACAAAAGAAATGCAAACTGGAGAGATATTTTAGAACAGAACTGGAACAAAGCCAATGAGACTGACTTTGTGGAGTGTTTGGAGGAAATCCAGGTAGTCTGTGATATTTCCCTAGTGTGCACACTTGCACACACACACACACACACACACACATCCTTGGATGAAAATTAACTCTTTCTATTGAGGTTAAATCTGAGACTTTCTTGATTTCAAAAGTCAAAACTGGGTGCAAATTAAGAATGTTGAAAGTATGATAAAAATATACCGTACGCTCACTTGACTTTTGGCAAGGCCTCACATCTGTCGAGAATGTCAAGATAGGAAGATATCCAAAGCATTTTCTCTTCTTTTTTTTTAAGGAAAGGTTGTATCCTAGCCAAATGCCTGCTGAGGAATTCTTAGGAGAATTTCTGGAAACTATAGTTTTTAAGGTAATCATATCCTCCATGCTTTCCTGGCCCCAGATATTACTGGAGTGGTTTTAAAGGCTCATTTATTTGTGTCTTGTTCATCCTTTAGACTGAGGTGGTCAGATTTCATTTTGGCAAGATGACAGAGGGAAATATTGTGCTTGGCACTGTTCGGCCTTCAATTTCTTTGCAAATGTCTGCGCCAAGGAAGAGGTATTTTGTGCAGCTTTAGCTAGATTTTTTTTTTTTTTAACGTTTGATGAGTATGTCTCTTTGTGTTAGACAAACCTAGACCACACTTTGATTTTCCACTAAACTTGAGCACATATCATACACTTGGTACACATGTATTGTGGTGGGGAGGCACAAGTGAGATGAGATTCTAGGTTAACCAGCAGTGCCTAACCCCAACTTAACTGTCAAATCTTTTCTTTGGGTTGCACCTGTGTCTCATGTGTCCTAGACTGGCCTCAAAGTTGCTATGTACCTAAGGATGATCTGGAACCTTCTGGCCTCCAATACCCAGCTGGGGTTGCTGGGAAGGGTCACTACAGTGTTTACTGTTTAGAATTGTTTGAAGACAGTTGTCTAAGTGTTATGGAACAACTTCAGCCAGCCATGACCAAGAGTGAACAAAAACTCCCAACTTTTCTGCAGCCATTTTCATGTCGATCTCATTCATTCACTCATTCATTCATTAATTGATTTACTCTTCAACATACATGGTAGATAGTTGCATGATACTTTTTAAAATTTTTGATAAAATACATACAACCTACACTTCCTGTTTTAACCAATTTTAAATGTATTGTTTAGTGGCATGTCAGGACCTTCTGTAGTTGTCATTATTATGCACTGTCTGTGTGATTTCGGCTTCTGACACCAAGGCCTTACACTCACTGGACAGTCACCCCCTGTGATGAGCTGTGTTTCCGGAGTTGGACTATTCTGGTGACAGGCACAAGGGGCACTGTGTTATAGGTGCTTAGTCCCTGGGCCATGCCACTTGGTTAGTGTGTTTTGTGCATATATCCCTGCAAGGTCTATTTGGCGTCTCCTTAAAGTTGAGTGATATGTGTTATATTAACCTCATATATACAACATACCTTGTTAGCCAGAATGGACACTCCGGGTCCTATCTTCTTTTGCTGTTGAGGGGCTCTCGATTTGAGATATGTGACACTAAAACAATGCAGGTTCAAGGTGACAGGCCCATACTAGGTTTAGAGTCATGATAGTAAGCGTTCTGTGATCAGTGGAGCAAACCTTGTGTGATGTTGTTCTCTATTCTGTATGGCTGAGATGAAATGGTCCTTCATCTCACCATTGCCTTTACTTACTATTAAACACTTATCTATATTACCCCATTCTAGATGCTCCCATGCCTCCTCCTACTACATTAATATAAGGAGACTGGGGGACTTCAAAGAAAGATGGTCACATAAATCAACTGTCCATTAAACCTTCACATTGGGCCTGGTAGGAAGGTCATTCTCATAACACTCATTCTGAGTATTCAGAGCACAGACAGTCTTTCCTTTGTTTGCAACCTTCTCCAACTTATGGTTTAAGTACACTAAAATCTTCATTGTTGAGTCTCCCTTTAGCCAAATCCAAATATATTTAACATTTTTTTAAGTTATGAGTGGGATATTCTTAATTTCTTGCTCTAGGGATACACAGTTGGTATAAGTGAAGGCATATATATATATATATATATATATATATATATATATATACATATTGATTTGCATTCTGTGGTACTATTAAGTGCTTACTATAGTAAAATTATAGGTATAGGTCCTTTTAATTATAGAATCAGGGCATGTGTAGATAGGGTTAGGTTGGCTCTTCCTTTCCCAAGTTTATTATTTGTGTCTTTCACTTGTCTATCTGATATAGCTGAGACTCTGAGCCCTTTATTGAATAAGAGAGGAGAGAGTAGGCATCCTTATTAGGTTCCTGATCTTAGAGGAAATAGATTATAGTGTAACTGACAGCGACAGTGTAAAACCCCAACTGAAGCTTTACCGTAGCTCCAGAATTGCTGTTCTAACTGCAGTTGTTTGCCTGCATTACAACAAAGTGATTCTTTGTTAATTGGTAAAAACAAAAGAAAACAAAACAAAAGAAAACAAAACAAAAAATACCCCACTGTCCAGCACCGAAACCATGCAGGATTATTCGCACTGGTCATATGGTGCTGCTGGGTGCTGGAACTGAAGAGCAATCCGTAAGCTGGGAGGTGTTACATAGCCTAGTGGGCTGTGCAAGAAAGAGTACCCCAGATGTGGCCCAGAGTCAGATGAACAACTGCAAAGCAAAAAGGAGAACAAAGCCAAAAGCAGTTTGGGCTCTTAACAGGCTGATGTTCACAGGATGCTTTTAGTTTTTAATGTAGGTATAGGATGTTGGACTTCCAGCA
Organism: Mus caroli; assembly: GCF_978045245.1. NCBI lineage: Eukaryota > Metazoa > Chordata > Mammalia > Rodentia > Muridae > Mus > Mus caroli. Next base: position 123,173,470 of record NW_028227258.1, on the reverse strand, counting down.
GCACTGAAGTCTCAGTGGTGGACAGGGTACCAAGGACTTAAGAAATTACCACCAGTGCCTTATCAATGTCAGTTTATATATTGCTGATAAGCATCTGATCTGCCTTACGGAGTCAAGTCATGTGCAGCCATCTAGCTCTCAGGGCATTCAGATGGAGCCTCATTTTCTCTCTGTGCCTTTGTAAGAGCATCAAGCTTAAGGATGTGTGCATTGGTGAACAGCACACCTCCTTACAGCTGAATACAATTCCATTGTGTGTATGTAACATATCTTTATTATCCATAAATTGATGGACATATAGGCTATTTCCATTTCTGGACTCTTGTTAATAGAGCCACTGTGAACAGGAAAGTGTAAGGAGGATATCTATAGTCCTTTGGATATATGTCTAAGAGTGGAATAGCTGACTCACATGGAAGATCTACCTCTGGATTTGTGGAAGACCTCCACACTGACCTCCATCCTGGCTGCATCAATTTACAGTCCTACCAGTGTTGGATAAGCAGACCACTTTGCCCACATCCTGCACCACATTTACTGTCCTTTGTCTCCTTGATGCTAACCATTCTGCAGGGGTTAGATGGACTCTTGGGGGAAATTTCAATTAGCATTTCCTCTAGCCACTAGAATTTCTTCCTTTGATAACTTTGATAACTATCTGTTCGGTATTATGGCCCAGTATTCAAAATTGTGTTGTTTGTCTCCTTATTCTGTAGGCTGTGTCTATAATTGGTTTACACTTTCATTTGTTGTACAAAACTATTTACTTGTATGACGTCCCCCTTGTTGATCATTACTTGTATGCTTGAGTTGGTGGAATCCTATTCAGAATCTCCTTACATATTGCCTGTACTTTTAATTCACTCCCTACTTCTCCTTCAGGCAATTTCAGCTTCTCAGGACTTATTCAGAGGATTTGATCCGTTTGGACTTGGTTTTCAAGCAGAGTGAGAGAAAAAGATTTAGTTTAATTCTACGAGTAGCTAGTCAGGATTCCAAGCATTTGTCAAAGATTCTGTCTTTTTCCATTGTGTATTTTTTTTTTTGGTCATATATTAAAAGTACTAGGCAAATGTAGATGTGTGGACTTGTATCCTACCCCTCTATTCTTTTCCATTGTTAGTGAGTCTTTTGTGCCAGCAGCATGCTGTGTTTATTATGATGACTCTACAATGTAACTCATGATCAGATGTGACTGAACCAGACCAGCACTGTCCCTCTTGCTCATGACTGCTTTCCTTATCTGGTGTCTCTTGTGTTTCCATATAAGTTTTAGAGATTTTTTTTCTATTTTTGTGAAGAATGTCACTAGAAATTTGGTCGGGATTGCATGGAATCTGTAGACTCTTTTTGGTGTGATAGAACCTTTCAGGATTTTGAGTTTTTCTAATCCTTGAGCATGAGAGATCCCTCAGTCTTCTTCGATTTTCTTGTTCAGTGTTTTATAGTTTTTTTTGTCTTTTTCACTATAGAGGCCTTTCACTCCCTTGGTTAGGTTTATTCCATGGTATTTCATTATTTTTCTTTGAGGCATTATGGGTGGGATGCTGTAGCTGAACTAAAGGTTTAGGTCTTACATCAGGGCTTTCGATCCACTGGGAGTTAGTTTCTGTCTAAGGTGGGAGGTGGAGAATTTATTTTCATTTCTCTACATGTGGATGCTCAGTTTCCCACCAGAATTTGTTGAAGTGGCTGTCATTTCCAGCATACGCTTTCATACCTTTGACTCACCACTCGTCTCTGTAGAAATTGACATTTTAGTTGTTATTATGGTAAACATCAATAAGGCTTACTCTGCTATCCCAGAACCTCTGGCCGCCTTTCCATCCTCTGCAGCCATACCGAGTCTCCATAACAGATAGGTTCATGGGGGAGTGAACTGTCAAGTTACATGCAGCAGTATGGCTTATTCATAAACTCAGGGCAATACAGCATATCTCAAGTACCAGGCACACTTCAGGCCAGCAGACACTGGCTTTTTCCTTTTATTTGTGTCTAAGCAACCATTACTTAGAACATTAAATTTCTGGAGGAAATTCAGGAATGGAAGCCTGCCTGTTCCCAATGCACCTGCTCCCTTCCCTGTCAGTATTGTTTCTTATTGAAGAGCCCCTGTACCTCAGAAGCTGACTGGAATGCACTTCCTCCTGCCTCTCTGAGTAGCTGCAGGTGGGGCTGTTCTAGGCTAAGATTCAGGCAGGAAACTCTGGTTTGGACTACAGATTTCTCATCTCTGACACCTCCACTAAAAATACACCATCCTTTTCCTGGTACTAGAGGCTGACAGAGCCATGTGGTTCTAGGACATTTCAAGTTTCTCCATTTGTGACTATCCTACCATTCCAATCGAGCATCATAGATGAACTAGTCATGAGGCACTGGGAGAACTAACAATGTCAGTGGGAGGGACACACAGATACTTATGAGGAGGGATGAAGAACTAGGCTCAATTAATCAACCAATCAATCAATCAATCAATCAATCCTCACCACAACCTCTGCTTTTAACACATGCCTAACATTTACAGTTTTCAAGAGCGTGCACATGTGTGTAGTTGTGTACAAGTGTATGTGTGCATGTGTGTGCATATGGGTATATAGCTGTGTGCATATATACATGTGTGTATAGTGTGTATATAGTTGTGTGCCTGCATATGTGTATATGTGTGTATATGTATGTGTGCATATGTGTGTAACTGTGTGCATGTGTATGTGTGTGTTTATGTATATGTGTATATATATATATATATATATGGGTGTGTAGCTCTGCGCATGTGTTTGTGTGCATGCCAGAGTATGTGTACGTGTGTGTGTGTGTGTGTGTGTGTGTGTGTGTGTGCTAGTGTTCAGTCTTGGGTGTTGTTCCTCAGATACCATCCACCTTTTACCTTTTGGCTGGGTAGTCCCTCTCTGGCTGGTTTAACCATGAAGGCTAGCCTAGCTGGTCAGCAAGCTGGAACGTTCCTTCTGTCTCTGCTTCAAAGCTCTAGCATAACCAGCAAGCACCAGGATGCCTGGCTTTCTTTTATACTGCCTTTGGGGCTGGACATCCAGTTCTCATGCTTGCAAAGCAAACTCTTCCCTTTATGGTCTGCCTTCCAGATTTTTCACTGCTCTGAGGAGATGCTGACTCTGCATCATGATATCTAAAGCCCACTAAGCAAGGGAAAAAGTGGGCTCCCTAATCTCCACAGTACTTTTTCATTTGTTTAGTTTTTATAAAATTTCCCTTTGCAATGTGTCTCCCTTATTCCAATCAACATCTACCGAAAAGAGCACTCTGGGATGCTTTTGCAGGGTGCTTGGCTTGTAGGAACATAAAAATGTCCTCAAGTTCCACATGAAAGCCACACATCTTTTAATTCCATCTTCTAGTCTGCACATACTTTAGGGCATGTGCAGGAATCAGGGCAAATGTAGAATTCGGCAGTGTCGGTTTCAGGCAAAGTTGACGTGGGTACATATGGCAGCTTTAGAAGAATTCCTTATTTGGTTCTGACTTGAGCAACCCTGAGAGTACCAGGGCTCCAGCTTCTAGTTTGTCACCACACACTTAGTGAGGTATGGCAAGCGCGCTGCCTCCAGAACGGACTTAACTGCTTTGTGCCTGCACCCCCGGCCACCCTAGTCATTGCTGGCTCCCCTCCAAGCCTGCCTGCTACTCACAAGTATTTCTTGCCTATGAGAAATGCATCAAAATTCCAAGAACAGATGCTGCTGACTGCTGGGAGAGTTTAGTGGCGAGAGATTAACATAATGGCTTTGGTTTAAGAAATTTAATTGGGCATGGTCACATCCATGTAGAGTATATGGGTAACAAGCTGTGCCTTGAAGATTTTTATGTGATTTTTCAATTTGTTTTAAAAGCAAAACTAAAGAATTGAAAATGCACACGCTTCCTTTTCCCCTAATGCTCAGTAGTCACTGGACTCGAGCAACCCATCTTTGTATGGAATGATGCACAGGTGCCTACATATGCCTGTGATTTCATTTAAATTGCACAAAGTTTCAAATGCTGAAATGCTTAGTAACTTAGTATACCCCAAAATAGCTTATGACTAAATTAATTTTTATCAAGCCTTATCCCTTTTAAATTTTACTTTTTCTAAATTATTTCTTGTAAAATAATGTATACCTGATATAATGGTTAGCTATTCATTTTCTATTAAAAGTCTTATGCCATTTTCATTCATATTTGCATATATGTGTGTTGGGCTATGTGCAAATGTGTATGCAGGTGTGCATGTACAGGTAGTACGTGTGTGTGTGTGTGTGTGTGTGTGTGTGTGTGCAAGTATACCTGCTAATAAATGTGGATGTCAGAGAACAATCTTGGGTGCTGTGTCTCAGAAGTGGTTCACTATTTTCTAATTTAAAAAAATTTCTTGAGACACGGTCTCTTGCTGGGACTAGGGGGACTAGGCAGGGAGTCCCAGGCAGCCAGCTGTCTCTACCTTTCCACAGCTGAAGTTACAAGTGCCACCTCCAAGTCCATGATATTCACATAGGTCCTGGAAATTGAAGTCCTTGTGAGAAGACCTTTTCATCTTTATGCGAAGGCCTTTAGTGACTGAGCCACTTACCCAATCGCCCAGGCTTTTCTTTCAGCTAATCAGTTAAAGACGAGTCTTGCTCTCTAGCTTAGGCTAAGATTGACTTTCTGGACAGCCACTCACCTAGGCCTCCCAAATGCAGGACTTATGGCTCTAAACAGCCACACCTGGCTTTCTTTTAATTCTAAAGTGGGGAAGGAGACAGCCTCTAGCTGGATAGGGAGCTCAGCGTTTATGAGCATTCATTGCTCTTACAGAGGACCTGGATTAAGTTTCTAACAGCCACATAACAGCTTCTAACTGTTTGTAACTCCTGTACCAGGGGATCCAACACCCTCTTCTGGCCTCCTTGAGCACTAGGCATGCACAGAAGGCACATACAGATTTCAGTTTTCACTAGTGTGATGTTAGCTGAGGCAGAACATAATTTTCAGCCCCCCTTGGCTTTCCTGACACCTCACACACAAGCTCCTGCCAGACTCTAACAGTGTGTGATGCGAAGTCTTTCCTCCAAAGTCTGATTTCCACTACCAGCATTCCCAGTTCTTAGTTCTAGACCATCTTCAAGAGGAGACATACACTCTTAGAACCACGGCCTCTGGAATTGGGTCGGTTCTATGTGATAAATAAATAAATGCCTGAACGTATTGCTCATAGGCTGATCATGACCCTGTGTGCCTCCATAGTCCAAACGCTGTGGTCCTGACATTTGGGCATTTAAATGTAAGCTGTTCCTTGTTAAGACCTTCTCATAACTAAAATGTGAGTCACTCCCAAACTGTAATGGAAGTTGGCCCTGCAGCATGATAAACCAACTGCTCAGAACACAGGGTAAGCTTTACCCAGACTCATGACAACAGAATTCCCAAGTGGTCGCCCCAAATAGGGAAAGGCCCGAGGAACAAACTGAAAGCAGTCGGGTGGATCCTGGCACCATCCTTTACAGCAGCGTCGTTTTTCCTTTTAAGAAATGAAAATTCGCAGAGGCCAGAGCCAAACAGTACAGCGTGGAACAGGGGTTGGGTGTTTGTTATACTTACGATAAGTTTAAGTTTCTATTTGAGATGTTAACCTGGAGTCAGTCATGTGTTCTACTGACAAAGCTCCCGGTTAGTTCATCTACAATCAAAAGGCAAAGCAAAACCAAAGCAGAGTACCAGTGTTCTGCCTGATACTGAACTAGCACTTGGGGGGTTATTACAGCCGGTGTAGGCTTTCATATAAGTTTAATAGACAAAGATTTGCTCCCAGAGACTCACAGGGCATAATCAATGAGCCGATCCCGTGAAATGAAATAAATCACGTCGTGTCTGGTTCTAGTCAGGGTAGACATTAACACATTTAAATCTAAATTTGATTGTGTAGCCAGAGTGGTGATTCTAATGAGTCACCCTGCTGTCTGTGTAATAACGACTGCTCTCTGGTTTCCTGGGTAGACTGTCAGCTTCCACGTCCCATCAATCGTGGGCCTTCTGTACAGCTCCGTCCAGGCATTTTAGGAAATGTAAAATCCACATGACACCTCAGGTCAAGCAGGAAAGGTGGCGCTTTCCTCTTTTCAGGGCCAGAGGAAGTGAGTGATTAGATGAGGGTTGAACAGCTCCTGAGGTAGGTTTCAATTGGACTTCCATAAGGAAGAGGGGGTGGTCTCTCCATAATGAAGAAGGGGTGGGACCTCCATACAGAAGAGGAGGTGGGCGTTTTTCAGCATCTACTTCACTGTGATGAAATTGTTCTTAGTAAGATTAGAATGTTTTTCTTGGTGATTTTCAGTGGTGTGCACCCAGTCTACATGCCTGTGACTGAGGTACCATTTAGCAAAGTGTCCCTGGAGGGTCAGCGTGATGGCCTACTCTGGGCCATGCTCGCTGGAATAGCCCTGTACTGTGCAGCTTGGCAGCCTCTGCCATGGTGCTGGTCCCTACTGAGAGTCTCACATGCTCTCTCAGATGGAACCCATTCCGGACAAGTCATGTTTATCTCAAGCTCTGCTACTGTTTGAGTCTTGATTATGAGCATGGTGTCAATATCTTATCACAGCATCTTTAGTAGCACCAAGAAGATGCCTGATGGTCAGTGGGATGCAAAGGGGCTAGGAGAGCGACAGGATGGGGGCTGGTTCTTTCTGGCTACCTCTGTAGGAGAACAGCTTCAATCAGTATGTTCCTCATGTCTCAGTAGCAGGTCATCATTGAAAACATATAAAACATATAAAAACAGGGTGGCTTTAAATGACCTGTCCCTAAAAGAAAGATTCTGTTAGGCACAGGAGGGCTGTAAATATGAACAAGACAGATTTGTACTTTCCAAATCTCTGAATCTAGAAGTCACTGCTTTGAGTGTTGCTAACGGTCTGGGGAACTGGAGAGTCTCAGTGACAGGCTGAGCGTCTCGACTCCGATGATCTAAAGTACTTTGAAATACACAGTGTTTTAAGCATGGGCATATTGCCACAAGTGGAAAATTCTGCAATCGCCCCTGGGAAGCAGTCATGACATAGGCAAACAGAAAATATGTCGTCAAATTACCTTCAGCTGTGTGTAGAAGGTACATAAGAAACAAAAGTGAATGTGGTATTTAGACTTGAGTTTCTTACCTCAAATATGTCAATAAAGTCTTTGTTACAAATGTTCCCAAATCTAGAAGCAGCAGCCTGCCAGGAAATCCCTGACCCCAGGCTTCTAGAGTAAGCATTGCTCAGTCTATGACAACTTCAGCAGCCTGTGGATATATGGAGAGAATTCTGACCTATAACCTTCTATTATTGAAAGAGATTTTAGAAAAAACAATTCATTAAAAGTTGCACCTTTGGGGCTGGGGAGATAGCTCAGAGGTCAAAGGCATATACTACTAATTCAGAGGGGCCTGATTTCAACTCCCAGAACCTGTGCTGAGTAGCTCATACCTGCCTATAACTCCATTCCTAGCTCAATAGATATGATACCTATGTGAGTGAGCACACACAAACACACACATACACACACACACACACACAAACATGCATACACAAACATGCATACACAAACACATACAAATACACACACTTATATAAACATACATATATACACATACACAATTAAAAAAAATCCTTAAGAAATGTACTTTTGCATAATCTTGATGTAATCCTTCAATATCCATAGAGGCAATGCATGTGAACTCTTAATATTCATTTTTGATGCAATGCTTTTCATAATTTATATAAATCCAGTTATCTAATAACTCATATGGGATCTGACTAAAGTGCCAGTTCCACAAAGATAAAATGGGATGTTATATCTTGTTTGCCGCTCAGTCACACATGGTGTGACATGCCCTGACATGGTGTGGGTTGCTATTTTATAGTTTGTGCTCTTTCTGTCTCTCCAACTATTTCACTGTTAGTAGTTTCTGAAGTGCTTAAAAGGAACTCACCATTTAGGAAGAAAACATATCTGATTTTTAAAGCAATCAATTATACTTGTATCTACACCATGGCATCATTTGTAATACACACCCCAAGCTTCCCACTGAATGAGCAATTGAGCTTGGTATAGTGCAAAGACAGACCTATCAACATCTTCCCACAAGTCACAGGTGAAATTCTTAAAAATGGAAAAACTGTAGATAAAATCTCCCCCCCTTCCTTCTTTCTTTCATTTTATTATTCTTTCTTTTCTTTCTTTTTCACTTCTTCTCTCTTTTCCCTTAACACAATGCCTTTCAATATAGCTTGTATATGTTAACTTCCTCAAAAATAACTTTCACGCTGCTTTGAATTAGGACATATTTCTCACAGCAGGTCTCTGCTTTAACACCAAGGGCAGAGGCTAGTGGCTTCAGGCGCATGGTTGAGCCTGCTCAGCATTCCAGACTCTGCACTTGGCTGAAGAAAATTCAATGGGCCCTGGGCCTGTGGCGGAGCATTGTTTTTCTTAGATAAAGCACTTGACAATTCAATGCCTTGGCTCACACTGCCTGTGAAATAAAGGAACCGAACATGATGCTCTTTCAGATTTCTTAAATATTCATACATCTTGCAAATGAACGGAACTCTGAACTTTCAGTGTGCTAAGCAACCTACAGTCTTACAAACAATACAAAACATCTTTCCCACATATTGAGAATTTCTTTTCAGAGGCTGATAGGAGGCAAAAACTTTCAACAGGCTACATGTTCTTCCTCCACTCTGACTGGTGCCTTCTCTATTTTCATAGCTATAGTAAATGAACTAACCTAACACAATGCCACACATGGTTTTAGGATAAGTGTGTGTCCACATGTGTTTGCATGTGTGTTGCATGCCAGTATGCACGCTTGTGTGTGTGCTTGCATGCATGTGTATGTGTTTGTGTGTGTGCATGCCTGTGTGTGTATGTGTGTGTGTGTGTGAGCCTTCACAGAAGCCAGGTGTGAAGTTGTGAAATTCCCAAGCTTAGTATCAACCCAGAGTGCAGTTCATGTCAGCTGCAAGCCATACAGAGCAGTGTTACTATGAAAACCTGTGCGTAACCAACAAACACAGTGAGTGATATTTGAAAAATATATCCAAGCTATAAATACATTGTCACACATACACAAATTATCCTCTTCTGGAATCTGGTCTGTGTTGCTTGTGGTATGCTCACTCATGCCAACATTTGTCATTCAGCTTTTGGAGTCTACCAGTGCTGAGCCTGTGTTAGCCACAACAACACAGAAGGAAAGAGGACTGAACACTCTTCCTTTAAGGGAAAGGGTGAAATGTGCTTATAGACATACATGCAAAGTGAAGCACTGATATCCCCCTTGCCTGGAAACCAACTGTTGACATCTTGGGGCAGAGAAATCTGTCTCCTCACCCTGAGGAATTCCTTGAGCTGTCTTTTCATATTTGGGCAGTCATTTCTCTCAGCACAGAGAGGACTGTGCCTGGCTCAGTGGCAAGTTTCCTATGTCAACGGTTTCTATCCTGTTTGGATGAAGATGTGGGATGATTTGTTTTGAAATAGTATATAAAACAGGAACCAAACATCGAAAGTTTAGCGAAGACAACGTGAAAGCATAATTAATACTATAATTTTAAAGACCTCCTTCAGTATAAACCTGGTCATTTTTTAAAGATGAAGCCATAGTTTTCATTAGATTCCTGAATGAAGAGGGTGCATGTTGAAAGATACTTTCTTGTATTCCATGTTCATTTAAAAGACAAACCTCGAGCCAGCTCTGGAGGTGAGGTCTGCTGCTGGCCACTACCTGTGCTGTAATTCTTCTGGGAGTTTGAGGAGATGCCTCAGTGGGTACAGCTCTAGTTTAAAAAGTTTTTAAAGTTCGAGTGTGGGGAGCCAAGTTCGAATCCCTGGAAGTCATATAAATTGGGATACTGCAGCACATTTGTAATCCTAGATTCCATACCCCAAGATGGGAGGAGGAGGAAGGATACTGTCTGGGTGAGCTAGCAGATCTGGAGAATACGGTGATGAACACGAGACTGTGTCTCAAACAAGGTACCAAGTATGGATCAACACCCAAAGTTTTTAGCCACATGAGGATGTTCATGAATGTGTATATGTCTCTCAAAGTTTCCTACACAGACCCATGATTTTGAGATGGGGGACTGAGGCTAAAAGAATAAAAATATCCAGGTTCAGTCAGGAGAAGGGCAGAGTCTAATTTGTTTGTAAACCCACCACATTTGGAAATCTGCTCCGATCCTGGGTTGGGCTGTCTCTTCCAAGTGCAGATAAAGCTGCCATGGACCTCTGCTCAGAGGGAGGATGAAGAGAACCATTGCTAGTGGACAGACAAGTTGTGGGCTTCCCTTGCCTTTGCCCAGATGGGGTTGGGTCATTTGTTGGTGAGCAAATCTCTTCCATTAAGATGGAGAGAGGCTTGGAGCAATTATTAAGTATTCATTTTATATATTTTCTTCATTTGTCGATTGCTCATCTACTTATTAATCTAATTTGCCTGTATTTTCCTAATATATTTGATCAGAGAGTGACGTTGTATCCACCCAAGTTTCTCTTCCTCTTTCCTGTGTCCCTTGAGGAGCTCTGTACTCTCTGGCTGGCCCCCTGTCTTCCCATTCCTCATCTTAATCCCTGGATCTCATAGGGTCTTCACAGTAGAGGTATGAACACTGGCATCCCACAGAACACCCCTTTTGTGAGAAAAATGCCCTTGCTAGCTGGCTGTCCTTCTCAACTCAAGCTGTAACCTTCTCTCAGGAAGCTTTTGTTACACTAGTAGATGTCTGGCATTGTCTCAGGACCTCTGCCTCTCTTACCCAACTCAGAACAGAGACACAGGGTGAAGCTGCTGTTTAAACTTCATACATCTTTTCTTCTGAAAACTTTACTTATGTAGGGAGACTAACTCTAGCTAAGACCTCTCAAACAAAGCAGTTGATACTTGTGATCCATGGACCATGGGGTCTGAAAGGAAGGTTGGTCTATGCTTGCTACTGTAAATGGGAGTCAAGACGGATAAGTATGTAGTTTTTGTGCCCTACCCTGGCATTTGAGAGGTGATGGTACATGGAGAAATTCCAAGTATTTCTTAAACTAATGCATGGATGTCTTCATTTCCCAGACATTAGCTGCTACCGTGCAAGCATTTTAGACAAAATCCATGGTGTCAGATGGCACCATGGTTGAAAGACGGCTGACTTCTAGTCTTGGGAGACATTCCCTAGGGGTTGCAATGACAACTCTCATGGGGCCGTTTTCAGTCTGAATTTCACTGTGACCATTTAATACCATTTGCCATCAACAAATCAGATGCTACTTGCTTGGTCTTAAGTGTTCCTATGAATATTTGATACCCTTCTTTCAAGAAACATTGCTTTGGGGATACTTTTTTATTCCTTTAGGGAAGGAAAGTTCCATGGACTCCTGGTCTCCATTTCCGATTGAGGCCTTATGTATTGTTTTATTTTCTTTTGCTTTATAGGTAGAAATAACACTTCAAGATATCAATGACAACCCACCGGTGTTTCCAACAGACACCCTGGATCTCACCGTGGAGGAGAACATTGGAGATGGCTCAAAGATTATGCAGCTCACTGCCATGGATGCTGATGAGGTAGTTTATGTCTTTAGTGATCACAATGACTTAGAGAATTTCAGATGCATGGGAGCTCTAGTGATCAGTGAGGTTACAGATTCTGTGTTCTTTCTCTGAGAGCATCTATTAGTATGTTTGAAGTGTGATACAAGAGTGTGATATACTTAGTCTGTAAACTGCATGTCTCACAAACATAGAGATCCAAGTTTAACTGTCTTTACCCTCATAAAAAAGCTGTGTGAAGCAGTGCTGGCTTGTAACCCTACTCCTGGAGAAACGGAGATAGGTGGATCTCTGGGGCTGGCTGTGCAGACCATCTATCCTATTTGGTGAGCCCCAGGTCTCAGTGAGAAACCTTGCCTCAAAAAACAAGATCTCACTGCACAGATGACCTCATCAGTCTAAAGCACTGACTGCTCTTGTAGAGGAACTGGATTTGGCTCCCAGCACCCACCTTGGGGTGCTCACAACTGCCTGTGACTTGAGCTCCAGGTGATCCAACAGACTCTTTGACATGCATGGGCATTGCACTCATGAATTAAAAATTAATAAACGTTATTTTTAAAGTTGGACAATTCCTGAGAAACATCTAAGTTGACCCTTGACCTCCACCTACATTCCTACAACCTGTACCTCTATAAGCCCATACATACCCCAAACACAAGTAAAATTCAAGAATGGGACCAGAGAAGGTCAGTCAGAGGCTGGTTTCTGATCAGTCATTCAGGTGTCTGTCTTTTGCATTTTAGATCTCATGGCCAAATAATATTTTAAAGATAAAGGCACCAAAACTGTGTCTGTTTCTTACATTTTTCTCATTTGTTTTCGCTGTCATAGCAGCCAAGTATCTATTTTTTATTTTATTTGTGATTGGAAACAAATAATTTAAATTTAACAATATTTAAGGTGACCTTAAAATTTATATTTTTAATAATTATATACTTTTATATAAATTAAAATTTTGTAATATTTATTTCAGGTTGTCATGCAGGTAACTAGTGAGTTTTTCAATTTATTGCCATGAACAAATTTCATTCCTATTGGGAACGTGAAATTTGGACGTAGTATAAATTATCACACTCTATATTTTATTGTAAGTGAAGACTTACAGTAGTTATTCTACAAATCACATGGAAGGTTATATAATTAATTTACATTTCCCCACATGAAATCTCTTTGCTTGTTTTCTCCTCAGTGAAGGGTCTAATTAATGCCCTGCCATTGAGAGGAAACCCTCCTCAAACATAAGGAAACTCTCCCATTTCCCCTTAGCTAAACTCCACAGAACTGGCTTTCTCTACTTAACTCCAGGAATTTTTTTTTTTAAAACTATGGTTAAATGGTTCATAGATTCACTTATTTAACACTGAATTAGTAGGTATTGGCTTTTTCCTCTCAACTCCAGGAGTGTCTGAACATCTGATTTTTTTTTTTTTTAACTACGATTGAATGGTTCATAGATTGACTTATTAAACACTTTTTGAACTATGATTAAATGGTTCATAGATTCACTTGCTAAGCACTGACATAGGTAGAACAGGCTGGATGGGGCAATGCTCGCCTTTAATGTAGTGGCAGAGGCAGGTGGATCTCTGTGAGTTGGAGGTCAGTCAGCTATACCCAGTGAATGCCAGGCATCAGGACTACATAGTTAGACCCTGTTTCAAAAATACAATATTAAAAAGGTAAAGGAATAATAAATAAATAAATAAAAAACAGACTAGTCCTAACAGCCAATTTAGAAATATAATAGCCTGGTCTGTTAATTTTTGCAAAAATTAGTAAAAGGGAATTGAAGAGAATGTAAATTTTTAGATAATTATAGTTCTCTTCTAGAAAACACTTGGTATTTTTTTTTTAGTGCCTGCCATCTCATTTTGTTTAGAGAAATATTAATACTGATTCCAAGATCAGTGATTAGTAACAGCTGTGAGAGTGCACACCTGTCCTGTGCATCATATATAACAGCTGATGAAGTTTAGCAAATATCTCACTTTATTAAAGCTGATACAACATATTTAGCTGTATCCATTTATGAAATCTTACAAAGTCCAATTTCAATATAACAGCAACATGAATATCATACAATTGAGTAGGATAATCAGAGCTGAATGGTCGTAATTGCATTTTAGGAAGAGAGAAATAAAACTCATGTGATTGGAATGTTTTGTTCTAATCACTTTAGAAGAACGAGGCAATAGTTATGTTCATTTTAATAAATATTTTATTGGTATGGATGTTGACTCTGTGGAATTACATGATTAATGTGGGATTTCTCAACCCAAATTATAGTGGATTACAAATAAATTGTATATGGAAATCTGATTGTTTTAATCAGCATACAACTCTCCTAAGAACTGTCCTCTTGGGACTGTTAGATCCATTGTTAATTATTTGCTTCCTTTTAAGAGCACATGCTGCTGTGTGAGTTCTGTGCTGTGTGCATGGCCTGCTTGTCTTTGAGTCTGTACCATGTCTGAGAATGCACTGTGTACAGGGCTCATGCCCAGCCGCCTTCATGCTAGTCTCTGAGGTACACTTGGAGTCACAATAACATTCAAGGAAGAGTTCGAGGTTCTTTATCTTTCTAGGTATTTACACCTAAATTGGTTTTCATCTATCTTATTGTTTTATTTTTGTTGAGAGTCAGTTTCTAGAATTAATACTTAAGTAAGGCATGCAGGCATGGTCATGTAGACATCCCAGTGTACAAAGACAAAAAGATGCCCAGTGTGTACGCATTCAATTCAGGATCAGGCAGGGTGGAGGTGCAAGGGTAAAGCAGAAATGGATGGGTGGGGGGCTTTTGTCGGCAGGTCAAGATGGGGAAAGGAAAAATCTTAGGGAGAAGACTGGGGTGCCTACATACACACACACACACACACACACACACACACACACACACACACTTATGTGCACGTGCGTGCATGAGTGTGAGAGCACATTAGAAAAGCAGGGTGGATCAGAGAGTTTAAATTAGTAAATCCACCAGAAGTCTGAAGCCTGCTTTAAGATTGTTCTTTATTTTGTTAAATGATGAATCCCAAAGGGCTTCTATCCTATTTCCACAACCCTTTTCTTAATAACGGGAGGTTCCCACGGTACAGAGAATTTCAGCTCTTGCTGTGAGGTACTGGCATTTCTTTGACCCTGTATGAAGCAGAGCGGGCACACAAGCTCCCTACAGTGATTCACAGATGTGTCTTTTTCCCCTGTGTTGCTGTGATGGGTTCATGTTAATTATTTTTTGATAACCCCTTGGTCTCCTGGCTTTGCTTGCTCAGCTCCACACCTCGTAGTTGGAGTGGAAACAGCTCATTTGACTGTTTCCTGTTCTCTGAGGTCCTTGCTGTGTTTTTCTTTCTTCCTCTGCTTTGTCAGAACAGGGTTGAGATGCAAGGTACCCTTTACTCTGCAGTGACACAGGACGTTGCTGTTACTGACTGTGGAGAAATGAGTAGCTTCAAAGTGCAGAGGGTGTAGATGTTGCTGGGAAATTCTATCAACTTATTGTTTTACAGTCTCTACCCTTTTTCTTTAATTAGTGTAACTGGGAAATATTCATGTGCTAGAGAAACTGCAGGGCACTGAGGAAAGGGGTGAGTGTCAGAAGGTCCAATTCTCCAGTCATCGAGCCTGTGTGTTAAGGACAGCCCTGAACATTCAAAGATTCCATTGTTGAAAAGGACATCTCAGGTGGAAAACTCAGTTGCATGTTACTGTTATTTACTCTGGAATGCCCCATGGGCCTCTGCCTCTGCAGCTCAGGGATGGGGCTTTAATGGCCTGTCCTCATTTGACAGGACTAGGGTGTTAAACAAACCCCCATTATAGCCAGGCTTCTTGACAGGACATTTCGGCTGTTCATGAGTAAATAGTACCAGCTGATCCTGAAGGGGAACAGATTGTGGTGTGAGCTCGATCGATCTATCTTCACTTGGAGGAGAAAGGCTCCCATGTGAAAGATATTGATTTTTATGGTGAGTCATTTTGTCGATGGGGCTTTATTCTAAGCATGGAATCATTTGTATAATGGTTTCAAGAATATTCCCGTATCTTCAAATTCTCTTAGCTTCCTCATCTGTATCATTTTGATAGTCTAGAATAGAGTGTAGCCCTTGGGTAAGGTGCCATTAAAGTAGTAGAGTTCTTTATTAAATAGAATACTCCAGAATGTGGGCAGTGCAGCAGTGAAAAAATGCTTTTCAGATGTTTTTGTTCAACCATAAGATTACAGTGAATACGTTAGATACAGGTGGATAAAGAAGGAGAATGTGTCAAACTCCAGTCATCTTGTATTAAGTTATGGGGGGTTTTCAAGGCAACCTCTTTATTAAATTTTAAGACTGGCATTGGGAATGCAGAATAAAAAGCTCATAGAGGCTGCTGAACATAAATTTAGAATGAAGGTGTTCTTTTCTCAGGCTGCTGAAACTGTTCTCTGCCCAAGCAGGAAAACGGAAACACACATAATAAAAATCGTCAAAACATCTCATAGAAAAGACATACAGGTGCTTCGGATCTGTAACCCAGTCAAGTCAGCTTTTCATTCCCACACAACACTTTATTTCCTGCCCGCTAGCTAATGTTAGTGAGAGTTCTGTGAATATTTTAATGAACCAATTCCTGGATAGTCACAATGAGAAAAGGGAAATTTGTTTCCAGGAGCTGTGTTTAAATCAAAACAGGTTTGTCAATTCAAGAACTCCAGCAATCCTTATACCTTGTAGTCAAGGGCAGCGACTGGGATAAGACATTTGATGCCGTAGACTAACTAACAGAAGGCTAACTCTTCTGTCTAGATTGAACTTACTTGTGGACCACCACATCACCAAGTCCTTACCTTAAACAATGAAGGATAAGACCAACTAGCATTTTCCTACATCCTTTAGTCCTGAAGGACCACTCTAGTTTTTAACATGGGCATGAACCAATTTAGTCTTGGAGACAGCTCTGCTTGGCATGTCATCTCCTAACATTGACTGTGGTGAACAGTGCCAGGCTGAACAGGAAACTATCAATCTCTTTTTGAAATGCTTTCCGTCCCTTTGCATACACCAGGAGTACAACTGATGAATGGGTTCTCAGGCTTTTTGACTGTTTGCCTTTTGAGATTCTTCCTACTGTTTCCACTGCTCTCAATAGGGGGCAGGGTTCTGAGTTTCACTGAAGTTTGAAGTTCTTGATGATTGTTGCTGTTTGTGGAATGTAACTGCTCTGTTAGGTCTGATGTAGGACATGTGTGTAATTTTGCTTGAACCTCCATGGCAATTGGTGATGTTGTACCCCTTTTGACACAACTGCTGCCTTTCCTAGCCTCTTTGGAGAGATGGCTGCATGGGTCCTTAGTTTTTATTAGGGCAGGATATATTTTTCGCTCTCTAGGTATCTTGGGAATTAACCTATCACGTGTAGAGTTTACCCTCACAACTGCTGGTCCCTTTATAGCCTAGAAGTCCTTCAGTTTGGTGGCACCTCACTTACCACTTTGTGGTGGTCTTCTCACCTGCAGTGTGTGTGTGTGTTTGTGTGTTGTGTGTTTCATGACCGTGAATTGATCAGCAAGACCAACACTATCAGGAAGAGAGACATCTGAGTCTCGATGAAGACTTAGAATTTTGGGTCTCATGTTTAGGAGTTCACCTATGTTTGAGCAGCATGTGAGATGCCTCCTCCTTTTTTTGTTGTTTTTATTTTTGACACATGAATAATCAGTTTTTCCAACACCTTTGGCTGAAGTGCTTATTTACAAATGTATAGGAATTAGTTGACTATTCACGTGGACTCAGTTCTGAGTCTCCTACTCTGCTCTGTTATGGATACATGAAGGAATACAGTTTTATTACTGTAGCTTTGAAGTGTAGTTTGAAATCAGGGGGAGTGATGCTTCAGTTTTCTTCTTTTTTGACATTGTTGTCTCTCATTTAGATTCTTTGTGTTTTTACGTGACTTTTAAAATTGTGTTCTTTTCTGTTTATTTGCTTATTTTGATTCTTGTGTATGTGTGTGAACATGTGTGAGCTTATATGTACCACATCACCATGTGGAAGCCAGACGAGGGCCTCAGATCACCCAGAACTGGAGTTAACAGGCATTTGTGTGTCTCCATATGGCTGCTGGGACTGGAACCTGGGTCCTCTGCGAGAGAAGCACATGCGCTTAATTGCAGAGCCACCTCTCCAATTCCCTCTGTCATTTTCTATTTCAATAAATGGTCATGAGTATTTAGAAAGAGACCCTGTAGATTGCTGCGGATGGTATGGGTCTGGTAGCCATGTAGGACCATCTAGTACATGAGCTCAGATGAATTTTCTATTTCATCCCTGACTTTTAATTCCCAGGGCATGAATCCTTCCCTCCTTTGTTGAGTTTATATACAGTGACTTCTTGAAATTGTACACTGTTTGCATGCAGTTAAAGTTCTACTGCCTCCCTTTCTCAAATTCTCATTCACTGAAAACAAGAAGCAATGTTCTTGGTTCCAGCAGTTCACCTACCTGGTCTTTTCCCCCAGGGTGCCAACGCTCTGGTCACGTATGCTCTCATTAGTGGAGCTGATGACAGCTTCCGTATTGACCCTGAGTCTGGAGACCTGATAGCCACCAAGAGGTTGGACAGGGAGCACAGGTCCAAGTACTCATTGCTGGTTCGTGCAGACGATGGCCTCCAGTCCTCAGACATGAGGATAAATATCACCATCAGTGACGTGAATGACCACACCCCCAGATTCTCCAGGCCCGTGTACTCTTTCGACATCCCAGAAGACACAACCCCTGGTAGGTGACATATCCTGAGATGTGTTTTTCAGGGATAACCTTTAATAGTAATGATGGACACTTATGATTGTTTTAAGTGGCGAGGAGAGTTTACCACAGGTTTACTTCATCATGTATACATCACATTTTGTAATATTTTGCATGACATCTTTTATGCGATTCCCGGAGAAAATTACTAATATATGAGAGCAGATGAGGAGAGGTAACCTTGTGGTTAGTAACTGTAGGCATGACTGTTTCCGAGCGTCCCCATGCCTTGAGTCAACAGCCTTCATGGCAGCCAGCCCCACTCTCCTTTTCTACTTCAAAAATGGGTGAAACCAAAAAAAGTGTGTGAAAAGCTCTAGTTAGCAAGTCTAGTCTTCACCAGCTGTGTGGCCAGGGAACAGAACTCTTTCCTATAGGCATCCGTTTTTCCTTCTGTAAAATGGAAATAGTAATCATTAGAATTGGCAAACTATTGATTTAGAAGATAACTGTGAAGCTCCTTGTGGTAGATTACTCCTGTGATACTATCACGCAGGAGGTAAGACAAGAGGGCAGCCTCTGCCATATTTTATTGCTGTCTGCAGAACGCTACAGTGCAACAAGATATGGTGGCACATGTCATTAATCCCAGGACTTGGGAGGCAGGAGCAGGAGCAGGGGCAGGGGCAGGGGCAGGGGCAGGGGCAGGGGCAGGGGCAGGGGCAGGGGCAGGGGCAGGGGCAGGGGCAGGGGCAGGGGCAGGGGCAGGGGCAGGGCCAGACCTACCTCTGAGTTGGAGGCCAGCCTGGTCCAGAGTGAGTTCTAGGCTAGCCTAAGCTACACAGAAAATTGGGTAGAAGTGACTTTCAAATAACCCCTCTCTAGGACAGTTTCCTCTTTACTTCCTGAGATGAGCTGTCCACTCCTTAATGAATTTCTCAGCACCTTTACTCCCTGTATTAATTACAGAAATGTCAAATGACTACTGGCACCAATAACTGCCAGCTCTAGGATACACATCTATAATATTGCTTGGAATCTCAGTTCCCTACACTAGCTGTTGGCTCCAGTGATTATATATTGCTTTATTGATAAGTGTATCACTTGGTAGCATTGGGTGAAACACTGTCAGAAGTAAGATGACCTCTCCGTTAACACTTGCAGTGCAGCCTGAGCTTCATGGAGTGTCTGACATGCTCCCTGACTGTGGCTGTGGGTCCTGAGTGTGGGGGAGGGCATGTCAGTCTAGAAGTCAGCAGAATACTGGGCTCTCTGTTTTAGAGTGACCTTCTACTTAAAATATTTGACTGTGAAAACACATTCTTGGTCTCAGTCTATACATTTGGAAATATTCCATACCCCTTGTTCCACTGATTTAGACTTGGGTTTTCTTTCCTGCAGGTTCCCTGGTGGCAGCTATTTTAGCAACAGATGATGACTCTGGTGTGAATGGAGAGATCAGCTATGTGGTGGAGGAGGATGATGGGGATGGCATGTTCTTTCTGAATCTGGTCACTGGTGTCTTCAACCTGACCCGAGCACTGGACTATGAAACGCAGCAGTATTACATCCTCACGGTCCGTGCAGAGGATGGTGGGGGTCAGTCTACCACCATCCGAGCTTACTTCAACATTCTTGATGTCAACGACAATCCACCTGTCTTCAGCATGAGCTCCTACAGCACATCCTTAATGGAAAACCTGCCTCTCGGATCCACTGTCCTTGTGTTTAACGTCACCGATGCAGATGATGGTATGTCGTTTCTGTGATGGACTTACATACTCCACTAAAGTCGAGGGCCTATTTTGCATGCGTTCAATATTAATATTATATGATTAACTACACTATTCATATTTGTTTAGAAATGGTATACTATCAAGGTGGAAATTTGAGTTTTGACTTAACTGTAGAGGATTTTTTTTAAATCAAGCAACATGTCATATAATTGTTTTTTAACTATACACTTAGTATGTTTAGATACTTTACAAATTTTCCCTTTAATTTTTGCCCTAAATATTTTAGTTCAGTAATTTAGTGGTCAAGATAAAGATTCATTCTGAGTTTGTGTTAGATAAAATTATTATGTATGTGTGTATAAATATATTACTCAAACTTTTAAATTTAATTTTTATTATATTTATTTATTTACTTGGTGCATGCATGGGTGTGTGGATGCATATACCATGGTGTTTGGAAGTCAGAGGACAATATGCAAAAGTTGAGTCTCTCCTTCTACATTGCGGCTTCTGAGGAAGGCCAACAGACTTCACCGTGAACAAATTAACCTATCCAGCCATCTTGCCACCTCATATGTAACTTAAACTTTGAAAAAATGAAAATTTAAAGACAAAAGAGAAAAAAGTCTTAAAGAAAAATACTTGATAGTGAATAACTAAATTATACATTATCAGATGAAAATAATATTCTCATAATAATATATTGACAATAGTATTATTATTGGAATAATATTTTGGCAAGAATCCGGTGCCTGGAAAGGCTGGGATTTGTTTAGCCTACAGTATATAATAAAGTTAAGAATTTTTAAAAAAAATTATTTTATTTTAATTTCTGTGCATTAGTGTGTGTGTGTGTGTGTGTGCATATGTGTCTGTGTGGGTGTTTTGCTGTATGTGATTGCATGTACAGAGGACACAGCTTAGGTACTGCTGCCATTGTGTAGGCTTGCCCACCGTGTTTTATGAAAGAGTCTCTAGCTGGCCTGAAATCTGTCAGGTGTGCTTGTCAGTCTGACTGTGGATTTCCAGAGTCCACCTGTCTCTGGGTTCCCAGCATGGGAATTGCAAATGTCTTCCACCATACCTAACATTTTTATGTTAGGTCTTGGGGATTGAACACAGGAGCTTATGCTGCAGTCCTGGGGCCAATTTCCTAAGCTAAACATGTTTCTGCCTCGTATGTACATGGGTTGTGATCTGTTGAAGCCCAGTGTATCCCCTGGAGTAAGTTTCATTTACCCTCAGAACATTCAATATAAATACGATGAAAGGGAATTCACTTAATGCTTCAAAACTTGCTGGAATGATCCCTGCACAAGCAGTCACAGAGATATAGTAACTGTAAGCACCAAATCTTTTGTTAAAAAAGGGTGTTCCCCCCTTTAATTGTGCTGGTTAAAACTGTAAAAGTTTCAAGCTACATTTAGCCATTGTTTAGCCTGAATACTTTTATCAGTGTCATTTCCTGCACCTTGGCTTAAAATAGAGGACACAGTTCCTATTCCTTCTGGATTTGGAGGATAATGCTAAGAATGACCTTGTTTGTAAGAACACCAACATAATTATAGCAAACGCTTCCAGCGTGTCTATGAGCTATGAATGTTAGCAAGACACTGAAATTAACTGATTCTTCTTAGCCTCTGGTCAAAAAGTTCCTGATAGGTCATACTGCTGTCTTCTACATAAACAAATGCTCTAGGAGAGCGACTTTAACATTTTGAGTTGTCTATGCACACACTCAGAGTTTAGACTTTAGGTTACATAATCTCAACAATAAAGCAAATCTTATATTTTTGTTAAGGCATAAGTAATAGCTTTATTGCTATAAATATGTATATTAATATTAGTAGAGAGTATTGCATGGAACAAAATTTATAGCTTGAGACTATTGTAGCAACATGTTGGATTACTGTTCTCTTACCATTCTGGAAACCACACATGCTTGAGGCATGATGGTCATAAAAGGATGTTCAGATAGTGACACAACTGTCACTTTTTCTAAATGAGTGTGCTCATTGATCCTTGGTGCATGCTATAGACTGAGTGAGAGCCCAACCTCATAGTCCAGTTCCCTCAGGACCTCGTTGAAAGCATTCTGTGAAGATGACTGGTAACGGCCAGTACTATGTATCTTTGTCCTGTGACAGGGAAGCAAATACTAACTTTTAACCTAGGGCAACATTTATAAATTACGACTAAATGTACACATTCATAATATAGCCAACTTTAGGGTTTAAAAATGTGTGTCATTACTTTTATTTTATATATTTATATAATGTTCTACAGTTCTTGGGAATAAAGTATACACCAAATGCCAATATTATATAATCACAATCAAACATGCACATACAGTCATTCACAACTATACACCCCCCTCCTACCACACACACACCTTTGTGCATCTGCAAAGCTCTTATAGCAATTAAATTCCCAAGGAAAATCATGGAACCACATGACTTCTAGCAAGTTGAACTTGAATAGTTGAAAAACAACCCGTATTCAGTGTAGTATTCCACTGGACTGTAAAAGCCCACCCAATAAAAATTTGAACGTTGTACTCAAAATTAAGAAAAAGTATGTGTTTCCTGTTTTTCTGCTCTGACATTTGCTGCAAGGAACAGGAGGGGAAATGGTTAGATCTTTGTAATTTTCTAAATTGAGCCAGTGTTGAGAGGAGTTCTGAGTCCTTCTGGAATGCATTTTCCTAGGTATAAATTTCAAGGCCAAGGTTGCTTTATTAATTAGACTCTTTGGAGGGAAACGTCCCCTTTAAAGTGCAACTCAGTGAAACACTGTTGATTCTCATTCTGAGATAAGGCCGATTTCTTGCCTTAAAACATTCCATGATATAACAGATACTTTGTTGTTTCAAAGATCATGGTTATCTCTGCTTTGTTTTACGTGGCATTGCCTAATTTATTTGTGATTACCCCTTTCCCTTCATAAAAGGCCATGAGCTTTGTGACCTTGTCTTTTTCTTCTCCACAGTTTAACATTTACCACGAGGGCCATGAGGATGCTTAGATTCCTGACAGCAGGCTGGAATGGCTCCCAGTTGAGCTGATTTGTGTGGATCCCATAGGTCTCTACTGAAGTCATGTAGAATGCTATTACTGTTTCTAATTTCCATTGATCTCAGCTGGGAGCCATTTTGTATATCCACACAGAACCCAGTTTTTCCTGGACAGTCTTTGGTATCACTGTGACTCCTATGCGTTGGTGGTGGCTGTGGATCTCAGTAAGAACAAGAATTCCACATTTGCTACTGGCTTTAGGAGACTCAGAAAATGTACTTATTAAAACACTCTTTCTGTAAAAAATACACCTGATATAATCAACTATATTTAATTTTTTTTAATAACAAAGTAGGTGGAACTTTTGGACCTGGACAGGAATAAAACATGGTGAAGGATGCAGTTGACATTGTCCATTCTGAAGCATTGACACTTTCATTCCTGCAGGTGGATTGTGTGTGGTCTCTGAGCTTTAATTTTTCACATTTCCCCTGATGTTCAAGCCCTAAGCTTATAAAATCTGCTTCATTCATCCCAGAGTCATCTTCAGGGAAGTGGTGTGATGAATGACCACAAGGCACGGTCTATGTCTCTAAAGATTTGTGCATCAAAGTTCTCACAAGAAATTTTAGATCAGTAAATTAGTATCTGACTTTGCCTTCTGAGTATGATTTCTTGTTATCAGCATGGGGAGAGAGAGAGAGAGAGAGAGAGAGAGAGAGAGAGAAAGAGAGAGAGAGAGAGAGAGAGAGAGAGAGAGAGAGAGAGAGAGAGAGAGAGAGAGAGAGAGAGAGAGAGAGAGAGAGAGCCCTTCGGGTGACAGGAACAGACTACCCTGGAGAAGGAAATTCTATTACTTGGGTAATTTGCCTCAAAGGGAACTAGAGAATCAAAAATAGAAAAGCAAACATGTACTCAGGTGTTTTCAGACCCCAGAAGAATATCTTTCACAAGAAAACACTAGCAAACTGTTCTAAGAGATTCTTTTATTATTTTAATGTTTCTTATTAGATATTTTCTTTATTTACATTTCAAATCTTATGTTGTCCCCTTTCCTAGTTTCTCCTCTGAAAACCCCCTATCCCTTACCCCTCCCCCTGCTCCCCAACCCACCCACTTCTGCTTCCCATCCCTGGCATTCCCCTATACTGGGACATAGAACCTTCACAGGACCAAGGGCCTCTCCTACCATTGATGACCGAGTAGGCAATCCTCTGCTACATATGCAGCTAGAGCCATGAGTTCCACCATGGTTGGTGGGGGGTACCGCTTAGTTCATATTCCTGTTCCTGTTCTAGGAGATCCTTAGCAAAGAGCAGACATTGTTTCTGGTAGGTAGGACTCAGAAAGCTCAGTAATTACTTACTATGAGATGGGAGAACAGGCCTGCCACTGTGAGCTACTTGAGACACTGTTCTGAGGTAGGAAGTCTGCCCTCTGACTGTTTTTTGTGCTTACCTAGAAACTCCCTTTCAATGAAGTTTTAAAACATATTGGCAAATGTACTTTCCTTGCCATCTTCACTGTAGTCTTTTCTGCAACTTTTAAAAATAAGTTGATAATTTCTTTTAATTAAATGATGATACACTCTTTAGGGACAAAAAGAAATTATCTAAACATAAGTCACCAACAGCATGACCCTTCTGCCTGTGCTCTTTCATGTATAGCTGTATTGCTAACCATTCCTTTAAGGACTACTTTTTCAAATGTTTGAATGTGCATAAAGTTTGAGAAGAGTCGTTTCCTTAAAGTCCATTGTTTGGCCAGATGCATAATAGGAATTAAAAGTATTTATTAGTTCTGACAAGAAATGTAAAAGGAGACTTTAAGCATCCATGACTAATGTCCTACACAGAGCATTTTATTACCCTTCTCTGAAAACTGGTGTCGGCCTCAATAAATTACTGAAGTTATAAATGTTTAGCTAATAATATAGAGAGTGGCATTTGTACTGCTGGGCCCCAGGGAGTTCCGTGAGAGAAACAAAGAAAAGTTTAGAAAAATATCTGCTTTCTGGAACCCTTTCTTCCTCTTCACGTTGGTAATTTAACATTTCAACGTTGCAGTAAATAACACACCCTCGTGTATGGATCATTTGTACACCAGATTGTAAACGCCTTTCAGATCAAAAGCTCAAAGGAGACCAAGAGTCGTGTGTGCAGTATTTTCTAAGTGTATATAGCTGTAAGTAAATCATCTACAATCACTTCAAATGATTCATGTACAATCTGAAAATCATGATAGTGGGTAACGTGTCGGAAATGCTCTACTATGTAGCAGAACCTTCTTGTAGCTTAGATTACCATCTCACCCATTCAATAAACTTAACTTTCCCTCTTTCACTTCTAGGTGTCAACTCTCAGCTGTCCTACAGCATTGCTTCAGGGGACAGCCTTGGGCAGTTTGCAGTGGATAAGCACGGAGTCCTCAAAGCCCTCAAAGCTTTGGACCGGGAAAGTCAGTCCTTCTACAACCTGGTCATTCAGGTCCATGACTTGCCCCAGCCTCCTGCCTCCAGGTTCACCAGCACAGCCCAAGTCTCTATCATCTTGTTAGATGTCAATGATAACCCACCTATGTTTCTTTCTCCCAAGTTGACATACATTCCAGAAAACACACCCATTGATACTGTTGTCTTCAAGGCTCAAGCGACAGACCCAGACAGTGGCCCCAACAGCTATATTGAGTATACTCTCCTGAACCCTTCAGGAAACAAGTTCAGCATTGGGACCATTGATGGTGAGGTGCATCTTACAGGAGAGCTGGACAGAGAGGAAGTTTCCAATTACAGCCTTACAGTGGTGGCCACTGACAAAGGGCAACCACCTCTGTCGTCCTCTACTGAGGTTGTGGTTATGGTCCTCGACATCAATGATAACAACCCTGTTTTTGCTCAGGCTATGTACCGAGTGCAGATTAAGGAGAACATACTCACTGGAACAGATATAATCCAAGTGTCTGCAGCAGACAATGATGAAGGCACCAATGGACAGGTTCGCTATGGCATCGTGGGTGGAAACACACATCAAGAGTTCAGGATCGACTCAGTGACAGGGGCCATCACAGTGGCTAAGTCTTTGGATAGAGAGACGACCGCTGCTTACACTTTAACTGTTCAGGCCACAGATCGGGGCAGTAGCCCCAGAACGGACTCCTGCACAGTCGCCATCACTTTACTTGACATGAATGATTTTGTTCCTGTATTCGAGCTGTCTCCGTATTCTGTGAATGTTCCTGAAAATTTAGGGACCCTGCCCAGAACCATTCTTCAGGTCAGTATACTTAAACACAGCAGGGTATATAGTACCATTAAGACTTCAGACCAAAAAGTTTCCTTCTTGAACGGTCTTCAAGATCTCCTTCATCCTCTCACTGTTGGGGGTTGGGGACAGGATCGATGCAGATATAGAAAGTCTTGAAAATCAAGGCTTATGAGCATCATGACAGAGACTTATGTTCTTTGCATAAACTCATTTTGCACACATTTGCTCATGTGAGTATTTTAAGATTGTGGTTTACTATGGGAATAATATCCACATATAAGGCGATGTTAAAATTTGGAAGAGTTCATTTAAAATAGTATTCTACCTTCCCTCTTTCCAAAAATGATTAAAAAAAAACATGGTATACACTTTTGGAACGTCTTCCACAAATCCTACACATTGGTTTATGCATAGATTTCTGCAAATATGTCTGCATAATACATACTATTATTTGCTACTTTAATTATAACATCCTTGGGCTTATTATTTTATATATGAATGTTTAGCCCACATATGTGTATGCACATGTTGCATGTGTGCACCATATGTGCCCAGTGCTCAAGGTGGCCAGAAAATTGCATCTGATCCCCCAGAATAAGAGTTACAAATCGTTTTGAGTACCATGTAGGTTCTGGGGACTGAACCTTGGTTCTCTACAAAGCAGCCAGTGCTCTTATTCATTGAGCTGTCTCTCCAGGTCTCTGCCCCCTCTATAGCAGCACTGTCTGTACCCTTATCCCCTGTTATCTCTCACTTGGCCCACATGTTTCACATGTTAGGTAACTCATTGTAGTCCCATGACTCCTCTCCCCTGTAGGTGGTGGCAAGAGACGATGATCAAGGTCCAAATAGCCAGCTCTCATATGTTTTGCTTGGTGGAAATGAAGACAATGCTTTTGCCCTCTCGGCCAGTGGCGAGCTTCGGGTGACCCAGAGTCTGGACCGGGAAGCAAGAGATCACTTCGTCCTGGTTGTCACAGCTGCTGATGCAGGTGTGTTCTTACCGCTTTGCTCAGTTGTGAATTAGATCCTCAGTAGAAAATGAATGCAGTTTTGTTAATGAATCACATGTTTATTGAAATTTACTAATGCTTGGAACAGTCCCAGATTTACATTGAGTATAGTTAATGAGATTTCAGTGCTAAATCGAGAGAGTCTCCCCGCTGAGGTGCAGCTTCTTCATAGAAAAATTTCCTTGTCCTGAAAGCTACTTGAGCATCTATGAGTGTGGCCTTTCACTACTACATACTGAGTAAGGGTCAATTTTACTGTGAAATATATTTTTTTATTAATATGTCATGGTGAAATTCTTGTAGAATGTAATGTTCCATATAATCAGAGTGCTTCAAGGCCCCATTCAAACATCAGTAGGGGATTTTGTGATTATAGCTAATGACATATTCCAAGGACAGTGCCTCTCAGCTTTAATTGAGCACTATCCCCACTTATTCCAACTCTTCTGTCCTAACCTCTCTCCCTCTCTGGACCTTGTGGAGAAAAGTAGTAGCCCTTCTATTGTTACTGTGTGTGAATTATCTTGTTGCATTATATACACAATTTTAAATCCCAAGGAAGAGGAATAGAATGCAGTATATCAGCCACACCCAACTTAATCCAAGTTAATCAGAGACCTGCTCATTATGTCCAAGTCAGCATTCATCACAGCTCTCAGACTCTAGGTGTATGTATCCTTCCAGAAAACCAATGGAAATTGGCTTTAAATACCAGTCAAGGTGCCTGGTGAAGTTGAATTCAGGAGAAACTGGAAGGGAGCTGGATTTTAGACCCAAGGTTTTATTGCTAAAATATTCCAGCCTCAGCTGTCATCACTCATTAGAGCTGGAAGCATGTGGTCAACCCCAGACACTCACAAACACAAATATGGTTTGTGGAAAGTAAGTAGCAAGATCGGAAACTGAATGGAAGATCCAAGCCCCTCAAGGCATCTGGTGGTGGGTATTCTGGGGTGTGAGAGGGGAGGAGGGTTTAGAGGTGCAATGTAGAGTGATCTGTGATGGGCAGGGAACAACACACACAAGGTCCTAGCAGAGAACTTGGCATTGGAGCAGTCCAAGTCAAGAGGCATGGCAGAAAAAGACCTTCCCTCTTTAGCTAGATCCTTTTTCCCTCCAAGGACTCCTAAGGATTCCTGAAATGAGTGGGCTGGGCAGCAAGTGAGGTGATGTTGGGTAGGTAAAGGGATATCTATCTATCTATCTATCTAAACATTACAAAGTTTAGCATAGGATTTTTTTGTTACCATCTCTATTATCCATCATTAGGATGAGAACATTTAATACTTTGCTGAGTGTCTCACAGCCAGTGAATGGCAAAGATAAAACAAAGATGCCCTCAGAGCTCCGGGTACTCTAAGACTTTAGAGGAAGTATTCAGTCCCAAACCATCTGGTAGATAATCAGGCAGATCACAGCCAGTACAGAGAAGAGGAGAATTTTGAATCCAAATCACTCTTGTTTGAATTCTGGTTTCTCCACCATCTGGGTGGCTGGTATTGTCTTTCTCTACCTCAGCATCTTTTGCGAAATGGTGTAGTGATGTCTTAGTTTTGGTTCTGTTGCTGTGCTAAAATACAATGAAAAAAAAGTAAGGGGAAGGGGTTTGTGTATCTCACAGTACTAGGTGAGAAGCCCTCACTGTGCAGAGGTCAGGGTGGCAGGAAGTCTACCCTGGTCACATCACATCTACAGTCCAGAGCAGAAAGTAGTGTACAAATGCATGTATGTATGCACTCAGCCTGCTCTCTCATCTTTCTTCAGTCCAGGGATGAGCCTATCATATGTTATGGCCGACAGACCTTCCAGATGGATCACTGGTCTTCGCTAACCCAATTAAGAAAGTACCTTACAAGCATGTACACAAGCTAACATAATCCAGACAGACAGTTTCTCAGGTGATTTTGGATTATTTTAAGTTGACAACAATGGGCCATCACAAAGAGAAAAATACAAAATTCTTCTTGTGAGATATAATCATGTCCTATTTGTTAAGCTGCTCAATTTTATTACAAACCCTGCAGTATACACAAAAATTTAATAGTAATTTCCCTACAGTTATTGGTAGCAAAATTCACAGTGGAGAGCCTGAGGGTTAATCTTGTGCCCACAGACAGAAAGGCAGATATTGTGTTGAAATCTGTGCCCAGAACTCAGTTGTCAACTTGACATACATAACCTGGAGTCATCTGAAGGAGTCTCAATTCGAGAAGTACCCAGATCAAACTGGCTTGTGGCCATGTCTGTGAGGAATTGTCTCAATTGTTGAATGATGTGAGAGGGTCCAGGCTACTCTTAGGCAGTTCCACTACTATGAAGGAGGTCTGGCTGTTACAAGAAAACAGATTGAGCAAACTACAAGGAACAAGCCAGTGAGCATCATTCCTTTGTGGTCTTTTGTTCATTTCCTGCCTTCAAGTTCCTGCCCTGGCTTCCCCCAGTGATTGACTGTTACCTTCAAGTATAAACTGAATAAGCCCTTTTGTCTCTCAAATTGCTTCTCGCCAATGTTTATCTGGATAATAAAAAGCACACTGAAAGATTTCACTAGAATATTTTCAAACTATTGACAGTCCTGTCCTTGATGACCACAGCCTGGGCCCAAATAACTTCCACATGTATTTATTTATTTATTTTACATGTTTTGAAAATTTTATACTTGAGTGTTCTATTTACCTCAGCCTCTCTCTCCACAGCTCCATCCTGTGTTCCATTCACTCACTCTTAAATTCACAGCCTCTTCTTTAAATATTATTTTCACACACATGTGTGAATATAATCTCACGGAATCCATTCCGTGTTGTTCATATGTGCTTGTGTTTGGGGCAGACCAATCTGGCATAGGATAACCAATCAGGGTTCTGGTCCCCAGAGAAGACTGATACTCTCTTTCTCAACAGTCATTCAATGTCTATAGCTATTCATCTAAGGGAGGTACCTTGTGAGATTTGCCCCACCCATGTTATAATATTGATTGGTGTCCATGTACATGTCTTGTTTAAATAATTTAAATGGAATTAAACTACTTAGAATGTTAATGCTCTCCTTAAGAGCCATAGACTAACCAAATCTCCAGTGGTAGGCATGGGAAACCTCCTTTTGAGATGTTAGTAAGAAAGTCCAGGGAATACCTACACCCAAAACAATACAGACTTTTCCTGTTGCCTTTGGAGTTGACAGTAAGACTCTCCAACATTTTTGATATTATAAGTAATTCCATGTTCATTGTAATACAAATGTCAGTGTTATCAGGTTTCATAATCTATAATTCAGTCCTCTTTTCTTGGCTTGAAATCTCTGGCAATGGACTTAAACACTGGTCACCATGATTAACAGTCAGAGCAATAGGTGACATGAGAAAATGCAGAAAAGTATGAAGGATCTGAGATATCAGATGACATGGTGTCAAATTTGTAGTGTGTGAGGATCAAGGAAATGTCATAGTGCTCTTCAGGAACATCTCTGACAGTTTTATTCCAAATCTTCAAATCACCTCTGTTGTACTCTCTTGAAACTCTCACTCACTCTGTCCAGCTGTGGCAATACGCTAAAAAGTGACGTCAGCGCATTTTAACCAGGCAGAGCCCTAAACGCCTGACTCCTTTCTTACTAAACTCCAGAATGCCCACCTTGCTGTGTTTTTCTTAGTGACTCTCTGCATGGCAGTGCAAGAGAAGCTCCCTCTCCTGCACTCACGGTAAGCTCCGCTCATCCTTTCAATCCAGATGAACAACTAAAGCAGAACAGGGCATATAAAAATTCCAGCTCAGCTTTCTAACAGCATTAAAATGCTGAACACACTGCAACTTAATCAAGCACAGCAGTCTGCTTGTCTTTAGTCAAAGATATGGGCGCCTCGCCAGCTTGATGTGTTGATTGTTGACATGTGGGTCATGTGCGGCTTACTTTTGTCTCTTCATGAGGATGCACTTAGCAGGGTAGAGGCCTTTCTGAGCCTATGTTGCCTCTATCCTCAATGAAGGAAAGTGATCCTGTTTCTCCAGGTTGAAGAGATCATGTTGACACAGCTAATGTCCTTCTCAAGGTTACATGGCCAGTTTGTAATGGCCTCCCTTGCAAGGGTTTACAAACACTGTCATCACAGTGTAGAGAATGCAGGTTGTCTTAGGTACAGTAAACAGCATGAGCAGAGAAGGCAGCATACTGTACTTAAAAGTTCACTGTGGAATTTTAATTTATAAATTATAAAGTCTACCCTGGAGTTAAATATATAGACCCTTAGTGTTCAACCTACAATCAGAGATTTCTTCCATGCTCTAACCACAGTACTTTGGACACATTGTCTGTAACTAATAGTAATAGTAATGCTGAAATATAATATGTATTACACAAATGTAATATGTAATGCACATAATATAATATGTATGACACAAAATAGCTAAGAGTCTGGGTTATTAGCTATTGATATTAAGGCTTTTGTTTGCTAAGCATGTCTTAAGCTTAGTAGGGCCACAGTAAATAGCTGTGATTCTGATACCCTGAACAGTGTTTACACAGCTGGTAAGGGGGAAATCTTCCCATTCTTTGTCCAGCTTCCCCTGTACATTGAGTTTATTAACAAGTGGGTTCAGGTTCAGCAAGGTTCACACTGTTTTTGAGTGGATCTCATGGTCTTCCTCTCCACCGTAACTCCTCTGCTCACGTGAAGGCAAGGGCGACAGCCTCCTCAATGCCTGTCTTTCCTTCTGCACGCTGGTTTTTTCAAAAGGCAACAGAGGAACCTTTGCATTAGTTAGGGTTCTCTAAAGTCACAGAACTTATGGAATGTCTCTCTATACTAAAGGAAATTATTAGAATGACTCACAGTATGTAGTCAAACTAACCCAGAATGGACAACTGTGAACGGGAAGTCCAAGAATCTAGTAGTCCAAGAATCTAGTAGTCCAAGAATCTTGCTCAGTCCCACAAGGGTAGGTGTTTTTTCAGGTGATCTAGATCTATATAAGCTGGTATTCTGAAGAAGTAGGTTCCAAGAGGTATGCTGGCAAGGAAGTGTAAACAGGTGAAGAAGGAGAAAGAGAAAAAAGTTGATGAAGAAGAAGGAGGAGGAGGAGGAAGATATTGTCCTTATATAGGTCACTAGCAGAGAGTATGGCCCAGATTAAATTTGTGTACTAATACACCTAGATTTGGAACTTGCTCTGTCCCAGGCTGGCCTTGAACTTGAGAGATCTGCTTGCCTCTAGAAGATTTTTAAGACAGCAATGGAAGGCAGTGATCTTATTTGAGACCTTAACGGTTGTGATGGCTGTTCTTGGTTGTCAATTTCACTGCCTGGAAAAAAATTAAAGGCGTATGATACCTTGCCTGGGTTTAAGCTTTTTCATGATCTAAAACAAAAGTGTGTGTCATCCCATGTTAAGATCCAGGTCACAGCCAGGCGTGGTGGTACACACCTTTAATCCCAGCACTCGGGAGGCAGAGGCAGGCAGATTTCTGAGTTCGAGGCCAGCCTGGTCTACAAAGTGAGTTCCAGGCCAGCCAGTGCTATACAGAGAAACCCTGTCTTGAAAAACCAAAAAAGAAAAACAAAACAAAACAAAATGAAAAAAAAAAAAAACCAACTAACCAACCAAACAAACAAAAAACAAACAAAAAAAAGATCCATGTCAGAGGGCTATGTCTTCCAGCCTCAAGACCTGGATCACAGGTGTGCCCTCCAATCTGGATTATACTTCATTTTAGATGTAGTCAAGTTGACAACCAGGAATAGTCATTGTGACCTTTATGATCATAAATTGGATCATTGTATCTCATTGTTGTCTTAAACCTCCTCCAGTGGTTACCCTTGACCACTGCCCAGCTACTCAGGCACTTCTGATGTTCTTGATCTCCTCAAACACTTCCTAGACCCTTGCCCTGAGCAATCATGGGGGGAATGCAACTTCCACTCTGTCTCTTTTCTGACCTTTCTTTCTGTGTCATAATAGTATAGTCTTAGCAGAGTCTTACTTAGCCTAGGGTAGTTGGAACATGCTATAAACTCAAGAAGACCTTGAACTTCTGTTCCTAGTTCTGGGATTATAGACGTCTACCACAAGGCTTAGTTTATAAGGTGCTGGGGATTGAACCCAAGGCTTAGTGCATTCGAAGTAATTATTTTGCACTTAGCTATAAAATCAACTAAATTATTTTTCATGTAGTATAAAATCTGGGTAAGTGATGGGGAATCTTGAAGAAGTTGGGAGAGAGAGGTAAATATCAAAATGTGATGTATGGAATTCTCAAGTATTTAATAAATTCTACTAAATTATTAAAATTTAAAATATTAAACATTTAAAATCCAAAACCAAAATTTTCAGGGCAGATTATCAAGAATTATTGTAGACATGTTTTATTTGAGATATAATGTGAAATACTTTTCTTTTTTTCTTATAGTATAGAATAGAGTTTATTCAGGACATGGGGAGGGGAGTTAAGAGGGTAGTAGAGTCAGAGAAAGAGAGAGTGAGAAAGAGAGAGAGAAGGAAGAAGGAGAAGGAGGTGGAGGAGGAGGAGAAGGAGAAGGAGGAGAAAAGTAGAGAAATAGAGGCTGTCCATGACCACGTGGAGAGAGGGGGAATGGAAAAGCCCAAGAGGGCAAGGGAGAAGCAAGAGGGAAATATTTACGATTCTACTTCCTTAAAGTAGCTCTTACAGGAGGCTATTTGTAAATTAGTTTTCAATTTACTAGCTTGATCATATCAATAAATGTACATTCAAGGATTTCATGCAGTACTTGGTAGATCTGTAATATGCTAACATGACATGATATGTGTAATGTACTCCACACGCATGTGTAGACAGGATGAGGATCTGCATTTAATAAGAGGATGAGATTCATCTTAGCATAAATAAAATCCTTTGTCCCTTATCTGTTTGTTGCTTTAGCCAGAAAGTTCTAGAATGACTGTGAATCCACATAATTAACAAGTCTATGGGGAAAAGGTCAGTTATCAGTGTCTCTAATGAAGGGCATTTATCATCTGGCTGAAAGACAACGTGGCTGCACTCTGAGGCAGGGTGGACATTGTGTTTTTAATGGAGAAAAACATGATGTGTTTGCAAAACCCAACCTGAAAAAGTTAAAGAACCAAGCACCATGTGCCACCTTCCTGGTGAGGAGATGGCAGCATTTTGAATTAATACTGTCCACCCGTTGCTTAGATGGGGGAGGACCATCAACTCATCAATGGATCTGTGATAAAGAAGAGGCTAGAGCAGTGTGCAGGACCTGACACAGCTGAAGGGAGTTTCACTGACTATTTCAGAAAGGTTGCATTTTGTTGTTACAATTCTGCCTGAGTAAAAATTGCCTTGTGGGTTATGGTGAAGATTTTTAATAATAAAAATTATGTCCATGAGCCAATGTGAATATAGTGGTGGACTTCCCTTTAGTTATCAGAAATCAATGCCGTGGGACGTCCTTGTACATTCGAGTCTAAGGTGACTGTTTATTTCCAAATAATCATTTTTTTCTATTTCTAAAAGAAAAAGTTTTCATTTTAGCCAGGAATTTAGTAATTCATACCTTACTGGTTTTTTAATAAGTTAATATGTTAATTTCAACATTATTGTTTCATTTCCTCTCATTTCTAACGAGGCTTTGCATCATAGCTCTTAGTGACATAAATATTTAATTTTTTGCTGTATATAATCTAGCCCTTAATCCTAAAGAACTTTACCACAGAGGATTTTATTCTCTACAGATTAAAAACAGATACCATTTAACTTCAAACAGTGCTAAATCAGACCTAGGATTTCCATTATATTCTGTAAGAATAAAACATAATAAGGCAACCTGGTCTGTTGCTCTTCTGTGAACTTAGAAGCTAAGGACACAAGGACTCTAACAGCAGTGAGAAAAGACCTTTCCCAAGTTACAAAACTTCCCATGGCTTCACAGGTAAACATTACACACAGCAGCTCCAGGCTTGGTTCCTGGATCCTGTTAGTCTGGCACTTGGTGTTCCTATCGAGTGGCAGAGCAGGTGGAGTTCAGTATTTGGAGACAGCTCTGGTGTTTCATGGTTTCAATGTCTGGGTGTCTGTTTCCACTCTCAAAACAGCAATTCCTCATGGTGAACTTTTTGTCTGAATAAAAGCTTTAGCTGATGTTTAATTTTAAAAATGTAAAAAGTTACTGTAAACTGCCCTTGCAATAAGATTTAAGCCACGTTGACTGAACAGGACACACATAGCTGTTACTTACTAAAGAAAACTATTTCTTTTTGTTCACCTTATCTCTGTAGAGTACAGTTTATCCTGACATTTTTGAAATATGAATACATGTCAAGTGATACCTGTCTATGTGTGTTTGGTTTATTAACACATGCTCCCAGGATGAGTAACTGGTCATAACATAGTATTATATGTGTAAATAATTAGATAACAAATCTCAGTGACATTTAAACTCCAGTTTCTGTGCTTGCTGGATTCAATGGCAAGTATAACCTGCAAACCTTTGATGGTAACATTGAATGGCTGAACTTTGGGCCATTCTCAGGGGTGATTTGATAACTGTGAGAAAAATGGCCCAGTCTCTCAGTCATAAATACCTGGACTTCATTGCATGTAACACATGTGTCATCCCAGGGCCGGCACACTGGGATGAATGCTACATGGTGGCTATCAGGAATGGGATCCATTGAAAAGTAATAAAACAGGGTAAAAGTTAGATTTCTTCTGCTCTGGTCTTTCCCACTGGGAAAATGTGTGTACTGGCAAATGAATAAGATGATTAATAAAACTAACTAAATAAAGGAAGCTGAGAACCACAGGGGAAAATGTATGTAGTGTCTAAAAGCCATAAAAGTGACATAAAAGTTGCATTTTTGTAGAGTCCAGTGATATAGCCTAGTTTATTACACTTATGTATGTTTTCTGAAAATGCTTGCCTGAACCATTTTCTTTTGAAAATAGTTCTTTAGACTTTCTTGAATGTCATTTTGATATGTTTGAGCTTACAGTGCTGCCACTCATAAAGGTGCTACACATTTAATTAGTTCCCAAATCCCAAACCAGAGACTGTAACTCAGAGGCTTTTGCTCCGTGCTATTTTTTTCTTATATTTTAATATAGGCAGCTTCTTGCAAATTTATCCATGCTTATACATTCATGTGCATGTGCATATATAGATAAATAAACACACACATACATGTTTTTATGTAGTATGTACAATTTTACAAATTGAAACCTGAAATTCCTATGTCTTATGGTTACTAATTACAATTAGACTTTTGGATTACAGTTGCCATTTTGACTTCCAATTGAAGTGTCTTTCTAGCTCCAGTAATTACAGGTTCCCGAGCCCTTGCCTTCTGCTTGGTTTGTATGCTTGGTCTTATCTTTAGGTCACACTGCACTGGGTGTGTCTCTCTGTATGCTGCCTCTTTCCCTGACTGTGTCTATTTTGATAAATGAATCCAGATGAGCTGTGACCATCTGGCTTTATTACAGCACCATTATCAGATCTATTGAAGCTACACTTGGCTCTGTCTTTTTCTGGGATACAGATTTCATTAGGCCTTCTGGGTGTATGCAGTTAGAATACACCTTTGACCTTTGTCCCCAGTATTGCTTTCTGACCCCAGCTGTAGGCTGTCATCTGCCTTACAAAATGGCTCTGCTAAGGTTTGTAGATCATTGGGCACTGATCATATAGCCCGTCTGTAGCACTGATTTCCACATGTAAAATGAAAGGAGTTTAACAGACTACTCATGGACTTTTTGTGTAGACATTTACAAAGACAAGTAACAGTTTCCTTCTGCCCCCATTCAACTTCCAAGTTCGAGGAAAGTCGATGAGGGTGACAGTGGAGAGTACATGTGAATACTAAGGATGCTGAAGTTTGGCATCAGATTAGTGAATGGAGGAAAGGCTGTTGAAAGAATCGGTGACTCCATTTTCTTGTCCATATTCAGAATTAAATAAAGAAGAACCAATTCTTTAAATTTTAGAGTAACAGTAAAATTAAAAACAACATCTGCTTCATGTAATATGTTTTAAAATGAGAATTGCCCACATTAAATGTGCCATTATAAATCTCATATTAATAATTCAATAATAATATTAGGGCTGAAGATTTGGGTCAGTGGTTAAGAGTATGGAACAGTAATATTGGGCTGGAGGATGACTCAGTTACATACTGTTCTTCCAAGCACCTATGTCAGGAGGGATACTTCAATTTGTAGCTCCAGCTCAATAGAGTCTGATCCATTCTCTGTCCTCTGCATACAATTACACTCATCTGCACACTCCCCTTAAAAGAAGCCAACAACATATATGTGATTATATATAAACACTTATATGTATATATCTATGCATATGTGTGTGTGTATTGTGTGTGTGGGGTTATATGCCAAGTTTAATTTTGATTTCATGAGTAGTATACTCATGTTGAGAAACACTGGTAGAAGGAAGCTGAAAGATACTTGGTGATTAAGAAGGGTACTCTATTTGTCAAGGCTACTGTAGAACTGAGACTCACTGGACAGTAGGAGACTTTCTCAGAGCTTTCTGGCCATCTTCTTGTGTGAAGTGAGAAGCAGTGACTGCTGGGATTGATGTTATAGGTGGGCAAAGTAGAGTCTGGCACTGGCACTGTGGTGGTGGCAGTTGGAGTTTGATGAACCTCTTTCCCTAGACTAGAAGTAAAGAGCAGTGACTAGGGGTGCTTTCTTGGGTGCTTGCCAGACAACTTTGTGTATGGAACATTCATAACATAACCTTGCTTCTGCTATTTACACTAAGCAACTATTCAAAACATGAGTGTGGTTTTAAAGATTGCAGTGGATTATAGGTAGAATATATTGGGATCTAATTTTCTGTCCTCTAATGTAAACCTGTTTTCTCATAGACAATATTTCAATGGTCATGTATTTTAACATAGCTTAATATAAATAAAATGCCTAGTGTAATATAGTACTTATTTAGAAAGACATAGACACATATACAGTTTGTGACATCAATTCTCAACATGTAGCCCAAATTCGGTATGTGAGTGTCTAGGAGGGGCTATGCTTCACTCCACTCTCCACCTTTTATGCTTGTGTAAGCTATTTTATCTGATGTGTAGTTAGCTTCCTGTACAGGACCCATGAAACAGATCACCATTATGTCAATCTGTAGTCTGCTGATTGAGGCTCCTACACATTTTACCTCCAAGGCTGTTTGGTCCTGTGCCTTGAGCAGCTACAAACTTTCATCTGAAAGAGACTTAAATTGTGGCAAAATAAATATCATCAAATGACAAGATTACTAGAAAAAAAATAACAGAGAAAGGCAGTGAACCTCAACATCACTCTGTGATGATAAAGCTATTCCACGAAGCATGTGCCAGCCAACTGGAAGTGTCGCTTTCATCTCAGAACCCGTGGGATAAATACAAGTACTTTGTAAGCTTCCTACAGAGGAAGAAGCTTTGGGGGAAGAGACGGGTAATCCCTCAAAGATAAAAAGAGAATATCTGGGCTTCATTTTATTTAGTTAAAGGCTGTGTGTTGCATACCCTATGATTTTATTTGGGAAAAATTAACATTTGAAAAATGGCTTTGAAAACACAACCAAAGGAAATGATTTTCCCTTTAACGATGAAGGCAGCCCACAGACTTCTAACCGTTCACCATTAGATGTGTCTGCTGACTTCGGACAACACACATTGAGCACTTGCAGCTTGGTTGAGGGTTCACCTTGGATTAAATGATGACAAGGGCTGAAACAAACTTTAAATGACTTATTGAAAGTTTATAGTAAATAGCAAGTAGGTTCAAAATAACTTTTATTAGCCCATCAATATGAAGATTTTGCTGTATAATCCAAAGATTTTGTCCTCACTATAAACAAGTATTGGTTACATAGAAAAGAGGCTTAAATACTTGAGGAGTCTTACTGTATATTCAGGTTGAATTGCTGATGGTCTCAGGCATTATGTTGTTTGTAGAGTCAGTGACCAGGTCATTCCTGTTGGATGCTCCAAGTCTGATGTTTCACTATTTTAATACAATTTCAGATACATCATGGGTAGTGTGTCTTCTAGGGTGTTGTTTCCTGCTCTGATGAGTCTGTACTTTTGAGATGGAACAGAAACATGCCAATGTGTTTTTTTGAAGAGTCATGAATAGGCAGTTGAGATCTTAGGTCACCAGCAGGGGAAAAATGAAAATTCTGTTACATTTTTCATGCAGAATAAAAATTAAATCGCATCTTATATGATTAGAAATTATTCCACAATTCTGTCTACAGCTAATAATTGTGAAACGTATGGTTGCGGCTGTCTACAAACATTGAAGTTCTATTGTATTTTCTTTGCAGGATCCCCAGCCTTGACGGGAACAGGAACAATCAACATCATTGTAGATGATATCAACGACAATGTCCCCACTTTTGCCAATAACATGTACTTAACTTCAATTCCCGAGGATGCTAGGACGGGGACAGATGTCCTGTTGGTGAATGCCTCAGATGCAGATGCTGCGGCAAATGCTGTCATCAGGTCTGCACACTGAACTCCATAACATATTCCCCATCAACTCTGGTCTTTAACAGCACAGGATATCTAACTTCACTGGGGATTCCATATTAATACTGCTCCTGTGAGCCATTGTCAAGCAACTATCCTGGAATTGAGAATTAGACAGTAGCTAGCATGTTTGCTTCTTCTAAGTCCGTGGATATTAATCTATTTCTCTATTTCATCATTTGCAGAGTTCTTTGATGACACAATTGTCCCTTTCTTTATTCCTTCTGTTCTCTCTTTTCCTTTCTGTCTGTCTGTCTGTCTGTCTGTCTGTCTTTCCTTCTTTCTTTTGTGCTATTTGTTGCTAATTCCTGTTTTTATATCTTGTGCTCATCATGGCAGTGGGCTGTTCTGCACTATGCAGCTGGCTGGTGCTAGCCAGCCATATGTAGTTGGGATAAGGGTGCTCTGAAGGGTGCAGCATAGCATCACACACAGGTGCTTGAGCAGGGTAGGGTGGTGGAGATGAGGCTCAGTTCTGCCCTCGCTCTCCTCGCTGAGCTCCTTAATGGGGTGACTTTCAACATGATGACTTTTAGTTTCAGAATTCTAGATGGGAGTTGCTAGTTATAGTCATGGTCAGACTTAGAAGTGTCAGACATCACTTCCAGAATGTTCTAGGACCAAAAGCAGCTTCACCAATAGGATAAATACACCCAAGGCCTGAAGCGAGAAACATTGAAGACTTTATAACCAAGCAGTCACTCCAACATTAACATGTTTTCTTCATCTAAACGTTTCTTTAGAGGACAGCAGTGTGGATTCTTGTTTAAAGAGATGCAGAACTTGTAAATGTGTAATATTTGGCTACTATAGTCCCATTTTCTTCTTATCAGCTCCTTCTAAATAGATAAGGAAAGATTTCCCTATTTCAAGAGATAACCCTTGAAGATACATTTCTATAATTGTGTGTGGGCTGTGTGAGTTAGGTGGGATCAGGAGACAGAATCTGAAAAGGTCTGAGACGCTGCCAAGTAACGACAACATATGCATTAATAATATGGCAATGCATGTATTATATGGCAATGGACCCATTAATTATTTTTGTTATTTGTTATTCTTGTTATTTGCTATTGATTTCTCATGAGCAAAGCCTCTTGGGAAACCAGTTTCTTCCTGCTGCCATCAGGGATAAGGTTGCATGAGGTACAGAGTCAATCACATTTAATAAACATTGAGTTGCT
Source organism: Mus caroli (assembly GCF_978045245.1). Taxonomy (NCBI): domain Eukaryota; kingdom Metazoa; phylum Chordata; class Mammalia; order Rodentia; family Muridae; genus Mus; species Mus caroli. Next base: position 123,132,424 of record NW_028227258.1, on the reverse strand, counting down.
GATTGAGTCCATGTTAGATAAGACTAGAGCTCTGCTCCCATTGAAAACTTCCATCCTTTGCCAGGTAGTCAGTGAAATGCAACGAAGTAAGATTGTCTTACACTCGGTTGTTCCCTTGAATGCAAAAGAAAATGACCTAATTAGGGAAAGAGTGATGGGCATGTTCATCCTTATTTTTACTGTGACAAATACTTGCTTGAAAATATCTAAAAAGAAGGGAGGGTTAGTTCTGGTCACAGTTGCAGAGGCTTTAGTCTGGATCCAGGACTCTGGGCCTGGCATAAAGGAGGTTAGCATGGCTGAGGGTTGCTCACTTGATGGTAGCCCGGAAGCAGGGAGGAGTCACAGGAAGGACAAGAGCCAACATAAACCCTTCCAATGCATGCTCCAGTGACTCACTTCTAACCAGCAGGCCTTGCTGCTTACTGCACCAACCTCCAGAAGGCTGCTCACATTTTATGTTTGGGTCAGAGCTTCTGAAGACACTCTTGCAGACACACCCAGAGGTATCTTTTCCTAACCTCCTGACTTAGTGTCCAATCAAATTTCAGCAGTACTTGTCATGGTTTGTGAAGCTCTAACAACATATTTCAGAGCAGTGAGCCTACACTTTGTTTTGATGTATTGCATGTTATAGTAGTTGCTGGGAAGGACTAAGGTTAAAACAAGGAGGGGACAGTTTCTATGGTGACTCCTGCTGCTGAATTCTCTGAAGCAGATGATGCTACAGCAGCACAGAAGGGGAAAGCAGATGCAGATAGATATATCCCTGAAGACAGTGTGAATTTCAGGGGCCTCACTAAGAACTTAGCAGATGTACTCCCTCAGGTGTTGTCAGTATGTTAGACGGACCTGACATAGGGAGGGATATGAACTTGATATTTTCCTCTAAGAAAGGCACCATGTCAAGGTCAGAATGGAGAAGAGGTTAGACAGTTAGGTGCAAAATATTAAAGCAATCTAAGAGCTTTTGGACTATGATATAAAGTTATGATCATTACAATTACTTGCATATCAGTAACTTTGGCATGTTTTAAAGTTGAGGTACAAACATAGATTTTGAGTATTCAGATTGAATGAAGGAAGTAAGACCAAGGACTCTAAAGGAAGATGTGTGGAGACCACATAGGAATTACTTCATATAAATATTCAAGCATATGCCAGGGCAGTCTGTGCTTAGCTGGTGCAAAGAAATTTGAGAGACTAAATAAAAGGCACGTGATTGACCCCTAAAATTTCACACAATTTAAATGCAGAATGAGTGCCATCCATTAGTTAAGCCTTTGCCTTGAACAGCTGGACAGACCATGGCATTGTTACCAAAGTGGAGAAACTGAAGGAGGAGCAAATCAATTATCCTGTGTGTGTGTGTGTGTGTGTATGCGCGCGCGCGCCTGTGTGTATGTGTGCCCACATGCACTCCTCCAGTCCTATAGTTTATATTGTTCCAATTCCTGAAAGACTGAAGGCCTCTGTTCAGCTGATGCTCAGTAGTTTTTTTGATGGAGGTTTTAAGAAAGATCGATCAATTTTAAAGCTTATTGTTCTAATTCCTTATCCAGGGAGAGGAAACTCTCTTGAAATTGAGCATGTAGCACTTTATGCTCAAAATCTGATTCCTTCACCCACTGACCACAAGGTTGGGTTTCCCTCAACCACTTATTCCCAACAGTCTTCCAATCTGATTTTTCTTTCATTGTGTTACTAAAATATGGGTGCTACTAGGAGACTGCAGAAACCTATAAAGTCCCATTGACTTCAGTCTTCTTCTTCTACTTCATCCACATTGGCATCTCTCTTTTTCTTTTTTTCTCTGACAGATTTTCTTCTCAATAGCTCTGTTAGTTTCAGTCACCGTGGTGCTCTGGCTACACAGTTAGTTCTCTGAATTTCATAGTTCCTACAAAGCAGCTAAATAATTCCCACAGCATTTCCTGCATGCACAAACATACACACACACACACACACACACACACACACACACACACACACACACACACAGAGAGACAGAGAGGGACAGAGACAGAGACAGAGATGGCAGTGCTATACCTATTACTATCCACCATGTCTGAACTGTCATTGTGATTGTATGACTTCTTACCCACACCTGTTTATCCCATGATCACATTCTCATGTTCCCATGGTTTCCTTCGATGCTCTTGTCAAAGCTCCAGTTTAGACTACAGGTAACCTAAGGCTATGGTTGAACATTGTGCTCCCTGACACCTGGCTGCACTATAATGTACATGATATATAGATACCTATGCCTATGTGTGGGTTCACTGTTCAACACTAAGGTATGCAGGCTCTTTAGCCTTGCATCTTCTTATTCAATGTGGGATGTGGAGGCAGACTAGATCCTCAGTCCAGTCAGCCAAAGCATTAAGTCACTAATGAACTCTGCACTGATGCCTTAGCCTTGTCTGTGCAAATGAAAGAAGACATTCTAGGAAGAAAGCAGGGTGAGTCCCAAGTCTCTGAGGTAGGAGAAACTTGGGCATCAGGGAAAAAAGACTGGGTAGGTGCTGTGTGCGTGGGTCTTGGAAAACTAATGAAGAGATTAACATTTTCTGTTTTTTATAGAAAATAAAAAACCACAAACAAACAAACACAAGTGAAGGTTTAGGCCATAGTGTGCCTCACTGGAATTTTGAGTCAATTCTACTGTGCACTGTAGAAAGTAATTCAGAGAAGGTGGAACCTCAGTCAGTGATGGAATGGGCTGTGGCCAGAAACAAAGCTTGGGCATCTTCTGGCTCAGCCTTTCTCAACAGTCTCTTGGTATTTGCTATTGCCTATTACCCAGCCTCTAGATGCCAAGACCCAATAAATGGGCTCAGGAACTTCAGGCTTATTGTGCCCTAAAGAAAGCCAAGCGTTTAGTACCATAAGATCATTGTCTGACCTAGTGAAAGGATCAGGACTTTCCCAAGCCATACAGCCATGTTCATACCCCACTCTGGCCAACACCAAAGCTTAGCGCATGGACATACAAAGATCAGATCTGTCTCACTGCTGCTTTTGTAGCCTGATTTCTGAACCTAGCCATACCCATCTGAAACAAACAAACAAAAACCCACCACCCTTTCTGTGTTATCTTACACGTGTTTTAACAGACATCTTGTTGAGGCTGAAAACACTATCAGAAACCTATATGGAAAAGGTTGCCTGGGACTCTGCCTTTCTTCCTTGGACAACAATATTCTATTATCAGCTTAGCTCCTTATTCCCTTCTTCCATCCTTAACTCTCTCTCTCTTCCTCCCTTCTTTCTTTCCTTTCATTCTCTTCCTTCCCTCCTGCCTACCCTCTTTCTCTCTTTCTGACATGGTCTCACTAGGTAACTCTGGCAAGCTTGAAACTTGTTATGTACTCCAGGTTGGCTTCAAATTCACCTGCCTCTACCTCCAAGTACTGGGAGCAAAGGCATGTATCCCCATGCCTAACCCCAGATACGGCATTTTATATCTTTACTGTATAACTTCACTTGAATTTTCCCCTCTTACCATAGCAGTATGGTAGGCAAAGAGCATGTTGAAGCTACCAAGGTTGAAGTCTCCCTGTAGATGGGCCATTTCTAGTTTGTAAGCTTCCTGAACATTTCCCTCATAGATTCAGATGCATCATCCATAAAAAGTCTAAGGCTACATTCAACTAAATGGTGAGGATTGTTTTGCATTTCAAGGAAAATATACAAATTGCCTAGAGTGTGTCACACAATAAGTTAAATGTTGATCTTGTGTTGGAAATGTTTAAAGAACAGCATAGGCATTCAGGACATCATGAATCTATGACAGTCCCTGAGGGCCCAGAAGCCCAAGATCAGCTACAGTGGTGAGACCCCAACTGAGTCTCAAATAAATGAGGTGTTGGAACCCTGCCACGGGCTGTATATAACAATCTATTTAGAGACTGGCATGTGCTTCTGCCCACTCTTCTCAACTTAGAAGCATAAATTAGCAAGCAATTGCTGCTACACGATACTTCATAGTTAAAATACGTTTTTTATGACCTCAGAATTTAATAGAGCCCATAACAGCAATCATATTAATATGGTAGTTAATTCTTTTTTGTAAAAATTCTTAAGAATATTACCTATTTTTAAACATTCCTATAGGCAGCACTATGTCCTATATAATCCGTGTTTTACTATAGAGGTTTTCTCTGTCGTGTAGTTAAGCCTGCATCAGCTACTATCTGAGACATTGTCTGTCTTTCCACCTTTGCTCCTTTTCTCCACCATGTAGGAAACACCAAAGTTCAGTTCCTTTTATTTTTGTTGCTCATATTTTTTAATGGATGTTTATGGGAGGGAATAGTTGGCTGAATCTTGATCTTTGTTGTTGTCAAGTTTATTGAACAATGGTCATAGCAGAACAAATCTCATCTTTTTCCTTACAAATTATTGGAAAATATATAGCTGTTGACAGCAACCAAGTTTTTAGAGTAGATATCACACACCCCTCAGGACTCCATTTTCCAGAAACGGTCAGAAAGGCGAGTACATCGAAGTGCTTCACAAGCCTTGGCTTTATAACTATTAGAATTTTGCCTATAAATGTTTGACAATTGTACGTAATTAAGAGAAAAGATTTTAACTTTAGAGAGGGGTGGTAGTTGTACCTTGCTATAAGGCTCTTCAACTCCAAGAAATCCAGTACAATTTATTCTGCTTTAGGTTTCATTCTGGTGTATATGTATGCCCCAAAGGGTGAAAGCCTGAACAATGTCAACTACTTTATACATCCTTAAGTCACTGCTTAAATAAATATTCCTGATATAGTATATATTCCTGATTCAGTTGTATAGGACCACTGAACTCTAAAATATATCACATTCATAGAATAATATAGATAGGCTGACATTTTCCTTCATCTGTAGGCACATCAGGGAATATGCACATTGCTGTCGTGACTTGAGGTGACTGTTTCTTGCACTGTAGTTTCTAGGAGACATACCTCCTTGCTCTCACATAGCCAAACAAAAGCACACATCTGACTCCAAGGAGGACATCTTATATAAAGAGGAAGGCTTTTAAAATTCATCTACTTTTTCTGTTCTGCAATTTGTGCACTGCAGGCTGTCCTATGAACCTTGAGGTCAAGCTGCTTCTCTGACTGTCGACCTGAACTCCACTTCAGATATAAAATCAGGAATAGGCACAAGTAGCCCCCTCTTCAGAGAAAATGGAGAACCTGTGCTTGGTGAAACCTCCTGTGAGATCACTGATTTGTTTAGCATCACACTGTCCAGGGAAATGTCATCCTTTCTTGCCAGCGAAACAGTGAGGCCACCTTAGGGGTGAGCCATGAGGCAACATCGAAGCAGAAATGGCTCTGTATGCAAACAGTCCTTTTGCTGTACTGGAGAGCCAACATGCTACAAATCCTGAATTTTCCCTTTAAAGGATAATATACCCAAAGGATCCTCATATTATAGGTAGAGCGTAGGAAAGAGATGCTTTTTAAGATGTTTTAAAAGTATCCACTAATCATTAGGAAACATCAACCCCAGTATTAGAAAAAGGCCCTGTGGTTGCAATTTCTAGCTCATTGTCTGCATGGTAACTGTTCTCTAGCATTACTCTGTGGCCTTGCATTGATCTAGAGTGTGGAGACTCCTAATGATCTTGCAGAACTCTTGTGGTCATTGAACATTTTAGAATAATGATTGCTTATGTGACAGCTACAGAACATTTCAAGTCACAATTTAATACATGTTTTTCTTCATTGCTGTATGTTCAAATATTGTGTTAACTATCTACATTTTCTACTTGTTTTAAATTATTCATGGAAAGCAGTGTGTCATGAAACAATAGCTAAAGGTGACCTACCTCTCTTTGCTCTCTTCCTCAGTTACAGTATCATCGGTGGAAACTCGCAGTTCACCATCAACCCATCCACGGGACAGATCATCACTAGTGCTTTGCTGGACAGAGAAACCAAAGATAATTACACTTTGGTCGTGGTTGCCAGTGATGCTGGGTCTCCAGAGTCTCTTTCCAGCTCTACTAGTGTGCTTGTGACCATCACGGATGTTAATGACAACCCACCCCGGTTCCAACATCACCCATACGTCACACACGTCCCATCTCCTACTCCTCCAGGTAATTCAATTCTGAGGTCACTCATGTGACTCAGTGACTTAGCAGACATGTTCTGAGAACAAAGCTACTATATATACATATATATACATATATATATATATACACACACACATACATATATATATACACACACACATATATATAATATATATATGATTTCTAATACATCCTAATCTGGAAAACCCTAAAAATTGGGATATGACTTTAGATACAATGAAATTGAAGAGATTCCAATTCTTCTCTTGTAAATTATATTCTTTTATCCCAATTAGTTGTGTACAGGACTTCACACCTGGCACAGCTTCCTAGTTTCAATTCTCAAAATGCTTCTTCAATATAGCAAATGAATAAAATCTATCCCTCTTCGTTGTCAGGGATGGCTGTCATCTGACATAGCATTTGTGTGTAAGTTCCTAAGAGGAGGAACAAGATCTTTATTCCTCGTACCAATCCCCTGCTTGTTTTTGTTGTTGTTTGTTTGTTTGTTTGTTTGAGACAAGGTTTCTCTGTATAGCCCTGGCTGTCCTGGAACTCACTTTGTAGACCAGGCTGGCCTCGAACTCAGAAATCCGCCTGATTCTGCCTCCCGAGTGCTGGGATTAAAGGCATGCACCACCACACCCTGCTTTCCCCTGCTTGTTGAAGGAAAATAAATATTTAAATTTAGTATTTCATAGATTTATTTTCAAAATGTTGCATGGATGACTAATTATAAATATTGCTTATTTTCACTTCCAGTCTCACTTCTATTCTTAAGCTTATGAGCCCCTTGTGATTGCCATCTTGGAAACAACAAGAATTTGTTTTCCTGAATTAAAAAAAAAATAGTTTACCATTTATTTTATAAGTAGTGAGATGCTCTCTTAGGATCTAAGCAGATATTCAGAAATTTGTAATTTTTGGTGAAATTATAAACAGTAAAATATGCAAATATAAGTAATACTATCTTTTCCCTGAATGTATATTACTGGAATAATAAAGTAATGGATTCAGTATTTCTCTTTATGTTATTTGATCTCCTACTACCTAGAGCATATCTGATACCAATTGAATAAATCAAATCTACAAATATATGTGCCAGATTGCTATAAAAAAGATAGGTGGGTCACAGATACTTTTTGAAAAAAATCCAGCTGGCACGATGCTAACTGCATGATTCTGATCCATCCTCTGATGTACAGAGGGGAATCCTCTAGGCAAAATGAGATGTTGGTCATGACATCATTCTATTAGTATAACTGGCAAGACTCATTCATTGGCTCTTAATGAAATTCTAGCCTTTTCCTTTTGTCACTTCTGTGGGGATTAAGGAAAAGGTTTCTGAATGAGATATTGATCATTAAAAATTGTCCTGCTGGATGCTTCTCTACAGATTTCTACTACAGCATGTTTCAAGGGCATCAGGCCCGACACTCGTGCTTGAAATCCAAATTGAGTCCTGTCTTCATTTCTTATTCCATACCACTTTACATTTACTTAAATCTATTAGGCATATGTGTATATACATTTATTTTATCTCTATAGTAGTGGTAGCTCTGAGATCAAAGAATTTTGCCAGGAAACAAAGGGGATAAGTGACCCAGAAGCCACATTTGGGATGGGGCATGTTGGTGGACAGGCTCTCGTTCTCAGAAGTGTTTTCAACTCAAAGGTGTTTTCAGAAGCTAGGGAATGGTGAATGCTTTTCACTGAGCTGGAGGGTGGTGGCTCTTGGAAGAACTTATGAACGCTAATATCTGCTGGAAGATTGTGTGCAGGGGCTGAGATTCCAGATAATCAGCTGATCTTCACCCTGGTTCTCTCAAGGGCTTTTTGAAAAATAAGTAAATAAAACATGTGTGGGGGTTGGTCAGAAATTAAAGGCTGGTTTCAAAAGTCATTAATCAGATTTGACTTGAGACATCAGAGACAATAAACTGTGCTGATCATTCCAGTAGTATTGGAAAGGTTAATCATGGCAGTACCATAGTCTCAGACTTATCAGGCACTCACCCAAGGGATTCCCTGTGATTTTAACTGAGAACCTTCTCTGTTTTAGGTTCCTTTGTTTTTGCTGTCACAGTCACTGACTCGGACATCGGATCTAATTCTGAACTCCATTACTCACTCTCAGGTAGAAACTCTGAAAAATTTCACATTGACCCCCTGAGGGGGGCAATCATGGCAGCTGGGCCACTAAGCGGAGCTTCGGAGGTGACGTTCTCTGTCCACGTGAAAGATGGTGGCTCATTTCCAAAGACAGATTCTACTACAGTGACTGTTAGGTTTGCCAACAAGGCAGATTTCCCCAAAGTCAGAGCCAAAGAACAAACATTCATGTTTCCAGAAAACCAGCCAGTGGGCACTGTGGTCACCACTATCACAGGGTCCTCTTTGAGAGGAGAAACTTTGTCTTTCTACATCGCAAGTGGAAACATGGGCGACACTTTCCAAATTGATCCACTAACAGGACAGGTGTCCATCAGCCAGCCTTTGGACTTTGAGAAGATACAAAAATATGTTGTTTGGATCGAAGCTAGAGATGGAGGCTTCCCTCCCTTCTCTTCTTACGAGAAGCTTGACATCACGGTGCTAGATATCAATGACAATGCTCCAGCTTTTGAAGAAGACCCATTTGTGTCTGAGATCCTGGAGAACCTATCCCCTCGGAAAATCCTTACTGTCTCAGCAACAGACAAGGACAGTGGTCCCAATGGACAACTAGACTATGAGATTGTGAATGGCAACCAGGAGAGCAGTTTCACCATCAATCACGCTACAGGTGAAATCAGAAGCATTCGGCCACTAGACAGAGAAAAAATATCCCACTATGAGCTCACTGTGAAATCTTCCGACAAAGGGTCCCCTTCTCAGAGCACCTCCGTAAAAGTGATCATCAGTATTTTAGATGAAAATGATAATGCACCTAGGTTTTCGCAGATATTCAGTGCCTATGTTTCTGAAAACTCCCCCTTGGGATACACAGTTACCCGTGTAACAACTTCTGATGAAGACATTGGGATAAATGCAATTAGTAGATATTCCATAGTGGACACAAGTCTTCCATTTACTATTAACCCCAACACAGGAGATATTGTCATCAGTCGACCTTTAAACAGAGAAGATACAGACAGATACAGGATTCGAGTGTCCGCACATGATTCTGGCTGGACTGTAAGTACCGATGTCACCATATTTGTGACTGACATCAATGACAACACTCCAAGATTTAGCAGACCCTCTTATTATTTAGATTGCCCTGAACTTCCTGAGCTTGGCTCCAGAGTAACTCAAGTGTCTGCCACAGATCCCGATGAGGGGTCAAATGGGCAGGTGTTTTATTTCATAAAGTCGCAGTCAGAGTATTTCAGAATCAATGCCACCACTGGAGAGATTTTCAACAAGCAGGTGTTAAAATACCAAAATGTCAGTGGCTTCAGTAATGTGAACATCAACAGGCACAGTTTCATTGTGACAGCTTCTGACCGAGGCAACCCCTCCTTACTCAGCGAGACCACAGTTACCATCAACACGGTGGATAGCAACGATAACCCACCTCAGTTTCTCCAAAATAAATACTTTACCCCAGTTACCAAAAACGTTAAAGTTGGTACTAAGTTAATCAAAGTGACTGCGGTGGATGACAAAGACTTTGGATTAAACTCTGAAGTGGAGTATTTCGTGTCAGATGGGAACCACCTAGGGAAGTTTAAGTTAGACAACGATACTGGGTGGATTTCAATAGCCTCTTCCTTGGTTTCTGACCTAAATCAAAACTTCCTGATCAGAGTCACAGCAAAGGACAAAGGGAACCCCCCACTTTCCTCCCAAGCAGTCGTTCACATCACAGTCACTGAAGAGAACTACCACACCCCTGAATTTTCCCAGAACCATATAAGTGCCACCATCCCTGAGAGCCACAGCATTGGGTCTGTGGTCAGAACTGTCTCTGCCAGAGATCGTGACACAGCCATGAATGGTCTGATCAGTTACAACATTACTTCAGGGAATGAAGAGGGCATCTTTGCAATCAATTCCTCAACAGGTGTGGTAACCCTAGCCAAAGCCCTTGATTATGAGTTGAGCTCAAAGCACGAGATGACCATTAGTGCCACAGATGGAGGATGGGTTTCGAGGACTGGCTACTGCAGCCTGACTGTGAGTGTGATCGATGTGAATGACAATTCCCCAGTGTTTGTTCCTGATGAATTTTTCCCAACTGTTATGGAGAACGCCCCAAGTGGGACCACTGTTATCCACCTAAACGCAACAGACGCTGACTCGGGAGCCAATGCTGTGATTGCGTACACTGTGCAGTCATCAGACAGTGACCTGTTTGTTATTGACCCCAACACGGGAGTCATCACCACTCAAGGCTTCTTGGATTTTGAAACCAAGCAGAGCTACCACCTCACAGTGAAAGCCTTCAACGTCCCCGATGAGGAAAAGTGCAGCTTTGCCACTGTGGACATCCAGTTGAAGGGGACGAACGAGTATGTGCCTCGCTTTGTTTCTAAGCTCTACTACTTTGAGGTGTCAGAAGCGGCTTCTAGGGGGACTGCTGTTGGAGAAGTGTTTGCCAGTGACAGGGACATGGGTGCTGATGGAGAAGTACACTATTTGATCTTTGGAAATAGTAGGAAGAAGGGCTTCCAGATCAACAAGATGACAGGGCAGATCTACGTGTCTGGGCTTCTTGATAGAGAGAAAGAAGAAAGGGTGTCTTTGAAAGTGTTAGCCAAGAACTTTGGCAACATTCGGGGTGCAGATATCGATGAAGTCACCGTGAATATCACTGTGCTTGATGCTAATGACCCGCCAGTGTTTAGTCTGAGCACTTATAGAGTCCAGATCAGTGAAGGGGTCCCTATTGGGACCCATGTGACCTTTGTGAGTGCCTTTGACTCAGATTCCATTCCTAGCTGGAGCAGGTTCTCATACTTCATTGGGTCCGGGAATGAAAATGGTGCCTTTTCCATTAACCCACAGACAGGGCAGATCACAGTTACCTCAGGGCTGGACCGGGAAAGCCTGCCTGTTTATAATCTCACTGTCCTGGCTGTAGACTCAGGGACTCCCTCTGCCACAGGAAGTGCTTCCTTGTTAGTTACCCTGGAAGACATCAATGACAATGGCCCAGTGTTGACTGTCAGTGAAGGGGAAGTTCTAGAAAACAAACGACCAGGAACTCTAGTGATGACCCTGCAGTCCACAGATCCTGACCTCCCTCCAAATCAAGGCCCCTTCAATTATTACCTGCTGAGCACAGGCCCCGCCACTAATTATTTCAGTCTCAGCACCGCTGGAGTTCTAAGCACAACCCGGGAGATCGACAGAGAGCAGATTGCAGACTTCTATCTGTCTGTGGTCACAAGGGATTCTGGGGCTCCTCAAATGTCATCCACAGGAACTGTGCACATCACTGTTCTAGATCAAAATGACAACCCCTCACAGTCCCGCACAGTGGAGATATTTGTTAATTATTATGGTAACTTATTTCCTGGTGGCACTCTGGGCTCTGTGAAGCCCCAGGACCCGGATGTGTTAGACAGTTTCCACTGCTCCCTCACTTCAGGAGTCACCAGCCTCTTCAGTATCCCAGCGGGCAGCTGTGACCTGAGTTCTCAGCCCAGATCCACAGATGGCACCTTTGATCTGACTGTTGTCAGCAGTGATGGGGTTCACAGCACAGTCACCAACAATATCCGAGTTTTCTTTGCAGGATTCTCCAATGCTACGATAGATAACAGCATCTTGCTTCGTGTTGGTGTTCCCACAGTCAAGGACTTCCTGACTAATCACTACCTACATTTTCTGCGCATTGCTAGTTCCCAGCTTACGGGCCTGGGCACGGCAGTGCAGCTGTATGCTGCCTATGAGGAGAACAACAGAACGTTTCTTGTAGCAGCTGTGAAACGAAATAATAACCAGTATGTGAACCCCAGTGGTGTAGCCACGTTCTTCGAAAGCATCAAAGAGATTCTCCTCCGTCAGAGTGGTGTCAAGGTCGAATCTGTGGATCACGACCCATGCATTCATGGGCCGTGTCAGAACGGAGGCAGCTGCCTTCGAAGACTTGCTGTGGGCTCTGCGCTGAAGATCCAGGAGAGTCTGCCTGTCATCATTGTGGCCAACGAGCCTCTGCAGCCTTCCCAGTGCAAGTGTATGCCAGGCTATGCTGGAAGCTGGTGTGAGGTGGATATTGATGAATGCCTCCCAGCCCCTTGCCACAATGGGGGCACCTGCCACAACTTAGTTGGGGGATTTTCATGCAGCTGCCCAGAGGGCTTCACTGGGAGAGCCTGTGAGAGAGACATCAATGAATGTTTGCCCAGCCCTTGCAAGCATGGGGCCGTCTGTCAAAATTTCCCAGGGGGATTCAACTGTGTGTGCAAAACTGGATACACAGGTACGTCCGTGTGTTACTTTCTATGTTTGTGACTAGTTTTCTTTAAAAGACTTTAGCTTTGATATGCATGTTGTCATTTGAATGTATGTGTGAGTATATATATATATATATATATATATATATATATATGTTTTTTTGAGAATTTCATACATGAATATTATGTTTATATCATTCCCAACACTCTCTCTCTCCCCCTTTCAACTCTTCCTATATTCCCTCTCAAGGTCTTTATCTCTTCTATAACTATTATTGCTATATATCCATACACAAATCTAGCTTATTGAGCCCATTTAGTGTTGCATGTGTAGGGGTGGGATTCTTGGAAATTTCCAGCATTTATAAATTGGCATGGCAATTGGTGTGGTTATTTTATGGGTCTCATTTCAGCAACAATGTTGAAATTTCATGGGTGCAGAATCTCTGTCATGTTTAGAAGGCACTGTCTCACACCACACATCTTGGTCCTTAGAATCCTATTGTCTTTCCACCCTCTCTTCCATGTCATTCCTTGGGCATTAGATATGAAGGTTAACAATTATTTCTATTTTAATTTTTGTACTAATTTATTTTATTTTATGTATGTAAATGCTTTGTCTGTTTGTATGCATGTGCACCATGGGTATGCCTGGTATCCATAGAAATCAGATGAGGGTCAGATATTCTGGGACTAGAATTATAGATGGTTGTGGGCCACCATGTGGATGCTGCAAATAAAACCTGGATCCTCTACAAAAGCAACAAGTACTCTTGACCATCTCTCTGCCTTTGTGTCTACTTTTCAAATATTAAGTCAGAGCTAATGGGTCATACAACAAATCCCAGGGTTATATATGTATACACCTCTAAGGAAGAGTGTATAACAGTGCTTTCAATAGCTATTTATGACTTCCTTTTATTTTATATTTCTATTCTTTTATGCTATTTATTTTTGTGCATCCTATATATCACTGGATATATATATATAGCACCTAATAGTTGTAGGTATTCATGGATTGCTAAAAGGAATTATGTGAAATAAGGTATGCACAGAAGCATATATGGAAATAAATCAAAGCCTACATTGGTTCTTTTATTTTTATCACATGTGAATTCTTTATGCATATCTTAAAGCAATTTCTTCCACTGAGTTTCTTATAAATCTGATATTGGCTCATGCTAATTGCACAGAGACGGTGGCTAAAATATTTTCATACACATATTGTATATACTGGTCATTCACTGTCCTCTTCTCTTTCTTCCCCTCCCTTGCTGTTACAAATCTATGTCTGCTTTTCTGTCATATATAAATACATATATGATTTTATGTATCTATGTAAAATCTAGGATTTGGGATTGGGAGATGGCTCAGTGGTAAGGAGCACTAGCTGCCTATGCAGAGTACCTAAGTCCAGCTCTCAGCCCACAAGGTGGCTCACATCCAACTGTGACTCCAGTCTCTTTATATGCTCATCTGTTGATGTACATCTAGGCTGGTCCCTTTAGTCATTGGCTTTTGTGACTAATGTACCATAAGTGCACACATATCTCTGCAGTTGGAAATGAATCCCTGGGACATATGCCTGGGCCTGGTATAGCTGAGTCAGTTGCTAGTGAGCTGGAAGAGTTCCCATTCCTCCCAGCAGTGCACAGAAGTTACCCTTCTCTTCATCCTCATTGTGTTCTTCATCTGTTTGGATGGTGACCATTCTGATTGCGATGAGAAGAAAGCACAATGCTGTTTTAACTTACATTTTCCTGGTAACTCAGGATGCCAAGAAAATTCCCACCAGTTAAACAAGCATGGGGGAAGAAATGGAAGGTGGCTGGGCATATCGCAGCCTCGGTCAAGAAGCAGAGAGAAATAAATGCTGTTATCCCCATCACTGTCATTATTCAGCTCCGGGCTCTAGGCCATGGGCTGAACCATCTACATTCATGATCATATTTCTTTAATAACCCAATATTCCTTTTCCTATTCATTTGCATGTATAGTGGAACATAGATAAGAAAGCACAGAGGTAGTTGGTAGCCACTCAGGTCTTGTCTTCCTACTTGCAGGTTTACAGTTTGCAGTATGTCCTTGAGTCCCTTCTAAGAGTGAAAGGTGTCTTTAAGCTCAACCAGCAGATAGGTCTTGTTCCTAAGTCTGGAGTGCTTATAATACACTCAGAGCATGGGCTTATAAAACGCTTAGTGCATGGCTTCTTTCTGTGTACCTCCACACATCTGGATACATGTCAGGTGTGGCCTTGAGAAGGATGCCTTGGATTTATTACCATGTGACATTTCCTTCTACTTTGAAGCATGTCTTGTTATTTTAGGAGAATATATATATATATATAGGCTGTACATAGTAATTTTTCCTAAGGAGTTTGCCAAACACATGCTTTCACAGAATGGAAAGAGTAAAAGACTTTGAAAAAAAGAATCCCAAGTTGTGTATGAGTGCTCTGGTAACTATGAGGTCAGAGAGATGTATGATGCAGAAGAAAAGAAATCTGTGAGTAGTTGTGGCATAGCTTTTTAAAGAAAATGTATTGAGAAAAACATTTTGATAAGTTAAATTTCTTGGTGGCACCTTTCCCTGGGGAAAAGGATGGCAACATTTGCATAGTGTGCAAAAATAACTACTTGGTGCTAAGATAACTGTAAAAGATTCTAAGGGTTGGAGAAATGGCTCAGCAGCTAAGAACACATTCTGCATTCCCAGAGGATAGGAGCTGGCACTCAGAACTCCTGTGTCAGCTCACAGCTATCTGTAACTCTAGTTCCAGGGGGTCTCATGCCCTCTTCTGCCCCCCCCCCAAAGCACTGTATACACTTAGTGTGCAGAAATAACCTGCAGGGAAACCACTCATATGCATAAAATAATAAAGTACTAAAAAATCCAAATATTTATCATCAGAATGAATAACACATATGCAAATATTAATAATAAAATATGTTAATAAGATGATTTACAGAGAAAATGGATTGGAGTAGTTTCTATATACTCCCTTCTGCTCTGTGTATAAACATAAGAGATGTGACAGCATTTGTGGTGGGAGATGTAGGTGGTGTGCTTGAGAAGACAGAATGTCTCATCAACTAAGGATATAAAAAATTCTTATCTACAGAGGATGACTCTGCTTCATAGTTAATAGCTAGTTAATAGCTCCACTCTAATTATCAAAAAGATGTGGTGTTTAACAAATACACCTTGAATATCTTTCCTTAATAAATGTAATTCCAAGAGGGCCAGTCTGTAGTCTACAAACACTTTCATCTTCAGCCTATGATCAGCACATCCATCATCTTCAGCCTGTGTTCAATGCACCCTCCTGTACTCAGTCTCTGTTCAAGCCACCCCACCCCACACCCATCTTCTGCCACACACTGTGCATCTTAGGTTGAACACTTCCTGTACACTTAAACCCTACTCTTGGGAGCTGTGTGGACACCCTATCTAATGATTATATATTCATTTTCACCTTCACTATTTCCCAGTTTTCATGTGATCAGAATCTACACAACCCAAAGCAACTCTCCATCTGTCTATGATATATAGTGACTATCAGCACAGTTCATGACCAGATGTCAAAGCAGTGAGAACAGTTCATTCTTCAAACACCCGCTATGAGAGTAACCATATCTGCACAGAGAAGGTGATGTGCATTGAGGAGACACAGATCTGCTCTGTACATGCTAACAGGGAGCTTACAAGCCTAGCAACTCTGATGGGCATTGCTGACTGACTGAAGTTAAGGATCCAAGAACTTGTTCCATGCCGCTGCAGCACACATGGCATCATACGGGGAGATGTTGTGGTACCCGAAACTTCTGCCATTTCTGCCTGATCATATGCCATTAACAGAAGTTAGTTTACATTTACAGGAAGAGCCACACAGAACAGTTGAGAAGTGACTGTTGGTTTCCATCTGGGTCTTATAGTCTCTACATTTCACACCTGAGAATCTTTTAGATTCTGAAATTTAAATTAAATACATATGTTTTCAAATGTAGCCTTGAATATAAGTATCAACTCTATCAATATAATGGATTTTAAATAATTTGTATTCATTAAAGAAGAACTCAAAGAACATTTTCAAATAGTGATTAACTCATGTATTCTGACAAGAAATAAGAATATTGTTTTTAAAATTATTTAACTTCTTATTTAATGGCTTTATTAACTTTTTTATGTATTTTTGATTCTTATCTTCTAAAAAATTTCTAAGAGAGTAAATTAAAGTTACTTTAAATTTTCTTTAAATTAAAATTCTTAACAAAAATTATTTTCTGAAAATATGTTTGTTGTAAAGATGATAAGTCTCAGAATATGTCTTATTTTTCTAGCAATTTTAGCCACAATTGTAGTTGCAGAACATTTAAAAATGCATAAGTAAGGCTTATATTTATTTTAGGGTGTTTTCTATTCTTCTTTGAGCTAATTGAAATTGCCTTTAGTGAATACTTATATTAAACTTAGATGCTTACATGAAAGTACCATGTATGAATAAAAAAAGTTCATTGTAAAAGTACACAAAAAATAAACCTGAATTTATTTTATTATTTAAATTGAAAAATTTAAAAGATGATGTTTTCAGTGGGATTCAACTCATGTTAGATTTTTTTTTTTAATGACTCACTTTTAGTGATGTGTATGTGTGTATGTCTATGTGGTGGTATGTGCACCTGGGTGCAGTGCCTGTATAGGCCAGAAGAGGGCACTAGGTTCCCTGGAGCTGGAGTTACAAATGGCTATGAGCCTCCTGACATGAGTGCTGGGAACACAGCACCAGTCCTTTGAAAGAGCAGGAGTTTTTCTTAACCATTGAGCGATCTTACAGCCCCTGGAGTAGAAATTCCAAAAATTAGCCATGTCAGTTTAAAACTCCTATAGTTCATGTAGCCCATGTTCTTGCTAGTCCAGCCTAGGTTTTCTGTCCTTGCTTCCCTGTCTCTCATCTTTAGGAAGTATGGTTAGCTGTTTATATCCCACTAGTCACTAATATATTGCCAGGATCTACATCTCTCCCCCACAGACTGTAAGACATATGGGCCTACTGTATAAATATGTCACTTTTAGCAGTATTCTAAAAGAAATATTCAAATGAGAAAGAGAATAATGAAATATAACAGTACTTACCCTTTTAGTATATGGGAAAATTGCCTATTCTCTACAGCAACAAAATACATGGAAGGAGTGGTGTATGACTTTCTTGTAGCAAAACAATAAAAAGTGAAATCAGTAGGTCTTATTTAAATCTGCATTGGATAGAGACGGCATTTTAATAAGGGAAATGTAAACCACATTGCTAAGAAGACACATCCTTTATGCAGCAGGGAAGTGAGTTGTCAGGTGGAGCGGGATGTGTTTCCAGCCAGCATCAATGGTGTGAAGTTCAGCACAAACTTACAATAACACGGTCCAGCCTGTGTCTCTCTCCTTCCACACTGTGAACTTATTTTTGGTGCCTCTAAATCTGTAACTTGTTTATTTTCATGATATCCCCTGAGAATTCAAGAGTGTTCTGAAAATGTGCTCTGTACTCTGCCTTGTCTGGAGGTAACTGCTGCTGTTTATAAAGGAAAACTATCATGTGTGTGATTCTGTGGTGTTCAGAAATGGGCATGCAGTGCCACGGGGCTGACTCAGATTTATAATGTCAGACTTAAACAGCTGTGGCTTCAGAATCAAGCCACAAGAACAAAAAACGAGTTAAACAAAAACTTAAGATGTGTGTCAGGCGAAGTTGCTGTGATGTAAGCTTTGTCTGTGGTCAGCTTTGTCTCACTATGGGGACAAAACATCCATGCATTGCAAGATACACAAAGTGCTCATTAGTGGAGCATAAACAGCTCTACAGAGTGCTGGGCTAGCAGGCAGAGGGCTTTAAGTTCAATCCTTAGCACTGAAAAAGCAACTGAGGGTTGGAGGAGTGTCTCGGATGGCAGAGTGGTGGCTGTCAATCTCTAGGGGCCCAGATTCAGATCCATAACATGTGCTAAAAATCTTAGCATGAGGGTGTGTCTGTAATCTCAGAGTTGGGAAAGGCAAAGCCGGCAGATTCTTAGAGACAATTAACCAGCCAGCTTGGTCATTCAATGATCTCCATGCTCAGTGACAATCTATCAAAACCTATTGTAGACAACCATTGAGGAAGATGCCCAGTGTTGACCTGTGGCCATATATGCTTATGTATAAACTTATACATGCATATACACACATTTCTCTCACACATACATATAGACACAAAGAACAGATTTTTGAAGACTACTAATTAAAATCCTAATTTTGATAAATAGAAATTAAAAGCAACAGTCTTTCTATTTGTTAGAATTGGCAAATTAGGAATTTTCTAATAGGTGTAATAATATAGCATTTTAACTTTATGGAACAACTTTTTAAATTTATATAAAAGTAAACAATGAAACAAGACAGGGTTCAGACACTGCATTTGGCTATCAAGATATCAAATGCTCACACAGCCCAGTATGAACTGAACACAGAAGCAGAAAACCTAACTGGTCAGTGGCACCGTCTATCACCTCAGAGGCAGGAGACTTACTTTCATATTAGTCACTTTTCCTGTTTCCGTGTCAAAATATCAACTTAAAGAGGGGAAGGCTCATTTTGACTCACAGTTTGTGAGAGTCACAGTAGCAGGTGCAGAGGCTGCAGATCACATTGCATCCACAGCTAGGAAGCTGAGAGGTAGTTTCTGGTGCACAGGGCACTTTCCCTTTTGGATTAGTCCTGGGATCCAGCCTACTTTAGGGTGGATATTTCCATCATAGTGGACAGGATCTGGAAACCCTTTCGCAGACATGTGCAACATTGACACTTCTAAGGAGAGTTCCCTTGACACATGTACCTTTCCTTCATGTAGGTTTATCTTGATTCTGACCAAGGAAGTATCCCCTTCAGGCCATTGTCCACTTTCTTATCTGCTATTCTCTATCCACTCTCTGCCTGGCCCAATACTGACACATCTGATTTAACAAGATATACACAGACAACATTTATATGGTGGAACTATGCAGCATGTTACTCTTTCAGAAAAAGATAAAGCATGTATGGGATGTGCTAGGGGACAAATGGACAAATGAATGAATGAAATCGAAAAATGTGATTAACAGGTTTTCTATTTCCTATTCTGCTTTAAACAAGGCATGGGATAAGTTCAAGTTCCGAGATTTGGTTTTGTTTCATTTCATTTCATTTCATTTTGGTTTGTTTGAGAGGTAAAGGAGTGGCTTGACAAGCCCATTCACACTAATTCTCCCTTTCAAATGTTTGAGTCAATGAAAGTTGTATAATGGAAAGAATGTTGTGAAAGTCTGAACTCCATCCCTGGTGGGTCAATGTGAAGGTGAGAATCTCAGCACAAGCAACATCAGGGAAATAATTCAAATGTTCTCACCATGACACTATTTTGAAAATGGGTGTCTTTCCAAGATGGTTACATAAATGGCACACATTGCATATGCCTTAATGATAGCACATCTGGATAAGAGACAGAACCTGTCTGAGAAATGATCCCAGTGTCCTGTTGTTGAGTAGGTGGGCTTCTGTGTCTCTGCTCTGTGACTTGGTACTAAAGGATGTAGCCTTTTTATGTAGCTACAGTAGTTGTGGTTGGTATATTTACTTTTAAGATTTCTTAACGAGTTTGGTACATTTTAGGAAAAATGTGTGAATCTTCAGTCAATTACTGTGAATGCAATCCCTGCTTCAATGGTGGTTCCTGTCAGAGTGGTGTGGAATCCTATTACTGTCACTGTCCATTCGGTGAGTAAAATGTATCCATTGCTATGCTGATCTAGAGACTGGCTGTGGCACCTGGCTCAGCTGTCAGGGTGCATGGAGCCTTGAGTTGAATTGTTGGAACCTCATGGTGGTACACTCTTATAATCCCAGCATGCAACAGAGGAGGCAGGAGGATCAGAAGTTCAATTCATAAGAGACTATTAATCATTTTGCACAAGGAGATTAAGTAAAATGAAATATTTAATGCTGACTGTTTTAAAGGTTAATTGTGAAAATGCTACCGAGTACATCACTGTAATTATTGTTAAAAAATAATAGTTTTTTATAACATAATAACCCTATTGACACCTTATTTTAGTCTAGAACTTAATAATTAAAATACTATCTAAGCACTTTTAATTCTTCCACAAATTTCTAATAATAGTCAAAGTATATTTGTTTGTTTGTCTTTTACTTTAATCCAACAATTTCTATACTAGATGATTTGGTGAGCTAAATGTATATTAGGCTTTTATAGATAATCCTTAGTAGCTAACAGAAACAATATCATTTTGTTCTCTTGAGGATTGATTAGAACCGTTTATATGACTTACTGGATTCAATTGCTTCAATTTCTGGAACTGTAGTAGAGAGAGAGAACAGTAGACTCCCCTGGATTGCTCTCTCCTCCACATACATGCAGAACACACATTTCTCCACCACACACACACACACACACACACACACACACTCACACCAATAATAATTATAATAAGACATAATTATGAAAAACCAATTTTACCGATATGTCTGAGACTCAGAAGTTAAGGTATTTGTTCAAAATCAGGAAAAGCTTGGCCTAGACCATCCATGATGATTTAACTAGAGAGCAGGTGGAACCTATGGACATTGCTGGTATCATGCCAATATCACATTTTTCAAGGTCTCATCAAAATGCTCATGAAGCAAAATGTTTGTCAGTATGGAAACAGCCCCTTCCTCAGATCTCCTACAGGGCCATTTTATTGGTATCCCACAGTCAGGCTTCAGGATTTAACTTGTATTTTGGAATGAAAGAAAAGTAAATTGGACTAGAAAGTGGAAAATAATTTTCAAGTGACTGACAGAGTGTTTATGATGTTAGCATTCCTCGCCATTTCAATCGCAAATAAGCATACTTAGAACAATTAATGCCAAACAGTCCGGTAGTTTTCCATATGGTGCTGCTATAAAACCCACTGTACTGGGGAGAGAACAGGGGGTGTACCTTGGGATCCAAAAGGATCTTCCCTCACCCTGCCCTCGGGGAGAGAAACAGCATGCTCTGAATTACAGTCGGCAAAGGCTGGCAGTCCAGATCCCACCTAATTCCTTCCAAAGGCAAAACCCCAAAGCACTGTTGAAATGTAGACACTGTCAGCTGACCATAGAAGCATTTAGAAAGGAAAACAAAATAAAAGGCCTTGGAATTCCAATACATCATTCCAAGCTGCACAGACTGAATTAGAAGGAAAAGTAATTTGCCTTCTTAAATTGAATGTGGGTGACACACTCAGAAAGAAGCGGCAGATGGAAATGCCTCAAAAACCTGAGGTGGTGACACACAGGGTGGTGAGACATGCACCCCAAACTCTAGATTCCCTAGGGCTTCAAAGCTGGAAAAACTGTTCTATTCATAGTCTCATTCACCAAAATTCATTCTTTAGATTTCAATATATTTTTAGATTCATAGACATATAGGTAGATAGATGATAGATAAGCAGATGCTAGATAACAGAAAAATAGATGAAAGAAAGATATATAAGTGAAAGATAGATGCATTGTATTGCATATGTTATATATATGCAAGAGCTGTGTGTGTGTGGTCACACAGCAACTTGTAAACTATCCCGTGTGTGTGTGTATTTATATATATATAAGTACTAAATTATACTTATATAATTACTAAATATTTTATAATTATAGAATAATCTTTTAACAAGAGAGACTGGGGTACAGATCTTTAAAGTAGAAGAGGAGTTTCCCTTGATCTCTTTATCTGAATTATTCCACACAGACATTTGGAAGAGAAACTTTAAAGACATAAATTTTATTTTATATTTTAAGATGGGAGATATCCCTTTCACAGAAATAGTAAAAAACTCTTCAAGACAAATCTATATACATATTTTATATTTGAAAATACGGTGTGAGTTCGAATACAAATGCAAAGCTCATTGCCTAATATCTATACATTCCACCTACATTTAAACTCTGTATTTTTGTGTATTAGTTATAATATAACAGGAAAAGGCCCATAGCAACACACTGTATGTATGACTTACCTTTGCTTTTTATTAAGCTTCATTACTCCTTGCTTGTAGAAATAATGTACAGTGTAATTTTTAACTAATCCATGAACATTACTGTTTATTTGTATAAATAATATGCAATACAAATTCATAAAATAAATAATGTAGATATAAGTCAATGGCATATTAAAGGTTACCAATACACTATATTACTTATGCGTATATCCTCCAGATTTTTCTCGTTAACTTTGGTTTAAGAGTTAAACCAGTCCTAGTCATTTGATTGACTGTCATCCCTACCTGGACAGAAAAATAACAAGATAACCTGTGTAGGCACTGCAAACTTTCCTAGGCCATTTTATCTCAAAAATTGGATATAAAATGTGACACAGTCAAAACAGTTAAGCAAGATCAGTGTATCTGGCTTTGAAGGTTTCCTCTATTTCCCATGATTCCATGACCTTGGTTAAGCTGTAAATTCTCTGTGAAATAGTGGCTGTCACCTCTTGAAACAGAGCAGCTTCCTAACTCTAACTTCAATGCATTTACAGTAGATACTAAATCTAAACTAAAGAATGAAACCTTTTGAAGGTGAACATGAACCCTGCCTGCGGCCAAGGATCACTTTCCAGGCATCAGCCGCATCTGCCAGTGTCAGTGGAAAAAAACGTTTTGCCTAGTATAGCCTCATCAGTAAAACTCACTTTCAAGTTGGGAAAAGACAGTACAAACATATGGACAGACCAAAACACAGTCACTCTAAATGAACATTCTGTGACTCATCCCATTGCAAGTTGAAAATGAGACAGATAAAAACTCAATACAGGCCGGGCAGTGGTGGTGCATGCCTTTAATCCCAGCACTTGAGAGGCAGAGGCAGGCGGATTTCTGAGTTCAAGGCCAGCCTGGTCTATAGAGTGAGTTCCAGGACAGCCAGGGCTATACAGAGAAACCCTGTCTCGAAAAAAAAACAAAATAAAACAAAACAAAACAAAACCCACCCCAAAACAACAACAAAAACTCAATACAGGGTGGAGAAATGGCTTTGTGCTTAAGAGCACTGTCTGCTCTTCCTGAGGGCCACAGTGTGCTTCCCAGCACACAGCCATCTGTAATTTTAATTCTAGGGCATCTTCTGGCCTTGGTGGGTACCAGGCATAGAGGTGTTACACAGACACAAAGGCAGACAAAAGACCCATTTGCATAACATAAACTAAACTTAAGGTAGTGACTTCTGCACTAGGTGCAGCAAATCTATTCCCCATTTTGTGACCTTGTAAAATAACATTGAATCTAGGACCTGGTTTTTTGTTTGTTTTTTTTGTTTGTTTGTTTGTTTTTGTTTTTTTGGTTTTTCGAGACAGGGTTTCTCTGTATAGCCCTGGCTGTCCTAGAACTCACTTTGTAGACCAGGCTGGCCTCGAACTCAGAAATCCGCCTGCCTCTGTCTCCCGAGTGCTGGGATTAAAGGCGTGCGCCACCACACCCGGCTTAGGACCTGATTTTTAAGTGAAAACCACGGAGTTTACTCTCCTCAATTGAACTAACGTGGTTTTAAAGAATTATAACTATGCACCATGGTCTTTGTAGTGGCACATGCCCTTAATTCCAGCACTGTGGAAGCAGAGGCAGGAGAGGATCTCTGTGAGTTCCAGTACAGCCTGGACTACATAGAAAAACCCTGGGTCAATAAAATAATGAGAAAAGTATAATGGTTGAACATTATAGGATAGTAAATTTTACAAACATCAACAAACCAATTTTCAGTGTATTTTGGGAATGAACTCTCTTCAAACATACTCCTTTCCATTGTCTTTAATTTTTAAAATTTAGGCATATTGAGGTAGATTCCTAACTCACCAAACAGCATCAGCATCTCTTCTCTCTCATACTTTCCTGTGTCTTCTTTTGGCGATGCTGTAGGCAGGACCAGCTTGCCAATCATGACCACAGAGTTTCATCTGGCTTTGGATAGCACTTGAGGAAGGGATGATGATAATGACATCTTTAACCGCACGGTTCATTATTATAACTGAAAATATTTTGTTACGAATAACTTAAGAAAACACTGCTAGGCTTCAATGTCCTTTCTCTTCCCTGCAGGCGTCTTTGGCAAGCACTGTGAGTTGAACAGTTATGGATTTGAGGAACTGTCATACATGGAGTTTCCCAGCCTGGACCCCAACAACAACTATATTTATGTCAAGTTTGCGACCATCAAAAGTCATGCTTTGTTGCTTTATAACTATGACAACCAGACTGGAGAGCGGGCAGAGTTCCTGGCTCTGGAGATTGCCGAAGAAAGACTCAGATTCTCATACAATCTGGGCAGTGGGACGTACAAACTGACCACCATGAAGAAGGTGTCGGATGGACAGTTCCACACAGTGATTGCCCGGCGAGCAGGCATGGTGAGGCATCTCTCCTTCCTCAGCATCTCTTCTCTGCACTGCAGCCCTTCAGCCATTCCTTCTGAGAAGCACGTATACAGTTCCACATTACAGGATAATATGCCAGTTTGTTGTGTGGCCCCAGAGTGATATTTTTCTTTGGCTCTTGTTATCTATGGTGAAGTTTCAGGAAAAATGAAGGATACATCATGTGGAATGATTCTTTCTCAGCCTTCTACCTCATTTTGATGCACAGCCATGGTCATCTGCTGTGTCCTTCTGTCCATGGCTGCAGCCAGAGCTGGACCGTGGTCAAGTATTGAGTAATGCTAAATGTGAAGAAGATATTTCTGCTATTACTAATTTGGCCACAGTGGGAAGATGTCTTTACTTCAGAAAATATGCAGGAAAAAAAGCTACTATTTGATTTTGAATCTCTTACATTATACATTTCACAACAGAATTGTAGGGAATTGGCAAAGTCCTTAGTCTCTATGCTTTCATCATCCCACAGCCAGACCAGAGATGTCTCAATCTACGCTCCTGCTGACAGGAAAAGAAGGAATATATTTTGTTAGAAAATGTAGTGTTATGAGGTGGTTTCCATGACAAGTATTTAAAGAATTCCAAAGATTAAATTGCATGAGTGACTAGGGCCTTTATATCTTCTTTGAGTTGCAAACAAACAAACAAACAACCAAAACAACAACAACAACAAAGCTTTACAGCTTGAGAATGCCCACTATAGATGCCAGTCAGTGTAGAACAGGTATTCCCTGGTTGGTGCATAAGCAATGTATATTTTGCAAAAGGATTTTGGTATCTTTTAAGATCAGTGTTTTGCACACTTGCTCTGCAGTGGTATGTTCACAGCAGCACTCAAAGTGCTTCTCCAAAATGCAAGGTTGCTTTTGAGGTTAGTGCCTCTTAGTTATTTAAATAACACCCCAAGCAGTATAAAAAAGTGAAACATCAATATCTTGCATTGGATTGGAATGGTAGATTTTTTTCCAAAAAATAATGCTAACATTTATTATAGTTTACTTGAGAGGAGAGTAAGAAAAATATTCATGCAGCTCACAGGAGTTTGTGGAGATTTTAATAGCTGTTAGATATATTAAAAGTGAATGAATAGTATGTTTTAATATTACTATTTTAATACTCACTGGGCAATAGTGATAAATGGACTCTATTAATAATTTCTGAAAAAAGAGAAGGTTTTAAAAACTTTTCAAATCTTCCCTTTAAACAGCCACGTTGCTGGCGAGCCCCTAAAACTCATAAGCAGATTTAATAAACTGAAGTCATTTATATCCATCTTGAACATGGCCTTATATTTAAGACAGGGAATCAGATGTCTGCCCTGCTTTTATGCAAGGGAGGTGCACTGATGAACTTGCTATGCGCCTGTGCTGTTCCTGCTGTTTATTATAATCAATCCCATGGCGCACAGTCACACATGGGAAGTGCTTTCTTCAGACGGATGTGCCATGTCATCAGAGTACACTTAGGAAGAATCCTTTCACTGAACCAGGAAAAGCACTAAGTCCACCCTTGCTAATGGTGTTGGACTCCCTCGACCTTGGGCTATCTAGTATAATGCTGTGCACTGAACCTCACGTGCAATGTCATGGCATGTGGTGACTTTTCCTGATGGTCAGGGAGTGATCACCAGTCTCACCATGAAGGAGAGAATAATGGGGAAGTGCAGTGTTGTCTCTCCCACAAGTAGTCCCCTTGGCCATTGTCCGGAGAGAAGACCTTGTCTTCTTCAATCAGCTTCTTGGATCTTCTCTACCCCATTGGTGGCTTTTTACTGATCAAGGGGTCTGTCCATACGCTGACTACACAGGAAGCTCCATCTGGAGGGCTGTGGTCCCTCAGCTTGCACAACAATGGCTGTTGGTTGTGACTGAAACCCCGATGAGAGGTTCTGAGCATCAGGCAATGAATCTGTTGACACAGGAGATTGCTGATATAATTTGAAATAATAATTTTTAATATCAATGAGGGTATTTACTTGATGTTTGCACATTTTTAGAGAGAGACAAAAAAGCAGAAACCAGGATCATAATAGACAACATGGAAATAATTATAGTCAAGAAAAAAGAAATAGCCAGGCGGTGGTGGCACACGCCTTTAATCCCAGCACTTGGGAGGCAGAGGCAGGCAGATTTCTGAGTTCGAGGCCAGTCTGGTCTACAAAGTGAGTTCCAGGACAGCCAGGGCTATACAGAGAAACCCTGTCTCGAAAAACAAAAATAAAAACAACAAAAAAAAAAGAAAGAAAAAAGAAATAATAAAACACAATTCAAAACACAATTTAACATAATTTAAAACATAATTTACAACATATTATAGTATACATATGCATATATACATATGTATATACATATATATATATATATATATATATATATATATATATATATATACATACATATCTCACACCTTTACACTCTCTTTGTAAATAAGACAGATAGAATAAGTCTTTTGAGAAAATTTGAAAGACATATTAGGATATTGGATTATAGAACAGATATTGTTAGTAAAATTGTAATCTCATGGATTGATATTTTTCAGACAGAATAAGACTTCTTAATCCTTTCTCATATAAAAGAGGCAGAAGGACAGGACTATTTCCCAAACAGCCTCAATATATACATATATGTATATGTGTATATATATATATATACACATATACACACATATTTACATTTCTAATTCATATGTATATATTTCTAATAATATTTCTAATTCATATATACATATATATGAATTATAAATATCAAGGTGAATTATAAATATCAAGGAGATCTGCACTTATATGTTGATATTTAAAGCAAGTCACGTGGTGTGTGACTAAGTATACAGTAAACCAAGGAAATCATAGTAATAATAACTTCACTTATCCCCGCATGAGAGCCATGCTGGAAGTATCTCCCTTGGAGGCTGATGCCATCAGAAGGCCATGGTGACTGTTCTCTCTCTTGCTTACAGGCAGCTTCTTTAACTGTGGACTCCTGCTCAGAGAATCAAGAGCCAGGCTATTGCACTGTCAGTAATGTGGCGGTTTCAGACGACTGGTAAGTAAAATGATAGCTCTGTTCTCATCATCATTAAAAATAAGGTTTATAAGAACTTTATTTTTTTTTTAAATTTTTTATTTTTCGTTTTTTGAGACAGGGTTTCTCTGTGTAGCCCTGGCTGTTCTGGAACTCACTTTGTAGACTAGGCTGGCCTCGAACTCAGAAGTCCACCTGCCTCTAACTCCCAAGTGCTGGGATTAAAGGCGTGCGCCACCACTGCCTGGCTTACAAGAACTTTAAAATAAGTATTCTCCAGACCTAACATTTCCTCACTCCCTCAAAGAGATATTCACCCTATAAAGCAATGAATGCCAGAGAAATATTATTTTAATGTTGTGTTTAAAGGTCACAAACCATCGAGTCAAGGATAAGGAACGCTGTGTCCACTGCAGCCAGAGCTGTTTAGGTTGACCTTCATGAAGTGCTTTTATGTTTCCTGAACTCTGCAAGCCTTAGGGCATGATCACCACTCAATCCGACACATTCTCTCCCCGTTTCTGCTGCAATTAATGTATGTTTTTCAATAGCACTTCAAGCTGAATTGCAGCATTGGCCAATCAAAGGCATAAGGGCCTTTGTCAGGAGCGAGACGTAAAGATGCAGTGACCTCCCACCCAGTTTTTATCAATATGCTCCAGGGCTTGCCATGGCTTTAGAGAACCAGAGAGGTCAGTCTTTACTGCTGTGCATTTGGTCTTCTCTACAACGCTCCTTTTTGCTTTTTTTTAATTCTTATTTTTTTGGTGCTGACAACATGGCCATGTGCATCCGATAGTTGGAAATATAGTTTCATAAGCTTGACTGATTTTTTATTTTAATATGAAGAACAAGCAATCCTGGGAGCACCTGCTTTGAGGATAGGTGTTGAACTGTGATGCTCATTCTCACAAAGCTAAGTAATTGGGTGAAATGTGCTCTGTGGGCTCTCAGATCTTTACCCTTTTGTGTTCATGTAGGACTCTTGATGTTCAGCCAAACCGAGTCACTGTTGGAGGAATCAGATCACTAGAGCCAATCCTTCAGAGGAGGGGGCATGTGGAGAGCCACGATTTTGTGGGCTGTGTAATGGAGTTTGCTGTCAATGGACGACCCCTGGAGCCCAGCCAGGCTCTGGCAGCACAAGGCATTCTTGATCAGTAAGATTTTATTTCTTATCATTTAACAATGCAAGTGTGGACACTGAGCATCCAAAGGCTCCAGTTGAGACCTTTCCTGATTGACAGGGCTTCTGTGATGTGGCTTAACCTGTAACTTGTTTGCATCCTCTTTCAGACCTCTCTATCACTGCTGTTTCCCACATCCACTGTTCTGAGTTCACAGTAGGATTTCACACTGCTGGTCACTCAGTATGGAATGATCTTAAATGTCACCATTCCTTGAGACCTCAATACAAAAGACCTTCCCTTATCCCGAATCTGGAGATACAGGAGCCCCTGTGCTCATATGCTCTTAAATTTATACAGAGGAGCTCTGTCTAACAAACCACATAAACACATTTCTCCTTATTGTCTGTTAGTGCCTTGAGGTAAAGGAACTCTTCTCCATGAGTATGCGTATTTATTTCATCTCATTATGTACATGGCTGGTGTCATACCTGGCTTATAAATGGGCAATGAATAAGACTGGATTACAAGTGTCTTTGTGGGGTACTTGTGGACCTAAGTTAACATGTGGCACTGAACCATGCTAACTAAGGATTTCTGGACCATTTTGCCCTTACAGAAGTTGTCACCTTTGGTTGTCATTATATAAAATATTTTATTTAGCCTTCTTCTTTACTGTGAGTTAGACTGTGTTATAAGGTTCTATGTGATCAGTAGCTGCAAGGTAGCTGGCACAAGTCCCTTTCTGTCCTGCAAGCCTGCTATTAAGCCTATTGATCAGTCTGTGTCTGCTTCAAGACAAGTTTCCTTCTTCCAGTTTGGTGCCTCATCCCTCCTTTCTGTGACTCTCTTGTAGGTGTCCTAGATTGGAAGGCACGTGTGCTCGCAACCCCTGCCAGCATGGTGGCACCTGTGTGGACTTCTGGTCATGGCAGCAGTGTCAGTGCATGGAGGGTCTGACTGGGAAGTACTGTGAAAAATGTAGGTCACCATTTTCACCTTCACAGGGTGCCATTGCATCCCCAGAAATCATTTATATATGCGCCTAAGCATGTTACTGCGTTTGGACTCTAACATGGTCATTATTAAGTATTTAAAATGGGGTAAAATACAATGACAGTTATAAACTGGCCTCTTATCCGAAGGGTCAAATAACTGGACTTAACTAAATTCTTAGTTTCACCTTGTAAATGTATCATGGTTTACTTTACATCATATATGAGGCAGTTAGAAACTCTAAAACTTAAGCAACTATATTGACGTTATAGATCAATATTATCTAAGGTCTAGTGGTATTTCTCCGGTCACATGTTTTATAACTGGCAGGAAAAAAGTGTACATGCTGTATCACTGAATGATGCCCAGCTCCAAACACTGTGATTGTTAATGTGTTAAAAATAAAAGTCCCAGTCTGTTTTTACTTAAGTGGGCTTTGAGTAGTACTACCTCAGTCTTCTCACTAATGACTTTCCACTTTAGCCCAAATCTTATGGTGATCAAGACATCTATAGTACTAGAGCCACCAGCAAAGAATTGCTCTCTAATCGAAAGCTGTGTATTCTATTATACCCTGAGCCCTTATGGCCACTTTATTTATAATTGTTTTATTTTGAAATGAATGACTAGATTAATGCTTAATTCTGCCACAGGCACCTGATGACCTTTAAAAGAACTATTTGTTGCTACTGTAATAGAGAATGATGAGAAATGAGTGATAGCATTGGAATATATTATAATCAAGGAGATATTAGAGGCAGGCAGCATAGATGTATCTTAGCATCCTGGTAATAATACAGAGAGAGAGAGAGAGAGAGAGAGAGAGAGAGAGAGAGAGAGAGAGAGAGAGAGAGAGAGAGAGAGAGAGTTACCAAGTGGCATTTCTTCAGTGAGCTTCCCTGAGACTCATAATTCTTCCCATGTTATTCTGTGTGTAGAGTATAACACCCAGGGCAGAGTTACCCCCATTGCATTTCCCCAGTGTCCCTTCCTGAGTTATGTTACTGGTTATAGAGATGTTAACCTTTTACTTCCGAGAGTCTTTTATCAGATCTGATGATGTGCTATTCATGACGATGGCTTCAGGTAGAGGGGGTTAGAAGTGGAAATCTTTTTGAGGGTCCATAATTCCAAAAGTCAGAGGCTAGAGGCATAAGAGTGAAAGGTTTCCAACTGTAAAAGTATATTTGCTTAATAATTTCAGGAATGCATTGAAATTGAGTCAAGTTTTGAGTTGTGCGCTTTAGCAGTTGGCTGTGTGTTCCATGTCCAGGCTTTCTGTTCCACAGCAAAGAGTTTGGATGATGAGTCCCCAAGTAATTAATGATTGTCATCAGGGGTTTTAGGTTTTACAGATCCAAAAAGGACTCAACTATTGGAGGTACACTTGCACAATTATTCACAAATGGAACTTGTTTTCTCAGAGGAGGACCAGGGACAGTGGCTTTAGAAACTTGAGGTTTTGCCATTTCTCATACTCAGAAGAATGTTCTAAACAATGCCTTCAATTTTCCCCCTTTCTTCTTGGCTTTCAGCTGTCACTCCAGACACTGCCTTGTCACTAGAAGGCAAAGGACGCCTGGACTACCACATGAGCCAGAGTGAGAAGCGGGAATACTTGCTGACACAGAGCATACGGGACACCACATTGGAGCCTTTTGGGGTCAATAGCCTGGAAGTAAAATTCAGGACTCGGAGTGAGAATGGTATTTTGATCCATATCCAGGAAAGCAGCAATTATACCACAGTGAAGGTGAGAAAGGATGCCACGGTGACCCCATGGTGACCCATCAGATGATTCCTACCTGCTCTGGGGGCTCAGTCACTTCTCCTACAAATTCTGTCCTCTTCTGTACAGTCTTAGAGTTCTGACCCATGCTTGGCAGTAGTCTTGTACCAACCACCTTAAATGTTTCCAGGGTCTGGACCAGAGCAAAAAAATAAAATCTGAGAGGTCCAGTTCTTAAACACCTTCATCTTTAGAATAGAGTCAACTGTCAGGTAGGCCAGGATGGATAGCTTGTCAAGTCTGTTTTGCCTGATAAAAATCATCATTGCGTTCCCTCCTACTGTAAGCAAAATAAAGCAACGAAGAGTGCGCCTTGATTATGAAGAGTTACTTTGCATCAAGAATGACTTTCAACGCTGCTAACAGAGGTTAAGTGCTAAGATTAGAATACATTTTTAGAAATTATCTGACTTTGTTCTGAAATATGCTTTTCATTCATCACGTAGGAAAAAAATCCATGAAGTTCAATGTATTTGGTATTTATTGTAAGTAGAATTTCTTTTTGTCTCTTCAAATAAGTTTTAAAGAGAGGGAGAGGGAAAGGAAGAGGTGTATGTTGTGGGCCAGGGGCCGGGGTGGGGGGAGGCAGGAATCTGTGTGAGGGATGTATTCTCAGTTCCATGGAGACAGAGAAGGACACGACAGAGAAGGACACGAGGTGCGATCCTATCATTTTCCTTCTTATTCTTTGGATCAGGGTGTCTCTTTGTTCCTAGAGCTCACAGGTCTGCTTTCCTAGCTGCCGTGTGCATTTAGGATTAGCTTGATTCCTTTGCAGCTATTGACATTGGTGCTGGGGTTCCGAACTCAGGCTCTCACACTTGTACAGCAAGCACTGAGCCACTTCTCTGCCCACTTTAAATAAAATAAAAAACTCAAAACAATAATTTTCTTTTTTTTCAGTTTTTTTTTATTGGGTAATTATTTCATTTACATTAAAACAATAATTTTCAAAATATGTATTCAACAAGAAGAGTGGATTTGTCTGCGGGCTTTTACTTCACATTTCCTCTCTATGTCTAGAAGTAAAAACAAGTTATTCACAGCCATGAGCCAGTCTTTTCCCACCCTGGTGATCTTCACAGTCTTTCATATGTAGATAATAGCACCAATTCACCGACAAGATCTTGTATTTAGTTCCATCAACTGTTTTACAAGATCATTCTGTGTTTTATAGTTTTATTGATACTTTTGTATTGGCTTTAGAAAATTCTTACAACAAACCCATGCTTACCAAATTATTTTTGCTATCAAAATTTTAAAACACATAGAACAGTATTAGCAATTACTTGATTTAATTCACAAATAATATTAAAAATGAAATTGATGTTTATCATTCAATTTTAGGTTTTGGTTTTCCAGATTTTTCTGTACAGTCAATTCTCCTTGCTGTATCTTAGGTGTCTCTTTTCAGTAAGGCACACAAACGACTAACTTTTTTCTGGTGATCTACTTGTATCTTCCTCAGGCATTTGTTTCTAGATGGAGTTACCTCTTATGGTTTGGTGTTTGGAGATGTTGCTTCTGGGAGGGGTGATGGTGTTACTACCATGTTTTTGCTGGAGATTAGAGTTGAACACCCTATGATACGAACAGTACCCCAGTGGAGAACTGTGTGCTCGGAAATGTCAGTCAGTGTAGAATCTGAGACAAGGCCCTGATTTCCTATAAGGATCTCTTCAAATCTTCCTTTTACTTTCATTACTTAGACAAATATCCTGGTTCATAAATTAATATACCTTATACAACAAAAAAGTGTTTGAAGTGTGCTCAATGTGTGTTGCTTATAATTTCTACTCCAAAGCAAACGAGAAGCAATAAAGACAGAAGATACCAAGAGAGCCCTGGCCTAAAGAATCATGGCCTAAAGAGTCAGGATCTAAAGAGAGTGGATTCCACTCCCTAGAACACCATTCCTTGCTGGGAGGGGACACTGAGGGGACTCTGCTCAAAGTCCCTCCATTCTGAGAGGCCACACTGCAGTTTTTGCATGAGATTTTCTGTGACACTGCTTCCAAGTCCAGATGCCATTCAAATGACATATGACACATTGCTATCTGCAGTCTCCTTCAGCCAAGACATTCAGAAGACATATAACATGGTTGAAGAAGCAAGAGCTTCCATAAGGAAGCTGTTGAATGTTAGGGTCGGTCTCTGTCACTGTCAAATTTAATAGGATGGCAGCTTGTGCCTCCTCAACGTGGTGTCCCAGAACTAAAGAAGAATTGGGTTAAACAACCTGTAATTAGCGGCCATGACATTTAGTGAGAAAATTGTGAGCAGCAAGTTTTTAGAACTAAGGAGCTTGGCAGGTGAAATATGTAGAAAAGGAAAAAGCAGTCAAAAAAAAGAAAGAGAGAGAGCAAAGTGGACCCAGAAAGCAGCTGTACTGGGCAGGTGACGGGGAGGGGGGTTTGCTGCAGTGCAGTTGAGGAACAGTGGGACAGAATGTGGTATTCTAATGTCAGCTGCCAGACATCCAAGATCCATGGTTTTGTTTCTTTTGGCTCACCTTCTTTTTTTTTTTTTGAATTTTTTTTTGAATTTTTGTAACCATGGTTACATTGTTCTAATGTGGTAGATTCACTTTATTTTTTTTTAAATTTTTAATATTTTTTATTACATATTTTCCTCAATTACATTTCCAATGCCATCCCAAAAGTCCCCCATAGCACCCCCCACTTCCCCACCCACCCATTCCCATTCCCTTGGCCCTGGCATTCCCCTATACTGGGGCATACAAAGTCTGCAAGTCCAATGGGCCTCTCCTTCCAGCGATGGCCGACCAGGCCATCCTTCGATACACATGCAGCTAGAGACAAGAGCTCCGGGGTACTGGTTAGTACATCATGTTGTTCCAACTATAGGGTTGCAGATCCCTTTAGCTCCCTGGGTTCTCTCTCCAGCTTCTCCATTGGGAGCCCTGCAATACATCCAATAGCCGACTGTGAGCATCCACTCCTGTGCTTGCTAGGCCCCGGCATCGTCTCACAAGTGACAGCTATATTTGGGTCCCTTCAGCAAAATCTTGCTAGTATATGCAATGGTGTCAGCGTTTAGAAGCTGACCATGGGATGGATCCCTGGATATGGCAGTCTCTAAATGGTCCATCCTTTCATCACAGCTCCAAACTTTGTCTCTGCAACTCCTTCCATGGGTGTTTTGTTCCCAATTCCAAGAAGGGGCACAGTGTCCACACTTTGGTCTTCATTCTTCTTGAGTTTCATGCGTTTAGCAAATTGTATCTTATATCTTGGGTATCCTAAGTTTTGGGCTAATATCCACTTATCAGTGAATATATATTGTGTGAGTTCTTTTGTGATTGTGTTACCTCACTCAAGATGATGCCCTCCAGGTCCATCCATTTGGCTAGGAATTTCATAAATTCATTCTTTTCTAACCATTTCTTAAACTCTTCATTTATTGGACTCCCTCCCTCCCTATCTCCCTACCTCCCTCCCTCCTTCCCTGTCTGTCTGTCTGTCTGTCTGTCTGTCTTTCACACACACACACACACACACACACACACACACACACACACACACACACACACACATTAGTGCTCATAAGGTTCCGGGTGGTTGAGTGTTTGAGGATATAGTTAGAATAATCGAGGGGAGAATTCTAGAATGGTTCCGCTCTGATGATTTAATTTCCATATGCATATTGCTTTTAATACACATCTGCACTGTGTGAGTGGATGGTGTTTGTACATAAGAGAGATGCATATGCTGCAGGCCACAGCATGGCTCTTGCTGTCTTCTTCCATTTTTTTCCTCTGCCTTATTGCTTTGGGTGGGTCCCTTACTGAACTGAAAGCCTCACGTATTGCTGTCTAGTAAGAAAACTCCCAAGATCCTCCCCATGGGTGCTGGAGTCACGTGGTTGTGCCCAGCTTTTAATGTGGGTGTTGGGGACTTGAACTCAGGTCCTCTTGCCTATAAAGAAGCACTTTTACACACTGATCCAACTCCCAGGCTACGAAAAATAGTTTTTGTCTTGAATTATCACATTAAAATATTACTATCTGACTGGTATATGTAACTGTGACATGAGTTCTCCACAAAGCACAAATGAAGTGATTTGCAGTGTTCCTGGAAGTGATCCTTGCATATGGACATAGTGTCTGAGCTGAGTGACACACAGAACTGACCCCTGCTTTCCCTTCAGTCACTCTTGGCTCACTGTATTTCCCTGCCTGGACAGCAGTCCTATCTGGCAGCAGGGATGGGAAGGGCTCTCTGACCCATGGGCTCATCTTGCCTTACAAATTATTCATTTTCTGAAGGATCAGCTCATAATACTGGAAACTTCTGAGTTGGAAACTGGAGTGTCCTGTTACCTAGTGTTCTAGTGGGTGAACTGAAAGACATCAAATTCCTTTAGATGAATTGAAGAGACAGCTGTAATGAAGTCCTGGCCAAATCCCCTGTTACTTTATGGTATTCTACCTTGGAAATGAAATTATGAATCCCATTTTTTTCCCTAAAATTCCAGTGTTGTGGGACACAGAGGAAAAGCTACTTTTGTCATTGTTTTTCCAACTGCTCTGTCTTTGTAGCTTCCTAATCACTTTTTGGTATTGAAAGATTTTATTTTTATTTTTTAAAAAACTGTTTTAGCCTTTTTCATTTTTTAAAAAAATGAAACTTGGTGATTTAACATGCTTCTCTCTGTCCTTAAAATACAGATAATCACAATTAGTAAAATTAGTGTCAGTTATTTAGGCTACCTAGCCACTTCAGTATTCAGCTTTGTTCTGGAAAATTACACACCCCTCAGGAAACTACTTCCAAAGTTAAAACCTGTTAGAATTAGTAAATAAGCAGTTATGTTGTCTACAATTACCATGATATTTGTGAGTACATTGTATTGCCAAAGATTCCTCATTTGTTCCAACTCCTTCAGGTTAGTAAATATTTTAAATACATCATTTTCATATTTAAGGGTATCATGTTTGACCCGTGTGTGGTTTTCTTTAATGCATCTTCCAGATTAAGAATGGCAAAGTGCACTTTACATCAGATGCAGGTGTTGCTGGGAAAGTGGAGCGAATCATCCCTGAAGCATACATTGCAGATGGCCATTGGCATACCTTCCGGATCTCAAAGAATGGAAGCATCACCATGCTGTCTGTAGACAGGATACACAACAGAGACATCGTCCACCCCACCCAGGACTTTGGTGGCATCGATGTGCTTTCCATGTCTCTGGGAGGAATCCCCCCCAACCAAGCCCATCGAGACACTCAGACAGGTAAATGTCTAGTATATCCAGGATGATGATAAAGCAAGGGGAAATCTGCTCTTCGAAGTCTAGGTGATGTTTGTAGCAAACGAGGTAGGATGGGGGTAAAATTGAGTTTATTTCATATGACTTACTTCCACAGAGTAATTCCATCACAGTGTAGTTTTTACAAAGGTAGTTGGATTTATGACGCTGTGATTATGAATCTTCTCATCAACATAACTGTTTTTAGAGAGATCGGGGTCAGTGCACTATCACTTCCATTAATGGCTTTTGCCTATGCTGCTGAGATCTGATTTAAGCATGGGCTGCTCTGATGCTTGGTGTGTCCTCAGGACCACTGTCTATTAACTCCTGTGTTCATCAAAGCCAGTGTCCCAGGTAACACAGCAGAGCAGGGTAGGGTGCTCACAGGATGTAGATGTTACCTTAGGTCAGTGGTACAAAGGGAAATGCAGAAACCTGTGTGTTCTTAAGTCAGAAGGATGGTGAAGAGTGCCGAAAGGTTTAATTGATGGAAAATGTGAGCACAAAGGCAGATAATAAAACTGGGGGGTAAGAGGGTATTCTGGCTGGAGAGAGTGGACTTATTCATTTCACGTGCAGAACAGTGAAGAGTAATTAAGACTTTAATGAGTATTGCAGTTAAGCATGCTGTAGTATTGACCATCTTTCAGGCTCTTTATGAGGATGAACTGGGGAGGACTCCCAAGACGAGGTGTTAGCAGCCAGTATCTGAAAAACACTGCATTATGGAAAGATATTGTCTTAGTGGGATGGCCAAGGTGTGACATCCAAGTAAATGGACCCAAAGTAATCTGGAGGCCATCTTCAGTAAAGATCCAGGAGAATTCTGACTTTTCATCTCAAACCAATTTAGTGCTACCAAGGAAGGTGGCCGTAGAAGAGAACAGAGAAGCAGATCTCAGGGAATCCTGGGGTTTGCTATAGAACAAATGGAGTTGAAGCACCTTTGAAGGTCATTGAACAGATCTGAGGGACTCGGCATAGACCTGGGCTAGAGATGTCACCCCCATGTGTGTAAGTGGAGTGTTGGTGGGTATAGATAAGATATTTTTGTTTTCTGACTCCTGAATCCTGACAATTTGCAACACTGGTTGTCTTAGCTACCTCCCCATCCGGGGAAATCCCCAAACACCGTGGCCAAGGTTTTTCTTCTGATTCACAAGGACCCATACTTGGCTGTTTGGAAGACATATGGTCAATGATTGCACATCCCATGGTCTTGTAGTTGTAGCAATTGGGCTTGATTTTGTTCTTTCTGATGTTCATAATATAAATTTGATCTCGTCATAACTCTTGGTCTTTGACCTGTAAGAATCAAACCAATAAACTGATTAAATCGTCAAATGGATGAACAGAGCGAAAAGGGTCAAGAAGATTCTGGCCGAGGAGACCTTCCTAAACATTCTGATTCTTCCCATGTGTTACCAAACTACACTGATCTGGGTTATCCTCAGAGGACATGCATTCCCCATCTTTGAGTTGGCACATCGCTGAGAAATTCTTGGGTGGCTGTGAGGGCTTCTCTTCCTCATATCTTAGCACTCAGAAGTGGTTTCTTTCCTCTAAGTTGCCTCCTACTCTATCTCCCTGACAGGTTTTAATGGCTGCATTGCCTCAGTGCTCTATGGTGGAGAGAGCCTCCCCTTCAGTGGGAAGCACAGCTTGGCGTCCATCTCCAAAACCGACCCTTCAGTGAAGATCGGCTGTCGCGGCCCTAACATCTGTGCCAGCAATCCCTGCTGGGGCGATCTTCTGTGTATCAACCAGTGGTATGCCTACAAATGTGTCCCTCCTGGTGACTGCGCATCCCACCCTTGCCAGAATGGAGGTAGCTGTGAACCAGGTCTGCTCTCCGGCTACACTTGCAGCTGTCCAGAGTCGCACACAGGGAGGACCTGTGAGACGGTGGTGGCCTGCCTCGGCGTTCTCTGTCCTCAGGGCAAGGTGTGCAAGGCTGGAAGTCCGGGGGGACACGTGTGTGTCCAGAGTCAGGGTCCAGATGAGATATCCTTACCTCTGTGGGCGGTGCCTGCAATTGTGGGCAGCTGTGCCACAGCCCTAGCGCTGCTGGTCCTCAGTTTGATTCTATGCAACCAGTGCAGGGGAAAGATGCCCAAAAACCCCAAAGAGGAGAAGAAGCCGAAGGAGAAGAAGAAAAAGGGCAGTGAGAATGTAGCTTTTGATGACCCAGACAACATCCCTCCCTATGGGGATGACCTAGCTGTTAGGAAGCAACCTGAGGGGAATCCCAAGCCGGACATTATAGAGCGAGAGAACCCCTATCTAATCTTCGATGAGACTGACATCCCCCACAACTCAGAGACCATCCCTAGTGCCCCACTGGCTTCCCCTGAGCAGGAGATTGAGCACTATGACATCGACAATGCCAGCAGTATCGCACCCTCAGATGCAGACATCATCCAGCACTACAAACAGTTCCGAAGCCACACGCCTAAGTTTTCCATCCAGAGGCACAGTCCTCTGGGCTTCGCCAGGCAGTCCCCTATGCCCTTGGGAGCAAGCAGTCTGACCTACCAGCCTTCTTCATATGGCCAGGGGTTAAGAACCAGCTCCCTTAGCCACTCGGCCTGCCCCACTCCCAACCCTCTTTCCAGGCACAGCCCAGCTCCTTTCTCCAAACCATCTGCCTTCTACAGGAACAGCCCAGCCCGGGAACTGCATCTTCCTCTGAGGGATGGTGGTACGCTGGAAATGCATGGGGACCCCTGCCAGCCTGGCATGTTCAACTATGCCACCAGGCTAGGGAGAAGAAGTAAGAGCCCTCAGGCCATGGCATCTCATGGTTCGAGACCGGGGAGTCGCCTCAAACAGCCCATAGCACAGATCCCTCTAGAATCTTCTCCTCCCGTGGGACTCTCCATCGAGGAGGTAGAGAGGCTCAACACCCCTCGCCCCAGAAACCCCAGCATCTGCAGTGCAGACCATGGGAGGTCCTCTTCTGAAGAAGACTGTAGAAGGCCCCTGTCCAGAACCAGGAACCCAGCAGATGGCATCCCTGCCCCAGAATCGTCTTCTGACAGTGACTCCCATGATTCTTTCACGTGCTCAGAAATGGAATACGACAGGGAGAAGCCCGTGGTCTACACTTCCAGGATGCCCAAGTTATCTCAAGTCAACGAATCCGATGCAGATGACGAAGATAATTATGGAGCCAGACTGAAACCCAGAAGGTACCATGGACGCAGGGCTGAGGGGGGACCAGTGGGTACCCCTGCAGCAGCGTCTGGGGCTGCAGACAGCACCCTGAAGCTGGGGCAGCAGGCAGGCAACTTCAACTGGGACAACCTTTTGAACTGGGGCCCAGGCTTTGGTCACTATGTGGATGTCTTTAAAGATTTGGCCTCTCTTCCAGAAAAAGCAGCTGGTAATGAAGAAGGTAAAAGTGGGGCAGCTAAACCAGCCGCCAAAGATGGGGAGGCAGAACAGTACGTGTGAGGTGTATGTGTGGGCAAGAAACACTTAAAGCACGGTGTG
Source organism: Mus caroli (assembly GCF_978045245.1). NCBI lineage: Eukaryota > Metazoa > Chordata > Mammalia > Rodentia > Muridae > Mus > Mus caroli. The sequence goes on along the minus strand of NW_028227258.1, from coordinate 123,091,793 downwards.
GCTTCCCACCAGCGGGGGTCACCTTTGTAAAACAGGCCAGTATAGACCGGTGGCCAGGGACACATTTAAAATTAACCACAAAGCTGCTCACATAGACTCCAAACGACTGACTCTTTAATTTAAATGTGCTCAGTGGAACGGAATGATCCTCCTGCATGCATCTTGTTTTGTGATGAGTTTGGGGGCATGCAACATTGGGAAGTGTTGCTTTGTGTTTGGTTTGTGGTTTTTTGCAGTTTATACCATTGCAGTTGTAGACTCGAGCTTGTTCTTTCACAGTGGGGTTGCTTGTTTCCATTGTAGTGTTATGGTTGTGTTTTACCTCGCAAGATCATTTAAGTTTAACCATCCAGTGTAAAGGGCAGGAAGGGGCACTTCCCACCTTGGAGGGATGAAAGACTGCACATTTAACATTCTTCAGATGAATAGATTCACATGTGATGTTGCTCAGACACAATAAGGGCTTGTTTTACATGACGGTGGGTACTAAGAATAAGTCATTTTGTTCCGCACTTTAAAGCTTTCTTAAGAACTGTGTTGACACTTGTGTGTCTCCGTGCGAACAGTCATGGCCTCCTGACTTACCTCAGGCTTCCAGGAAGAACAAGATGACCACATACTGTCCCCAGAACACTGCCACCTTTCCTCTTCCGGGATCACATTCTCAGCGCACTTCTAAGAGACAATTTTTAAAGTTATTTATTGAAGAAAAAAAGTTCTATGCTTTTAACATTGTAACAAATTGACCTATGCAGGCCCTAATTGGTTTTATTTTCTATCCATTCAACATTTACCCCAAGTACCCAGTTTTTATAATTTATATAAAGTCAGATTGCAATGTTTCTTACTTTCTGTCGTTTTGTAGATCATTTTTTTAATACTGTGTAAAACTTTTTTTTTTTTTTTTACACCTGAGCTGTGGTTTTGATACTGATATTTTCCTATGCCGGAAACTTTTCTTGCTTTCAGGGAAGGTAAGAAAATGTGTTTTTTACATTTGTTACTTATGTAACATTCATATTTTCACAGTTTGATATCTGTAACATACTGTATGCTTTCTACCTGTAAATGCCAACAATAGAATTAAAATATTTATTTAAAATACTGTGTCCTAGGGTCTCAGTTTCTATCTTTCTCTGTTCTAATATGGGCAATTGAAAATATTTTTTGTTGTTGTTGTTAGAGAGACATATAGCAAGATAAACTTATAGAGGCCATACCAACTTAGTGCTAAAAGTCAGATCTGTGGATAATAGCCAGCAAAGCCACCTTAAAGCCACCCAGTGCATTCTTTCTTACCAGCGTCCTGGGATTTGCCTGTAGCAGATGATTCTAAGCTAGTAAGGTCCTGGAGGGCCAACCTTGTGAGCCCTGTCTAAGCACATTCACTATTTAAGACAGGATTTCTCTGTGTAGTTCTGGCTATCCTTGAACTCTCTTCTTTAGACCAAGCTGGCCTCGAACTCACAGAAACCCTCCTACCTATACCTCCCAAGTGCTGGGATTAAATGCGTGTGCTACCACTGTCTGGCCACATTCACTATTTAGAACTTCCCAGCTAAATCTGTTCTGTGAGAGACAGCTTTAGACTGGGCTTATGGTTGTAGAAGTATCCATGAATTAAAGCCAATTGTGAAAGATCTCTTGCCCTTGTTTTCTTCAAGATTACAGCTCCATATTTTTCTAAATCCAAAGCAGGTAAGAGGAATGTCAGGGAAGGTCTCTGACATGTAGCCATCATTAACTCTCACCTGGAATATCTACACAGTGAGCATGCTCTTGTAGCTGAGGTCAACCCCTTTTCTAGAATGCAGAAAGGCAAAGTGACTCCACAGAGAGTGGCACCCAGCAGGACCTATTTGTTTATAAAGAGACACAGCACATTTTAAAATGGTTTTGCCTCACTCCCCCCAGAACATTCTAGAACTAAATATCTGCCCCAAACCTTATATTTTCTGGGAGGCTTCCTTGACAGCAACCATCAAACATCATCCTACAGCTGAAGGATTTGCAACATACACAAAATCTGAAACTAAAACTACTAAATTGCCCTATATCCTGACTTTCTTTCTGGTATTTTTTAAAAAAATATTGGATTTATTATTTGTGTTTCAGAATAAGAAGTACAACATGGATTATAATCTAAATCATGATAGTCATTGAATGTGGTTAAAACCATAGTATCAGATGCTAATCTAATTTTGTCTTTTTGGGTCACCTGTGATGGAGCATACTGTCTTAGTGAGTCTTAGTGTTTCAAGTTTATTCCCCAAATATGGGGAAATGTTCATGCCTTTGTATAACTCAAAACAGAAAACTGTTTCCCCTCTGAGGAAATTCTGAAGCATCTCGGTGTCCTTAAGGACATGAAACTCTTTAATTCAGAACAGAGCTAAGAGTAAACCAGTAAACCCAATCATAGCTACGCATAAAAGGAGAAGTGCTGGGTGCAGATAATTCTCTGAGTTTGAATTCTCGTTGCCCTCTCCACTGATCCTAGATCAGGGTAAGTGGCACTCCTACAAGAAAATTGTTAGTATTTTCTCCTCTTGGTCCCCCACCCACACACACACACACACACACACTGGAGCAAGGGAGGCGTTCACAGCAAGGAAAATAAAATCTCTGTGTAGTAAAGGTCTCACATAGAATCTAAATGAATCCTCTACTTCCCAACGTCACGGTGTGGCAGGAATATCCTGCCTGGAACATATGATGGGCAATTTAACAAGGTAACAATTTCAACAAAATAAATGGTTGATCTCCACTTCACTGTTCACACACACAATCACAACCTCGGAGTTTTCTATAAACCTTGAAAGCCTTGCTGGGATTCCTAGAATATGGCTGCTCCTTTTGCTCTCCTCAGCAAAATATCTTGATTTACTTTCAAGAGGAACCTTAAGAGCCCTCTTAACCCCCCTGGGGAAAAGAAAGAGGGGTTTGGAGCAGCAGCCAGAAATAGAGGTAGGTACCAGGTCCTGTGCCACAGGCTGAGCACAGAGCTCCCAAGACTCTGTCCTGAGGAGAGGATCCCTGTGGCTTTCAAGGTTGTTTCTAGAATTTTCTAAGTTAGTTGATTCATCGATAGTTCATTAAGATAAATTAAAACCATTATTATTTTTTTTTTGTAAGATGGGGAATGAGAAGAGCCTGGAGCACAGTTCCCCAGCTCCATGTTGTTAAGGAAATGCTTGTGAACAACAAGACTAATGAGAAGCAGAATCCTCACACTCTTGAAAGTCATGTACTTCATAAATATTTTATTTATAAGAAAAAATAAAATACATCGCAAAGTAACTTTATTCCCTGCAGACATTCCGTCTAAGAACATATCACTGGCATCACAGACAGGCATGGGTTTCATTTTATGTGAATTTAACGTTATGGTAAAAATCAATGTGTGTGAAGTTAGGTTTTTTGCTTTTTAACATTTTTGATTCAATAATTCAGCAGAACAGGGCTTTCTTGTGACCCAGTTTTAAAAGGAGTCATGGTTCAAAGCAGCTCAAGTGGCTTTTCCTTGGGAGGCGTGAGTTCAGGAATGATGGCTCTTCTGGCACCTGACCAGGCCAGCCTCTAGTGTGCTGTTAGTCCCCACTGTCTGTGTTCAAACAGGGTGTAGGGAGTGACACACAGATCACATGGCTAGACAGCTGGGAGCTTGAGGGGTCTGTCAGTCTAAGAGGAGTATCAAGGTGGTTTGTATAAATTCAGTAGTTTTTGTTTTAATGAGAAGAAAGGCACTATATTCTAGGAAGTTCAGAGCAAGCAGGTCAGTGGTTCACTCCTTAACTGCACAGTTGTAGCATCTGTGTGAATGGCCGTCCAGGGCAGGCTCTGGTAGCCATAGTCTAGAAGGGCTTCACAGCATGCATTTGAATTCACTCTGCTCTGTCCAATTGAAGTTCAGAAGATAAAACTAGACAGGCACAGCTGTGAGGAATTTCTCTAGTGACCATGACTCATCCCTACTGTCTCTATGACCAGCCCAGACACAGAGGGAAAGCAAATAAATGGGAACAATCCTCAGGTAGTGAATGACAAAGACATCCATATTCTGTTGTCACCAAGGCTTGGGGTATAGACACACAACACCCCTCTGAGGAGCAGCTTGGAGAAGACTGCATTTTAGAAATTGAGTTTATATTTTAAGGGTTAAACAGTTGTGGCAAAGATATTTTTCAAAGTGAATAAAATAGATGTGTTCTCCAGAGAGAGTGGTGTAAAAGAAGCAAGCTCAAAGCCATTGCTCTTAATCTCCACTCAAGTTCAAGGCGGTCAAATATTTCCCAGGAAACCTGTTAGGTTCGACTTTGTTATTGTTCACCCTTTGCAACTGCATCTTGCTATGTAGCTCAGGCTGCCCTTCCAATTGTAATCCTTCTGCCCCAGCCTCCAAAGTGCTGGGATCAGAGATGAGTAACACCACATGCAGTCCCCAAACAGCATCTTAATCAACCGTTATCACTTGATGAGCATAGACTCCATATCTGCATCAATAATGCAGTTTATTTTCAAAGTATGTTGTACCATCAGTGGCATCCAAGTAGAGTGCTGGGGGATGAGACTCAAATAGAAGGAGTTATTTTGCTCTTTAACCATGACCAAATTCTTGGGAAAGTCTTTTCATGCACTGCATAGTATGCACATACTGAGCGCATGGAGGTATAAGTACCATGAACAGTTCTGAAAGCACCTAGCTGTTATCAACACAGATAAAGAATGCTTGTGTTTAGTAAAGGAATGTGTTGAATTTATGCCAGACCTTTCAACTCTTTATAAGACACGTGTTATGTTCAAAGTACATTTCTTAACATCCATATGTGAGGGAGTCCCCTTGTCTGAAGAAATAGCAACAGAGTTTACAAAATGGTACTCCCTACAGGCAGTTTTCAGGTGACCCATCCATATGTAATTTTACTATATTATGAGTCTGTTTACTGAGCTCCCAATCATGTTGTGAGGTCCATCAGCATTGTGTTCTGGTGAGAAGCACGGGTGGTATTCTACATTCTATTCTAGCCCAAATAAAATAACCAACGATGGACAAAGTTCCCTGGCATTCTCATCAATTCTTAATTTCAAATTGAAACCACATTTCATGTGGTGCAGATGTTGATCAAAATAAGATTCCATTTTGCCTCAGAAGTCTGCCTGTTTAAGTTATCCCTCTGGCCCTCAAACTGACAGTCCTGGCCTGAAATGTGTCGTGGCAGTTGATATTTGACTGAATTTGAAACATAAAATGTTCCAGGGAAATGCTTCTTACATGAAATGGTATAATATGAGATTTAGGTCTACTGCAAAAATTCGTTAATTGTTTTACAAATGATTATCTGAGAAAAGAGATGGCTGACTGCTGAGGCTAAGGTGATAAAACTCAAAGTCAAGTCATAGTATTGGTTTTTCGTAAGACACTGATGAATTGTGGAAATAGCTTTGGATAAAAAGAAAGTCAGAGGCTTGTACTCTTGCTTTGGCAGAACCATTGCTGATAGTCTTGACTTGATGTGCAGCAAATGGCTATAAAGAACTAAAGAACGAAGACATGAAGCTGGATAGGGAGGGAAGTGGTAGATCTCATAGGAGCTGGGGGAGTGGTGAATATGATACAAATACAGTACAGTGTATGAAATTCTCAAGGAACTGATAAAGAGAAATAAATATGAATCAACAATGGTGGCCATCATTTGGCAAGTCCATTTGGGTCTTGAAAACATAATTCATGCAACACAGGCACCAAGCTCAAAATAACATCTTACTACAGAATGTTGCATGAATGTGGCAGAGACATGCATGTTTTTGTCTGTAAGCTCAAAGGGAATTGAGTGGTATTCAAAGAAAGAGGGATGTTTGGGCTGTCATGGTGCAACCTGAGACGAATGAGCTCATGGAGTCTCAGGAGATTGTAAAGCAGCAGGGATGGTCATATGAAGTGGAAATTCCTCATTTCTCTAACAGCTCAGTTGTGTTCTGTGATCTTTTTCTGTCTTAGGAGAGGATTTTGCAGAAGCAAACACATGAGAGAATATTTTCTGAGAACAAATATATGGTGTTCTTCTGGAAGCTCTTATGAGAGGGCACATGATGTTTAGAAAGATCAGGAATATAACTCCACAGACAGTGAGAAGATGCTCTTGCATGAGTTTGCCTTTCAGCACTTTTCCTTGATCATTGTTCCCGGAGAGAAGAGCACCAAAGAACTTCACCAAAGAACTTCTCATAGTGTTCTGGCTGCCTCTTACTGATTTTGGCAGAGCCTCTTGGTTTCTTCTGGATCTAGCCACTCCTACTGATTAATGTTTGGAATTGTCCCCAAAGAACTACTTCTAAACAATTCCATATCACCTGTTTCCTATTAAACAGGTGATACCTGTTTGATTGGTGGGGTAGAAGGGAGGCTGAAGATTTTAACAACCCCTATTAAAGTAGGTTTTGAAGAATCTAAGTCTAAAGTTATAAAGTGCAGGCAATCTTTTATACTGATGAAAGAAGATCCACAGGTGTGATGGCCAGCTCTAATTGTCAACTAGGCACAGACTAGACTCACTCAAGGAGAACGTCTCAATGGGCAGTTGTCTGCATTGGGTTGACCTGTAGGTACGCCCTTAGGTCCTGCTTTTGACTTCCTACAACAAAGGACTGTAACCCGGCAATATACATAGACTTAAACCCCTTTTCTCCCCTCAGTTGTTTTTATCAAGGCATTTTATGTCCCCAATAGAAATAAAACCAGAACACATGTTATCCTGTATTCAATGGCCACTTTGGAACTAGTCTTTGTGATTTATCAAGGAAAAAATAATTATGTCTTATACATTAGCCTATGAATCTGTGTAAAATATCTTTCTTTGACTTGCTCAACAGCAATCCTTGGCTGCCAACCAGCACAGAGAACTCTGCAAATAAAAGATGACTCAGACAGGAGAGGGCTTGCCTTTATGGGCAACTAGACTGTGCTTTGTTAAATCCTGTCAAATTTAAAACCTTCAGAGCTCTAGGTCCCTAAAATTTTTGAAAAATTACCAAAGAAAACTATAAATATGTAAAGGCCTGGCAGAAACGTAGATATTCTAATGAGACATGTGTGTCTCTCATTCTGATTGTTAGATAGTTGAAACAATGGACCCCACAGAAATAAGAATCTACACAGAATTTTATTCTGGGAGGACAATGCCCCCAGCCAGAGGGGATCTTGTCTCCTGGAAGGAGATTTCACACAATTCTAACAACGTATCTGATCACCTTACAAGATGAGCCTGAAACCCAGAAAATGGTGGGTCAGTGGTGGGCAGGACCACACCTTGATCAGAACTGCATACATGGCCCACTATACAAACTTTGATCTCACTTCAGGACCCAGAGGCAGACTTGGAAGCTTTCTCTTTGCCCCTCTTCCCAATGTAGCCTCATTGAATAAATGTCCTTGTCATGTTTCTGCTATTAACTTTGCTCCTTTTATTTCTTTATATGGGTGTTCTGATACAACTTGGGTACAGGTTATGACCTCCAAATTAGATAAGCAGTAATTCACAGTTGATAAGCAGCAACCACACATAGAGTATCTAAGGCAATCAACTATTTCAATTGTTTCCTAAGATGCAGTTCTCAAATGTAGTTTCAAAAGTAATTAAAATGTGTGTGAGCTTTAAAGAACAGGCCAGTTTATGATATTTTCAGTGAGTCTTCTGTTGTCTTAATTAGCTAAGAGCACATTAAAATCCTGGTATTTGAATGCTCTCACCATGTGTTAATCATCCAGGCTGCGGCTTCATAGCACAGCTATTCTGAAGTGGGTTCTTTGGTTTTAGGAGAACACTGACACAGATTGGGTGTCATCTCCAGGAAAAAAAAAATATGTTCATTTTCCCAGACTGATCATGTTTTGCTGAGTTTGTGGTAAACAAGGCTGATGTTTGAATTGGTTTAAAGTCCTGAAGTCTAAGTAATTCCTTCTGACATCTGTCTCGTCGTCTCAGAGCTCGTTTAGCTTTGCAGTTGTGATGTTGTTGATTTTCCATTTTAATTTCCCTGGACTTCTGGAGTTGGCATAGGACCCCTCATGGCTATAGTCTGTGAGAAGAAGACACTCATAACGAAGAGGCAAGATGAGTGAACAAATGACTCAAGTATTTTCTGACACGTGCTCTCTAGTCATATATTGTTCTGACTATTCTGGCAGAGATGAGTAAAATAGCTCTATAGATCTTTGTTTCACAACAAATTTTCTTTATCAAATTTGATTTTTTTATTTCTTTAAAAATATTTTATTCTTTTATTAATTATTTTACAATTTTATATCAACAACATTTGATTTCTTTCTTTCTTTCTTTCTTTCTTTCTTTCTTTCTTTCTTTCTTTCTTTCTTTCTTTCTCTCTTTCTTCTCTGTATAGCCCTGGCTGTCCTAGAACTCACTCTGTAGACCAGGCTGACCTCGAACTCAGAAATCTGCCTGCCTCTGCCTCCCAAGTGCTGGGATTAAAGGCGTGTGCCACCACTGCCTGGCTTTGGTTTCATTTTTATTTTAGATTTTAGCTATATCATTTCACCCTTCTCTTTCTGTCCTTTAACCTCTCCTTTGTAGTCCCTTGTTCCCTTTCACATTTGTGACATCTTTCTCTTTAAATGTTGCTACAGATGAATATGTATATTTATGTGTTCCTAAATAGATGAATACAACCTATTCAGTTGGTTTGATGTTACTGTATGTATGTATTTGGGGATGACCATTTGGTATTGGATAACCAGTTGGTGTACTCATCCCTGGGGACGACTACCCACTGCCCTAGGCATTCCTTAGCTGCCTATGTTGTACAGGGTTGAGGCCTCCTGTGCTTTCCCTTAGCATGCGAACATGTCTGTTAGTGTTCTTGTTCAGCTCACATCTGGGTAGTTATGTTGATGAGAATTATGGTAGCTTCTGACCTTCCTAAGGGACAATTTCACAGTAAATACCTGGTTCTTCTGACTCTCACAATCTTTTCACCAATTTTCCACAGTGATCTTGAGCTGTAGGTATATCTACTGGGTCTGGGCTCCACAATTCAGCCTTTTGACTGCTTGTGGTTTTCTGTAGTTGTCTCTCTTGCAAAAAGAAGTTTCTTTGAGTGAGTGAAGATAGTCTGTAGGTATAAGAGTAAATTTTTAGAATGTTGTGAGATAATTATCTTGGTTTAGTAAAGTGGTAGTTGTAGATTCACCTTCAAGATTCATGACTTCATCAGCTCTGAGTAGTTGGTTAGGATTCTAGTACCAGATATGTTTTCCATCTTTTTGAGTAGGTCTTAAGTCCAAATAGAGAGTTGTTGGTTACTACTATGATATACATGCCACTATTGCACCCTTCAGATTATTGTGCCATACTGGCCATTGTTATAGTTCACAAATGTCATAGATATGGTATAACTGTTGGTTGGTTTCCTCCTTTAGAAGCTTTCATGGCACCTCTTGTGGTACTATGAATCTTGTCCTTAGACAGGAAGCTTTCTAGTCAGATCCAGCCTAGTACTTCAACTCCTTGTTTAGGCTTACTCATAATTCTTTGAGGCTACTGAGACTCTGAATGTGTTCATGATCTTTTTCTTTACATATTTATTGTTGGAAAATTTATGATGTTTCCAAGTTGATTCCCTATACTGCCACACTACTGAAATTACTTACCTTTTCTAGAAGTTTTCTGGCATACTTTTTGAGATCTCTAAAGTATAGTTCTATGTCATCTACAAAGAGGAATAGTTTGACATCATCACTCCCTCTTTCTACCCCTTTAATTTCCTTTTCTTGCCTTATTGTTGTAGCTATTACTTTGAGCACTATGTTGAAAAGGAATGGAGAAAGTAGACATCATTGTTTCAATTCTCACGTCAGTTGTGTTGCCTCAAGTTTTTCTGTGTTTATGACTTAGTCATGGGTTTCTCATATATATATATATATATATATATATATATATATATATATATATATATATTTTTTTTTTTTTCTGTTGAAATATATTCCTGCTGGCCCTAATTCTCTAGGACATTTTTTATGAAGGAATATTGGATTTTGTCAAAGGCTTTTTCTGTATCTATTTAGGTGATCATGTTAATTTCTTCTTTAAGTCCATTTATATAATTTATTACATTTATATTCTTTCACATATTGAACCATCTCTGAATTTCAGGGATCCAATTTGGTCATAGTGAATACATTTTTAATGTATGCCTGTATTGTGTTTGTAAGCATTTTGTTGAGTACTTTCGACTTTTTGCTCATCTGAGATATTGGCCTGTGGTTTTCTTTTCTTGTTTTGTATTTACTTGATATTGATATTAGTCATAGTCACATCATAGAAGGAATTGAGGAGTGTTCCTTCAGTTTTTATTCTTTGAATATTTTAAGAAGGGTTGGGCATAGATATACTTTGATTCTAGACTATATAAATGGAGAGGTTGAGCTACACAGTAGCACACAGGCATTCATTATTCTCTGGCATTGGATGTGATGTGATCAGCCACTTTAAGCCCCTGGTACCCTGACTTCCCTTCAAAATGAACTGTAACCTTGAAGTGGGAGCTAAAATAAACCTTTTCCTTCTTGACAATGCTTTTGTAGAGATATTTTATCACAGAAAAAGAAACTAACAGGATATGCTTATATACTGAATTCTAAGAATGAATTTTTTAAAGGTAAATCTTGATTGTGCTTTTGCTGGTATTGGAAATACTTGGTTTTATTTTGGGGGTGTACTAGCCTGAATTATATTTTGTTTAATAAGCAAATCATTCCAATATCAAGGTGAATGGCTTATTATTTTGTAATAGAAAAAAATATAAACTGAGGCAGCATGGAATAGTGAATGGGATTTGAAGGAGAAAGCAGATCGCCTTCCTGGGAATATGTTAACATGGGTAAAAATGTGGTCTCTGACAACATGTCTTAAATTAAGAAATGATAGAAATTTACAAGACAGTTGTATGGACAATTTAAAATTTATTTATTTTTTTTACTCCAATCAATTCTTCCTCCTCCTCCTCTTCTTCAGTACTGCAGATTCAATCCTGGGCTTCACACATGTTAAACAAACACAGTCCTACTGAACTATGTCCTTTCTCTCCTCCCCCTCCTCCCCCTTCACTTTTTATTTTAACTTGAGTTAGAGTCCAAGTTGCCCAGATCAACCTCTAGCTATACACATAGTCCAACAGCTCTTGAATTTATGATCTTCCTGTCAGCCTCACAAGTACCTGGAGTTGCAGGACTGTACCACAACATCCAGAAAATGCTTTTAGACTACAGATGGTCCTTGACTTACGTGTTTACATGCCACTATGCACACTGGAAGTTGAAATTGCATTTAAGAACCTTACTTGCTGAACATCACGCCTAGTGTACCTTAATCACTTTTAAACGTATTAGCACCAAGTTGGACCAAATTAAAAGATAATTTCAATAAGATGAGGAATATCTCAAGTATGCTATTGAGTGCAGAATCCTGTACAGTCTCTAGCTTTGTCTCATGATTACGTGTGAACAGATGGCTGACTGAAGCTGAAGTTCATGACCCTTGCCCAGCATCCCTAGAAACAATTGAATTTCACGTCATCTGCCTTGGAAGAGATCACAATTCAGAATTCCAGGTGCAACTTCTGCTGCGTGCACCTGGCTTTCACACTGTCATCAAGATGTTTGATAGCACTTGGTGCTTTTGCAGAGGACCCTGGTTTGATTCCCAGCACCCAGATGGTGCCTCACAGTCAACTGTAACTGCAGTTCCAGTGGATCTGGTGCCTTCTTCTGGTCTTGGTGGGCACGAGGCATGCATGTGGTACACATATGTGCATGCAGGCAAAAATTCTTATAAAAATGTTTAAATGTTTAAAAAAAGATTGAAATATCATACTTTAAACCATCATATGTCAAAAAAAATTATTTTTGTGTGTGTGTGTGGGTGTATTCTGGTAAGGTAATATGACTTTAGTAATTCCCTCAAATGAGGACTGTATTGAGAATATCAGTGCACATGGCTGATGAGATTGTTATGTAGGCAAAGGTGCTTTCTGTCAATCCTGATGGCCTGAGTTAGATTCCTGGAACCCATATGGTGTAAGAAGAGAACCGACTCCTATAAATTGTTCTTTGACCTAAATGAGCCCAATGGTACATGTACACATACTCACACTCACAGCTACAAAATCAATAAATATGAAAATATAATTTTTAAGGAGTATCAATATACAGTTATGATTTGCTAATAAAGAAAGGGGAAATAGCAGCAGTTTAGACGTAGGTCCTATAAAAGGAACAATGATGTTATATGTAGACTCACATTGAAAGAGAATTGTGATATCAGTTTCAAAATTGAGCTTGAGTGCTTTTGATATGTGCTTTGATAATTGTGGTGATATAGAGACAAGAAAATATTCTGACTCTTTGAAACAAAAGATTTCAAAACAGTGGACTCAAAGTCAGCAAAGTAGATGTTCACTTGGTTCTAAAATGATGTTTCTTAGACCTGGTAGGAGGGAGGAAACTGGAGGGGGCTGCTCACAAGAGGGCTCAGGGAAGACCTCTGCAGACTGGAATTAGAGCGAAGGTTTCAGAGAGAAGGAGCTGCCAGGAGCAGAGCAGGGAGAGAAGTCTCACTCCCCAGGAGGGAGGAAAATGAAGAACACACTGAGACAAATGGCATGTTCTACAGCCCAAGAAGGTGTGCAACCAAGATAGCCACTGAAAACTTGGACATGGGACTCACAGCACTCAGATCCACATGCTAGGTTACTCTGTGATTATTGGTTTTACAAATCATCTGGAAGTTCCTTATAAAACAGATCAACAAATGTTAACCATATTTTACACACACACACACACACACACACACACACACACACACACACACACACACACACACGTGCGCGCGTGCGTGCACATACATGCACATACACACTAACATATGGATTAATTGCAAAGTCTTCTGGCGTCTTGCTTCAATACACAAGATGCCTGAGTGTGGTTATCTGTTCTCAAGAACAAGCCTTAGGCTCCTTTCTGAGTATACTCGCCCTTCATTCACTTAGTGAATATTTATAAAGCACTTAATAGTGTAAACCACAGCTTCATCTAACTGTCCACTGGAGTAAAAACAGCATCACCAACACATAGCCCCATCACAAACTTTCTAAGTGTTATGAAATTTAAATGTTTCCATAGGATTGTATTCGATTGCCCATGTTGTTTCTGGAAGTTGGTTGCCTTTCAACCGATGAGAGAAATTCTGCTCAGCAATTGTAACAGATGTTACTATGTGGTACTTACAAAATAGGTAAATGGCATTCCTACAGCTTACAATAAGATAGCTGTTTTTCTAGCTCCTTCACTGGGGACTCTGAGCTCCATCCAATGGATGGCTGTGAGTATCCAGTTCTGTATTTGTCAGGCACTGGCAAAGCCTCTCAGGAGACAGCTATATCAGGCTCCTGTCAGCAAGCACTTGTTGGCACCCACAATAGTGTCTGGTTTTGGTGGGTCCCCAGTGAAGGAGCTAGAGAAAGTACCCAAGGAGCTGAAGGGGTTTGCAGCCCCATAGGAGGAACAACAACCAGTATCTAATGAACTAACCAGTATCTCCAGAGATCCCTGGGAGTAAACCACTCACCAAAGAAAACACATGGTGGGACTCATGGCTCTAGCTGCATATGTAGCAGAGCATGGCCTAGTCGGTCATCAGTGGGAGGAGAGACCGTTGGTCTTGTGAAGGTTATATGCCCCAATATAGGGGACTGCCAGGGCCAGAAAGCAGGAGTAGGTGGGTTGGTGAGCAGGACAGGAAGGGGGAGGGGATAGGGGGTTTTTGGAGGGGAAACTAGGAAAGGGAATAACATTTGAAATGTCAATAAAGAAAATATCTAATAAAAAAAGAAGAAGAAATAGCTGTCTCATATTCGACTGGAAACCACTGGTCTTCAGGCTGCCATATACGTAATTGAAAGTGGGGAACTGATGGCTTTCTGCTTCAAGTCAGGCTGCCACATGAAATCCTCTTATGTATGCAGTCCATGGCTAAGCTAAGATTTGTTGCTTGACCTGGCTGCTCAGATCTGTGCCTCCCACCTGGCTCCTGACAGCTGTGCAGTGCACATTGTCTGCATCCCTGTCCCTCCTCTTGGAGTTCTGTCTATCTACTGGAGATAGACTGAGTTCTCTCTCCCCACTTTTGGACTTTTGGGCTAAAGATTGAGTCCTGAGAGTTTCTCACTCTCAGATGTGCTTACTCCTGGAGAGATGTGAGGCTCTAGGGAAGGGGGATGCCTAGTGATGGGAAGAAGGGGAGCACCCTCTCTAGGCAAGGGGGGGAGGAGGGATGGAATGAGAAACTGTGAGAGGGGGCCAGGAGAGGGATAACAGCTGGAATGTAAATAAATAAAATAATTAATGATAAAAAGAATGTCAGCGTGTTTCTTCCGGATTTTCTAGGGGTAGAAAACTACTCTCTTTGCACTCTTGGTATTAATTTTATAGAGCAAACACCTAGCTTGAAGTTCAGTCTCATTCATAGCATTTCCTATACATGTCCATTTGGGGTTTCCTTTTCTGAATGGCTGTGACCTCAATCCTTAAGAGATGGAGACAGACACTGTATTTAAAAGACTGTGTGGACCCACATGCAGAGAAAAGAGGAAATCACAGCTACACTTGTCCTGCCTCCCAGATGCCTCAGCTTCAGCAAGGAGGTCTATTGTGAGTGAATATTCGATGCTAAAAACTTTGCAAAGCCTCAATACATCATTTCCAAAACGAAGAGAGCACCATTTATGAGACTGAACTATAATTTCCATAAAAGGAATTGTTGATATATTCTTTTTGGAATTCTCTAATTTATGTGTAAAGGTAGCTGATTGTATACTTAAGGAAGCCCCACTCTTCAAGAAACAAAGTACAAGGAAAATAAGCATTTAAAATTTTAAATTATTATTATATGTGTACTTAGGTCTGTGATATGCCACAGCATGTGTGTGGAGGTCAGAAGACAGTCCTCGGAACTCTGTTCTACCCTTCCTTTATGTGGATATTCTAGGATAGAACTCAGGGCATCAGACTTGCCTAATCAGTAATGTTATGATTAACATTAAATTTTCTGAGCCATTGTACCAGCCTGGAGAAGTATTTTTAAAATAAAATGACTTTACTGGGTTTCATTTGTTTGATCATTAGCTTTGCTGAGCAATATGGATGATTAGCATCCAGTTCCCTCAGAGAAGAATCAGGTCTGTCAGAACACTGACTTTCTGTTATGGGATATCACCATTGTTCACACACACACACACACACACACACACACACACACACACACACACACACAGTGCTCTGTCATGCAACTTCATAACTCCATGAAATGCTGTGCTCAGTTCTTGGGAGGAGATCATTGGGCCTCCTGATGGTTCTGGTGGCAGCTAGGTACCAGCTCTTCTTCTTGGGAATTGCTTTCCTATTTGTAATGTTTTGTATGATAGGTCTGTAGGCTGAAAGATGACCTTGTATTTGGACCAATATCTGTCTTCTCTAACACTGCCATGGTGTTTAGTTAACAGTATAATCTTCTTTAAATAGTGCATTGACTCCCAAGGAGTATATGGTTAGAATTAAAACATGCCGGATACAAAGGATTTTAGTATTCCTGTTTTTTTATGTACAATATTGAGTAATGTTACAATTTTATATCTTTCAAAAGATTTACCCCATTTGTATATTATATTATGATATTGCCATAATATTTATAGCAACAATTTGTCTTACCAATTCTAAGAAAAAACACAGTAGGAAATGATCTATTTCCCACTGAATCATCATGTTGCTAAGCTCATAACTCAGAATAGGAATCCAATAACATCTCTACCCTTCTATTATATTTAATGGTAGTTGGTATATAAATTTGTTAAGTGTTTTAGTCTATTGCAGAGACGTGACAATATGTGTCAGTGTTATTTTTATAATTATTAGCAAAATTCCCTTATTTTGTGTCACATCCATTCAATGTCCCTGAAAACATTCAGGAGCTGGAATCAGAAGCAAATTGGTTAAGTTGTATTTAGAAACTTATGTAGGGTGGGCTCAGGTATAGATCAGCTGGCAAAGTGCTTCCCTCATAATGAGAACTTCAGTTTGTTCTTGGGGTGCTGGGATGTGGAAATAGGTGGATCTGATGAACTTTCTGGCCAGGCAGTTCCAGACCAGTGAGGTACTTTGACTCAAAATGAAGGTGGAGGGCACCTGAGGACAAGCACACAGGTAGTCATTTGGCCTCTGCATACTGCACATGCACTCACAGCTACACAAGTGCACACATAAATCTATACACATGCACACACATACAAACTGACACACATGTGCACACACAGACATACACACACCTATACATGCTCATACACATATACAAATATGTATATATGTATATGTATTCACACAATATGCACACAAAGATACATATTCATGTACAATTACACACACATGCAAACCTACAGAGACAGACAGATAGACACACATGCACACACACACACACACACACACACACACACACACATGAAGTGGCCCTGCCATCTCCTCAGGGGCTGTTGGTCACTGACCCTGTGAAAAACACAGGCTGTGAGTAGTGATGCATTGAACTTCAGGATCAGTTTCAGTAAGGCAACTTAACTTTATTTGGGCTGAACAGATGTTATACAGATCTTGGGGAGTGGGGAGTGATTTCCAGAGTGGATATATGTTATTGGCTACAGTAGGAAGGCTTCATTTACATGAAGAGGAAATTCCAAGAAACTACCAGGCAGGTTCTTATCAGGAGAGAGGACGGTGAATCTGTAACCTGGCCATAGGCTACATGACTTTCCTCAGAGATTTTTTTTTTGGGGGGGGGGCTTACAGGTGAGAAAGGCTGATTGGTCATACCACAGTATCTAGTTATCATATGGTGGGACGGGTCGAGTAGGATTATGATCTTAAATCATGCAGAGCTTGCAGGAAGGGTCATCCTCTGGATAATGTCAGGCACGTATGCTTAGAGAGACTCTCTAGATAAGATCAGGCAAAGAAGAAGCTCTGCTGAGAATGGGAGCCCTCCATTTAGCGCCAACCTCAAAGAGTTTATCAGGACATGATCATCATCAATTTTAATAGCAAGGTCTTCCAAGATAGTACCTACAGCATTGGCTATATATTTCCTTCCTGGAGGGGCTGTCACCACAGGACCGTCTTAGCTTACTTACAGTAAGGTTGGCCTTGTAAAAATCTTCACCCTGCTAAACATGACTAAAAATATGTGGCATTTTAGAGCAGGGCATTTAAAAGCATCGTCTACAGGCACTTGTCATTCTCTTTTTCTGTGACGATTCAAAATCAAGCTGTCAATGATACAGAAGGGAAGGACCAGTGTGAGAGAGAACAAGCCCTCTGGAGTGAGCCAGCAAGGCCACCCAGTCACATGTCACCCTTGCAAAGTAGGCTCAAATAGAAAAGCAGATGAAACAAAAATCTGAGTATGACTGATTTCAGGTACAGTAACTTATGGTGGTGTTGACACCAATAGAAATATTGGTATGTTTTTGAAATCACAGAATAACACTTTATATTCTCTTATGACTCTAGCTTGTTTTACGGAAGTGTCTGATGTCCAAGTAGAGTAAATAGATTAACATGGAAAGCCATGATTCCACTTTTATCTCCAGACAAATGAGTACAAAGGAGAATCGTTTGTGGTGGTACTCAGTGCCATCTGTTGACTAAATTATTGATGCCTCCAGGAGCCCATGGTGGTTGTTAGTTTCCTCTGGTAGCAATTGAAAAGCATCAGTTTGCAGGTTCTGCTTCCTGTAATATCAGTTTGATTTACTTTCTATCATTAAAAACTGTATTACAGAGAAGCACATTAAATATTCAACAGAGGCTAATTAGCTGTCCATGTTTTATGTGCAGTAATAACACTGGAATCCTCTTCAAATTTATTAACTATATGTAGATTGGTGCAGAACAAACTGGTTTTCTGAACTTAGCAAGCAATTCACAGGAATCAAGTAACTTGTGGGCCCATATAGGCTTCCAAGTTTTCTTGTAATTGCCATAACCCTTGGTTATTTAATCAGGACTGAATCAAGGGTTAGAAGGGTTAGAATTTTCTTTTGCTGAGGTATAGATTCCCCCAGTGACTGTCAGCAAAAAACCAGAGCAATCAGCAACACTGCAGAGGAGAGTCTACTAGTAGAGACCAGTGCTTTCAATAAAATAGACTTGAAGTAAGCTAATTTATTTGTTATTTCAAAACTCAGGGGCATTTGGGAAGTCAGACTAGAAGCCTCTAAACTTAATCTCATGAAAAAATCTTTAATATGTTGTGTTTAAAACTCTATGCACACTATTTAAAATTTTTATTTGTGTGGGTATTTTGCTTGTATTTATGCTTGTTCACATGTATGTGGTGTCCAGGATTGCCAGAAGAAGGCATTCGATTCCCTGTTGCTGGAATTACAGATTATTGTGAGCTGCCAGGTGGGTGCTGTGAACTGAACTCAGGCCCTTAGCAAGAGCTGTCAGTGCTTTTAATTGCTGAGCAAACTCCCTAGCCTATCATACATATTATTTTTGAAAGGTGTGCTTTTGACAATGGACTATTTTATTTTCACAGATAGAAAATAATTTGGGCTCCAAAAGTCACAGCTTTGACCATGCTATTTGATTTGTTTTTGAAATTTTTCAATCTGCTAAGTAAGTCAGTCTGGTACTGGACCAGATGTTTGAAAATGAGCACTGTGTATTTGATATCTTTCCTACAGTCTTTGAATTCTAATACTTGCAGTTAAACCACTCCCATTGGAAGAAGATGTAACCTTTTTCTGATTCTAAATACTTGACAAAGGTCTAGCTTTTCCAGGCAGAGAGAGAGCTGAAGAAAGCTTGACATTTTGCATAATACTGACAGAGCACAGAAGAATGTTTTCAAATAGAACTGGAGTTCCATTAAGCTCCCTGTATCCCAGGGGATGGCTGCTATGAGTCTTGGATGCTAGGCAAAGTTTTTCCATTTTGAGTTTTTTGGGATAAGCATTTTCTGTCTGGCAGTAAAATAGTTCTATGTTCTTGTGACTCTCACTAGAATATTCAAAGGAAATATCATTTGACTCTTTTACAATAGAAAAATTGGGGTTTAAGCGTTTTCTTTGTCTTATAGTATTATTTTCTCTTATGGAGACATTAATACATTGGGTTGGGGATACAGTCTGACAGTGTTCTGGATCCTGGTGAGCAGGTCCAAAGCCTTGGATTTAATCTCCAGTATCACAGGACAAAATGTTGAAGCAAGGTACTGGTGATGTTGTCTCTAGGTAGAACACGTACTGTATTCCAGATCACCAGTATAGAAAAGGAGACTTTTATAAGTGCTTACATTTTCCCTATAAGGGAAATGCATTTATAGTAAAATTAATCTAGAGACCTTAGCACATATTTTTTATAAGTAGTGATTTTTTTTATAAGACATTGTCATTACATGACTGAGTTACTGAGGAAGAGGGTTAGGGACCCTCTAAGGACCTAATTTCAATCTCCTCAAGGTAGAAAATTATTCTTCTCAGATCTAAAGTAAAGAAGAGTATCAAATTAATAGATACAAAATATTTTGAAGATATATATAAACAAAGGATACTTTGTAAAAATTCAAGCTAACATAAAACACTAAAATAAAAAATTAGACTGTCAACAAGATATGTACCTTATTTATCAAATAAAATAATATCACTGATCAAATAATGAACTTTCACTACATTTATACATCACTCAAATGAAAATTTAAAACTATTTCTTTGAGCAAATGTTATGTTTTTAAATTATCCAGAAGAAACTTCATAATGACAGTTTTAAAAAAAATTACAGTGAATGAAACATATTTGATAGGAAAGTCTGGGGTTGAGGCAGACAGATTTCTGAGTTCGAGGTCAGCCTGGTCTACAAAGTGAGTTCCAGGACAGCCAGGACTATACAGAGAAACCATGTCTTGAAACAAACCAAAAAGAAAAGAAAAAAGAAAAAGAAAAGAAAGAAAGACTGGGGTTGTCAGGGCAGTGGTTAAGAGCACTTGACCTACAACATGAATCTTCTGTACCTATATAAAAAGCAAGTCACTGGCTGAACAGGCAGCACATGTCAGCATTGTAGGGGTTAGGGAAGAGTTAGGCATTCCCCAGGACTTGCCAGCCATCTTGACTCCTAGTTCCATTGAGAAACCCTGTCCCAGGGTAACAGAAGGTATCTCCCAACATCCTGAACCTGCATTCACATCCATGTGCACACAAATGCATGGCTATCCCACTCCCATGCCCCTAACCCACCCTGAGACTTGATATTTGATAAAAAGGAGAAACTACCCCAAAGCATGGTTCTTCCCAATCTATTACATGAAAAAGAATGTTATATAAAATTTATTGTATATGTTAACAGGATCTGTAAAACAAGCTCAAATTGCTCCTCATGCCTATTCTCAGAAAAGGAGGTAACCTGGAGAAAGAGCTATACATTAGATAAGGCTTTGCATACTGAACCTATAGTATGGAGAATGTAGGGAGGTAATACTGATGGGCTTCCAACAGGAAAACTTAACCTTCCTGAAGATCTTAGCCAATAAAAAATTGAGGGGGTGGGCCAATGAAATGGAGAACTATAATAACTGTTACTTCAGACCAAATTGGTACTAGACATTTTTTCCTTTTACCTAGGTCAAGGTTAGACTTTGTAAGGATGTAAGAAAGCTTGCTTCACTTTTACTGCTTTGAGTTTACTGGGCTCTTATTATAAAGTGAGGATCATTGATTCTCTAGTCCTGATCCCAACTTCATCAATTTCTATTTTTTTGAAAAATCTATGGTGTTAATTCCTCCTATCATATTTCCATCCATTTAAGATGTGGGGACCTTGGGAATTCTGAACTCTAGGCCTATAGGAGGTTCTGATGAATAGAATCAGATGAGTAGACTGTGTTTCTGGTGGCCAGTTACTTAACACTATTGAAGAAGAGCAAGATCAGGGGCTGCATATATTTTTCCTCTCATCTCTTCTTTACTTACATCTTTCTGAGGAGCATTTTGAATCATAGAACAGGATGTGCAATGATTAAAAACCTCACAGCAATCACACACTTGGAATGCCTGGCAGTCATTCTTTAAAATAATTAAGTTTTCATAGAGTAAGAGGTTCACTCTGTTGAATCATTTTTTAAAAATTATCTGTTTATCTTCCCACTTTCTATTCATCTCTCCAGCAATCGTCTACTAAGTGCCTGGCTGGCCCAGGAGACCAGAGACAAGAAGAGGAACAAGCTTCAGAGAGGCCCTCTTTCTTATGCTTGGGGTCTTAGGGAAAGGTCCCTCATTGGGCGAGTGGCTTGTGTATGCTCAGAAACAGAAAGAGCTATTAGCTTGACATGTTCTATACCAGGGTGACATCAATGCAGGGACCTAAAACAACACACATTAGTCACTCTATAAACTGGAGACCAGAAGTTTAAATTGAACTGGATAAGATGAAGTCAAGGAGTTGGCTACCAACCCTCATCCTCCAGGCTCTATGGAAGTCCGTTTTGTTGTCTTTCTCAGCTTCCAGAGGCCTCCCATGATCCTTGCCTCATGCCCTCTCATTTCATCTTTCTTAAAAAGGGTAATTTATTTTATTACTTTATGTGTTTGACCACTTTGCTTGAATGGGTGTCAGTTTACCCCGTGTATGCCTGTTTCCTGTGGGGGTTGGAGGAGTTGGATCCTTTGTAACTTGAGCTGCAGATGGTCATAAGCCTCCATGTGGGTGCCGGGAATTGGACTTGTGTCCTCTGCAGAACAGTCATTGCTTTCACCTGCTGAGCCATCTCTGCAGTACCCCTCTCCCTCCATCTTTACAGACAGGAACACCTCTCTCAGATCTTATCTCTGCCTCCATCATTGGATCTTCTACCTGACTCTCAAGCTTCTACCACCCATGTAGGCATATGTGTGACTCAACTGAGTTCAGCTAAATAATACAGGCTACACTCCCATTTCAATATCAGAAATCACACTTGCAATATTTCTCTTACCTATGATATACTGTAATTGCAGTTGAACTGGGAAGATGGTTCACTGGGTAAAGCACTTGTCATGCAAGTAGAAGGCCTAAACTCTCAAACCCAATAAAGAAAGATAGAAGCAACTGTATAAGAGAGCAAACAGTAGTAAAAGCAGAGCTGAGGAAGGAAGCAGGCACCAGTGATGCAAGTTGTTGGTGACGTGGAGAAATAGCTAAGAGTCTCATTAATGCAACTAGGAATACCTAAGTATGTTTTGTTTGTTTGTTTGGTTTAAATTTAAGCAAGAAATTTACATAATCTAATTTGTGTCAGCTGTAGTTGCCAAAGAGTAAAGAGAAAGGCTTCCTTGTTTTCTACATTTTCATCTGTTCCTTTGGAATAGAAAGTGCTCCCTAAATGAAATAAGTAATGATTAAGCTGATGTGTCAGAGATAAAATACTTTCTTTTACTAGGTTTACTGTAAAAAGAACATTGACTTTTAGCCACTATGCTAGAGTACTCATTAACTGCAAAGTTTGGGAAACTAAAGTCACAGCACACATAAGATTTTTGTTGTGTGTGTGGGTTTAGAGTTCATGACAAACAGAAAATTCATTGGCTGCTGGAGACTATTAATTGAAGAAAAATAATTCCTGCATGATGTGTCCTTACATAACTAATGCAGTGGCTCTAAGGCCATAGGCACAAAACTTCTTGGCTGCTTCGGATTTTAATATGATGGTTCTGATTACCATACTTAGTTGAATGGTCACAGAATGTGGAAATACCCACCTGGTGCTCCAGCACTTGGTTTTATGGCAAAATAGTCATGTTTGAGGCTGTAGATTGGTGACCTTGAATGTTTAAGCCCTGGGATGTATTTATGCAGTGTGTCTGGAAACACTCTGCCTGAAACTGAAGGATGAGATGGACCCCATGTGTGGGTGTCAGTGGCTTCCACACGCCTCTTGTCTGCTGCTTAGGAGCAGTTCTGGAGAGAACTTGAGGAAAGACTATATGCTGAGGGTGCCTGTGCTTCCTACCTTTCCACAGAAAGTTCCTGCATAGGATGGCAAGGCCTCTCTGGGTTCAGCATTCAGGTTACTTCTCACAGAATCTATGTTCTTTGTGAGGACAGGGGTTCTATTACCACCTGTGCTGACAGCTGATTGTTGACCTCCATTTTAAGGAAAATGGAACCCAAGTGGTTTCTGAATGATTTTGCACTGCTCAAACCAATAATATTGAAGGAAAGGGAAGAGGGTTTTGTTGCCAAATTATAGGCAGTTTCTTACGAACTATACATCTGCCATGTGGAGGTTCCTCACACCCCCCCCCACCATAACTGGCTTTGTGTCCCACCAAACAGCACCAGGACACACCTGACACATCTTATGGGATGTGGTGGACACTTAGCTACTCTGTGATTTGACCTGGCTGATGAGGATATCCAGTCCTGAACAAATGAACATCAGCTTATGAAAACTGTAAATAAATGCATGTACAATTAAAGCTAGACACACTGTAATACTGAAAAGACATGGAGCTTTTAAGGCCACAATTTGCCATGTCTCTTGCCCCAGTGTCTTCATGGCACTATACATTTTGACAAGGAGACAGGCATGGATGGAAGCGATCAGCCTTGCACCAGGAGCCTTTTCCTTAGTCAATTTACAGCATCAGGGTACTTAAAACTGACAGTCTTCTGGATACTTGAAAAAGTTCACACCTGTGAAGATCTTTGAAATATTGACTTTTGAATCTCTCAACAGAATTTGAGGTCTCGTGTGTTAGGAATGTGCGGCTTTTCTGGATAGCCAGTTCTCACCTAGTGGTTAAGGAGTCTGGCTCCAAACCACCCAGCTCATTGTTTTTATACCCACAGTGTGAAAGAAAAACTAGCTCTGTGCCAACCCCACATCATATAAAACCCTAACAATGTGCGGAGTGTGACTTAAGAACCCATAATGGATTTCTCGTGAAGGTAAGGAAAATGCATTAAGGAGATTAATTTGTATTTGGAGAGACTCCCTCTCTACAGCCAGAAATATTTGTTCTGCTAAGTGTGGCTTGCCGATACACTAGATAGCCCTGCACCCCAGTAACAGCGCTGTTATTGGCATTGCGATATTTTCTGCAGATGTAGCATTGGTGAATTATTAAACAGATCTTTCTCAAAACGAAATGCTGATTTGGTGCTAAAACTTTCTTTTGGCCATTATTGTAGCTAAATGTTTTAAAGAGGGGGCTAGCCCAAGCCGAAAGCTGAATAGTTTCTTTAGGAAATCTTTGTGTGTGGGGGGGGTGGGGCGAAGGGGTAGGAGGTGTGCCCCTGTGTGGGCATGTGAGTGAATGTGAAAAGCTACTTTGGGGCACCCAGGTAATGTTCGTTTGCTGTTATTCAGGAAAAGCTTTCTAGAGGAGTTCATAATGTCTGTAATAAGTTCTTTAATTGTTTAGCCTTATGGTGTGGATGTAAAATGGCCTCTATGCATTGCAGGCCTGAATCCCAGCTGGTGCCCCTGTCTTTGAAGGCTGTGGACCTCTGAAAACTGCAGTTGAGGTATAAGAAGTGGTTCTTGGGATGTGGATCTTGGTGGTGATAACCTTTTCCTGATTCTGACTGGACCGTCTCTGCATCCTGACCTATCTTATGAACAAGTAACTGTGATCCTAACCATGCTAGCCATTCTCACTGGGCTTGGTCCTATTCCCTATTATGGAGTGTCCACCAAACTGTGAATGAAAACAAGTCCCTCCTCCTTTAAGTTGGCTCTCTCCATCACAGTAGTAAGAAAAGCAATGTATGTTTAGCCACATATGGATTCAGCCATTTGATGAACTTAAAGATCAATGATTTGAGTTATATTCTGTAGGGAAGAATTTAAAGAAAAAAATTGAACCCCCCCCCCCACACACACACATGCAATGAAAAGGACCTAGAATGTACAGCTTTATCCTTATTCCAAGTCACAGTTCTATTGTTGAACAAAGTGTGCCAGTGTTCTCAACATTGATCACTGAAACCAACCCAGGCATCTACAGAATCTGGCTATCTATTGGGGGGATTCTTCTGTTCCTTGTCTGAGAGTACCTGAAGATTAAGACTGGCCACCGTTGGTAGTTCTAAAATCTAGCTGGAGGAAAACAAAGACCCAGCGGAAGCCCCTGCTTGATTCAAACGGGGCAAGGGGGTAGAAAGGAAGGAGCCAGCTCAATGAGTTTATAATTTCTTTCCTGTGCTATTACTTCCAACCAACATGGCCTCATTTCTGCTTGGAGATTCCCTGTGTCTTACAGCTGCAAGTCCAGCTTTATGTGTCCAGGATATAAGCCTCCAGTTCTCGTGGCTGCTTTGTGCCTAGGAATATAAAGAGGCTGGAGGTGCTGCACATGTCTGTCCAGAGTCATCAGGGCACAAGCACACCCCCTTGTGACAGATCTGACCCAATCCCAGCTTTCATCCTCACACAGAGATCACTCCCTTCCTTGAAAAATGGTGACTTTGTTCTCACTCATTTGAAGTTAGTAGCAGTCCTAGAAGGACTTACAAGGACTCTGTGGTAGGGCATTTTTGGGAAGCTAGAATAAAGTGGCCCCTATCCACTTGTCCACTCTCTTCTCAGAGAGAAAGGAGACAACTTGAACCAACCACCAGATTCCACACACTCATCTTAGGCCTGGCACATCCGTATAGAAGCCACACTCCATCAGCAGCTTAGCTAATATCTCTACGAAGCCAGAAGCAAAATGAGCACAGACAATGCATCATAGATCAGTGAAGATAAAAATAAAGAGCAAACACCCAAGAGTCTGTTGGGCAGTATTATGATTTGTGGTTCCTGTGTTCTAACCTCCCTTCTATGAATGAGTAACATCATGTCTAAGTGACAAGTGTTTGACAAAGCTCCTTTCTTTGGGTGAGCTCATGAAGAAGAAAAGTGATCCAAGGCTCTTGATGGAAAGGATGATGTTAGATACATAGAATGCTGTAAGATCTCTTCCTAGACATTAGATATGCAGAAAACAGTAAGATCCCTCCCTTGATGGAAAGAGTGATGTTAGAAGTGTAGAATGCTATAAGACCTGTAACAACTTATAAATATGCAGAACAAAATGTAATCTCAGAATGAGCCCATTGGTGTTAGAATTTCTTGATGTCTAATCAGGCTATTTTGGAATAATTGAAAACTGAATAATACAGCAAAATGATTAAGAGTAGGTTTACCAGTCAGATTAAATTAAATTGATTTTAAGTGACTTTGTGAAGTCTCTATGACAACTCACTTTCCAGGGCCCTCATTTCCATATGGAGTGGAGTATGATTGTGTTTCATGAACTAGTCCACAGCTGAGCTCAGAGCTTTGCACAGTGTCTAATACTACACATTGATAGTTACACATTTTACTAATCAGTCCCCTATCTAACTTTGATAAAGAACCTCTTAATGCTGATTCTTTGCCAATGTAATGAAAAATATTGCAGAATAATACATAATAGTAGTTTTCCTCAGTAGGGGAGTTCTTCCTTTAAAAAATTTTCAGTTCAACAAATTCACAGGCTTAAAGAAAGATGTGCTTCTAAAATGTTGGCAGAAGGCCTGGGATTTAAAAATAATAATAATAATTCTTATCACACTTTCAATCACGGGACCCACTGCAATCACTGCCAAAACATGTCTTTGTTACCATAGAGACCCATGGAGATATTCATACATTAAATAACAGTCGTTGCTCAGCCAGAATAGAGTTGAGGACAATGTCCTCTGTTTACATTTTAGAAATAGATCTAATTTTACAAGACAGTGGACTAGAGGTTGAATATGGAGTGACGTTTATAAGTGCTATGATCAATCAAAAATTGGTTCTTGAAATACAGACATTGTATCAGTGGTATGAATGGGACATATTAGAAACAACTTTTTTTTTTTCATGACTGTTCTTGTATATTATTCTCTATTGAGATAACCCTTGCTTCCTTGGTGGGTACAATCAACAGAGGGTTTTTTTCTGTTTTTTTTTTTTTCTAGATCCTCTGACCAAATAGCTTCTGAGATCTTAATACCCCAATCAATTTTAATCCATGACATATTTTTATCATGTTAATATTCCAAAATTGCAAAATAATAGTTCATATTCCTTTTGAGGCAAAGCTCCCAATTTCTATCAGCCGTGTGTGTGTGTGTGTGTGTGTGTGTGTGTGTGTGTGTGTGTGTGTTGGGGGCAGGTGCAGGACTTAGTCAAAAGAAAGATTATTCTCTTCTTGTCCGAAACACTGACATTTTGAGCCCCTCAGTTCTACCTTGTGTAATACTCTCAAAGGTGACAAGACAGGTGGCCCTCTCCTGCTGTGCTTTCCTGCTCATGTGCTTTTGAGCGTCTCGAATTTGCTAAGTAGGTAAGTAAGTTGGCAAGCTCTGGTTTATGAGCCTTAGCTTGAGATATTTTTCTTTTCAATTCTGCCCTGTGCTTGGCCTGATCCTAGACATCTCTTATTACATAGGACAGGGCAAATATTTCTAAATCAGGTTTTTCACTACTGGAATGTTCTGCTCTGTCATACTAACTTTTGTTTGCTTTCTTCTAGTTAGTTGAATGGAATCCAGTAATTTTTTGTTTCTTGTACTCTGAGAGGAGAATGTGATACATTTTTGGAAAGAGTTAATAAAACATGCTGAGCCCCATAGGTATTTGATGTCTTATATTTTCTTTATTCTTAGATTTCTTCAACAGAAGTAGTAAAAGCAACCGTTAATAACTGGGCAACTTCTACACCTCAAGCATAGAGCTCGAGTATACACAGTAACCCTTGGATGTGGCTGGAATAAACGCGTAGGAACACGCTATAATGTGTACTCTGAGAATGGAGCCCGAGGACCACACACTCAAAGCTTCAGCCAATGCTTCAGGAAGTTAATCCCTCCCCAGCCCACAGGTCCCTTCTCATCTATATCCATTTCTGCTTTCTACAAGAACCTACCCCAGTCCTGCAAAAAGCTGCCATGAGCAAATCTTATTATTTCAAGAAAACTGTTCGTGTAAGAATCTGGGAAATGTTTTTGGTCAATTGAAAATAGTGTGTTCTCTCTTTCCAAACTGTAAGAGCGACACCTCCCACCTGTCAGAGCTACAGATATTCCACAAGAGGGGCTAATCACTTTCCCAAGCTTGTGTGGCAGGCTCAGGCCCTCCTAGCAGTATACAATGTAGACAAAGACGCATGTGCGGGGTAAAGAGACTCATTAACTTTGTGCTGATTTGCAGCTCAAAGTAAGGATCCCATGTGAGATGCAGAAAGGTTACTCAACTCTCATTTTAACCAACATTTCAAAATGTTAAAGTAGACTTGTTTTCTTTTTAAAAGGAGAAGGGGAATAGAGATAATTCCTGCTAATAGTGTCAAATACACTAACAGGCAGACATTCGGGAATAAAGAACATTCTCATGTACAGCCTTTCAAGGACTTTAAAGTGTCTCACATAAATGTATGCACCATTAGCATTCACTCGCTATAAAAGCTTTGATCTTCCTTTAAAAGAAGCATGGGGGAAAAGGGAATTAAAAAAAAAAGGAACAGAGAAAGCATAGCTGTCAGCAGTTTGAATGCTGCCAATTATCACACCACTTATAAAGAGCTAATTAAACTCGATTGCTTCCCAGAAGAATCAGCCTTCCTCTTTTAACGGTCTCTTTTTATTTGTACTGTTAAGAAACTTGATTATCGATAAGACCCATATTGCAAGCTGGATTGGTAATGTTTCTTTTACCTCACTCAGGCCTAGGACGGAGGCCATTTCTGGCTTTGGAATTCTATTTTCAGATTTTTAGCTTTAAGTCTGCTTTTGACCATCTGCAAATGAAATGCAGTTATAAAGTTTGTCTGTACAGGATTAACTTACATATTTCTGTGTGTTCTACCAACACATAAGGATAGTTTAATATTTCTAGGAAATATTCTGTAGCCATAAACTCAAAACTGTAAGACCCCAAGGCCATCTTTCCCTGATCTTACCTCTTGCCTTCTCCGCTCATCCAACTGGCTCCACTTAAAACGTGTTCCTTTTTCTAATGTCTCCTCCTGGGTCTCCATCGTTGTGTGACCTCATTTCCTCTCTCAGGAATCACAAGAATCCACTCTCCATGGCTGCTTCTCCACTACACGGTCAAGAGTCTCTTTCTGATCATAACCTTCTTATTGGAAAAATAAATGATTCTGATTTTAAGACATTTTCGGTGGTGATATGAAATAAATTTGTGATGCAGAAAAAATTACAGAGCAATTACCTGCAGTTTTCATTTAGAATGACTATCTCATGATGAGTGCCTGAAAGACAGCCACCGTGTCATGATATCTAGCGTTGGCAGGGCACAGTTACCCATTGCTCTGTAAACCCAGTCTCCATTCCAGTGTTCTGCTCTGTACTGGATGCTCCTCTCTTGTTTACAAGTGCTCTTTTAAAATCTTTCCATCAGCCTTTGTTTATATGTGGCAGACACACTGTCCCCCTTTCTGTAGCCCACTTTTGAAAACCCCTCTTTATTTCTTCAGAGACCCACCACATAAAATGTTGCATCTGATGTATCACACTGTTCTTTCAAGGTGATCAATCTGCACTCTATCTAAGTCATTTTTCCATGTTCCAGGAGTGTGAAGACATTCTTGCATGACATATTATACACATGCTATCATTTCGAAATTCACACAAAGGCCTGCAATATACCCTAAACTGACTCTCTCGATTTTTGTCTTCATGAATTTCCAATTTTCTCTTCCAAGTCTCCCTCTTCTGCTTGTCTACTGCGATTTCTCTTTCTTTTCTCCCTTTATCATAATTTTATGTTTCTTGTTCTCCTCATCTGCTTTCTTTATATTTTATTCTGGGTCTCCTCTCCCTTAATTTTTGTTGTTGCCTATGCTGTCTCTAATTCTTTTCATCTTTGTATGGTTTAAGTCATTTATTTTATTTTTCTGTATCTTATTTCACTCTACATGTTCTAAACCGTCCATTTTCCATTGTTCCTGCTGCTATTTCATTGTTTTTAATTTTTGCTTTTTTGAGGAGCTAAATTGAGCCCAGACCAGCTTAGCACATGCAAAGTGTGTTCTCTGCCACTGAGATGTATTCTCAGCCCTGCTGAGGGGGGTGGGGGGGCTATGCCTAACTGCAGACCCAAGCCACTCCCACCCAAAACCTGGCAGATCTTTCAACTTAGAAACAGAAAGAGCCAAGTCCCCTCCCCCAACTGATGATAAAACCACACATTGGCACAGCTAAGAGGGCCTGACATACTGACTTTAGATGAGATTAGAAAGGTAGCTTGCCAACTAAGAGGCCATGATAACCTCTGGTTTATTGCAGATTTTTAGGGTTTAAGCTGTAGGAGTGAGGCAATCTGATTCCCTCTGTATAGTTTTCACAGGGATTACCAGAGGCAGTGGGGAGAATTCATGTAGGAGGCAGAAGGGAAGGAAGGTTAGCCAGGAATTGTTGCAATAACCCCAGGGAGGTGATGTTGGCTTGAACTGGAGTTATCCTGGAGGAAGATGTGGGATGTGATTGTTGGACACTGTTAGAATTTCAGTGTTCTACTTCAGTGGTCCCAGCTGTGCTCCCATATTGCCTCTATACACTTCACTTTCCTCTCAGGAAAGGCTAAGCCTGTTCTTTGATTGTTGACATCCCATATCACCAAAGGCTCCCTGTTGCAGGCACTGGCTCCTTAGCATCTGTGGGCTGTACCAGTCCCATATCAATGCAGCCTGTGCAGATACCCCTGAGTCAAGTGCTGTGCTGTTTTTCCTTCTATCATTTAACACAATAAATGTACACAAGCTCTCTCATATTTCTTGATTCCTGCTTAGTTCTTTACTGCCTTAGACAGAAAGAGAGAAGTTGTGTAGACACAGAGGGTTCTGTTGCTTCTGTGGTCAGGACCCGTTTCTTTAGCAGGGAGCTGAAGTTGAAGCCCCTCTGAGCTTCTCTGAGTCCACCCTGACCACAATCTTCTTCCTTTTCTCCCTGTCCCTCCATCCCCACCTGCAATCTTTACAGGCACAAACTCACCTCAGGTGTTGATAGTTTGAAATCATTCGTCCAAAGAAGTCCACACAAAGGGGATGGGCTCTCTCACACTTGTCAGACCATTAGCCCAGATTCTGTGTCATTCTCATAGGCCACAAGACTGAAGTGGAAACTCCCAGACACCTCTGCTTCTTCCTCTCTTCCTGACACAGTGTGAATTTGCTTGGTTTATTTCTCTTTTTCTCTCCCCTCTACATTCAGTTCACAGGCCATCAGGTAAAACACATCTCTCCCGACCACTTGTGGTTTGTTCTCCATTGTAGTGGCTTTTGACCCATTAGAGATTTTTGCATCTTTACTTGCTCACCTTAGTGGATCTGATTTCTTATACTAAATCAGAGAGTGTACAACGTATCTTTTATTATTAAATAAGCACAGTGCTCTTAGTGTAGGAAAAAGAAACATGGATTTTAAATGAAAGGAAATTGTATACACGTGTACACATGCATATGCATGCAAACACACACACACACACACACTCGCGCCATTCATTTGCTGACTATTTGTGGAACAGTTAAAAGTCCCAGGAGCTTTCTTGAGAGGTGATAGGGAAAGGACTGCACTACTCATAAAGATTCAGAAGTAATCTTTTAATTTGCTATTTTAAAAGTGTTTGATGCACACTAGCAATGGAAGGTTCCAGTTGCTTGAATGCTCCATTTTTTCTGTTCTCTGAACACTGTCATTGCCATGTTAAATCGCTGGCTTGAAGGATACCAATGTCACGCTCTGCTTCTGTGAATTTCAGCACATTCTTCATTTTCTTCCATCTCATTTTTCTCGTTTGTATGATTGGAGTTGCTGAGCTCAATGAATGCATTCACATCTGTAAACTGCTTAGGATAGTGTTGTGAAATCACAAACTGTATTTTAATTATATTGGCTTACATCTGTTCTTTATTTGTTAAATACTAATTTGTCTTTTAGTTGAGTATGTGTTTGTGTATGCTTATGTGTATGCGAATGTAGTATCCAAAGAAGTCATCAGAGAGAATGGGATCCTTTGCAGCTGGAGTTACAGGCTATTGTGACCCGTGTGATCTGGGTGCTAGGAACTGAAATCAAGTCCTCAGTGAGAGCAGTTTGTATTCCTAACCACTGAGTCACCTCTACAATACCACATCTATCCGTAATAAGTTAATTTTCTTAACTGTCAAAAAATTCTTAGGACAACTGTAATATTAATACATGACTAGATAATATAACAAAACTGTATAAAATTTTGAACTTTGACATGGGCATTTGGATATTCCTCCACCTAAGGGGTCATTTTCTCAGTATTTTAGGGAAGAATGTAGCCATAAGAATCAAGACATTGTGTAAGATGCTGGGGGGGGGGGGTCATAGAATCCCCAAGAACATAGATTGTTCAGAAAAGAAAGAAATTTAGTATCATAAGATGACAAGTTTGGGAAGGAGTTGTAATGCAAGAATACAATTTGTTAGCTTGGTCTTCTAGAGAGAATGGTAACTTTTTCTGAGGGATTTGTTTTCCGACATGTTTGACTTGCGGGGGAGGGGAGACGCCACCAGCAATGAAAAGAGCTGCTCAACTGTTCTGTAGTATTGACAGTTAGTGGATGCCAATATTTAAAAAGGGAACCTTCCCTCAAATGTTACAAGAATAGAAATGATGACGAGACCAAGTCAATTTAGGTCAGGCACAAAAGCAAAGGAATCATTTTTTCTTTGGAGTCAGAGTTCTAGGAATCTTGAGTCTCTTTAACTGCAAGGGAATCAGTGTCCATTTACCTAAGGGCACAAGACCCTAAACCTAACAGCAGCAGAGAACTCATAAATCCCGAAAACTATTCATCGTAATACAACGTGAATATAAAAGGCATAAATAAAACTATGCTATTAATATGTGGGGTAGTCAGCCATATCAAAGTGGTCATTTGATTCTTTGGAGACAAAATTATTGTTTATTAATTTAATTCCATATATTTTTATCTGTCACAAATGTGAAAATACCTTTAAAATATTACATTTTCTTTTAATTTATATTGTTAGTATTATGTGTGTATAAGTTTTATAATGTTATAAATGCTTTATAATTTTATTTTTAATTAAGATTTATTACTGGTGCCTAGTATTTCACATAGAATAAACATTTGTGGCACTAGTAGACATTAAAATGACAAAGTATAATGAAGCTTATGCTAGTATCTGGAATTTTCCAGTCAAGTGCAGATGGTTTGCAGAAGATTAGACTGTTTATCCTTTATCGTTGCTGTTTATTAGAAACTAAACTAACTGCTTATCTGTCTGATAGTCTCCCTTAGCAGTGGACACTTGAATGATGAACGCTTCCAGAATGGGGGACAGATGTATGTTTGCACGGGAGCGGAATACTATGTCATTTTCACGGTCATCTTCCTCCTATTTCAGAGCTGTTTTGGCTACTCGCCAGCTTCCATCTCCTTCATTAGTCCCCTCTGGATTGTCCAACATGACAGTTATTTGATTTAACCAATTCAAAGGCGTCCTACTGGGTAGGCAATCAAGGCCTGCCGATTCACAGTGCGCTGTGAGAGTAACTGTTTCCAACTGTATGAT
The DNA here is from genome assembly GCF_978045245.1 of Mus caroli. Taxonomy (NCBI): domain Eukaryota; kingdom Metazoa; phylum Chordata; class Mammalia; order Rodentia; family Muridae; genus Mus; species Mus caroli. Next base: position 123,058,096 of record NW_028227258.1, on the reverse strand, counting down.
CTCTCTGAACATAATTAAAAACACATGCATTTTAAAGCTTGATAAAACTTGACACTTTTTCAACAAAAGCATCCAATGAGGTAAAGCCACCCACTGATGAAGAAAGCATCAAACCTGGACCGTTTTGTGTGGAAATAGATTGCTCAATTCAGTCCACGAAACGACTCTATTTAATGCAACTCAGATATTTTCTGAGAAAAGGATCTTTGATAATTTAAATATAATTATAATGCCGGTATGGAAAATTATATAATGAAATTGGCAGCCTTGTGGGTGTTTGCCTGTGACTGCTGTTTGTATTTGGTAGTATGCTAGGTACCATTCCACAGGTCTGCAGGCGGTTGCAATAAGATAAGAGAGTTAAGCTGCTTTATAAACACCAGCTAGACACTTTTACCCATGAAAGCAGGACTGAGAAAGAGGAACTATATATCTACATATCTACATATCTATATATCTACATATCTATCTATCTATATATCTACATATCTATATATCTACATATCTATCTATCTATCTATCTATCTATCTATCTATCTATCTATCTATCATCTATCTATGTGTGTGTGTGTGTACCACCATCCTCTTCAAACCTCATTTTAGAATGCTCCAGAAACAACACTTCCTTTCCTACCAGTAGATTCTCATCTATCACTGTAGGTCTGATTCCTGCCTTAAGATCCTGGTATGTTGAACCCCTTTGCTTCCAAGTATTCATTATGGGCATTATGTACAGACTTCATTATCTTGGGCAGAAAGAGAAAAGAAGAGCTGCCTGTCTGCTCACTGGGGTCTGGAACAGTCCAGGTATGCACTACTCTTTGGAAGAATTGTTACTAACGCTATTCCTAACATCAAGAGAAAGATGACATGTCTTACCAAGACAGTCAACAACAGCATACTGCCATTTTCAGTATGAGCCCCATGAAGGGGATTTTCAATTGTGTTGTTGATATGATAGGCACAATTGACTCTCTTAAAGGAGGATACTTTTTATGACCTTTGACTTGGGAAAGAGTTCTTGAACGAATATAAGATTTGTATAATTAATCAAATACTGATAAAATGCACCACAAAAGAGTGAAGTGTGTATGTGGGGGTGAGAGGAACGACTCAGCAGTTTAGAACTCACATTGCTTTTTTTAGAGGGCACAAATTTTGTTTCCAGCACCCACACTTGGCAGCTCATAACCTCTTTTGACTCCAGCTCTAGGGGATCCAACACTAGCTTCAGGCCTCCAAGAAAACACAACCGCACAAACAAAAATAAAATCTGTTTTTAAAGTAAAAACAATGACTTTGAAATCTAAAGCAAGACAAACAAACAAAAAGCCTTCTAAATCAGGAGAAATGCAATATCCAATTCCAGTTTATATTGCTGTCAGGTTCTCTTTACCTGGACACCAGATGTTTGAATGGAATATTTTCAAGTGAAAAAATGGGAGATTCCAGTAGTTTGCCACTCTGCAAAAGGAAGGCCATTCATATTCATAATGACAGCATAATGAAATAGAAATAGTAAAGAAAAAAATCATGATCTGAATGTTGCCTCCTAAATTCATACTTTAAAGCCCTAATTCTCAGTGAGACAGTTCTGAGAAGTGGGATTTTTGAAAAGCATTAGGTTTCAGTGAGGTGCCCAGGACACTGTGATGGGACTAACTCCTTCAGAAGAGTTCCCTGTCCACAATGTGAAGACAACTGAACGGGAATCCAGAGTCAAGAAGTGGGTTCCTTTCCACAAACTATCCATCTGCAACATTATCATGGACTTTCTAGCCTCTAAACCCCTAAGAAATCAATTTAATTAAATGTACAGAACAACATTATTTTAGACTTCGCTGGTTACAGCACCATTGAACTAATGTACTAAACAAATGCTTCTATGAAGCTATCTTACTGGTAGAGTCTCCACACAGGTGTGATACTTATACAAATTGAAAGAATAAAGAATATTGCTTATTAGTGGGTGTTTTACTTGTGAAAACATTTCACCTACACAGACTAGTAGAGAATGACATCTGTTAGATACCAACTAAATTACATTAACTTCTGAATTGTCTTTCTCTCTCCCATATGAAACTTGTCCTGGCATTTTCTAACTGGCTCTGAAGACCCGATGCAAGATTACTTGGAAGATATTTAAACAGACATGTTTGTTTTTCTATCTGTTAGTGCTAAGATCTTACTCAATTTTTTTGTTTGTTTGTTTGTTTGAGACAGGGTTTCTCTGTATAGCCCTGGCTGTCCTGGAACTCACTCTGTAGACCAGGCTGGCCTCGAACTCAGAAATCCACCTGCCTCTGCCTCCCGAGTGCTGGGATTACTCATTTTTAAAGTTCATCATAGTAACAGGGTCAAAACCTCAATGTAATGGCAAATATAATTTATCCACATGCTTGGTGCAAATTTTTAATGGTTTGTGACTTTTTTGTGTGTTACTTAAAGAGAGACAGTGAAATGTCAGTCAGTCATAGGAAATGAAAATGTCTGTGTCCAGGAAGCATGCTGACCACATTCTAAAGAGGCAATAGGCCCGAGTAAGGTGGGATTCACCCGGGTAGAAAATAAACTTTTCCCCTTAGGCTGGAGAGAAGCATTTCAGGAGTCTAAGAGTGTCTGGAAAGGGCAGCTGTGATTGTGCCGCTGATTCTAGAAAAACGGGCTCAGAACTTTGGAGAGACTCATTCAAATAAAATAAGATGCCCCCTTTTCATTTATCCATTGATATATATCTCTATTAGACATGGTGGCTAGAGTCAGGATGCTAAATCATTTCTCAGTGCATGAGTTTGATGGAGAAACAGGTGAGATGTGGTGGCCTTATTAGAAAACCCCATGGCGTCAGGTGATGAACAGCATGATGGGTCTCTCTCAGGGATGCCAGTTGTCTCTGGCTACCATTTACCGCTCTGGCACTGTGTGGTGGAGTGTCTGAATGTGGCTCTTCCTGTGGAGGGGCCATGTGGTCACTGGCATCTAGACACATGCTTTCTCGAATCAAAGCAAGAATGTACCAGCCATGACCTAAGGCATGAGATAGAAGAACTAGAGTCTTCTGCTCCTCCCTTTTGGCCAGACAAGTCAGATGTTCTTCATGTTCTTCATGTTCTTGATGAAGATATGAATAAAAGTCTTTGTCTCCAGTCCTTCATCATCTTTCTGGTTTCATGTTTTGATCTTCCCATGACTCCTGAAAATGCTTACATCGTTCCACACATTGTGAGCTTAGAGTCTTGTCTCTAGCCATCAAAATTAGATACAAGTTGTATGGTGAGCTGGGTACCATTTCTTGAGTGTGATTATTCTTCTAGAGACATACTCAGAAAATTGATAAATTATCAGTTAAAAACCTCAAAACAACCCCAAACAAAAGAAAAACCAGAACATGACATGTATAATAAGACAGAAATAGCATTATCAAACTAGACATTGAACTTCAGAAAGTTTCTCATTGACACAAGGTGGCCCTTGAGTCACAGAACTGCTGGGATTCAGGCAAGTAGAGTTCCCCAGCTCCTTGACTAGGACCACGTTCTGCACCTTAAATGTTTGTGATTTTATGTCTGATGCCACATGGGTACCTACTAGGGGTTCTAAGACCAACTCACTCTCTGTAAGTATTAAAGTCACATCGATCATAATTGCCATTGAACAATCTCTTAACATGTTTATTACTGTCATCAGGTGGCTTGAACAGAAGGACTCTTTCCTGTTTTTTTGAGTGACCTCATGGGAGGGTGATTGAGAAAACATTTTAGGAGCCTTAGGGGCTCTAACTTAGAAGGTTTCAACAAGGTCATTCCTCAAGACTCTTTGATGATTGACTAGATAAAATGGTATGTATTGCACAACTATAGACATTTCTGATCTCTTCGTGATGGGCCCAGCTCTTTCAATACATGATGAACTTCCTGAATCCATTTCTTATCTGAAAAAAATTTCAATGGGAAGGAAATGTAGCTAAGAAATTAATGTCTAGATCCAGGAATCTCTGAGAATTATACCTCTCAGAAGAGAATTATGTCTCTGAGAATCAATACCTCCCAGTTCTTACCCCTGTATCATGTTTCCTGATAGGTGCCTTTAAGTAGGTAAGTGTCCTGGGTTACCTTGGTGGGCACTAGATGATCACACACATCCTCATAATATGAAGCAGAGAATAGAATAGAGTCTTCCTGAGGTTGTTGGGAGAACAGAGCAGAGATTTTCAGGCTTCTGAGATTCATTTTCAACAGATGAAGGCTTTCAGAGGCCAGGCACACAGCCCTGTGCATACACTTTATTCCTCTGCATTTGAGATGAAGTGCTTAAAATGTAGATTTTTTTATATTTTCTAAAAAAATGGTTTACTTATTTATGTCAGCGCCTGTGCCTTAATGAGCATATGTTTACCACCTCCATGTAGGGGCCCACAGAAGCAAGAGGGCATCAAATCCCCTAGAACTGGAATTATAGATGGCTGTGAGCTGCCAGATGTAGGTACTCGGAGCTGAACCCATGTCTTCTACATGAGTAACAAGTGCTCTGGATCACTGACCCATCGCTTCAGCCTGATCATATTATGTGCTTAACAATAAAACAAAGTTCACATATGACTCAAAGAGAACATTTAAATGACCATCTGAACTCATTTCTTCTGGACCCCTTCCTTAATGTCAGACCATGAGGGAGCACTGAGGACCATGAGGGAGCACTGGGGATGCTTCTGAAGCTGTTGGCAGCATGACTGCAGGAACGTGTGAGAGAGCAATCTCAGGCTCACCATGGGCTAGCTCAGTGGTTTATGATCCAAGCCCAGGCTGTGATATCGGGCCCATCTGGGATCTCATTCTAGCTGTGATGTTCATGTTTTGTCAAATACAGGGCCAGCTTATGTTGGCCTTCTTCTCTAGACATGATAAGACAGACTTCACAGTGTCATTGAGTGCCTTGTGTGAAATGCTTAGGTAAAATGCCTGGTGTAGGATGTGACTTACAGAGCACTTAATACTCAAAGCTTCTATCATTGAAAAGGAAAACAGAAAGAATGAGACAAAATCCCCCAATGACTAAGCCATGGTAAACAATGGCGCTTATTAGAGCCAATGCTAAAGAACCCCCCACAGTTCAATGTCCTGCCTGAGATTTTGGACCTCCCACTGTCACAGGGAGATGCAATATACAACCACTAAATGACCAGATTGCTGGAGTCCTCCACAGAAAGCTCAGAGGTTCAGCTGGGTTTGGGGGGTGGGGTCAGTAAACAGAACCTTTCAGTAATGTTGCTGCCTTGTCAAACAGCCTGATAAAGTCAAGGCTAAATAAAAGACTTGAATGTACAGGGTCCTTATGACGAAGAACAACTGATTTAAGGAGCCCAAAACAGAAACCCTTCATCCCCGACACACATTGCAGGTCTGATGTGAGCGATTTGTGTGGGTTTTCATAAAGTAAGGAATCTTTAGTCTGCACAGATGCCATCACTACACCTAAATTCTTCCAAAGAGAGACATCAGTCAGAATAGAGTGTTGTGCGTGCTATTTTCAATCTAGGTCTTTGCATTTCTTTGGTGAGATTAAAACAAATAGGAAAAATAAAATCCAGGGATGGGGCCTGTGCTCTGGTGCATAGAAAGCATTTTTAAAGACCAAGATTATGCACATGGGAGAGTCCTGACTTCAGCTCAAAAAAAGACGTCAGTCAGCATCACTGGCTTTGGACAAAAGGGCAGCCACCCCTCCCCCCTGCTCAACTTCATTGCTGGGTTTTCAAGAACCTTCTTCACATACAGCCCAGGAGTGATGAGCCAGGGTGTGGCTGGAACAGATGACCACAAACCATTCCATCAGAGGGTACCTGCCACTTAGAAGCATATTATCCTTCTAGCTTATTATTTTTCCCTTATAAAATGATAAGCCCACTTTATAGTAAAAAAAATTAAATGCTGTTTGGTAATCTCAGGGTGATGGAATCAAAGTTCCAGCTTTAGTGATTTTCTATTCCATTTAAGGAGGTTCTTTATGTTGAGAGTGGGAATTGATAGACAAAGAGAGCCAGAGAGAGTCAAAGCTAACATTCATACTCAGTCAATACAAGAGAATTCTTAAGGAGGATGTATTCATCTGTTCAGCAGGGCTTAGGGGTTTTAATTATATTTTTACATTTATCTATCTGTCTGTCTATCTATCTATCTATCTATCTATCTATCTATCTATCTATCTATTAAGTGTGCACTGTGTGTGTGTGTGTGTGCGTGTGCATGCACATCTGTGTATATGTCTCTGTGTGTGTGTGTCTTTGTGGACCCAGTGGTGCAAACCTTTGCTGAACCTGTGGCAGTTGGAAAAGGTGCCCTGACACTGGTTTTAATATGGCAGCAACTTGAAATTGCAGCTTCATGGGTGTCTAACTAGTCATGACTTCTCCATGACCTGCATCCAGCAGTTTCCTTGGCTTCCTCACATGCAATTTCTTGTCTCCCTTCCCAACTTCTATTCCACCAAAAAAATCTTTTATAGGAAGATAAAGCTTCAACATACAGATTCCATGGAGCCAGCCCTTTTGCCAGCAGGGTTGTTGCCTGCTGTGTTCTCACAAGCTGGTCTTCATTGTTGGGGTCCTTGTCAGCATCTCCCCAGTTGCCTTCACAATCACCATTTACTCTGTTCACTTCATTCTGGAACTCCACTGTATTTTTGTATCAGAGAACTCCTCCCCCTATACCACTGAATAAAGAATTCCACAGCATGTGAACCACCAGGTATGCTACTTGTCAACAGTTTTTCTGTCTGATCTTTCCATCACTGTGACCAAATACCCAAGAGAAATCAGTTAAAGAAGAAGGCTCACCAGAATATTGGAAATAAATCTACCTGAAGATCCAGCTATACCACCCTTGGGAATATACCCAAAAGATGCCCCACCATGCCATAGGGGCACATGTTCCATAAGTTCATATATCAGCCTTATTTGTGATAGCCAGAAGCTTGAAACAACCCAGATGACCCACAACAGCAGAATGGATACAGAAAATGTGGTTCATGTACACAATAGAATACAACTCAGCTATTAAGAACGAGGAAATCCTGAGTTTGGCAGGAAAATGAATGGAATTAGAAAATATCATCCTGAGTGACATAACTCAGACACAAAAGGATATGCATGGTATGTACTCACAATTATGTGGATATTAGCCAAAAAAGTACAGAACACCCAAGATACAGTCCACAGAACTCAAAAAGGTCAACAAGGTGAAGTGCCCAAGAAAGGACGCCTCAATCCCACTTGGGAGAGAGAAGAAAGTAATTACAAGTGGGGAAGGAGGGAGGGACCTGGGAGGGAAAGTGGACAGGGGGAGGGGAGTAGTGGGGGAAGAGGGAAACATTATCTGGTATTAGGTGAGGAAAAAGGACTGAAGCCCTGAGGGCCAGCAGAAAGAATGGAAACAGCCAACCTTGGGAAATAGAAGGTTGCAGGAACCCTCCAGAATGCACCAGAGACCTGGGAGTTGAGAGACTCTTGGGACTCAAAGGGAGAGATCTTAGATGAAATGCCTGACATCAGGGAAAGGGAACTTATAGAGTCCACCTCCATCAGGAAGACAGGGCATCAAGTAAGGCATGGGGTTGCTATCCTACAGTCACAACTCTGACCCATAATTGCTCCTGCCTGAAAGAATTACAGGGATGAAAATTGAGAGGAGCCCGAGGAAAAGAAAGTCCAGTGACAGGCCCAAAGTGGGATCCAGCTCAAGGGGAGGTCCCAAGGTCTGACACTATTACTGAGGCTATTGAGCACTCATAAAAAGGGACCTATCATGACTACACTCTGAAAGACCCAACAAGTAGCTGAAAAAGTCAGATGCAGATATTTGCGCCCAACCAATGGACAGAAGCTGCTGACCCCTGTTGTTGAATTAGGGAAGGCTGAAAGAAGCTGATGAGAAGGCTGATCCTGTAGGAGGACCAGCAGTCTTAATTACTCTGGAAGCCCCGAGATCTCTCAGATACTGGAACATCAACCAGGCAGCATACACTAGCTGATATGAGGCCCCCAACACACATACAGTAGAGGACTTCTGGGTCTGTGTTCATTTGGAAATGATGCACTTACCCTTCAAGAGACTGTAGGCCACAGGATGTTTAGAGGTCAGGTGGTGTGGGGAGTGGGGACCTGGGAGGTAGGGAGGAGCTATGGGATGTGTAACAGTTGGAGGGTGGATGGGGTGGAAATAAAATATGGAGTATAAAAAATAAATAGGAGAAGAAGAAGAAGAAGAAGAAAAGAAGAAGAAGAAGAAGAAGAAGAAGAAGAAGAAGAAGAAGAAGAAGAAGAAGAAGAAAAGAAGAAGAAGAAGAAGAAGAAGAAGAAAAGAAGAAGAAGAAAAGAAGAAGAAGAAGAAGAAAAGAAGAAGAAGAAGAAGAAGAAAAGAAGAAGAAGAAGAAGAAGAAGAAGAAGAAGAAGAAGAAGAAGAAGAAGAAGAAGAAGAAGAGAAGAAGAAGAAGAAGAAGAAGAAGAAGAAGAAGAAGAAGAAGAAGAAGAAGAAGAAGAAAAGAAGAAGAAGAAGAAGAAGAAGAGGAAGAAGAAAAGAAGAAGAAGAAGAAGAAGAAGAAGAAGAAGAAGAAGAGGAAGAAGAAGAAGAAGAAGAAAAGAAGAAGAAGAAGAAGAAGAAGAAGAAGAAGAAGAAGAAGAAGAAGAAGAAGAAGAAGAAGAAGAAGAAGAAAAGGAGAAGGAGAAGGAGAAGGAGAAGGAGAAGGAGAAGAACAAGAACAAGAACAAGAACAAGAACAAGAACAAGAACAAGAAAGGCGGTGGCTCACAGTTTCTCCAGTTTGCAGTCTGTGGTCCCTAGACTTTCAGGCCATGGTGAGGCAGGACATCATGGTAGAAGCTTAAAGTGGAAAACAAAAGGAGAGAGAGAGAGAGAGAGAGAGAGAGAGAGAGAGAGAGAGAGAGAGAGAGAGAGAGAGAGAGAGAGAGAGAGAGAGACTCTATGTTACTGCCATAGCATGCCTCCCTTCTTAAAGATTCCATCATTCATAAAGACAGCCATATGCAGGCATGTAAGCCATTATCACACAAGACTCTGGGGACATATTTGCCTCAATCTGTAACACCAAACATTTTTAAAAAAATTTTCTTGTTATTGCATAAGAAATTTCAGTTGGACATGATACCTGTTCTTTCTCACATGCTCTCATGCATATTATCTGCAGCGTTGGGAATGTCCATGCCTTTGAGAGATGCTATTTATTTCAAGGAACTGCTGCTCACCCTCAAGCTTTTTCTCTGTTTTAACTCATATCCCGTAGATATGAGTTAACCTTTAAGTGAAATTTGTGGCCCTCTCCTGAAATGTTATACCACTTGATCCATTTTACTTGTTCAACCTAAACCAACTAATACTGACACCAATGAAGATACTCATTCTCTTCTTGCTACCACACCATGAGAACAGTGAATGCAAACGCACTGGCTGTCCTGGCTGCCCCGGATGCATCACTGGCTGTCCTGGCTGCCCTGGATGCATCACTGGCTGCTCTTGCTGGCTTCCTTGGATGCACAGGCTGCCTTGGTTGCCCTGGCTGCCCTTGCTGTGCTGGCTGCACTGGCTGGCTGTTCTTGCTTCCCTGCCTACCATGGCTACCCTGACTGCCCTGGCTGTTCAGGAGCTACCTCACAATAGAATTCCATTTCTATCTTCCCCTGTTGGATTAAGCCCTAATGTGTAGGGCACCCTGACAACTTTAACTTAGAAACCAGGTTAGATTTCAGTATTGCCCAGTTTTCCAGTGTTGTCTCTTTGGATCTCCCTCATCACTACTACTGACTTGTGTGTGAAGGGGTGGAGCCGGGCTATGGAGATTATTCATTTGAGAAAATCACATGTATGGTTTGTGCATGTTCATGCATTTAGAGGTCTGAAGTGCACTGTGTACACAGATACATGTTTCACAAAGTCTCATTCCTGCTGATCACTTACACAAATTCATGTGTAAAACCAGATAAAACATGTAGAAAACGTGGAAGCTATCTGAAAAGTAAAAGTAGGATACATTTGTGCATTTTTATTTTGTGTTGCATGCATTTAGACCTTTTATTTTCTTTAATTCAGAAGAAATGTCTTTTTATAAAGATTCAGTTGAGTTATATTGCTACCTTTTATTTTCTTCCTGAGCATTGTGAGAGAAAGTTAGCAGACCTACTTCATTTTTTTTTATGAAAGGAAATACATAGTATTTAAATAACACACTAAATAACAGTATTTAAATGAATGTTAAGAACAACAGGAAAAAAACTGGCAGGGAAAGTGGTTCATGCCTTTAAGAGTAAAGATTTCTAGAGCCTGGAGAGATGGCTCAGTGTCTAAGAGAGGGCACAGTGCTTGCATAGGGTCCAACTGTGCTTTTAGCACCCATATGTGATGGCTCACTTGCCTGGAACTCCAGCTGCAGGGATCGGATACTCTCCTCTGACCTGGGAATGTACCTGCAGTAAAGCACATGCCCATATGCAGGCACACACAGTCTCATAATCAAAACAGAAAAGAACAAACGAGCCAGGCAGTGGTGGCACATGCCTTTAATTCTAGCACTTGGGAGGCTGAGGCAGGTAGATTTCTGAGTTCGAGGCCAGCCTGGTCTACAGAGTGAGTTCCAGGACAGCCAGGGCTACACAGAGAAACTCTGTCTCAAAAAACAAAAACAAAAACAAACAAAAAAAGAACAAGCATTTTCTTTTCTGAATTCACCATTTTAAAGGTTGAATATTGATGATCACATGATGTGACTTGACTAAGAGTCAAGCACATTTTTATACTATCTGGAAAACAAATATAAATATTCACAAGGAAGAAGGGGTAATTCTTTTCTGTTTCTAATTTAAGGATTGGGTTTTCTACACCTCCGTGGACATTCTAAATGCCAGTTTTTAAGCATATCTTAAAAACATCTTTCTGTGGATCTTTAAGTGTCAGAAACCCACTGCTAGTTTCTAACACTTTTAATTATTAGAAAGCTCTTGTCCCTTTCCCAATCTTTTGGTTTCTCTCTGACCAAGGATTTTTATTTCTGTATATTACATACAGCTGCATACCTGGTGGTGTCTCTTCTATAATCGCTAAATTGTCTTACCTACAGTGTTGTGTGGTCTTGAAGACTAGATTGGTCAACATGTGTGAAATTCTTGATGGGGTAGAGATATGTTAGCTTCTAAGATTTACTATTATTAGATATTGCAATGTGATTAACACCATATTTTTCCCCAAACATGCACAGTGATCTGACATCTGCTTTATATTCTGGAATGAAAGTGCTAAGAAGTGTCTGTGACCATGATACACAGAACCCTGTGTTGGACATTGTCTTAGTCAAGGTTTCTATTCCTGCACAAACATCATGACCAAGGAGCAAGTTAGGGTGGAAAGGGTCTATTCAGCTTACACTTCCATACTGCTGTTCATCACCAAGGAAGTCAGGACTGGAACTCAAGCAAGTCAGAAAGCAGGAGCTGATGCAGAGGCCATGGAGGGATGTTCTTTACTGGCTTGCTTGCTCTGACTTGCTCAGCCTGCTCTCTTATAGAACCCAAGAATACCGGCCCTGAGATGGTCCCACCCACAAGGGGCCTTTCCCCCTTGATCACTAATTGAGAAAATGCCTTACAGTTGGATCTCATGGAGGCATTTCCTCAACTGAAGCTCCTTTTTCTGTGATAACTCCAGCTGTGTCAAGTTGACACAAAACTAGCCAGTACAGACATAGTAGCAAGAGAAAAAGGCCATACTCATGGACTTAATGCAATGAAGTCCCCAGTGATCAAACTGACCAGAGTATGATCAAGCAGTTGCCTGTTAATTTCTGTAAATTCATAGGCATATTGAATGGCATTTGAAAGTTATTGGTACTATAATCTGTTTAATTCATTTAAAAGTGGGAATTACATTTTACCAGGTTTAGTTTTGTTAAGAACAGTAAAAACATTACAAGCAACTGGACCACCTTGAATGTGTATGCAATTCAGTGTCAATCTTTAACACATTTGAATAATTACATGCAATGAGTATTTCATGTTAATGCATAATTATATTATAGTTAAGTATACATGAGCTATCAGTAACACAAAATAAACGCTGTGTTTACCTCAGAAAGCATTTAATATGCAGAGATTAGAAAAAGTCTGTGCCTTGAACGCTATATTTTGCCATCCCACACTAAAATCTGATCTCTAGACTTACTGCTTTCTCAAGTACCCGACTTTATGACTTTAAAAATGCAAAGCCCAGCATTCTTTGGAGCAACCCTTGTGAACATTACATGTACCCAATGTGGGTCTCAGTATCCTTTATGATTATTAATGAGCCTTTCAACAGTTGCTCATTCTGTTGACATAAGAGTTACACTGTTTAACAAAACATTGCCTTATGGAGAGCAGTCCTACGTGTTGTTATGTTTTCAAAACTAACGTCATGTCTCAGAAGTAAAATATTTACATACAATGTACGAAGTGGAGCACTTTTGATTTCAGCATCATCCTCATTCTAGGAAGCCATTTTCACGGAGCAGCACAGTAAACGCATGTTTGCAAAGAGAAGATTTGCCAAACATGTATGTCCCATTGACAAGGTTATCTGATCATGTAATGGAAAAAACCCTTTGCTCTTACACAGTGGTTTCAGGTGACTGTGGCAAGCAGTCTTCTGATTTCCTGAATGACCCAAGGCCTAATTATATATCTCATCTTAACACTTTTCTTTCTTTTTTTAATATTTTAATATTTTTAATATTTTGCCTTTCGCCATCTGCAACCTATAGGGGGAACAACTTTCTGAACTAACCAGTATCCCAGAGCTCTTGACTATAGCTGCATATGTATCAAAAGATGGCCTAGTCGGCCATCACTGGAAAGAGAAGCCCATTGGACACACAAACTTTATATGCCCCAGTACAGGGGAACGCCAGGGCCAAAAAAATGGGAATGGGTGGGTAGGGAAGTGGGGGGGGAGGGTATGGGGGACTTTTGGGATAGCATTGGAAATGTAATTGAAGAAAATACATAATAAAAAATATTTAAAATATTAAAAATATAAATATATATTTATATGTTACTTGACCTTTCTCCCTTACTGTTTTTAATATTCTATCTTTATTTAGTGCATTTGTTGTTCTGATAATTATGTGTAGGGAGGAATTTCTTTTCTGGTCCAGTCTATTTGGAGTTCTGTAGGCTTCTTGTATGGTCATGGGCATGTCTTTCTTTAAGTTTGGGAAGTTTTCTTCTATAATTTTGTTGAAGATATTTGCTGGCCCTTTAAGTTGAAAATCTTCATTCTCATCAACTACTATTACCCGTAGGTTTGGTCTTCTCATTGTGTCCTGTATTTCCTGGATGTTTTGAGTTAGGATCCTTTTGCGTTTTGTATTTTCTTTGATTGTTGTTCTGATGTTCTCTATGGAATCTTCTGCACCTGAGATTCTCTCTTCCATCTCTTGTATTCTGTTGCTGATGCGTGCATCTATGGTTCCAGATTTCTTTCCTAGGGTTTCTATCTCCAGCGTTGCCTCACTTTGGGTTTTCTTTATTGTGTCTACTTCCCTTTTTAGGTTTAGTATGGTTTTGTTCATTTCCATCACCTGTTTGGATGTGTTTTCCTGTTTTTCTTTAAGGACTTCTACCTGTTTGGTTATGTTTTCCTGTTTTTCTTTAAGGATTTGTAACTCTTTAGCAGTGTTCTCCTGTATTTTTTTAAGTGAGTTATTAAAGTCCTTCTTGATGTCCTCTACCATCATCATGAGATATGCTTTTAAATCCCGGTCTAGCTTTTCGGTTGTGTTGAGGTGCCCAGGACTAGGTGGGGTGGGAGTGCTGCGTTCTGATGATGGTGAGTGGTCTTGATTTCTGTTAGTAGGATTCTTACGTTTGCCTTTCGCCATCTGGTAATCTCTGGAGCTGTGCAGAATACACATGGCGGGGTCCCAGAACCAAGATGTCTGCTGCAGATGTTCAGGCAAAATGCTCTCGGGCCAGGCGACCCCCTCCCCTGGTCGGGAAAGTGGCCGGATGTCTGGGGCCTGTGCAGAATACACTCGGCAGGGTCCCAGAACCAAGATGCCTGCTGCCCATGCTCAGGCGGGCCGGGCAGACCCCTTTCCTCTGGACAGGAAAGTGGCCAGCTGTCTGGGGCCTGTGCAGAATACACTCGGCGGGGTCCCGGAACCAAGATGTCTGCTGCCGGTGCTCAGGCAAAGCGCTCCCGGGCCGGGCAGGCCCCCCTCCTCTGGCCAGGAAAGTGGCCGGATGTCTGGGGCCTGTGCAGAATATTCTCGGCTGGGTCCCGGAACCAAGATGTCTGCTGCTGATGCTCCATCTTAACACTTTTCAAAGATTGTTACATTTATACTGTGTGTACATATCATTAAATAGATCATATGTAGGAGTGCATGCCAAGATCTGTGTTTACACATGTGGAGACCCACTGCACACATGCAATGCTTTAGAACCTTAACCCCCACCTTTGTGTCCTCATCATAAATGACAAGATGTTCTAGTACCAGCAGCTGAACCCTCAAGGTATGAGAGCTAAATAATGTGACTTTGAGAGAAAGCCTCCTATTCTGCTATCTGGTCTGCTATCTGCTATCTGTTCATATGGAATGGACTAATTTAATAACATGGCAACAAAGGTGTTATTGTAACCATCTGTCATTCTACTAAATATTTATAAACTTTATTACATTTTGATTTAGATGACAATTTCTCTAGGGTAACAGAAGTCAATTTTCTCTCAAATATTTCAAATGTCCTTCAAATTGAACAGTAAACATGTGAAACATTGGCTGACTATGCCTTTTGAATTAGAAATTTACTTGTGAATCACAGACACATCTGTGGCATCTAGCGGCTCATCCATAACATCATCAATAACATACCAGTCACAAAATCCTATTAAGCATATTTTGTTAGGTACATTTGTGTCATGTAGATTTCTAGTTCTGAATACTGACAAAAACACGGTATGGAAAATAGTATCAGTGCTTGAGGTTTTCGTTCCAACTAAAGCCATGTAAATGAAAGACATGGTGTTATTCTCAAAAAACAAAAACAAAAGCAAAAGCAAAACAAACAAACAAGCAAACATGCAAACAAACAAAACACACCCAAAACAAAAAAGGCCAGGAAGGTGTTCGAAGACTTCTCTGTGTGTGCATCAAAGAGAGACAGACTACAGACTGGCTTTTCTGGATTGGACTCCTGTGCATAGAGTTGTGTGCTCAGGACCAGAGTGAAGAGGTTGCACATAGGATGAGTTCAGTTCAAGCTGGGAAGACTGGTGGATGTGAGTAAAAGATGGTGGAAGTTCTAATATCATTATAGCCACGGTCTACAGCCTTCAGTGCAATACAAAACACTCAGAAACCTGTACCTGTACCTCTGCCTCATGTCCTTTAAGGAGTCTGAACCTGTAGTTTTGATGAGTTTGCCAGGTGCTTTTGGTTCCAAATCTTCATGGACTTGCACACCAGGGTAGACAAACAAGGAGACAAAACACCAGCATGAGAATCAAGACATGTTTGCACAGCAGAAAGGGCCATTTAGCAATGTCCATGTCTCTCTTGGCATTGAGGGAATGAAAGCCTGAGGACTCAAGGACTGTTGCCTTCAGGAACAGTACAGTTCATCATGGTGGACAGGATAGAGGCAGGGAGTAGAAGGAAGGCAGGAAAAATTCGCATCAAAATGCTGGGATGGTGAGAAGCTTTAGCTCCAAGTATCACTGCCGAGATGGATGTGAGGAAAAGGGGGACCTCCTGCCCTGGAATGAAGGTGAGTAGATAAATACGAGGTTTGAGCAGAAAGGAGAAAGGGTCAAGTCAACTCCTTAAGCTTCTCTTGACCTTTGGCACCAGCAAGGGTATGAACAGGGATGAGCTTTTAAGACATTAGATGCTAAACTCAGATGGACTGGTAAGACATTACAAGAAAAAAATAAAAGGGTGCAAAGACTATCAAAAGTTTGAGAAATTCTGCTCTATTTTGCTGCAGAGAATATTCCACTCAGAGTTAATGCCACAAATGAAATTTACTGCCACGAAGGAGATGCTCAAAAAGATTAGTTTGCTCTGGGTCATTGAAGATTGAAAGCTGGGCTTTCGTACTGGTGTTACTTTCCTGTCATCCTCTGGGGATCTTCTTCAGATCATTAATTCTTATGGTGTTAGATGAATAAGCTTCATAAAATAAGCGAGAAAAAGGATTATGGGTTAGAGTTTATAAAGTTCAATTCTATGATAGAAATAATGGCTTAGTGTGAAACACATTTCCTACTTAGTCCCTATCCCTTTGACAGTCAATGCTGATCTAAGCACCTCAGGCTGGGCCGTCAGCCTGGCATCTTGAGTGACCTTCCAGAGAATGTGAAAAGACTCTTGAGACTTCATTGGAAAAAATAATGGCCTTTCAATATTATTTCCTTCCCACTCACTCCTGCTTCATGAGGGCAATGGCACTCACTCGGGCTTTGGGATCAGCAAGGAGTACGAACAGCTCTATGCTTGGAGTGTGGGAAGTGTGTCTCCTTCAGGGCTCTCTGTTTGTTAACAGATATGGGCAAATTTGACAGAAATCAGTGTTCCTTGGTCAGACCAATGCACAGCATACCAACGTCTCTACTTAATTGCACCTCCCTAATACAACCACACTCCTGAATGACGACAGGAAAGGGTCAGCGGTCTATGCACACAACTGCTGATCATCCTGAGATTCTGAAATTAGCAGTGAGAAAGGAGTGTGAGGCTGGAAATATTCCTTAAGAAAAGAAAGTTTTCTATGCCAAGGAAACTGCTGCATGCAGAATGCAGGTGACTTTGGAGTTCTATGCAATGTCACCTAGAGAATGTTTTCTGCTCTGTGCCAGGTTCTTCTAGAAAAGATAAAGACAAAGCATAATCAAGTGAAAGTCTTCTTCCAGTCCTGTGTGTGTATGTGTGTGCGCATGTGTGTCCTAAGTTCTCTTTGAAAACCTAATTATGACAGAGTGCAGCTCTTGGTATTGTTAAACTATGATCTCAGCAGTAATGCTACATTCAAACACAGACCCACAGCAGGTAAGAAAGTCACATAGGAGGCTATGGGAAATCACTCTATGTAACAGGAAAAGTAAAATTCTCTTAAGCCAGATCCACTGGGCTGTTTATAGAGTAACTAGGGTGTGAGCATGCCTAGAGACATAGTTAGACGATCATAAAGGGGTGATAGGAGATGATTTCAGAACACAACATTAGAGCAGGGAGCAAGAGAACCAGAAGCCAAGAGTAGTCAGGTGAGGTAACCATAACATTAGGATTCAGAATTATCATGAGCATCAAAGGAGCCTGCTATTAGTTTGAAATCGGTATATTTGTTTAGTGTAGAAAATTTTGTTCTGGAAGAATCACTGAAAAGTTTCAATCTCTTTCACACGAGTTGGCAAGATGAAAATTTGAGGAATGTGCTAGAACATAGATGAGATGTTACAATCAACAGCCACTGTGGGTCCTGCAGCTATGCAGATAGAGTAACACTAGTTCTTAACCAAGCTTAACAGATTGGAAACATGAAAGTTGGCTGATGGTCAGAACCAGTTGATGAAGAACTCTTATTAATTAGACCAGATGGAGACCAATAATAGCAGTATTTTAGAAAGAAGCTAAACTTGAGTAGTAGTGGTTAATTAGTATCAGTGAAATGGTCTAATCTTAGAACCCTGAAAAAAAAGTTAACTGCTTAAAATTAAGTACTTTCTGTGATTTTGTTCCTGGGTTTTTCTTTTACTAAGTGTAACACTCCCATGCCATCGACATTTGCTCAGTTTGTGGTCATATCATGAAGGGCTGCTTGAGCTTTAAACATGCTCTTAAAGCTCTGTATTGAGTCATAGTAAGGAGCAAGAGTCATTTAAATGTCCTATAAGAGACCAAAGTTCTAGGTTACAGGAGGTAGAAAACATGGAACATTAAACAAATGTTACTGGACAAAAGTGAACTGTCCTTTTGAAAACACAAACAAATGACCTGCATGAACCATATGTATTATATGTTCTCCTGCCTTCACCAAGACAGTGTGCAGAGGAGGATAATTTGTTATCTGGTGAAATTTAAAGCTTCATTATATCTGTATTGTTCTACCTCCCTCCCCTCCCCTCCCCTCCCCTCCCCTCCCCTCCCCTCCCCTCCCCTCCCCTCCCCTCCCCTCCCCTCCCCTCCCCTCCCCTCCCCTTCTCTACCTTCCCCTGCCCTTCTCTTCCCTCACCTTTCCTCCCTTTCCCTTCCCTTCCCTTTTCCTTCTGTCTCTATTTCCCCATCTGTCTTCTTTCCTCTTTCTTTTCTTCCTTTCCTTTCTCCTTCCTCCCTCCTTATCTTCCCTTCCTTCCTTCCTTCCTTCCTTCCTTCCTTCCTTCCTTCCTTCCTTCCTTCCTTCCTTTTTTTCCTTCCTTTCTTCTATGCTCTGATTGCTCATTATACATTTTTATGAAGAAAATAGTTTGGAAAGAAGAAAGGAAAGTCTGCATGAAGTCATGATGTTTGCACTAAAGGTTCTTCAGAGAATGTTACATGACAGGATTGGCAGTCAGGCTCCCCTCTGCCTGAGAGAAAAAGCTCTCCCCCAAAGGGAATAAGAGATATCTCATTCTGTAACCAAACCTAAGTGACCATGACCTAGGGATCTGAATTAAGGTTACCCCTAATGTTATATTAGGATATAATATCAGTTTTTGAAAATGTTTATAATGCCAGAATAAAAAACCAAACAAACAAAGAAACAAAAAAACCTCATGCCAGGAAGTGGTGGTGCATGCCTTTAATCCTAGCACTTGGGAGCCAGAGGCAGATGGATTTCTGAGTTTGAGGCCAGCCTGATCTACAGAGTGAGTTCCAGGACAGCCAGGGCCACACAGAGAAAGCCTCTCTCAAAAACCAAACCAACCAACCAAACCAAACCAAACCAAACCAAACAAACAAACAAACAAAAAACCCTCACAAGTTAAGACATGTTCTAATAATATATCAGTGTAAATAATAGACAGGTTATAGAAAAATGGGGAAATGTGCCTTCAGATGACGTTCTTGACCTTTGTGTTGGTGGAAGTCAGGGCTCTCTTTCTCAGGATATTACATACAGAGCTAGGTAAGAAATGGCAACCAAGGATGAGCTAAACTGAGATTCTGAGACAGTCAGGACATGTCTTGTAGATTCTTCCATGCATACATTGGGTGGTCAAATGACTGGTAGCTGGGTTGACACTACTGCAGTGAAGTGTCCTCCTGCTTATGGACTTAGGTGAGGGTGTTACACAGCCTTTCCTAAGTGTGATATATTCAGGAAGTTCTCAGGCCTTTCCTACCCAATATGATTTTAATATGCGTATGTGTTCTGATGGTGCCAATTTATTGTGGTAACATTTATAGAGTGGCACATTTGAGGCATAGCTAGTCTACATTTTGTGGACGGTGTCAGAGAGAGTCAGAAAAAGACAATGTTGTTTATATTTCCACAAAGATTGAGTCACCTTGCCTTATTATTTCTACTCAAATGAAGTAGAAATACACTTATAAGGTGGAGTCTGAAAGGATTAGCATAGCCTGAAATCCCACTTATACAATTTCCAGGGCCTTAGATCAGGGTCCAGTCTTATCTCGACACTATTCAATCTCCACACATTGCTTCAAATTATAGGACAATGGGATAGCATTTAGTGCTGTAGATTGAATGAGATGACCCCCCATAGTCTTCTGGTGCTTTCTCCGGATGTTTTAGAGGTATGTCCTTCCTAGAGAAAGCATGTCGCTGGAAAGCCTGGTGTTATGTATTTGTTTCTTCTGAGATTGCAAGGAGAAACATGATTCCAGTAAGCTGTCCTTTGATGTCCACACATACCTATAACATGCATACCCACACACAAGTGTACACACACATACACTGAGAGAGAGAGAGACAGAGAGACAGAGAGACAGAAAGACACAGAGAGAGACAGAAGCAGACAGAGACAGAGACAGCAATAGACAGAAAGAAAGATGTTTCTTTAAAACAGAAAGCTATAAAGGGCAAACCTTCAACTAGTCAGCAGAAGATATTAGTGCCAAACCTTAACATCAGCAAGATTGCAGATATAAAGAATATTTGATTCCAATTTAAAATTTGTTTTGAGAGAAACAGCCCCTTGCATAGTGAACTGCAGTCTTTTCAATTTCATGGAAGAATTGATGGTCTGGTGAGCCTTTCAGCCACTTGCTCCCCAATAAAACGAGTTCTTGGCTTTGCTTTTACTGTCTACAATTTTGATTTACTGAGCTGAATTCTTCCATTCTAAGTAGAAAGCTTTTTGAACAGAATGACTCCCTCTGGCATGTATTTTGTCTAGTAACAGGTGCTTTTATTTCATCAGAGAAGAACAAGGTTTACCCTATAAATTATGCTGTGTCAGCTTCTGGTTTTTCTGTCTTATGTTATCTTATGTTCTGCACTGTTAGAGCCATGCTGGACATTTGCATATTATTTGCTTTAATGAGAGGAGAGCATCACAAATTCACTTTCCAAACTGACCAGTGTCAAAGACTTTATGTGGCACCATGAATGCTTCTTTTCTTTAGTGAGCTTTCAGCTTTATCTAAGACAACCAGTATGGGACTATGAAAAGCAGCCTGTTTTCTGGTTGAGTTAGGTTTAAACCCTGGAGATCCAGCAGGTGTTCCTTCAAGGGACAGAAGGCCTGCTTGCCATGCTCACAGACATTAGGCTCCTGACACTAGGCCTCAGCTTAATAATTCTGTGATGATCAGTCATGTAGGACAATGCCCCAAGCTTCTGGTATTCTGTCTGGACATCACCCCCACAGTTACCTGGCAACAGCCAGGTATGCTCCTCCCCATAGTTACCTGGCAACAGGCAGGTAGGTTTGACCCACTATAGAAGGGGCTGTTTGCCCCATCTCCCTCTCTTACACTCTTACCCTCTTACTCTCTTACTTCTGCCTCTCTCTTGCCTTCTTTGCTCTCCCTCTCTCCACCTTCACTTCCTCCCTCTCTCCACATTGCCATGGCCATCCTCTACTTCTTTACTCTCTCCCTCTTTCTGCCATTCTACAATAAATGCCTTAAAACCATGGACTGTCTCTTCTCATCAGGATCCACCTTGCTGGAGCAACGGAACAGTTCTTCTTCTAAAGAACACATCTAATCTCCCACGGAATACCTCTCAGTACTTTTAACCCAAGCCTCTGACCAAACAAACAAAGGACTCTCTTTCCTGTGGGAACCAGCTGGAGTGTTCCCCGTTCTTTCCCCTTCTGCCCCAGGCTAGAGTCAGCCCCACAGGGCCCCCCACTCTGTTCTCAGCCCTTCCACAGCATCCAGTGGTATCTGCAGTGTCCAAGAGTGATAACCTGCTGTCCCTGGACTCTGTGAAGGTCTGGGAAACCCTGAGCCAGACTCTGGCAGTTCCACTGGGACCTCAGACTGAGTCTCCCCACCCCCAGATTGGGGTCCTGAGTCTTCTCACAGTCCAATGCTTATGGCCTATGCCTCTGACACTTGGAAAGTCCAAAATGATTCACATAATGTAGTGGGAGGCATTATTTTACTTGTTCCTAAATAATACCTCATTTGAAAAATGAGGTTTTTAAACAAATAATATACATTGATGTGACAACTCTCCCACTATGAATAATGAAATGACATACGTTTACTTTAAAACAAGGACATTATCATCCTTATGGGTAACTCTGTCCTGTATCCCAGCCTTGTCAGTTTCATAGGGTGCCTGGCAAACAGTGGACACAACTGCCCAGACATACAGTAAACTGACAAAACTACTGCTTGGCATGCAGAAGTGAAGAAAGTTGCTTCTCTGGTTGGTAAAGGATGGGGTTCTGTGCTCCTTGTGATATACACTCAGTTATGGTATTGTTGTGCTTTGGGAACAATTATTTAGTAGGGTTACAGTCAAGGAATATTGCACATATACAAACAAGATACATGTCTTTCTAGTCACAAAGCACCATTCTGCTTTGTGCTCTCTTAGAGTTTGTGCTTTTCTCTCACCACCTTGCATACCTTAAGGACTCTCCAATGTCCCCAGCATTCCTTTACCTGAGCTCAGTGTTCTCTTATACTCTCAAAATTATCACAGAGCACTCTGTAAAAAAACAGGGCAACTTAGGACAGTTTGGTGTTTGAGTTGTCTTCTCAGATAGTTTCCTGAGTTCAACTGCAGATATGCCACAGGGCCACCAGATGAATTGGTTTGGTGTTGACCTCAGCTTGACATTGTGATCAGATGTTAGGTGAATGAGCAGAGGGTGATCCAGCCACAAATGAAATGTGTTCTGGAGTCAAATGACACTTCATGACAAGAAGTCTTGACTAGATGCTTAAAGAGTTAGGGAAGGCATAGAAGGTGGCTTAAGAGTGCGTGCCAATCATAATTATATTTCCTGGGATGGAAGTTACAGATGGCTATGAGCAGCTATTGATGGGAATTGGACTTAGGTCCTCTGGAAGAGCAGCTGGTACTTAAACACTGTGCTATTTTTCTATACTGATGAAAGTTATCTTTAAAAATAGAACACATTGGTGTGTCAGCAGGGAAATGCAAATCGAAACAACCCTGAGATTCCACCTCACACCAGTCAGAATGGCTAAGATCAAAAACTCAGGTGACAGCAGATGCTGGCAAGGATGTGGAGAAAGAGAAACACTTATTCACTGCTGGTGGGATTGCAAGCTGGTATAACCACTCTAGAATTCAATCTGGTGGTTCCTCAGAAAATTGAACATAGTACTACATGAGAGCACAGCTATATCACTCCTGGGAATATACCCAAAAGATGTTCCAACATATAACAAGGACACACGCCCCACTATGATCATAGCAGCCTTGTTTATAATAGCAAGAAGCTGGAAACTACAGAAAACATGGTACATTTACACAATGGAGTACTACTCAGATATTAAAAACAATGACTCCATGAAATTCACAGGCAAATGGATGGAACTAGAAAACATCGTCCTGAGTGAGATAACCCAGTCACAAAAGAACACATATGATATGTACTCACAGATAAGTGGATATTAGGCAAAAAGCTTGGAATACCCAAGGTGCAACTCACAGACCATATGAAGCTCAAGAAGAAGGAAGGACAAAGTGTGGACGCTTCAGTCCTACTTAGAAAGAAAACAAAATAATCACAGGAAGTAGAGTGGGAGGGACTTGGGGGGAAGAGAGTAGGGCATGCGGATCAGGATCAGGCAGGATCAGGCATGGGAGGAGATAGGGGAGATGTACAGAGGGTCAGGAAATTGAACATAGGTGTGTAGCAATGGGGAATGGGGAACTGGAGGTAGCCACCAGAAAGTCCCAGATGCCAGGAAAGCAAGAGGCTCTCAGCACCCAGTAGGGATGACATTAGCTGAAATACCCAACAAAGAGGAGGGAAAACCTGCTGAGACCATGTCCAGAGGTTAAGGTCAACCCCCTAGCTGAATGATTGGACTACCCACACATCTCCAAATTTTAACCCAGAATTGCTCCTGTCAAAACAAAACAAAACAAAACAAAACAAAATAAAACAAAACAAAACAAAACAAAACAAAAAAACAAAACAAAAAAACAAAACAAAACAAAACAAAACAAAACCAAAAACCAAAAACCAAAAACCAAAAACCAAACAAACCCCAGAAGGACAGAGTAGGGCAGAGATTGAAGGAAAGGCCATCCAGAGACTGCCCAACCTGGGGATCCATCCCATATAAAAACACCAAATCCAGTCACTATTGCTGATGCCAAGAAGTGTTTGCTGTCAGGAGCCTGATATAGCTGTCTTCTGAGAGGCTCTGCCAGAGTCTGATCAATACAGATGTGGATGCTAGCGGCCAAACATCAGACTGAGCATGGGGACTCCAATGGAAGAGTTAGGAGAAGGACTGAAGGAACTGAAGGGGTTTGAAACCCCATAGGAAGAACAACAGTATCAACCAACCAGACTCCTCCAGAGCTCATAGGGAATAAGCCACCAACCAAAGAGCACACAGGGTGGAACCCATGGCTCCAGTTGCATATGTAGCAGAAAATGGCCTTATCTGGCATCAATGTAAAGGGAGGTTCTTGTTCCTGTGAAGGTTCAATGCCCCAGTATAATGAAATGCTAGGGTGCTTAGGTGTGAATGGATGGGTGGATGGAGGTACACCCTCAGAAGCAGGGTGAGGGAAGATTGGGTAGGGGGTTTGTGTGTGGGGAAACCAGATATAGGGATAACATTTGAAATGTAAAAAGATAAAATATCCAATAGAAGGGGGAACAATAGAACACATTATATAAGTGTAAGATAAGAACATTTTTTAGTAAGGACAGGTACTACAAAAAAGGCTCCATTCTTTTACCTTAAATTTGACAGTCTTACTGTTTCAATGGAACAGAATGCTTGTCTTAGTCGGGGTTTCTATTCCTGCACAAACATCATGACCAAGAAGCAAGTGGGGGAGGAAAGGGCTTATTCAGCTTACACTTCCATACTGCTGTTTATCAGCAGGGAAGTCAGGACTGGAACTCAAGTAGTGTGGAGAGCCGTGCTGCGAGGAATCGCTGTGGAGAGCCGTGCATGCCAAGAGCAATCGCCATTATAAGATGGCGCTGGCCTCCGCTGTGCCTAACTAGTAAACAAACCTGGTGCGAGAGTGAACTCACAGAGAGTACACAGGTGCGAGAGTGAACTCACTCCTAGTCACTGCCCATTCTCGGGGCGTAATAGTGGGGTGATGGGCGAGCAACAAATCAGGAGCCAACACATCATATCAGGTGCTGAAACCGCCATGGCTGAGGGCTATATAAGCGACTCCATTTTCTGGGGTCGTGGTCTTCCCTCTTGAAGAAGCAATAAAGCTTTTGCTGCAGAAGATTCCGGTTGTCCTGAGTGTGTTCTTGCCAGCAGGAACAAAAGCTTGGGATAAATGGCACCAGAACTGCGGGACACATAAGGCTCTGTAAGGTACGTACAGTCTTGAAATTTCTTCAGAGTTAGATGACCTTTTGATTGTTTGCACGGTGATTGCACTTTTCCTTTCGGTTTCATTTTGCTTCCACTGCTGGAACTGCTGACTGGTTCCCAGTCGCAGTCAGGCCTGGACAGCACCTGGACAGCGACCAGTTTCAGTCGTGGTCAGGCCTGGACAGCGGCAGTATGGGAATCTCCCACTCTGTAGTAGTGGCATTACGGTCGGTCCTGAAGCATTGTGGCCTGAAAATTGCCACTAAGACTATAGAGGGATTTGTCAGGGAAATAGACCGTGTGGCACCATGGTATGCTTGCTCAGGGTCGTTAACCATCACCTCTTGGGACAAACTGAAAGGAGATCTAGTTGAGAACAGCAGAACGGCAAACATAAAGCAGGGATCATGTGGAAATTGGTGAGATCGTGCTTAACAGACGAGGATTGTCAGCAAATGGTTGAAGCGGGGCAGAAAGTTTTGGACGAAATTCAAGACAGTCTACCAGAGACAGAGCGGGGAGAGAGAGTAAAAGTTGGGAGGAAACAAGGTGCACCAAAGTATGAAGGCCTTTCCCCGGGCCTTGAGCCCGAGGAAAAGAGAATTAAGGGACAAAAATGCCCTGGGAGAACCTAGAAAAAGGGATGGAAAGGGAGAGAAGAAGAGAGATCGAGCTGGGGAGGCACATAAGGAAAGGAGCCTCTACCCACCATTAGATGAGTTCAAGGCACTAGCTGTCAGTAGCTCAGGATCGGATAAGGAACTTAGCTCCTCTGAGGAAACAGACTTAGAGGAAGAAGCAGCAGGCTATGAGGGAGAAAGATACCAGCCAGATGAAAGACGAGTTAATCAGTTACAGAATGACATGAAAGCAGCTAGAGACAAATGTCAAATCGCTGCGTGGTCTTCGACCTCTGGGTCCTAGTGCACCTCCACCCTATGTGCAGAGGTACACAGTCAATGCAAGACGCATACTCTGTATTAATAAAAACGTTAGGGCAAAGGGGATTGCAGGTGGCCACCGAAAAGGTGCAAGTTGCTCGAATGGGAGCCTTCCTAGGGTCACTCATTTATCCTGACAAGATTGTTCCTCAAAAATTAGAGATTCGCAAAGATCAACTACATACCTTGAATGATTTCCAAAAATTGCTAGGAGAAATTAATTGGCTAAGACCATTTTTGAAAATTCCATCAGCAGAATTAAAGCCCTTATTTGACATATTAGAGGGAGATACCCACATCTCCTCCCACAGAGCACTTACCCCAGCTGCATGTCAAGCTTTACAAACAATATAAAAGGCCTTACAAGATACTCAATTACAACGCATTGACGAGTCAAAGTCATTTGAATATTAAAAACTGCACAGTTACCAATAGCAGTCTTATGGCAATGGACCCTTATTGTGGGTTCATCCTAATGCTTTCCCTGCAAAAATCATTGAGAGGTATCCTAATGCAGTTGCTCAACTTGCACTTAGGGGGATAAAAGCAGCCATTACTCATTTTGGGAAAGAACCTCATATGCTAATTGTACCTTATACGTCTGCTCAAGTTCAAACCATGGCAGCAACAGCTAACGATTGGGCAGTCTTGGTTGCCTCCTATTCAGGACAAATTGATAATCATTATCCAAAACATCCAATTTTACAGTTCGCCTTAAGCCAAGCCATAGTATTTCCAGTAATAACAGCCAAACACCCACTTCCAAATGGGGTAGTAGTGTATACAGATGGATCCAAATCTGGTATAGGTGCATATGTAGTAAATGGCCAAGTAACATCTAAACAATATAATGAGACATCACCCCAGGTTGTAGAGTGTTTGGTAGTTCTAGAGGTCCTTGAAACTTTTCTGGGACTGCTCAATATTGTATCTGATTCCTTATATGTAGTTAATGCAGTTAATATGTTTGAAGTTGCTGGCTTAATTAGACCCTCTAGCAAGCTTGCTCACATTTTTCAGCAAATTCAGTCAGCCTTGTTACATAGAAGACATATATTACTCATGTCAGGGCTCATTCTGGCCTTCCTGGCTCCATGTCTCATGGAAGTGACTTGGCAGACAAAGCCACTAGAATCGTGGCTGCTGCTCTGTCCTCACAGGCAGAGGCTGCAAGGGAGTTTCATAAACGCTTCCACGTGATGGCTGAAACATTATGCTGCCATTTCACTTTAACCAGGAAAGAAGCTCGTGACATTGTCACCCAATGTCAAAACTGTTGTCAATTTCTGCCTACTCCTCATGTAGGGGTAAACCCCCAAGGCATCAGACCATTACAGGTCTGACAAATGGATGTCACTCATATTTCCTCCTTTGGAAGAAATCAATATTTACATGTTTTCATTGACACCTGCTCTGGTGTTATGTTTGCTACACCTTTAACAGGTGAGAAGGCCTCTCATGTTATACAGCACTGTTTAGAAGCGTGGAGTGCTTGGGGCAAGCCCACAATTCTTAAAACTGATAATGGGCCAGCATATACCTCTACTAAATTTCAGCAATTTGTCATCAAATGGATGTCACTCACTTGACTGGCCTTCCTTATAATCCTCAAGGACAAGAAATTGTGGAACGTGCCCATCGTACACTCAAGTCTTATCTTATAAAACAAAAGGGGGAGTTGATGAGATTTGTTCTCAGTGCCAAGAGTAGCTGTATCTATGGCACTCTTTACACTTAATTTTTTGAATCTTGACGAGCAAGGTCGCTCTGCAGCTGATCGACATAGCTCAGACCCTGATAGACCAAAAGAAATGGTCAAATGGAAGGATATCTTAACTGGTCTGTGGAAAGGCCCGGATCCTATTTTGATAAGATCCAGGGGAGCTGTTTGTGTTTTTCCACAGAGTGAAGACAACCCATTTTGGCTGCTGGAACGATTCACCCGCAAGATAGTAATCAAGGATGGTGCGGAAGATGCAGTTGTACAGAACTCAATCCTTTGATCTTTATCCAGGGAGGAACAGTTGGAAAGGCTTCTTTTACTGGCATCTCAAGATTTGCTCAGTATTGGGGAATACATGATTCCTCCCAGGACTCTTATGGATATACTAATACCAGTGTAGAGATCACTGGATTCAATAAAACTTTGGTAAATAGATTAATTATCCATTTACCCCAGTCTGTGTTTACCACCTTTCTTGTTTATTCTTTCAAATGATTCATTTGAAGTCTGTTGCAATGATTCTTGTTGGATTTCTCAATGTTGGGATGTAACAAAGAACACCCGTGCCATGTTGTCACAGATCCCACGTTGGATCCCTGTTCCGGTGGAAACACCCTCCACCTTATCCCTGTTTCGACAAAAGAGAGATTTTGGCATTACTGCTGCCGTGATCATAGCAATTTCAGTCAGTGCAGCTGCTGCTACAGCTGCAGGGTATGCTATGGTTAGTACGGTTCAATCAGGCACAAAATTAAACCAGCTTTCAGCAGATCTGGCTGATGCCATCACTGTCCAAAATTCTGCTAGTACCAAGTTAAAGGGAGGGCTGATGATTTTGAATCAGCGCCTTGACCTGGCGGAGGAACAGATAGGCGTTCTATACCAGATGGCCCAGTTGGCTTGTGAAAGGAAATTGGGTGCTCTGTGTATTACCAGTGTCCAATATGAAAATTTTACTTATGCAGCTAATCTGTCTAGACAGCTTTCCTTGTATCTTGCAGGAAATTGGTCCGAGGGATTCGATGAGATTCTTGAGGCCCTGAGGGTGGCAGTTTTAAAGATCAACTCAACAGGAGTGGACCTGTCATTGACAGAGGGCCTCTCCTCCTGGATTTCATCTGCATTTTCTTATTTGAAGGAATGGGTGGGGGTAGGTTTATTTGGTGTTGCCACCTGCTGTGGACTTGTGTTCATGCTCTGGTTGGTTTGCAAGCTCAGAAACCAACAAATGACAATTGTGGTTGTGATAGCTCAAGCACTTGCTGCCATTGAGCAAGGGGCCTCCCCCGAAATCTGGCTATCTATGCTCAAAAATTAGTTGACATTGGTGGCTGGCCTCTTTTGTAGAGTTCGCCCTAGGTCATTTAGTAGTTACTGTCACATAGCACTGTGGTATCCAGGGACGGGCAACTTTCCTCATGCACAGATCAACCTAAGACACGGTGCCCGGTGGCCATAGGGTTATCCTATGACAGGAAAGGCTGTGACATTGGAAGAACGACCTAAGACAGGAGCCACAGCGGATGGGCATAATTACACAGACCTAGTCCAGCCTCAATTTAATAAAATAAAAAGGGGGAGATGTGTAGAGCCATGCCGTGAGGAATCGCTGTGGAGAGCCGTGCGTGCCACGAGCAATCGCCATTATAAGATGGTGCTGGCCTCCGCTGTGCCTAACTAGTAAACAAGACTTGTACACAGGTGAGAGAGTGAACTCACTCCTAGTCACTGCCCATTCTCGGGGCGTAATAGTGGGGTGATAGGCAAGCAACAAATCAGGAGCTGACATGCCATATCAGGTGCTGAAACGCCATGGCTGAGGGCTATAAAAGCAACTCCATTTTCTGGGGTCGGGGTCTTCCCTCTTAAAGAAGCAATAAAGCTTTTGCTGCAGAAGATTCCGGTTGTCCCGAGTGTGTTCTTGCCGGCGGGAACAAAAGCTCGGGATAAAGTAGGTCAGAAAGCAAGAGCTGATGCAGAGGCCATGGAGGGATGTTTCTTACTGGCTTGCTTCCCCTGGCTTGCCCAGCCTGCTCTCTTATAGAACCAAGACTACCAGCCCAGAGATCGTCCCACCCACAAGGGGCCTTTCCCCTTTGATCACTAATTAAGAACATGACTTGCAGCTGGATCTTGTGGAGGCATTTCCTCAACTGAAGCTCCTTTCTCTGTGTCAACAGAGATAACTCCAGCCTGTGTCAAGTTGACACAAATCTAGTCAGTACAGTGCTTGAGGGAGTCTAGGAGGATACTGTAAGCAAAAGGCCTTGTAACACAAGCAATTTTCCTCACAGTTTTGACGTAGATTCAGGGATCAAGTTTCTGGCTGCTTTATTTTCTGGTGTTGAAGGAGGGATCTATGTTTGGCTTTTAGGTTGCTGTTTTTTTTTATTGTGCCCTGATAGATTGAGACTTCTCATTGTCTTTGTCTTATGGTGGCATCAGCCCCATCAGTATGGTTTCCTTTGTTTGGGTGAGGGCTTTTGCTTTTCCTTTGTCGGATCCAACAGGAATTAATCTTCACACATATAAGAGCATTGGTGAGGGAGGTCAAGTGGCACAGGATGCTTGCCACAGAACACTCATTACTCTTTAAAGCTATCCAAAACCATACAAAACTGTAAAGCTAGATCATGCTGTTTATATCACCAGTTCTCCACCTGAGGATCACACCTTTTCAAGTCATATATCAGATATTCCCGGCATCAGATATTTACATTATGATTCATAACAGTGGCATATTATAGTTATGATGGAGCAACAATTTTATAGTTGAGAGTCACAACAACATGGGGAAATGTATTAAATTGTTGCAGCCTTAGGAAGGTTGAGAACTACTGAACATCATAAAAATTATGGCATACTCTTATCATAAAATTTTGCAGAACAATGTGTTACTAAAGCAACTGAGACAATTTATGAAAAGTCTTAGCTTGGCTTATGGTTCTAGATGCTCCAATCCAAAACTGAAGGGGAGGCTGTACTTTGTGGTGGAGGTACACTATGGGATAAGTCAGTTACTTCAACTCAGGAAGCAGAAGAAAGGAAGTTCAGAGTCCTCAGAAAGCCGTGTCCTTCGTGACTTAAGGAGTGGCCACTAGTCTTAACCTCCCAAATATCTCACTGCCACCCAAGAGTTGCTGCCCTAGAGATTAGTTATACAACATATTGGCTTTTGGGGAGCATGCATCCAAACTAAAAAAGACAATAAAGCAAAAAAAGAAAAGAAAAGAAAAATATAATTTAATTATTGAATTTGTGGCAGTTTTCATGATTGATATTGATTCAATCAAGATCTCAGAGACTGGTGTCCTTCCAATACAGAAAAACTCCCAAGGAACAAGCTCTTTACAGGATGTGTGATTTCATAGGCTTGAAGGATTATAGAATGGACTGTAGCCTCTCCCTCTTATTATGACCTAGAGCAGGAACAGAACAAGGGAAATTTCATCAAGCAGAACTAAATGGGGAGAGAAAATCAAAGTGCAAACACGGGTTGAGAGAACTGGAAGACAAAACTGAGATTGGAAGTGTATATGTGAAAAACATTTATCTGGTGAAGGATCATGAGGAAGTCTACAGAGAATGGAGATCCAGAGCAAAATGGAGAAATGAACAACTGCTTTAAAAATGCCCCCAAAGGCTAAACAGACCATGCTAAAGATGTGCAGATGTAAAGCATGAAAACTCAAAGCTGAAGCGGATCATATGCATGATGGCTTGCATGGCCTCCTCCCCATGTTCACATGAGGAAACTCTCATTCCTACTGTGACCTCATTTGAAAATGGGATCTTTCCATATTTGTTCCTGTCTGAAAGAATTACAGGGATGGAAATGGAGAGGAGCCTGAGGAAAATAAGGTCAAGTAACAGGCCTAAAGTGGGACCCAACTCAAGGGGAGGTCCCAAGGCCTGACACTATTACTGGGGCTATGGAGTACTCACAAAAACAGTTCTATCATGACTGCCTGCTAAAAGACCCAACAAGCAGCTGAAAGAATCAGATGCAGTTATTTGCACCCAACCAATGGACAAAAGCAGCTGACCCCTATTGTTGAATTAGGGAAGGCTGAAAGAAGCTGAGGAGAAGGATGATCCTGTAGGAGGAACAGCAGTCTCAATTAATCTGGACCCCCGAGACCTCTCAAGCACTGAAACACCAAACAGGCAGCGTACACCAGCTGATATGAGGCCCCCAACACACATACAGTAGAGAACTTCCGGATCTGTGTTCATTCAGAGATGATGCACCTAACCCTCAAGAGACTGGAGGCCCTGGGGTTCAGGTGGAGTAGGGACTGGGGACATCTATGTTGATACAGGGGGGTAGGGAGGAGGTATGAAGTGTGTAAGAGTTTGAGGGTGGATGGGGGGCTGGAAATAAAATATTGAGTGTAAAAAATAAATTAATTTAAAAAAGAAAATGTGGTCTTTATAACTGAGGTCTTTAAGAAGAGAATTGAGCTCAAATGACTGTAGGACACAGATCAATGATGCTGGTGTCTTTATAATGAAAGAGATGCCAGAGATAGTAACTCAGATACAAGGGTCCCATGTAGGAGCACAGACACACAGCAACAGTCTGCCAGCAAGGACCAAAGTCCTGGGCAGAGACTAACCCCACTACTTCCTTGATATAGCAGTTGAGCCCCTGTGACTGTAAGAAAATATTGGTTTATTTTTTTATTATTCCCTCACTTTGCATATTGGAGAATGGCAGCTTCAGCAGACGAATGCAATATGTCATTTGGAAAATGGAAATTGAAGTGAAATGCCAGGATGCATGTATAAGAATGGCTAGAGCCTGATCGGCTGATGGAAGCAAATGTGAGGGGCTTGGGGGGACAGAGGCTCCCATAATTTGATGGTGGGAATGTGGGCCAGTGTAGCCCTACACAACCACTTGGAGGTTTCTAAAATACAAGAGGAGGTCAAACCATAAACCCAGAAGCCATCCCCCTTTGAGTTGAAGATTTAATAACTTAAAAAGAAATATTCTTAGATTTAAAATGATGGGAAACTGGACAAGTAAATCATTTCCATTATTCCAAACATAAATATCATCTTAAAACAATCATTTCAACCTTATTATTTTGATTATGTATATATTACTCATATTTTTATGGTTAACTTAAAACAGTTAATTTTAAAAATTAGTATGTGAAGTAATGGTTAACTGCTTATCAAATGCTGTTAACATGAATAGTTTTGTCTTTAAACATTTGTTTGCATATGATTGTGTAGGTTTTGTTTACTCCCTTTTAATTTCTGAAGATTATAAGTGCTTTATAATTTGTTCTTTGATTCTCAAAATTACCTTTGTTTATATGCATTTTAAATTATTCGGTATAGGGAATGGTGTGCCTTGAGAAGCTATAGCTATGGTCTCTGATAGTGGGAGAGAATATCTGAGAAGGAATCAGGCATACCAGTGAGGGAACCAAGGGATCTGGCCCTGGGTCACTACTTCGGCACCATGAGACAGTTACCATAGCAACAAGTACTCTGCATTTCCCATGTTCTCATGCACTATGGAAAAATATAATGTCAAACTTTGAAAAGCAACTCAAATTCTGTGTAGTAATTCTTGAGTCAGTCTAGCTGGGTGAATTCCAGAAGTTCAGGGCAAATAGCAGATCAATACTAAGAATAGACTGAGAAGAGAGACAAGAATCTGTAGGTGTTGGGACTCAGATGGAGCCAGGGTCCGCTGAGAGACAGCTACTACACCCCATGTTTAAAGTGGTTACTCTGAAACTTAGCCAACTCTTAGAGGAACAGAGAAGCAGTTGAAGTAAATGGTAGGGGCTCTCCAAGGACAGGAGGATCTTGATATTGCCAAAAAGAATGAAGTGATGGTGTCCTTGATCTCATGCCTGATCTCAGCATGCCTGAGCTACCAGGAGGAACATGGACATTGTCCCCAGACTCTTCAATGCTCCTTTCTTCCTCTTCCCAGCTAGCACTGCAATCTCCTGTAA
The DNA here is from genome assembly GCF_978045245.1 of Mus caroli. Taxonomy (NCBI): domain Eukaryota; kingdom Metazoa; phylum Chordata; class Mammalia; order Rodentia; family Muridae; genus Mus; species Mus caroli. The sequence continues at coordinate 123,024,452 of NW_028227258.1, read as the reverse complement.
TCCTAGAATACACAATGGAAAGTCAGGCCTGGCTGGTCCTCCACTTTCCCTATTCTTCGGGCCCCAGACTCCCATCCTTCAGCATGTGCCAAGACATCTTGGGGGCATGCAATCTGAAGCCACCTGCTCCAAGGTTTCTTCAGTTTCCTTGACTTACAACAATAATGAAATGTCACTGTGATCAGGAGAAAGGAACACAAACGACAGAACATGGCGCTGGGAAGGCTGGGAAGCCACAGTGGTCGAATGGCTTTGCACTCTATCTATCACCTCTGGAGTGACAGAAGTTGGCTGAGAAGTTCAGAGAATGTGTGGGCTAAGGGATATGCTACAGGGCTAAGATTAGCGTCTCAGGAATTACAACCTGGATGTGGCTCTGCTTCAGCTTGGATTTATGGTTTGGCTTTCACGCTAGAGCATCCTAAAAAGAGCCTACACTATTTTATATAGTGCTGGGATCATGCACACAACAGCCTTGAAATAGGTGTCAAGAATCTGTCAAAGCTTTACTCCTTTCCATTCAACACCGACGTCCTTTCCTTTAATTGAAGCCAAATGTATTGCTTTGCTGACTCCATGGGATGGTTCTAGGTCTCTCTGTGAGGTTTAGATCCAATAAATGCAAATATTACCCTTGTGAATGTTTTAAAACATCTTCTGCTCACAGTGCTGGTGGTAGATTTTTTTTTTCTCATCTGCGCATACTCCTGTGATGTTCTCTTTAAACACTCCAGTATCTGCCTTGCTTCACTTAGAGTCAGCCCCTAAGGATGAAACACAGTACGGTGGAAGGGCTTAGCATTCCCTCAGCTTTTTCCCTACCTTCATAGGTAGTTACAGTGCCACTCCTGTTAGTTCACAGAGTAGCTACCTCTAGGGGATTCTTCCCTTTAGGTTAGGATCAAAGAAAATTGCCGTTTACCTTCTTAGGGACTAGTATGAATAAGCTATGGTATATCTTGCATTTACTTAAATTTTTATTTTTTATGTGTCTGTGTTCATGTGTGTGTGTACGGACATGCATATGGATGGGAGTGGAGGCCAGAAGTTGACACTGGGTGTTTTCTGTTGCTCTCCACTTTGTTTTTGAGGCAACCTCTCTCATTGAACTTGGAGATTACTGCTTCTGACCAATGAGCACCATGGATCTCCTGTACTTTTTCTCTCTCTTCCCAGACTTGGGTTATAGTTACTGCTCTATCGGCTTCCTGTGTGGGTGCCATGCATCAGACTCAGGTCCTCATGTTTATGTGGCAGGAAACTTACATATTAGCCATATACATGATTTCTTCTTATGACATTCTTGATACTTTCAAATCTTTATGCTGTGCTTTGTTTTCCTAACATGCCAGTTCACAGATGTGTATTTCTTAGTTGTGGTGATTATTTTTTTCCCCTTTAAATTTGGTCTTCTGTGTGTTTCCTGTCAAAACTGACTCGCTTGGTTTAAAGCATATTTTGAACTGAGCTGGGTCCTGGAGTTAAACTTGAATGTTGGACTCCACAGGATGGCAAAGAGGTCTCAGTGAGAACAGAATCCAAACTTACTTTAAGTAAAGTAGCCCCCTTTGGTATTAGCATGTTTGATACTGTGCTGTGCAACAGATATGAGAACACAATATCATTTTCAATGAGTGTAAGTAACTCGGAAAAAAAAAACCCAAATCTCACTAAAGAGAAAAAGGAAATTAATGGATACTGAAGAAAAACAATTATTTTATTGTTACAGCAAAATCCAAAGAGGGTGCAACTGCAATGAACAAAGTATTGCTGGTTAAGAAGGTAGACAATCACAGAACCTTTACTTAGTATTTCAATTCATATGTGAAAGTTAGTGCCAACTGTCAAGTTAACAAAATATAAAATCATCTGAGAGATTGGCCTCAGGTTAGGTCAAGGGAGATTGTCTTGGTTAGTTTAATCTAGATGGGCAAAGCTAACCACTGTGAGTGGCACTACTCCTTACTCGGGGAGCCAGGATGGTGGTGTAACAGCAGTGAAATGGAGTTTAGTGTCAGCATGTATATAACCATAGGGCTTTTCTTCTTAATTTAGACAGCATTTTCAGCTACTCTAAGCTTCTGCTGCTGTGACTTATTCACTGTGATGGACTGTAGCCTGAAACTTGAGGTCAAATAAGCCCTTTCTCCCTTAGGTTGTTTCTGTTGAAGTATTTTATCACAACAATGGCAGAAGAAACTGAAATCGAAATTGGTATCAGGAAGCAGGGCTGTGGTGTGATAAACATGACTATATGGCTGTTTGACCATCTGAGCAGTTTTCTGGCTACAGCATGATAGAATGTAGAACTCTGGGCAAGACAGAAAGAGCATTGAATGATGGAAACAGAGCTTACTGGGTTGTTCTCGTGGGAGCTAGGGAGGCACAAATGTTGAGAGACATGTGGACTGTACTCAAGTCTCAGAAGGGCTAAATATCAACTGGGTTGAAGGCCATTCATGTGGGGTTTTAGCCAAAAACTTGGCTTCATATTGCCTATGTCCTAAGAACTTGAGTGTAGCTCAATTGAAAGAGTGATTGAATTGCTTAGCAGAGGGAATCTCAATTCGAGAAGGTAGTCAAATTGGTGCTGAAGCATCTGTAACTGGTAGAGGTCAGCACCATTGTAGAGCACAGGGAGAATGAGAACACATCCCATCTTATTTAGATGCAAATTCATTCAAAGAAAGAAGGACTTAGCCTCAGAGGCCCCCAGCTCCTTAAATGCAGCTGCCTAGTAAAGTATTTGTTAGCACATAGAAGAGGATGCAGCTGTGGTCCAGGGGCCAGGCTCCATCTCAAGCTGGCAGCAGAACTTGGCAGCATCATCTCTGTTGCGCAGGTTTTGAAGGCATGAAAGATGCAATACTAAGTGGGTCATAGAGAACAGATGAAGCCAATGCACTCTGTGGCATGCTCAGGGTTCCAAAGGAGGGGAGCTGAGGGGCCATTATATACAGCTGTGAAATCTAACTGCAGTTGAGACCCTAGGTTATTGGAGCTGCTAGGATCGTAGAATGTCTGCCAAGAAAGGCTGCAAGCCAGAGTGGAGTAGACTGGCAGAGAATCTCTGTGTGATGCAGAGCTGGAAGGACTGGGCTTCCAGAGCAGGATGGAGTTCAGAAAATTACACTGGGGCCCCAGATGCTGAATGTGCAACTGTGGGATTTTTTGTTTGCTCTACTGCATTTTGGTTTTGTTTGTTTCTTCTTTGCTATACCACCATTCCCTCCTTTACAAACAGAATTGTTTATCCTGTGGCATTACATACACTGGCTGAGCTTGCAGTTGAGATACTGGAGACTTTAAAAATGCTGGAACTATAAAGATTGTGGAATCTTTTAAATTTGGGCTATGTTTTGTTGTACATCATCAGATAAATATGAGATATTAGGGGGAAGAGATGGGAGATTAATGCCTTAAAATTGATGTATTCGTGTTCCAAGGTCACAGTACAAGTGGTGGAATTGTGAAGTTTCATGTTAATCTAACACACACACACATCACATCATATACACGCATACACACACACACGCGTGTGTTTGTGTGTGTGTGTGTGTGTGTGTATGAGCACGAGCCTGGAGGATGAAACAGAGCATCAGATGCCTTGGAATCAGAGTACCAGACAGTCATAAACCACTATAAGGGTGCTAAGAATCAAACCTGGGCCCTCTGGAAGAGCAGCCAGTTCTCTTAACCACTGAGGCTATCTCTCTAGCATTCAGTGTTATCTTTCAACTTCATAAATAAGCACATGGCATCTGGACCTTTAACATGCCTGTGAGGGAATATCTTGATTCTGTGGATTGAAATGGGATGACTTGAACAGTGATGCCTTACTTAGGGTTTTGTTGCTGTGAAGAGACACCATGACTAAGGCAACTCTTATAAAGAAAAAGCTTAAACGGACTGGCTTAGAGTTCCAGAGGTTTAGTCCAGTACCATTGTAACAGGGAGCATGGTAGTCATGGGGCTGAAAGAAGGAGCTGAGAGTTCTACATCTAGGTCTGCAGGCAGCAGAAGAGACAGTGAGCCACTGAGTCTGGGCTTGAGCTGCTGAGGCTCCAAAGTCTACCCCCATTGACACATTTCCTGTAAGAAGAGCTCATCTGCTCCAACAAGATCACACCTACTCCAACAAGGCCACACCTCCTAATATTGCCACTCCCTATGCACTTATGGGGTCATTTTTATTCAAATGACCCCAGCTGATATTACAAATATGAACTACCATGCACAGATAGAAGCTTATTTTGTTGATTGTATTTTTAATTCTTTCTCTCTTTCCCTCTTTCCTCCCTCTTTCTCCCTCCCCCACCCTGTGTTTGTGTGTGTGTGTGTGTGTGTGTGTGTGTGTGTGTGCATACCTATACACAGAGTCCTGAGTGTATCTCCCTGGTGATTTATGTAGTTATGCACCATTTGATGTGGGTGCTAGAAACTGAACTTTGTTCTTCTGCAAGAGCAGTAAAGACTCTTAATTGCTAAGCCAATTTTCAGAAGGTATTTTTAATACACATAATTGCATATATGAGCATTCACAGAGAGATGGCCTTGACTATTGCTGTCCATGAAGTAGCAGTTATGCAAAAGACATCTGCCATAAACTCTAAGTTAACATGAACATCACCTCCACTGAAACTTCTATTTTTATGTATTATGCTAACCATATTTGACCTACTTAGGTGGTTACTGACATCTTCAGCTATCAACTTGATACAAATGTAGAGACACCTGAAAACAGGGGATACAACTGATGAATCATGCTGATGGTAGGTCAGGTCTATTGCCATACCTCTGAGACATTAATTGCTAATTACTGAATGAGGGCCCTTCCTAGTGTGTATTGTATTATCCCTAGGCTGGAAGGCCTGGGCTTCATAAGAAAGCTAGCTGAGGCTAGGGTAAAGGAAACCAGTGAGCAGTATCCCTTAATGCTGGTGCCTCAGGTTCCTCTCTTGAGTTACTGCCTTGGCTTCTCTATATGTCATAGGGTAGCCTGTAAGCCAAATACCTCACTTCCATGGCCATTGCTTTTGGACAAAATGTTTTGTTACAACAATAGAAAAGCTAGCCTGGACAAGCCATTTGTACTGAACTATAGATAATCATACGTATGAGACACAACAAAATTGTGTTTAAAAAATTTTGTAAAATTCATCTTTGTGTTGTTCTCTTTTTAAATGTAATGACTTTTAAAAAGTAACACTTTCTCTCTAAGAAGAATTCAATTAAAGGAAGGTTATTAGTAATCTATGTTAATTGATTACAAGCTAAACAAGCACAATATGGACCCCAGGAATTACTCAAGACCAAGGCATATTTTTTTCTCATATGATATCAACAGCTGCCAAGCAGTTATGTGGGTCTCTATATGGTGACTACCTGGCCCAAGACAGCCCCTCCATTCGTAGCTTCTTTATGTCCAAAAGCAAGGCAGGGTGGGGCGCATTAGGAGTGAGACTTCTCATTGAAAGCAAGGCCTAGACATGGAACTCACATATTTTCAAACTCACATTTTTTACTTCAAAAAAAAAAAATGAAAATGCTGTTACTGTGTAACAAGCATTGCTTGAAGAAGCCTAGAGCATGCAAATGGCTATTATAAGTTGCAAAGATAATTTGGAAATGTATTCCTTATTTCCTGACCATAGACCTAGCTAAGCTTTTACAGATAAGAATTGCTGAAAAAAATCAAAGAATAACTATGCATGTGTGGTTATGTATATATGGAAAAAGGTGAAAAAAGTTAACCAAATGTCTTCATGAATTAGTTAAAGAAAATGGCTTCTTAAAAAAAAAAACAGTCAAAGCATATAGAGTTTGTGGTAATTGTCAAAATATTTTCTTTTACTCTTTCCTAAGTTTCATTCCAGAATGCTTTATTTCAAAAGTAGATCACAGCTCATTTGAACACAAAGCAGAGAAAATTAGATGTAGAAGTAGGCTTTTCTTTTCCTGTCGCACTCATGCTTTCTCCTTTTAAGGAAAACAAAAAACAAAAAAACAAAACCTTTAAAATGATTTAATTAAAATCCCATGAAAATATTCAGAAGTGTTAATTGTTTGGCTTCTCAAAATATTTTTGTGAGGCTAAAAACATAGCAAAACAAGTGCTTTTTTTTGTTTGAGAATTCAGTCCACTCCACCCCAGCATTGGGGGCCACTGGGAAATAAATCTGTAGTGACCCTTTCTCTGGTATTGTCAATCTCAAAGAGAAAAAGAATGTCTTTTGGGTTTTGTTTTGTTTTTAATGAGCATAAGTGTATATACACCTGAAATTAAGATGGGGAGACAGGGTCAAGTTCTCCTATGTTTTGTAGCCCAGGGTTGAACTGAAAATCTCACTCGGTTGCTTGACTGAGCCTGTAGCTGGGAGCGGAGCTATGAGAGGAAAAGCAAGCTATTGTTACTGTGCAAATAACTGTCAGCTTCACAGCCATATCTAGAGAGTCTCCTTCCTAATCATTACCCTCTGTTCTGACATCGAGTGTGCAGAATACTCAAAACACTCAGAGTTTCAGGCATTTCAGTGAAATAGAGGCGAAAGCCACAGAAATGGAATCAGAGACAGAGTGAACGTTGATACATCCCTCAGACCATGTTAAATATACATCTCTCAGCTGTCAGTTCTCACTTTACTTTCAGAATCATATCCTTGACCCCAATCTCTGCAGCAGGTCCTGCTGCTCCATGAGGCAAGAAACTGTATCCCACCAGGAAGCCTGAAAAAGTGACTTAATTTGATGAAGAAATAATCTTTCTGTCTCCCTTCCCATCCTCCCTGGCCAATATCAATCTTGAAATATAATACTCTATTCTCATATAAACAAGTCTCTCAAATCTGAATAGCTGGGGAAGGCACACTACGTAATCTACTTGTGGACCACTGTGGCTGTCCTACTAAACAAATACAGAACAGAGAATATAAGAGACGCCTATTTTTATCCTTCTTAAAGTTATGAAAACTTGCAAGCCCCACCTTGCATCAGAAGCTGAATTTAGAATAAACATGTTCCCGAGTCACACAAACGGCTCAGCACAATATTCCAGCAGTTAGAGACCATAGCTTATTTAATCGTAAAGGAAAAATAAAAGCTCGAATGACAGGCCTGTTGGTGTCTTGATTATTTTTCTCCTATATGCTTCTGTAAGTACCAGGCCAGGTTGTCATTTCTGCATCATTTAGCAGTGGGAAGAACAACTGCTTAGAGAAAGTCAGAGATCTCAAAGGGTGAACGTTCAGTTTACAGAGTCCCCACTCAGAATGAATGAAACCTGAGTTGCAGTCACTTTGGTAGTCTAGCTGCTCCTGGAGCAGATACAGTCACACAGACAAAACCACTGGAGTTTCCAGATGTGCCCATCAAGCTGCTTTGCCTTTCAGTTTTTGTTGGGGAGCTTTTCTTGGTAAACAGCATGGCAAAATTGCCTTACTTTATTGATAATGTATTTTTCTTTATTTTTGACATCTGAAAAATAAATAAGGTTTGAGAAATTCATACATACATATTATGTGCTTTTGTCAACCAGTCTTCTTCCCATCCTAACTCCCTGTTGTCTTCTATAATTCGAGAGTCCACTTAGTGCTGCCTCTGTGTGCACAGGTGGGGGGCCATCTACTGGAGCATGGGTGATCTCTCTGGGCTGCATTCCTAGAGAAAACCAACTATCTTTCTTCTGGCACCTATAAAATTGCCAGTAGCTACCAAGCTATGAGTGGGATTTCAAGAGCTCTTCCTCCATCCACAGAGAGATTTTTGTCTGGCTGGATCTTGTCCATGTTGTCACAGCCACTGTGAGCTCATCTGTGCAAAGGCTCTGTCATATCTGGCAAACACTTTTCACTCCAAATGTCTACTGCCTCAGACTCATACAGTCTTTCCTCCTCTTCTGCAGTGATTTCAGAGGCTGGGGAGGAGGGGTGTGATGTGACATCTCATTCAGAAATTAGCACTCCATACTCTCTTACTTCTATACACTGTGCAGTTGTGGGTCTCTTTATTAATCTCCTTCTGTTGTAAAAAGAATATTCTCTGATGAGTTTGAACGATGTACAAATCCATATGTATAAAGCTGAAAGCATGAGGCAGTTGATTAATATGTGAATTTAGAAGAAAAATAGTACTGTCTCCTCTCCTAGGGCTTATGATGCATCGAGCAACCCTCCCCTCATTAAAGGTATCAGGCATAAATCCCATCAGAAAGTGGTTGGTTCTTCCATAATGTTTGTGCTGTTATAGGACCATGGGCACGTCTTACCAGGCCCATCCACATACTGTAGCTCCCAGACATCACAGTTGTATAAGACTGCTGATTATTTTTCTTTCTCAGTAGCTTTCATACAAACCTTGCAGCACTATGAAAGTCAGTTTTTCTTAAACTCAAAGTGGTTTATTGAGAGGAGGGAGGAAAACAGAGATCAGCAAAGGCTTTGCAGTAGCACAACTTTCTGATTATCTGTACTGACATTTAATTTAATCTCAGATGACACGTGTCTACCTCCCACCTGTGATCATTTTTAACAGAGATGAAAAACTTGTCAGTGCTGCATGGGGAGGCAAGAACTGAAGAGACATCCAAGCCCCCTTCCTGCATCCCCATAACCTAGAAAATTGATAGATGCACATAAGCTCCTAACTTGGTTTAGTTATCAAATGAAACTAGTGTAATCCTGGAGCGTCCTTTCACAACCTTGATCTCACATCTTTGCTCGATAGTCATGTATCCTCTCCAAAGCACAGATTCTGAATTTGTGTGACTGCTAATAAGAATCTACTTAGCACGTCTTACTGGGAGTTATTTGTAGAACATATTTTTGGAGGAAGCTGACTCATCTCAAATTCTGCCATGGCTCACTTATACCAGGTTTCCATGACAGTGTTGTATTCTAGAATTTTCTTTAAAAAGAGCAGCATTGTATGTAAAATGTCTTCCTTCTCAACTGAAATATTTTCAAGCAACACACCAGACTCAGCCTACATGGTTTTCAGAACACTTTCCAGAAGGGTGGGTGTTAGCCAGTGAACAAGTTGCAATACAGGAGACAGAGAGTCTCACTTGTCGTATTTTTCATTATTGAGTTTTTATCTTTGCTGTCCTATAGAAAGAAAACAAGCCAGGGCCCTCTTCATGGTAGGCAAGTTTTCCACCACCGAGTAAGCCCACAAACCATAGATTTATTTAACATCCACACATCTTCTCATTTTCTATAACTGGCTTGTCCCACAACTCCAAAAAAAGTTTAAGGGCTGTGTGTCTTTGAACACTATTCATAAGTATCAGTGTTAGGGGAGAACACTATGAAACTGGCTCCAAATGAAAATGGGTTGTGGTTCAGGGATATATGCAGCAGCTTTTTATGTTGCTTGGCCTTAGAGACTAGGGTCTAACTTGGTTTTGAATCCAGTGCTCCTTTCTTCACATCACATCACATCACATCACATCACATCACATCACATCACATCACATCACATCACATCACATCACATCACATCACAGCACAGCACCTAGACCACTCTTGAGCCTCGCTCCTTTTTTTCAGAAAATCTGTATGGAGTCTGGAGACCTGGCAGTTCTCATCAAGCCCCTCCCCTATCCCCAATTTGCTCCAGGTGAACTGTGTATTCTTCTTTCATTCACTTTTTTGTGTGTGTGTGTGTGTGTGTGTGAGATGGCTAGCATGATTCCCATATGGCTCTTTCTTCACCTCACCCAGGATGTGGTGATAAGTTCCATAAACTTTTGTTCCTACAGAATATGGGACATAAGGGGTTTGGGTTACAAATGAAGTCTTTCTAAGTGGGCTTTGAATCAAGTATGCTCATTTTACTGGATACAGAGAAGGAAGGCCTGCCTTGGACATTCATTTTCTTAGTCTCATTTCTTTAAGAATTTGATACTAGCGTTCTTAAAAAATTAAAAAGCAATATTTTTGTGAACTGCCTATTCACAGACCACCTGATGGGACAAGGATTTTTTTTTTGTCCTTTCCACAGAAGGAATTAATATAAACCCCACCCACTAGTTCACTGGTCTATTGTAGAGAGAGTGGCTGCAACTTGGGCTGCTGCTGTATTCCAGGGATCAGAATGTGAACCCAGTGTATCCAAGATGTTAGGTCAGCACTAGGTCACATGGGATCCTGACTTTCCAAAAACCATGACTCTCTATCCTACCAAACAGGTACTTGTATCTCCATGGTCAGTATTACTATGTTCACAACAGCTCCAAAGAGGAATTAGCTTAGGTGTTCATGAAATGATGAACGACTATTGAAAGTGTGGTATTAGACACAATGGAATATTATTCAGTCATAAAGAAAATTAAGTTTTACACTTTTCAGAAGAATTGAAATATATTTAGTAAAGTAACAAAGGTTCAGACAAACACATGTTCTCTCTAGAAGGCACACCCTGGATACTAATTAAAAATAAGTATTTATTCCTGTTCTTTCTGTGTTGAGCATACATGTGTCCAAAAGGAGTGTGAAGGTCAAGATGCAGCTTTGGGGGTGTTGATTCACTTTTTCCACTATTGATGAGCCAGGGATTGAACTCAGGTCATTAGACTTGACCACAAACACCTTTATCTTCTGAGCACTTATCTGTGAGGGAGAGAGTAGGGTGGAGGTTGAGGCCTGGGGTGTAAGAAGTGTAAATGGAGACTGGTAGGGAGGTGAGAGGTCACATGTGATAAGAAGGTAGATATGAAAATGGAAGGGGTTGGTGTTGAAGGGAGCAAGATAGCAGGGTAGTGTGCATGAGGCAGAGGTGGGCACATGGAGATAGGGAAGTTGAGACAGAGCCTAACCAAAAATTAAGTATCTATGGAAATGGCCTAAGCAAAGTGATTACTTTGTATACTAATTAAAACAAAAGATTTTAAAAATCTAATAATATAGTTTAAGAAAACCAAAAACTAATTAAAATTAAAAGAATGTAAAAATCTAACAATACAATTTTTAAAAAAGGCAAAACTCCACAACTTTCACCTAATTTGAAACCAAGAAGGGCTATGGCGCATGAGGAGGACACCTCTAGCTGTATTCTCTGGTGCTATATATGCCGTGTCCCTAGCGATGTTCTAAGTGAACTATGGGTTTTAGGGGAGGAGTTTCTGTCATGGGGGTTCACCTTTGCTGGTAATGCTGAGCTTCCTGGACTGATCAGTGACCATGTAGCTGCGAGCACATGTGAGGGAGTGATCTGAGGTCTCTCCTAGGCAAGACAAACTAAAGGACTCATTGAATCGGGTTCAATTTGAAACCAATGGGCTTGAAATCTTACATACCAAGCTACATAGCTTTGCTCCTAAAATCTTAAAAGAACATGGGGAACACTTTAGAATGAAATGTCTCACATCAAACTAGAAAGTGTGGGTGGAGGCGAATACCTTTTCCCATGCAGAGTGCGTTCATCCATGCAGATGGCATAACTGTCTAACTTCTCATTCCATTCATTTTTCTTTCCATCTTTTTATGGTTCCTGAAATTAGATCCCAGCTAGGGAAAATGTATCTTTCATGTAGAGTATGGAATCGAGAGGCTCGGAAGAACCCAGCTTTAGAGGGAAGCATACTGTCAGGGAATCTGGGTGATCTTCTGAGTTGGAGAAGATTCCACAGCTCAGCCTGATTCAGGTTCGTGTTGCATCCTCAGCTCTAACCCTTCTCTTCCTCCTCTTCTTCCACACCCTCCTATTCATCCATCTTCTCCTTTAAGATAAGCATTTTTTAATTCATTCTTTGAGCATTTTATCCATCCCACTTTAATCATAGCCAACCCTAACCCATCCCCTTGAGCCTTACAAGACCCACTACCATCTTCCTATTCACCAACATTATGTATTTTTAAAAGTTTAGTAACCCTTCAAGTGCAGTTTGCACTGTCCATATGCTGTTGCATATAGACTTATCCACAGCAGCCACACTCTTAAGGAAAACTGATTTTTTTTTTCCTCCTTGAGAAGCCATCGAGTGTCCCTAGATTAGGGGTTGGGGCTCATTAGCTCCATGCTAGAATACTGACAGGCTGGATCATCCATAGGTCCTGTGAAAGCTGCTACACCTACTGTGAGCTCATGAGTGAGTGTGTGAGGGAGGGGGGTAATTTGTGTCCAGAGGGAATTGTTTCACTCCTTCCTGACATCCAGCTGTTACCATGTACCTGTGTTGGGGATGGTTTTGCACACTGCGTATTTAGATGCTGACTTCTGTGCCCAGCATCTGGTTGCATTGTCATGGTCAGGCATCTCACGTTTCAGTGGTATGTAAAAGTTGTTTTCCACCACATCTGACTGGCTTACAAAGAGTCAGTAACTGGGGAGAGAAGAGAGAGAGGTGAGGGAGGAAGGAAAGAAGGTGTGGAGAAACCATGTGGGTAGACCAGGGGACTTGCCATGAGGTCACACTGAGAAAACAGCCATGAGGACACACTTTGTCCAGAGTGAGCCAGGGCAAGACTCAGATGTAGGGAAAGGAGTACATAGCTGAAAAGTAGGCAGCATAGCCAGGTTACAGTAGCTCAGAACCTACTTAGCTTACTGCTTGCAATTTGTTAATAATCATCACCAGGTGTGATGGTTGTTATATGCTCGGATAAGGGAGTATCGCTATTAGGAGGTATGGCCTTGATGGAGTAGATGTGTAACTATGGATGTGGGCTTTAAGACCCTCATCCTAGCTGCCTGGAAGTTAGTATTCTGCTAGCAGCCTTCAGATGAAGATGTAAAACTCTCAGTTCTTCCTGCACCATGCCTGTCTGGACACTGTCATGCTCCTGCCTTGATGAGAATGGAGTGAACCTCTGAATCTGTAAGCCAGCCCCAATTAAATGATTTAAATGTTGTCCTTATAAGAGCTACCTTGGTCCTGGTGTCTGTTCACAGTAGTAAAACCCTAAATAAGACTCCAGGCCTCTGTGCCATTTATTTGGGGGGGTGTAAGTGGGCTAGAGCAGGCTTAGAAACACTGTGCAGTTATTTTGAAGCAAAGGAGGTGAAGAAGCCCCACCAATTACATTTACATTTCTGTTTCATACTTGGTGACTCCTGATTCTCAGGGAGGGGGCATGAGATCAGCATCTCACTTGTGGCTAAACACTCCAGAGATACTTTATCTCTTCCTTCACTAGCTGTGCATTTTCCCACTGGACAAAAGAAACTTTCCTGAGAAACTATGAGGGTTGCACTAATTCAACTGTGCAGAGTTACAAACGTAGAAGGCAGCTTAATACTATAACCATTTAACAAATCTGTGGTAGTAGGGTCACCCATGGGTTCTGTGAACTCCCCAACATGAGTTCTTGGCCAGACTATAGTACCAGAAATGCATTTCTTCTTGTGAAGCAGGCATTAAATCCAATCAGAAAATGGTTGGCTATTTCCATAGTATTTGTGCCCAAGTAAATTGTACACATGGTAATGTTTTTCCACAATGGCTGTTTTTGCATTATTTACAGGGTCTATTCTAATGTGAATATTAGACTTCAATTACTTTCTCCTTCAGCAGCCTGCATAACACCTTCCAATGCTATTAAAACAAGCCAACAGAGAGGAACCTACCTGGATAGAATTGGATTTGATTATTCCATATCATGTGGCCAATGTATATAGTGTCCTTCACAATAGCATCTCATCATAGAGTTCTAGTGGGGAAATAAAGAAATAGCAATAGTCTATATTGTTTGTGGAACTTGGGAGACACCCTTGACCCACAGCTCCAGGATCACTGGTACCAATGTTGGACTTTATACTTGGGAAATTATGCCTGTCTTCTTGTTCTATCCATTCCTATCCACTCATTCTTTAGTATTGTGAAACAGAAACTGGGTTTTCTCATTCCACACTTTCCATTGTAATGTCAACTAACACAGCATCTGCTAGACATAGCATTTACACCATTGTGTCTGGGATTTGTCATCACCCTTATTCCCAGGATGTGTAAAACCTATCTGTTGTGTTTGTTTTCCTCTAAGGTCATGGAGCCTCTTCCTGTTTGAGACTCACTTATGTCTTCATATCCACACTTCTCTTCCATCTAACTCCTATCCACAAACATGAGGCACCCATCTTCATGTGGAACTAAACTGTGGCCCAAGGACAATTTGCTGTTTTCTTTAGAATCTCTTTCCAAGTTTCAAGAACTGTCTCCACTTAAGATATTAAATTTCTGGGACTCCAGAGATGGGGACATAGTTCTTTATTCTTTTGTTTATGCTAGTTAGTCAGTGTGACAAAATGGCTGAGAAAGCCAAGTTAGAGCCCACGGCTTCTGAAGTTTGAGTCCATTTGCTTCTGTGGCTATGGGCCTTGGTCCAGGCAGAACAAAATGAAAGAGAATGTCCAGTAAAGAAACACTGCTCCCCTCAAGATGCCCAGTAAGCAAACAGAAAGAAAAAAAAAGAACAGGGTTCCACCACACCTTTCAAGGCCCCACCTACTAAAAGACTTACTGCCAGCAGATTACCCTCAAAACTTGTGGTACTAGGTATTCGATATATATTTGAGGAACATCTAAGATTCAAAGCATAATGACAGTATTTCATTCTTTGTGTAGAACAGGAACACTTGAACAAAACATTTAAAGAGTCTCTAGGAGAAAGATGTAAACGAGTGAAGACAGATGACATATTCAGCTAGTATATATACAATGCAGGGCCATAGATCCCAGTGCAAGCACCTAAGAAGATTGCATGTTTAAGAGACAAGATCTGAGAAGCTTAAAGGAGCCAAAGAGAAAGAAGAACCTAGAACTGGAGCAAGAGGCTTAAGATAAGGTTCTAATATGGCATTGATTTGAGATTTGTTCCAATATGGCACTGATCTAAGATTGGTTCTTAGGAGGGTGTGCAAGACCCACAATCTCAGAGAGTTCATCCACACTCTCCATCTCCTCATTTCATTGAATTTATTTAGGAATTATTTATTTCTTGGCACTGAAGATTGGGCTGCCCCTGTGATAGATACTCACATGTTCTATGACTACACCCAATTTCCCTTGCTTTTCAAATTAGGTGTTTTAAAAACAGGTGCCTGATTGAGCCATCCCTGGATTCCCAAGCACAAACAAAGAAAAGAAAACGGAGTGGCAAATCTGTTCTCTGTTTGTTTACCTTGAAAAAGAGGTATTGTGCATACAATGTGGTATATTAGCATATTTACTTTGAAGTGTTAGAACAAAGATGTATTTTGAGCTTACATGTATCTCAAATAATATTTCAATTACTATATAACTTAGCTACCATTACAGTGTGGATCTTCTGAACCTGGCCAGCATTGTGAGCTCCTGTCTTAAAAACAAACACACACAAACAGAAACCAAAAAACCCAAACACAGAAAAAACAAAGCAAAACAACAAATTCAAGGGGCTGACTGAGCATGGATTGAATCTATGAAGCAGAATAAACCTTCTCACTTTGTAAGTTAACAATGAGGCATTTGTTACAGTCTCAGGGAGCTGACTAGGACATCTTCATAGAGACATGACTGCTCACACAATTTTATCACACATTTATCAAAACACAGGTGTGGAGTGTGGTTTGGACACAGAGCCATGACTTAAGAATTTTCTGTATATTTAGTCTCGTAGTCATTGACTTAAGCTTTAAGAACACAAACAGGGTGCTCTTCCCCCAGGCCTTCCCCTTCTCTGGGGCCTCAAGGCTCTCCAGGATTAAGTGCATTTTCTTCCACTGAGGCCAGACCAGGTAGACCTCTGATACATATGTACCAGTGGCCTCAGACGGGCCTGTGTATGCTCCTGGTTGGTGGCAAAATCTTTTTATGTGGGAGGGAATATTGAGAGAGGGCAACAACTTGAGAGTAGATAAATTTAAATATTAAACAATATGAGGAATCAAAAAAAAAAGGATAGAAAGCATTTTAAGTTATTTCCCTGGTACAAAAGGTAAGATATTGGAATGAAACTTTGAAATACAACCCATCAGGCAAACCCTTTTACCAGGTCATAAAATGTTCTACAAGGAGACACCCAGAATGTAGCAGAGAAACTCAAACAAAGGAACAATGATGTTACCCAGAGCTGATGTTGAAACTACTCTAGATGCACATGGAATATCAATGTTTGATTTGATCATCTGTTAAACTTTACATAAGGACATTTCCTATAAATATTTAAAATCAGAGGGAATGAAAGAAATCTAAACAGTGGAAACAGAAATAATGCCTTCACATTTTTCAGAATGGTAAGGCTTGGCTATCAAGCGAAGAATAAATATTTTATAACAAAAAAATCAATCTGAAGCATTACTTTTTAGAGATTAGGCTGAAATATATTTGCATGCTGTCCCAGTTAGGGTTACCATTGTTGTGGTGAAACATTATGATCAAAAGCAACATGGGGAGGGTTTATTGGGCTAATGATTCCACATCACTCTTTTGCAAGGCTGCCTATTGGCTTGTTCTCCTCATGGATGATCAGTCTATAGAATCCAGGACCACCAAACAGGGGGTTTCCCCACCCCCCAATGGATAGGGGCCTCCCACATTGATCACTAAATAAGTAAATGTCCTGCAGGCTTGCCTGACTGCAGGTCCAATCTGAGGGAGGCATTTTCTCAACTGAAGTGCCCATCTTTGAAACGGCTCCAGCTTGTGTCAAGTCCACATAAAACCAGGCAGCACATTTAATAATCTTTAGAACTCAAGCTGATGTTGTTTAGCAGTAGATTGGTGCTCAGAAGTAGGTACATTGTCTCTGTAATTGGAACATGTGTGTTTGTGATTCATTTAGTTTTTATTTTATGCCCCTTCAGTTAAATATGTCACCCTATACACACTGCAAGCTCTTGACTAGTCAATAGCCACAATCAACAAATGTGTATTGGGCATCCTCTGTGATAGAAATGTCAGCATGTTTTCACAGGGTTCACATACACAAATGAGCCCTGGGCTTACACATAATGTGCCTGTCATAGGATGTACCAGTAAAGTGAGGGAATTCTAAAATTCTAGCTTAGCTTGACCTCCTCACTAAACAGTTAGTAGAATAACCATCTCTTGTGATCCTTGATTATTAACAGATTTTTCCAGACATTGACTGGCAGACTTGAGGACAGGAGTGTGTTCCTAGCCTCTGTGATAGAAGGATAGGTCTATAAAGAGTTTGCCTTTATATTTTAGAGAGGCCACTTCCCTTCCTTTGCACCCTAAATGAAGTTTTTGTTTGCTGTGTGATCAGATATGTTAAACCACTTTTATGATCCAATAAATCAGCTTCAACAAAGGCTAAGTTGTTTCAGTAAATCATCCCCACGTAAAAAAAAAAGTTCAGTACATAACTCTGATGATAGGTGTTTCTCATACATGTTGTTAGCTCTAACAACTAGTCTGTGGGGATGGGAAGATAGCCAGGCCAGTGTCTCTGGCTTTGGGACAGTCATCGTACCCCTGTGACTAATAAGCATGCATATGAGTGACTTTGCTTCCAGTGTGTCTTCACTGGACACTTGATCAAATCTATGCTTCAATTTTCTCAACACAAATCTTAAGCACAATCATAAACACTAAGATCAGTTATCTTGGACTTGATTTCAGGCGCACATACACACACAAACCCACAAATGGAGTAAATTTACAGGCGAAAAAATGTAATACAACCCAAAATACACATGAAGAACAACACAGCTTCAGAAATACTTGGATAACGGCAGCTATTTCCAAAATAAAAGCCTATGTAACGCAAGAAATTGGAGTCAGACCACAGTGAAATGAAGTAACCCCAAAGAATTTCTTAATTATCAATGCAAATCAAAAAAGAATTCATCCCTAGACCTCTTGCTGGAAGAGGAAACTTGAGTTATAGATGAGGCTGAAAATATTCCTTTTAGATGAACAGTTTAGATAAGTGACTGGAACTTTCCAGCACTCCTTAAAACACAGCAACGCTGGCTGAAGAATATCTCCAGTCTTTCAGTCTGCCACATTAGACTTACATGATTTGTGGAGCGAATTCTGAGCTGCCAGCATCAGTGAAGTTCTCCTTGGCAGAGTCACATGGGGGGTACCCTGCCCCTTCTCAGCAGATAAAACATGAGGTGCGGGGTACTGGCATGATAGGACAGGAACAAATGGCCATGAACTCTGGGCTTTCCTTCTTGTAGGCAGACACTGATGTTTTACTGTGAGCTCCTTCCCAGTTGTCCTCTCAGGGCACTTAGTTCTGCATAGACCCTTCCCACCAGGTCTGGGGTTAGGCTGCATGGCCTTCTTTGCCCTTCTCTGGGGCATGATACAACTGTTAAGAGAGTTCTCTAAGGTGGCATAGCCCACAAGCACACCCCCTTGCTGCTCAGACAAGCTGCATTCCATGGGACTCCTCCAGCCCCTTTCTCCCAGTCTCTTTTTCCTTCTCAGGAACCTGAATCTGGAAAAGCCTTAGCATCAGTGAGCCCCAGAGAAGGACAGAGCCATGCCAGGCAGCTTTTCCGCAGCAAGAAAAAATACTTTCTTGAAAATAGGGTGAGTTTCTGCAGGAAGCTTCTATGACAGACATATACAATACAGATAACCTAATCACTGACTTTTAGACAGTAGTTCATTCTTTCTTTCTCTCTTTTCTTTCTTTCTTTCTTTCTTTCTTCCTTTCTTTCTTTCTTTCTTTCTTTCTTTCTTTCTTTCTTTCTTTCTTTCTTTCTTTCTTTCTTTCTTCCTTTCTTCCTTCCTTCCTTCCTTCCTTTCTTTCTTTCTTTCTTTCTTTCTTTCTTTCTTTCTTTCTTTCTTTCTTTCTTTCTTTCTTTCTTTCTTCCTTTCTTCCTTCCCTTCCCTTCCCTTCCTTCCTTCCTTCCTTCCTTCCTTCCTTCCTTCCTTCCTTCCTTCCTTCCTTCCTTCCTTCCTTCCTTCCCTCCTTGCCTCTCTCCCTTTCCCACTCCATCTCCCTCTCTCTCTTTCTTTGTTTTTCATAAAATGTGCTGAAAATAAATGGGCAATTTCCAGCACTAAAGAGAAATCCAGAATTCTACTATGACTTTCATGTGTGGAAGTAAAAATATCAAACAAAAATAAGTAAGTAGTAACAGGGCAAGAATGGGTTGTACTAAAGTGGTTTTAAGAAAAATACAACTATGGAATTTGCTTTTTTGAGTATAATTTTCTAGAGGACATTTTTCATGAATTATAATCCTCAAGGTCTACTCTTGTTAGTTATCAAGTAATTTCAACACACAATGTTTTGGTGAGGTGGGGGATGTTCCTCAATAGCATAGCATTGTACCAAGCAAAGTATTCAGGTGAGGCTACTAAGTAAATGACTGGAGGCTCATACTTTTCACTCTTTAATTTTAAAGGAAGTTCATTAGGGTCAAAAGAAGCCCACCAAAAAATGTTATTGTTGTTGTTATTTTAAATTCATATTTGCTCCCCTAAGGCATTCTGAAGAGTAATTATGCTGAAACATTGTTTTGTTTCAATGAGGTGTTTTGATTTTCTTTGAACAGAATAGTGTCAAGTTGAAATGTTCCTCTTTTTTAATACTTATTAACTTTAAAAAGTTATTCAAGCAAAGGAAATCTACGAGAAAAACAGTCCTATTTTCATGTGAACCCAAACTTCATCACATACCCAGAAATAAATGTTAAATTTCATTTTTATCAGGGCTGATCAGCTTACAAGGGAGGATGCTATCAGAACAATCTGTGAGTGTAATAGTAATTTAACTCATAAAAATCTGTGGGGTCATTGCCCTGTTTTCATTTTTTTCCTTTCATTATTTTTAAGGTATCCATAAGCAATTTTTTATTAGATACTTTCTTTATTTACATTTCAAATGTTATCCCCTTTCCTGGTTTTCTCTCTGAAAATCCCTTATCCCATACCCCATTCCCCTGCTCACCAACCCACCCACTCCTGCTTCCCCGTACTGGCATTCTCCTATACATCCTGTGGGGCATCTAGCCTTCACAGGATCAAGGGCCTCTCCTCCTATTGATGATTGACAAGGCCATCCTCTGCTACATATGTGGCTAGGGCCATGGTTCCTTCCATGTATACTCTTTGGTTGGTGGTTTAGTCCTTGGGAGCTCTGGGAGTACTGGTTGGTTCATATTGTTGTTCTTCCTATGAGGGCTGAAAACTCTTTCACCTCCTTTTGTCTTCTCTAGCTTCTCCATTAGGGACCCTGTGCCCAGTCCAATAGATGGCTGTGAGCATCCACTTCTGTATTTGTCAGGGACTAGCAGAGCCTCTCAGGAGTCAGCTATATTAGGCTCCTGTCAGCAAGCATTCTTGGCATCTACAGTAGTGTCTGTGAATGGTAACTGTATATAGATTGGATCCCAAAGTAGGGCAGTCTCTGGATGGCCTTTCCTTGAGTCTCTGCTCCACACTTTGTCTCTGTAGCTCCTTACATGGGTATTTTGTTCCCCCTTCTAAGAAGGA
This sequence comes from Mus caroli, assembly GCF_978045245.1. Taxonomy (NCBI): domain Eukaryota; kingdom Metazoa; phylum Chordata; class Mammalia; order Rodentia; family Muridae; genus Mus; species Mus caroli. The sequence continues at coordinate 123,004,057 of NW_028227258.1, read as the reverse complement.
TTGAAATATCCACACTTTGGTCTTCTGTCTCCTTGAGCTTCATGGTTTGTGAATGGTATCTTGGGTAGTCCCAGCTTCTGCGCTAAATTCCACTTATTGTGTGTGTGTTCTTTTGTGATTGAGTTACCTCACTCAGGATGATATTTTCTAGTTCCATCCATTTGCCTAAGAATTTCATGAATTCATTATTTTTAATAGCTGCATAGTACTCCATTGTGTAAATGTACCACATCGTCTGTATCCATTCCTCTGTTGAAGGACATCTGGGTTCCTTCCAGCTTCTGGCTATTATAAACAAGGCTGCTGTAAACATAGTGGAGCATGCTTCCTCATTAAGCAAAACCACTGCAAGTCAGTCTACAAATCCAGGTAAAGACAGAAAACCAAAAATATATGCGTGGTAGTTTATTTGCCTAAGATTTTATTTTCTTCTCTAGTGATGATGATGTAATTTGGGCCATTGGTCTTGCTCAGATACTGTAGAACTGGCTAATGATTTAAACGCTATAATATCAATTTTTTAATTCCTGAATTTAACTCTTTTGGTGTTTTCAAAATCCACACACAAATCAATTACAATTAATGCTTGCCATTTCTATGAGTGAATTTTGTGACTAGAGGTGGAAAGAAGTCAAATATTTTTCTTTTACACATTTCAGCTTTTCACATACAACTTATTTCCCCTAAAATATGCCAGTATCTTGAGAATTATAATCATGAATAAATTCTATTTATTGCTACAAGTTTAGAATATGTTTTAAATAAAACTCCCTATTTATACAGTATACACTGTGTATTGATGGCTTTTGGTGCAGTATATGCATAGGACTGTGAAGTTAAGCCATTACTATTTTAAATGGAAGAATAGCTTTTATGAATATCATTTGTGTATGCAGGTACTATGGTTATATTCTGTCCCCCTACCCACAGGTCATCTCCTGACTCCTGTTCACCCATACTTCCTTCTAACTTGTTTCCTTTCCTACTGCCAATTCTTATGCTCCTGTGCATATCTTGTGCAGGTGGTCACAGCTGCCATGTGTTCATGATTGCTATGGCTGAGGCATATCCATAAGACTGAAGTTCATAGCACTCCTTCTGCTGTCTCTTCTGAAGCATTTTCTGAGCTTTGGAATGACAGATATAGATATCACATTTGAGGATTATTCAGATATGTGGACCAGTTCAGCATCTTACCAATAATGAAGTACTGAGTTTGCATTATTCAGCACTATTGCAGCATTGAGTTTACAGCACTCATCACTCCTGCAGTACTCAGTCTGTAGTATTTGCCACTACTGCAGTACTGAGTCGGTAGTACTCATCACTACTGCAGTACTAAGTTTGTAATACTAAGCTCTACTACATTACTGAATCTGTAATACTCATTTTTACTACAGGCTAGAACACTTACCAGGCCCATGTTCTTAGCACATAGACAAAATGAGGCAAAGAGTAGGCATTCGGTAAAAACTTTGGATCAAAAGGATGGGTTCCTGTTGATCATAAAGGATTCCAGCATATTTTTAACATAGGGTCTCATTGGGTCCCATGCATTTGGTCACTGACAGAATTGTTTGCATCTCTGTTGTTCAGCCATCAATCTTCTCTTGTGACCTTTACCTCCATATCCTTTAGATCCTTCACTTTTGCCCTCTGTACTCCATGGCCATGTACTCTAGGTTGTCAAGTTCTTATGTTTTCCACCATGTTCCTGTCCCCCTCATCTCATAGTCCATTTTCTCAGTCCTTCTGGGTGGCTCTTGGCCTGCATGCCTGCATGGCTCTTTTCACATCATCTTTATGTTGCACTCATTAATCCTCAGGTCTTGCTCCATTCTCCAACCCCAAGCTCTCCTTGACCCCAGACCCTATTTAGTGCTTTAATGAACATGGGTGGGAGGTGTGCAAAAGTTGGCTCAGTGTAAGAAATCAGGCAAATTGCGGAAGGTGGTTCCTTGAGCTCACTGCACTGTTAGGTAATATGCCTTTCCCTGCTGTTTCCTTCTAAATGAAGGCAACTCAATTAGCCTCGATCCCTTCACTGATTGCTTTATACGAATTAACTGGATGCTAAATGACTTTGCTTCCAATTATGGTCCAGGAGAACGAAAGAAAGGGAAAGTTCCTGGCTAATTTCCCACAGGTATAGAACTTACATAAAACCCCGATGTTCCTCCAAAAGGGATTATGAGGGTCAGGAGACACAGGTGTTATAATGACTGTTCCTGTAATGGTTGGGCGTAAAATACCAGAGTCATCTTCCTTCCCATTGATCTTCTCATCTTTTTTGGATGCTGTCATTTCTGATTTCCTTGATGGGGGGCAATCAAATAAAATTCAAGTAGGAGCATGCCTTGAAGATCGTTGCAACTGTGCTGAAGCCATGTAAGACTGATACAGAACTGAACAGAGTCACTACAACCAACATATGAGGTGAATGGTGGTCAAGACAGACATCAGAGGACAGCTTCTGGCCTCAACACATACCTACCCATAAAACTGTGCACAAACATGCACCCACATGCATGCACAGTACATATACAAAACAGCAAAATGAGCTATTATGAATGACTCTAGTAGGCTGGTGAGCTGGCCCCAAGCATAAGAGTGTGAGGGCTAGCCATGTACCTCACCTGGAAAGCACAGTAGAGCTGGTCCTAACAGTGTGGGCATGGGAGATTCTGGGCAAGGGCTTGTATAGCAGGAGAGCTAGCCCTACCCCTCGCCTGGGCAAAGATCCAACCCTGGTTTCATGGATGCAGGAGAGGTAGTGGTCTGACCAAACCAACATTTAGCCCATATATGAACTACTGAAGCATATGAAGGGGCCAGTTCTTTAGATTCAAAACTGAGGGGTATTCATAACACGGGCAACAACAGAATATCTGAGCAGAGTCCCAATGAAGATCACTTATTGATAGTGTAGCAGAAACTAGAGGCCTCCAACCAGATCAATGATTCATTATAATGACCATTTTCAAGTAAAACTGTTTCAGCAAAAGGATATATGGTGGAACACACACAGTGGTTTCTAGGGAGAAATTTTTGTTGTTGTTCTAGTTCATTATTATGTTTTGTTTTGTTTTGTTGGGGTGGGGTTGCAGGGGCAGATAGGAAAGGATGGAGAGATGATTGAAACGCATGGTGCTAGATCCACAAAGAGTCAATAAAAAGTTACAAAAAAAACCCCCAAAATAAATAAATCAAATAAATGAATATTGTAAATAAGTAAAGTCTCTAGCTTTAATAAGATTTTTTTGCAAAATGTAAATTAAATCATATAGAATGTAAATATGTCTTTAAAATTAATATGCAGTACTTACACTTAAAATAAACTATTTTATACAAAGTTAGGCTTTTCATCCAACTTGGATGAATTAGGCCTGGGAAATGGAGACAAGAGTGCCTGAGTGGTACTGTCTCCTTACACTAATCCTGGGTGTCCTCCAGTTTCACTTTGCAGCTTGAAATCAAGTGCAGCCTTTAGCCACCAGCTCTGGGAAAGAAGTGGAGTCCCAAAGCTCCCCTATAATGGATCATTGACCCTAAGTTAGTCCACAACAGTGGCTAGGAATCTATTCATCTATCTTATAAGTGATTCCATTTTAAAACAATCACCAATTACCTGTCAAAAAATCAGGTTTTGTTTTTGTTTTTCTCAGCAGCACCATGAATCTTGCTACAATTCACATTTCTACATGTGTGTAGATGCATGTGTGTGTGATCATGTGTATGTGAGCACATGTATGTGGGAAAAGATAGAAACGATCCTGGCTGTTATTTCTCATGTGACTTCTCCCTTGATGTTTGAGTTAGGTTTTCTCCCAGTGCCTGGAACTCAGCATGCAGGGTAGACCGACAGGCCAGTGAGCATCAAGGAGTTGCTTGTCTCTGCCTTCCCAAGACTAGGATTGCAGCGGGGTGTGTGCCTGTCATGTGATGTGGGTTCTAAGAAGAGAACCTAGATCATAATGTTGCCTATGGCAACCATTTTACCAACTGAACCATCTCCCTCACTTTACTTTTTACATTAAACAGATCGTTCTTCCTTTACGCAGACAAATTGACAGGGTACAGTCCAGCCACTGCTTAGTTGTAAACTCACACACACAAGAGCCCACACTATGGGCCAGCACAGAGTAGAGATACTAATAGAGCTAACTCCCTAGGTGGCAGAGATTGTGTGCAGACAGGGATATGCTTGTCCTGGAAAGAAGAAGCAGCAACATTTCAGGAAAATACTAAAAATATAGGTTTACTTCTATTTTACAAAATGGCAACAGAATCTATTTTTTAAATGCTGAAGGCAACATTTCCATGGGAGGAAAATATACTTATATATTTATATCCTCTATGGAAGGAGAGTTAGAATAAGCATCCAAAGATTAATAGAATGCTGTTTTGATTTTGATGGTATTTCATGTCAGGAAAGTCCCAGTCTGGTGCTCTTGAGGCTTCTCTACCTCTTATATTGTCATTTAATAGCAGAGAAAGTCTCTCGGAAGGTTCCTGACTTTGGGAAGATATCTTCTAATCAGTCTTTCTACATAAACATCTTATGATCCAGAGTCATGTAAGTGTTCTACCAGGGTCCCCTTTAAAGACAGGGATGCAGGTATTTCTAGCTCACTGAGGCAGAGGCACTGTGATGAACAAAGCTGCCTGTTTTTATCTGCCTTGAGGGACTGGGTCTCTTCTAATGTGGAAGATATAAGAAATATGAACTTGCCTGCTTTTAGGGAAACTCAAAACATAAGTTTCCTTTAATGTAATATTCTATACTTCACGTTCACATAAAAACTATGTTACCCAGCTACCTCAATCCCATGTGAGATGACTCAAGAATTTTCAGTGCTCTTTTGGCTTTTTGTTTGTTTCTTTGATGTTTTGTATTTGTTTTTATGTTGGCACATTGACATGCAAGGGATAATGCAGAAACACCTCTGAGAGATTGAGTTAGAACACACATCTTCACAACACTGCCAACAAGACTGCCGAGCAGAGGGGCAACTCAGAGGCATGGAAAGCCCTGACACAGTTTCATTGTGTATCTTAGCTCATTTCTGGTATTGTCATAAAATACTTGACAAGAGCAACTTCAGGGGGAAAGGGTTTCTTTTGGTTCCTACTTGCAGAGTGCCTCACCCTATCATAGTGGACCTCGTGTAGCATGAGTTTGAGTTTGGCTCTGCACTCAGGAAGCAGATGGAAGCAACATAGAGTGGGTCTGGATATCGGACTTCAATGCCCACCCCAGTGTGTAGGGCTTTCTTCAGTAAGGCTCTACCCCTAAAGGTCCCAGAACCTTTCCAAACATCATCAAACTAGGAAACAACTGTTCAAAAACATGAGCCTCTGGAGGACAAAGAACAACAATAGGTAATTTAAAACATTGACCATGTGTGTTGATTTTAATTATGATTGCTAGAAATGAATGGTTTCTTGGTTATTGGTCAAGTCTGACTAAAACACTAGTACCTAAATGGTTTATCAGATTTATCAAACATTTTGGATTTCGTAGACCTTAAACTTCAAGTATTCTTTAATTTGGAGTTGGAAAATGATAAATTGTCTTTCAGACATTTCTCTACACCACAACACACTATGGCAGTCTCATCAGTTTAACATGAAAGATATTCAGAGTCTCAGCTGAAGTGATCTCAGGGGCTGAGGATGCGGTCAGCAACAAAGCAATTGGATAACGTGTGTAGCTCTGAGTCCAACCCCTTGCAAGGGGGAAAAGGTATTCTGAAGTTTATTATTAGCCTTCAGTAACACTGTAAGACAATGGGAAGATTTATCCACTGGGCGAGCTTGGGCTTGTCATCTGCTTTTATTCTTCCTGGGATCACTTTGATTCTGCTCTATTGTTTCTGATCAGCTGCATATACATCCCCCAAATATTCTTATTATTTTTGTTAACGCATTCTTGAAGTCACAGACGTGCGGAAAGAAGGAGAGGAAAAATGAATGACCACCTCACACTTTTTCCTGCCCATAATGCAGAGCACTACTTACTACTTTCTTTTATCAGATCTGTGGAATCCTGAGAAGATAACACATTCTCACCTTTGGCTACTTTCACTTTTAAACATCTCATGTCTCTTGACAGATCCACAGTGGATTGAGTTTGAGTGTGAGTGACATGAAGCAGGGTGAGCAATCCCTACACCCATCCCCTTGTAGGCAGTGAAGCTAACCTGTTTTCTCTTTGTTATTAAAGATGGAAGGAATGAGACAGAGCTAGAGAAACATACCATCTACTCTGCTAATTATGCCCACCTCTATTTTCTGTTTGTAAGGATATTTGATAGTTGTTTCTGTTAAGAATTACCCTAGTTTTCCTTAGTGAGTTTTGCAGCTGTGTGGAGTTCCTGGCAGGCAATGCGGTTGAGGCTGAGTGAGTCTAAAATGTTTCCCTGAATCTCAGTTCGTATTGAAAACAGGCCCACACTCTTGAATGTTTAAAGCAGCATCATTTCTGGCCAAAATTTCAGTGTCAAAACAAAATACTGCAGAAGAAATTACATTTCAGTTTTCTTTGTTTCTTTTCTTTCTTTCTTTCTTTTTTTTTTTTTTTAAGAACTCAAGGAAAGGGGAGAAAAGAATATTAAAAAGAAGGAAGTTGGAAGACAAAGGAAAGATATGGAAAATGTGTGGTTTAGTCCAAGATTTACATGGATTAACTTTAAGTAAATTGCTACAAATAATCTGTTAAAGTTTTCCAATGAGGTTCATTTAAAAAAATTATATTAAAAGACCATTCTCCCCAAGAATGTGAAACTCAAAAAGAAAACAAAAATATGATAGGTTTACTTATAGGAATAAGAAATCATTCTATGTTCCTACTCACTGTCTAGTGTCTGTGTCCAAAAGCATAATTTGAGGGCTGGGAGAAAGCTCAGTTGGTGAAATGCTTGCCTTGAAAGCACAGGACCTGACTTTAATCCCCAGAACTGTCATAAAAAGAGTCTGCATGATGGTAAGTAATTATGGCGGCTCTAGAGGGAAGAGACAGGTAGATCCCTGAGCTGCTGACCGTACAGCCCTTCTGAATCATGGAGCTCTGCACAGGGAAGAGGATGGTGTCTGAGGAATATAGCCAGGGTTATCCTCACACACACACACACACACACACACACACACACACACACACACACACACACACCCATGCAAGACCATACATCCAAACATAATTTCAATGGTAATCTTTCATTAAATCTTATAGAAGAGCAACTGGCAAGAACTTCAGGATACATGTATCTAAACATCATAAGGCTTTCATCTATGTGACTGTCTAGAACTGTAGTATGAGAACATTTTAATTTTAAAAGATAAACCCAAGCTGATTTAAAGAAAGAACTTTCCAGACTGATGATGTAAGTTGATTGCTTCCAATGTCCTTGTCATCATCCTTGATGAACTCCAGCAGCATCTGTGTCATCATTTAGGATGACTCTGACATCCCTATCAACATCCCCGAAGGTTCAAGCATCTCTATGGCCACCAGAGACTGAAGATTGAGTTTCTCTTATTTGGAAAAAAAGAAAAAGCATAGAAATAACCACTCACAGACACCATTAAATCATTTGTGAAGTACCCATCTTATGCGACACAAGGCAAGTTGCATGTATGTGGTGGCTGTTATTATATACTCTATAGCTTAGGGAGTCTTCCCATGTGCAATTCAGAAGTGATTATTAGATCATTCGGTATGGATTGTCCTTAAAGTCCAGTCACCTTCAGGAATATCACATTCTTATTAGATTTCTGAAATATGAGGCTTTGTGGGGGTGTCTTACTTAAAATAAGTGGAATTTCTGAAAATTTTTATGTGAAGTTTGCCTGAAATATTGTAAAAGGCTTTGTGTTGGCAAAGTGTGTTAATAAAATATGTATAATAAATAATGACTCAGACCATGTGGGACTAATAAAGATGTAAACTAGAGACTCAAGCACACATGCAAGGCTTTTCAGAATCACAAGTAAGCTTCCCTTAGTGAGGAAAAGAAGGTTCCTTCTAGTTCTGTTTGTTTGTTTGTTTGTTTGTTTGTTTTTTTTGTTTTTATACTTGCTTTCACATATCCCAACTTGAACTTACTATATAGCTGAGTGCTTACTTGAACTTATGATCCTCCTGCCTCTTCCTGTGGAATGGTGGCATAATATGTGTGTCTCTCCACACTGAGTTTAAATGGTTCATGGGATCGATGACTCCAGGCTTCATGCACTCTAAGCTCTGTCAACTGAGCCTTTCTAATGCCATGTCTTTCTAATTCCATCATAACAAAGAGATGAATCCAGGCAAGTCACAGTGCACTAAACTTTTTCTTCATTTAGCCACAGTACAATGACTGATACCTTGTAAGAATGTCTTGAGCTTGAAATGACTAGCCAAGTGATAAATGGGGCAGGCATATGGTAACCCTTTGTGCTCTTGTACTGATGAGGAGGTATGCAGCAGAAGCCATTCAAATGGCCTCTAAGAGGAAGGAGGGCATGCACTCTGGACTATTGGGCTCAAGGCTGGTGAAGAGGAAGAAACTGTTCAGAGAATTAATAGATAAATCCAAATTCATAGGGCACTGCTCCCATCTAAAGCGGAAGTAGAGAAAACCCACTGATTTTTAACTGGGGATGAAAAGTATGTTTTCTCCTTTGCCTCTTGTACAGAAACTCTCATTATTACCAACAGTACTCCTAGTGTGTGTTATCATGCCCCAAATTTGGTCACCATGGATTCACCCAGAGATTAACCAGGGACACTACAGTTTCTATTAACTGCTTAACCCCTGAATCCAAGTAACAAATTGAAGCCATTTGATGCTCACAGAATCACCAGGACTAAGAACAAATCAGAAAGGATTCCCAGGGAAGGAGCTCTACCAGTGCCCAGCTGGGTTAGCAAAGACTTTGCTCTTGGTAGCTCATGAGCCAAAAGAATATTGTACAGGAGAAAGGAGAAAAAAAATGACAAACCAGCGAACATAGAAGAAAATCGAGAGGGGGAAAAAGACCTCATTGAAACCATTCCTGGAGGATTCAGGGCCTCATGCGTGTGTGGCAAGCACTTAGCCACTGAGTCATCTTCCCAAACCAAATGGACCTTTTTTCCTTTTTCTTTTAATTTTAAGTGGATATAGCTATGGAGAGACTCTCACTGAAGCTGTGGTTTTGGAGAAGTCATCTGTAAATGTTGGACTCTCCCCATCCACAGCTTCCTAAACTTACGTTAATGTTCTTATTTAAACACAATTAAATTCAAAGCCTGGCTTAGGTAAGAAGGAAAGCTGTTGTCTCTCAGGCAGGGAGGCTGATCTTGGTTTGGTGACTTGCCAGAGGCAAGCCAGGGCGTGCCGGCCTTCATGTCCCTCTGTGGCTGTGTTGCCAGGCTTTCCAGGTGTCAATTGCTTTACTTGTGCTCTGCTGGAAAGGACACAAAGAAACTCACTGGGAAATACTGCCAATTAAGAAAAGCAGATTTTTTTTTATATTTATGGGGATGTGTTATTTTCTACTTAAACTCCCCTGGATGCTTAGCTTTCCAGCTTTCATATGTTTTACACATTCAGAGATATCTTTCCAGTTTGGCATATGGTAGAGTTTGGCTACATCTGAATATGTGCATAAGAAAATATATTTACGGGAAAGATTCCTGGCTAATGCCATATTCTCAGTCCTCGGTGAGGAAATTTCTTTACTGCCTCTACTGGTTAGGTAAAGCCCAGATAGTGCCTTCTTTTGTGCCTCACTACTTACTCTGAGAGTCACACATAGTAGGTGTACAGAGGGGGATCTGACCAGATGCCGAACAATATATAGGATGATCAAGAACCAATAGAGTTGTTTGATCTTAAAGACATGCTCCCACCCTCCAAACTGTGATGATAGCTGGGCCTGTCATAGTCTTTCTCAGGAATCTGAAGGACCGATGAAGTGCAGTTGAAGCATGGTTGCAGAGAAAGTCATGTGTTCTGCTGCTTCAATCCCTTCTGCATGTGTGTGCTTGTGTGCACACACATGCTAGTGTACTGGTGCATGGAGGGTAGATGACATCATTGCATGTGTTCCTTTCTCCATTGTTTTGGACCTTATATATTGAGACAGTGACTCTCACCGAGTTAGAGCATACCAGGTTGGCTAGGCAGGCTGGACAGAGGTTCTTCTATCTTTTCTTCTCCAGTAACTTTGGAATTATAAGCATCCTAGCCTTTTATATGGATGATGAGATCCAAACTCAAGACCTCATGTGTGCATCTCAAGACCTTCAATGACCAAATCATTTCCCAAGCCTTGAATTTCTCCTTAAATCAAGTGTGTGCTCTGCAAATGACTATGACAACTCCATACTAGAGTGTATCAATGAATCAAGCCTTGACTGTAATAGACATATTAAGCTATTATTTTGCCTGATCTAAGTTTCTGTGCCCAGGATGACAAAACCTCTTCTAATTTGATTTGTGGCACTTAGAGTTCATCTTAAATGACTGTAACTGAATTATATGGGCTTCATTTTGGACTGCAGGGACTAGAAGGGTGTGGACTGCTCAGCTGGGTTGTTAACCACAGCAAGGTGAATTCATAATACACTGAAAATTAATTAGAAACTTCATGATTGTGAATGAACAGAGAAACAAACCTGAGCCATTTCTGGCTGTCCCATGTTGTTACCCCATGTCTGTGTTCATGGCTTATAAGACACACACAGTTTACAAACCCATGTTTGAATGCACGATAGGCCATGGCACTGTTACTCTCAACTGAAATGTTCTACTAAAAGATTTCAGGAAGTGAAGATGGCTCAGAAGTTACAGAGCACACTGCTATTCCAGAGGACCTGGGTTCAGTTCTGAGCATCATCGTCAGGCAGCTCACAGCTATCTATAATTCCAGTGACTCGGCCACTCTCTTCTAGCCTTCACAGACTTTGCTTTCATGGGTGCACACACACATTCACACACATAGACATTAAAAATATATTTCATTCCTTCTCCTTCCCTCCCTCTTCCTCCACCATTTCTCCCCTCCCCCTCCCCTTTTCCCTTCTGTCACTCTCTCCATCTCTCTCTTCCTCTGAAAAGTAAGCCTACTCATTTGTTCACTCAAACATGCACAGCAAGAGTCCTATGAGAACAGTTGGGATCCCAGATGAGGCTCCTGGATTCCCTGGATCAACTCTGGGAAGAAAGGAAGAGACTCCTATACTTTGACCAAGTCAGATCACCCCATCCACCCATGTGCCACTGTGGAAGGGCCAAACAGATCATACCTTCTCACAGGCAGCAGTGCCATTTGGAAAACAAGCATACATATAGAAGCCTAAGAGGGGGCAGGGTGTGCTAAGAGTTAAAGCACAACTGCAGGCAAATTGCAAAGACAGAACAAAGGATAGAAAGAGTTTGCTGGATGCTGCATTTTCTCTCTGCTGATGTGCAGTATCTCCATTCCAGCTTTTATTTTTGACTCACAGCTAACTGGGCTCACTCAGGCCCCTTTCAGATATATATTCATAGATAGTTTGAGATTTTACAAGAATATCATTTTCCTTTATCAGGCATTAATCAGGATCTTTGTCATTTGCTAATTAAGATTTAAATTCAAAGCAAGTGCTCAGATATTTAAAGTCTGCTTCTTGCTTAGTTTTTATGGTTCATTTCGAGTTCCTGGTGGAGAATATCATTGTCATTTCCCTTAACTTTTTTTATTGGTAAAATGACCCACACTAAATAACCTAAATAATGTGTGGATACTTTAATTGCCCACTTATTTGTGCGTGTGTATATCTGTGTATGATATTATGTGTATCTGTATGCATGTGTGAACATGTATATAAGTTTACATCCCTGCCGTGTGTGTGTGTGTGTGTGTGTGTGTGTGTAAGTCAGTGGAAAGTCTTGTGTGCCAGTCTTCCCAGGCCACCCTGTTCCCACACGTGTGCCTGCCCATGCTCCTGCCTGCATGTCCCACTGTAGGTGTGCTGGCCTACACTCCTGAGTCTGATTTTGCCTGAATATCTCAAGCTTACAAAACAAGGTCTTTACCCATTTAGCCATGTCTCCAGCCTTCAGCTCCAACTTTCCAAAGTTATACTTGAGTCCCAGTTAGTGGTCTCATTTATTTTATTTGCACTTTTGTTATTGGCCAAATCAGCTCTCTAATACTACAGGAGTGCATCTTCTCTTCTGTCATACCGTTTGCTCATCTGTCATGAACTCAGAAAGGAAATAAAGAGCAAAACTGTGGCTATTTCTAAGCCTGTTGGCCTAACTCTGTTACTTGATATTGCAATCAAGAGAGTTCGATGTACATAATTCAGACAATTGCCCATATAGCTGCATTTTAAAGGGAAACAAAGCTCCCCATGCTAAATATGTGTGGGGGAGGGGAATCTTCCCACCTTTGTTCTATTCATGTGCTGAGGAATACCATTCATTCCTCTGAGATATAATTTCACACATTACAGCTGTACTTTAGGGACAATCACAGACTGCCTGAAACCAGATTGAATTGAATTCAAGCTCCAACTAAGCTGCAAGTTTTATCGTCACAGATAAAGTATCCACTTTCTTCACGTCTTACAGTTTTCCTGGGGGACATTCTTGTGCATTGATTGGCTCCCTGTGGGCATTGAGCCTTATTGTATTTGTACAATCTTTCCAACCATGTCTGTTATTATTATTATTAATGTTGTTTAATATACTTTAAATGGCAACACGCTGGCTTCATAGAGTTTAGAAGCCTCCTGGGCTCCTCATTGCTATGAGACAGAGATAGTTGGAAAGAAAGGTGACGTTCATGGATGTGTGTGTTCTCAACCGAGAGGACAGCTACTGATCTGCCAGTTCTCAACCAAGCTTCAGGAGCAAGTACCCTGCACAGGGTAAACTTGTCCACTCCAGTGGGATTCCTATCCAGACACTATTAATGACTTTGGCTTTCTCTATCTGTATTATCCAGGGAGGTTTGCGGAACAATTCACTAGGCAAACTTGTGCTGGCATAGCTATATATTTGATGACTTTAAATATCCACAGCTTTGGGGTTTTGGAAATTTTCACTTTGGTATAACTTTGGACTTGAAATTCTTTTAGACAGTGTGAAATCTAGCGGGTAAATGGAGCATGTGTATAACTTGACAGACAAGCATGAGACCATAGCTTGCCTTCATGATGGTCTCCATGTAACTGAGTTACTGTCCTGAGCAACAGGAGGCCCCTCCTAGTTACTCCTCAGATGGAGACAGAGGTGGACCTGCCACCATAAGGCATAAAATTAACTGACAGGCTCAGTCTACAGAGGGAATGGAAGAACCAGGGAGAAGCAGGAAAGCTGTAACACAATGGACGAAGCATGCTGTAATGTAAACATACAGTTCTAGGGTTATAATAGTTGTCAAGTGAGCATATCTATGACCCTGGAATACTACTTTATGTTTCCTGCCAAAGTCATCATTATTATATAGCTTTCTTGGGAAAAAACACTGGAAAGACTCTAGACATTTAATTGAATATAGATTAAAGGAAAAAACGAGTAATTTTCTATAAGTAGTTTCCTTAGAATTTGGAATTTTAGCTTTCTTACACAGAGTGAGGAATGACGGGACCTCAGGGTTCATGTGGGTCATTTCCAAGGCTGAGTGGCAATGAAACAAATTTATAAGTTCTGAGTCACCACCTGGAATCTTATCCCTCGCATCACAGGCCTTCCAGCCCAAGCATGATATAACATCCACAAGGAAGCGAAGGTTTCTGTATAAATGTGCACACAACTGGAATGGTTATATGTACTGTGATGCTCCCTGGTTGTTGTGTGGTTGATAATTAGCAGGATTATTATGGCATCTCTGGAAGGTTTTTCAGTTCCCCACCAGATATGAATTCATGCTTGTGTGTGCATGTGATTACATGTGAATGTCCTGTGTGCATGTATTCATGTGTGTCCCATGTTTTGCATGTGTATGGGTGTGCATACTGAGCATTCTGTTTGTGTCTGTGTCCTGTGCACATATGATTATCTTATGTTTCTGTGTGTGTCTATTTTCCAAAGAGGGTAAGTACCATGCATTTTAATCATTGGGTACACAGTTGACCATTGCTCATGTTTAAGGAGTTTGCTACATAATTGCTATGGTCTTATTGTATAGCAATGATCGAGTAGTCATGAGAATAGCAATTCCAATCCTAAAGTGCAGTTTTATACTAATTATAATGCTCTGGTGTTTCTTATATAACAATAAAATTCCTACAAAGCTACTATGGAGCAAATGTATAGAAAAAGGAACAAATTCCTGACCCCACAGGCTAATCCTTGAGTGGTGGTCACTGCTGGTCATGGCATTACTTTCAACTGCCAGGATGCATTCTTGCACATCAATAGCAAAAGCTTCATAGAAGGGAAATGACTTGTGACAGCACCGCTGACATGTCTCATCTGATTTAAACACAGGCATCAGAACAACCAAGTTGCTGCCTGATTTTATGTATTTCACAGACATAAAGGCTCTTCTGTAATGCATGGATGATTTAGACTATGCTGAAAACCACTTATTAGGCCATTTGGGGCATTTTGTCATGGTGTGAACAAATGATTGTATATTTCTTGATGATTCCCTGTAGATCTTAAACAGAGGTGATTTTCTCCTTTCTTTCTTCCTTCCTTCCTTCCTTCCTTTCTTTCTTTCTTTCTTTCTTTCTTTCTTTCTTTCTTTCTTTCTTTCTTTCTTTCTTTCTTTCTTTCTTTCTTTCTTCCTTTCTTCCTTTCTTCCTTTCTTCCTTTCTTCCTTTCTTCCTTTCTTCCCTTTCTTCTGTCTTTTTTGTCCTGTCAGGTAAAACTTTTCCAGAGCACAGGCTCTGACCTGTAGTGTCTCTAAAATCTAACTTCACTGTGTCAGTAGAGCAGAATTGATTTGGAAAATGACAAGTGGAATCACTGATGTATGTTTATTTTTCCCTGTATGACAATATTTCCATAGTTTTTCTTATTTCTTTTTAGAATTTGTCTTAGTGTACTGGCTGGCTTTGTGTGTTCACTTGACACAGGCTGGGGTTATCACAGAGAAAGGAGATTCAGTTGGGAAAGTGCATCCATGATATCCAGCTGTGAGGCATTTTCTCAATTAGTGATCAAAGGGGAGGGCCCCTTGTGGGTGGGGCCATTCCTGGGCTGGTAGTCTTGGGTTCTATAAGAAAGCAAGCTGAAGAAGCCAGGGAAAGCAAGTCAGTAAGTATCATTCCTCCATGGCCTCTGCATCAGCTCCTGCTTCCTGATCTGATTAGTTCCAGTCCTGACTTCCTTTGGTGATGAACAACAACATAGATAGATGTGTAATCTGAATAAACCTTTTCCTCACCAACTTGCTTCTTGGTCATGATGTTTGTGCAGGAATAGAAACCCTGACTAAGACAGTTAGGGTATCCATTTGTGTGAAAAGACATCAACACATACAAAGGTCAACATTTAATTGGGGCTGGCTTACTCTTTCTGAGGTTCAGTCCATTATCATCATGGCGGGAAATATGGCAACATGCAGGTAGACATGGTGCTGGAGAAGAAGCTGAGAGTTCTACATCATGACCTGAAGGCAGCCAGAAGCAGGCTCTTTTCCATACGGGGCAGAGCTTGAGCATAGGACCTCAAAGCCTGTTCCCAGAATTATGTACTTCTTCTAACAAGGCCACGTCTCCTAATAGTGTCATTCACGTAGCCAAGTATACTTAAACTACAGAATTGTATTCCTAATTGACAAACAATAATCATATGTATGTGTAGGGCAGAAAGTAATATTGGACATGTGTTTACAATGTAAAATTATTAAGTCTCATTTTTGGCAAATAAATCATCTTGTACACCCTAAACAGTTTTTGATGGCAAAATGTTTAAAATATATTCTTTTAGCATTTTAGCATATTTTGAAATATACAATTCATTTTGTTTGTAATTGCAGTCAAGAGTCTGTTCAGTGATCATCATTTATTTTCTACTTGTAAATCCTTAGCGATATTATATTCATGAAGATAATTCAGAGTTTACCTGAGTAGATTATGAAGCACAACCAAGCATTATTTTTGTATAATTTAGTGTATTTTTATTCAGAGTGAAGCTGCTTAGAAAATGTCATCTGTCATGCTGGTAGTACTACACACACTTGTGAAACAATGTCAGTCTTTCAGGAAGTGCTTTGGGGACACTTATGGTTTCCAATTCATAAAGTAACTCCAGTTGTACTACTGATTCTACTTAACACCATTCTTCATATGTTGACATGTATGTAACTATACGAAACTATGTGGTTCCATTAGAACCCATGAATGTGAAGAAACAAAGGCCTCCCTTGCCACACTGAGAAGAATGTCAATGCAGGACCAAAGACCTGTCTTAATCACTGTCCTATTGCTGTGGAGAGGTACCATGACCAAGGAAATTCTTTTAAAAGAAAACATTTAATTGGGAGGTTGCTTAGTGTTTCAGAAATTTAGTCCATTATCATCACGGTAAAGAACATGGTGGCACATAGGCAGACATGCTGCTGAGAAATTACATGAGAGTTCTACATCCACATCTGTAGGCAGAGAGTGAGACACTGGGGTTGGCACAGGCGTTTTGAAACCTCAAAGTCTGCCCTCAGTAACACACTTTCTCCAACAAGATCATCCACCCCAATCCTTCTAATCCTTTCAAATAGTACCACCCCCTGATGATTAAGCATCCAAATATATGAGCCTATAGAGCCTAGTCTATTCATTACCACAAGACCAAAACCCAAGCTACTCCAAAGGAATTTTATATTACTTGTATTTGTCTTTCAAATTTTATTAAAAAAATAAACAAATTTGAGTTTTTTTTAGAAAGTTTAAAAGTTAATAATACAGAATTGTATTTGTTATGCCATGATTTTATGAGAAACCTGGGAGAGCTCAAGAACTGAAGAGTCTGATGCAATTGTGCATAAGTCTTTTTATTTTTGAGTCAGACTCAGATCACAAACCTTCCCACAGCGCTGGGCAGGAGTGTGACCCCGAGCTTGGAAGACTTGTCACTTATATACAGCATTGTTACAGATTCTTTGAATGCTTAGGGTGATGAGGGGAGGCAGGTGAGGCAAGTCATAATTCAAACATGATACCATTTAGTAGGACAGAATTGCATGGCTGAGAGGGGGATTCTTCTGACCTGAGGATTATCTTTGTGGGGCTATCAGAAACTAGTTTTATAGCCAGCCATAACTGTCTGTGATTTCTTGATAACCTCCCTTCTATGATTTAAATGTGGGACCCTAATCTCCTTTTTCCAGGGACAGGCACCAGCTGCACTTGGGAAGCACCCAGCCTGTTATCAGGGAGAGTCACAGAGGCAAGAGAGGCTGTCATAGGTCTCACATAAGCTGGCACCTGTGGGTTCTCGAGTTCTCTCAGAGTGGTCAGGGAGGGGAAGAAAGCCACATTCACTGCAGGGGGCAGCAAGGGTTGGGGAAAGCAGAAAATGCAGACTGTGGCAAGTGGTAGACCTTCTTTGGGCCATGCCCTTAAGGAAAACTGGCTTCTCCCACTCCAGTAGTCTATGAATTGCCAATAACCTCTCAGCTAGGGGTGGAACTTTGTGCCCACCTCCCGGGATTTTAAACAGGAGAAATAAGAGAAAGAGAATCACCTTAGTAAGGGAATAAAGGGATTGAGAGTTGACTTTCATCATTGTCTTTAAAATTTATGCACATGGATTTGTACAAAAGGGACCCCAAGGAATTTAAATGGGATTTTAGGGTGACCCATTGGTGGCACTTGACAGGATTATGGTTGACTAGGGAAAGTTTAGCTCACAAGGGTACCAGAAGATAGAGCTGACAGACCGGCTTGGTGTTCCTAGAAAATATCTGGAGAGATGAATGAGGCAATGCCTAAGGTCACATAGACCTTATCCCATTCAATGCCATTTCAAGAGTCTCTCTGTTGGAGACCTTCACAACAAATGGCAGTCGTTCTGGGATTCTGGCTTCTAGGCTAGAGAGAATCATCAACCAGACTCCAGAGTGAGAGGCTTTTCTTCCATGTACCCATTATTTTCCTCATTTTCCTGCCACAGTTCCAACATGTATTGGAAGAAACTTAGAGAATAATTACTTGGTATAAGTCAAACTGGGAAAGATTTCCCCATACTCATAATACGAAACCAGAACCATGCAGGAGGACCTGCTCCAAATCTCTACTACTCGTCTTGCTGAACTTGCACATGAATTCCACATTTTGTGGTGAAGTACATAAGCCCTAATACAGAAAAATGCTAGTGTGCGTAAGAGCAAATATTTATGATGTCTTAAGTAAGTCATAATTTTCACTTGCAGAATGTGTGTAATTGCATAGTAATTAGCATCAGAAAGAACATTTCCTGACAATTAGAGTCTGATTAAAAAAATTTAGAAAGGTTCCTAAAGTTAGGTTACCTTGGCCAAAAGGCTATTCTTAGTATCCCAGGAAATGCCCCCGCATTGGTGACTGGAATTAGAAATCTTGGCAAAATGACTTAAACATAGTCATGTGGTTGGTGAGGCCACACAGATGAGGAATGCTGAAATGAAGCCGTGAGCAGAAGAGCCTTGGCTGTCCAAACCTTCCAGCATGCCTTCTTCTGCTCAGCAAGACTGACTTCTTGCACAAAGGCAGTTTGTAAGGAAGGGTGTGGCACATCAGACTCTCTGGCTTCCACCAACCAGACCTCACAGGTACTGATAATATATGATGCCTCTAGATTGTACAGATACCTCAAAGAGCCACCACCCCAGAGGACTAGGTCCAAAGCCCAATAGTCATTATGACTTTGTGACCATAGGCTTCCTTCTGTCCACCTCCCAAGGCTGTCCCTGAGATATATACCTAGAATTAGAAATCAGATATAACCTAGATGCTTGCATATCTGGTTTTCTGCTTGTTGGTGTGCCTAACAGAAGAGGGGCAGCAAGCTTAGCAGCAAGTCTCAGTTGCTGTAATCATCACTCTCAGAAGAGGGTCAGAGGAAAGCTGTCTCAGCAGGGACTCCTCTTTTCTCCAGAACTGTGATTCTTCAGACCTGCTCAGAGCTCCTTGCTGAAACCATCTACCCTGCATTGTGGAATCCCAGGAGTCAACACAAACTTCATACCTAGTGAAGCAACCAAAAACATGGGATGACTTCAGCCCATAAATTATTTGTAATAATGATTGTTTATATTAGCATAACAGAGATAATATTGAGTAGCCACACAGGACTTTACAAACTTATTTTATGCTTAAATAACACAATATTTTTACAAGTTTAGATATACTTTTTGAAAACAATTAACATTAGTCCAAATAACTAGTAATCTGAATTGCTGCTTGTGTTCTGAAAACACTAACAGGCTATGAACAGCGAGAGTCTTTTATTGTGTGATGACTGCACACAGTAGAGAAAGAGAGCACACAAGTCAAAGAGGACCCTTCATATGTTCTAAGGCAGTTTTCCATCATGAGAATTCATAGACAGAGGTAGGGAGAAGCTGACACCAAGACAAAAAATAATAATAATGGTGTACTTAGTGGCCAAAGGGTTTGAAAATATTGGGTAAGTTATATTCTTTATTTAATAATGTTCTTGCAGAATTATGCAATGTTAACAAGAACATACTTTTCCATGAAGAGATTATTAGTATTAGACCCTAAAGGGTCTTAACTGAAATGGTTTATGCATTTATATATTAATACTGTATATAATGCCTAAACATACTGTATATACATATTTCTGATATATGCCATATATTTATTTATACATCTATTTTAAGAAGTGTTGTTTAAGAACCATTTGTTATTTGGAATAACTTACAGAACTCTCAGTTGTACTGTCATTCTGAGAATTATAGACTCAAATATATAAACTGTATTTGGAAATAATTCCACAGAGACATATAGTCCTTGGCTGCTATATCTAGTAGCAATACACAGTTTCAGTTTTGTCCCTATTGTGAATTAAGTTTTCATGTCTCTGCATCCGAGATTCTGAAACCCATGCCAACAGGACCTGGCTGTCCCACGCCACACACAGGGGACATTTACTTATACATGAATAAAATAAAAATACATCTGACAGCCGGGTTTGAGTTTTAAATTTTGTTATATAACAAAACCAAAAGAAATAGAAGTACAGATGATGTTTCAGTTTCTGTCCTTACTGTAAAATTAAGTTTTCATATATCTGCCTTTGAGAATCCAAAGCTTATACAGAAGGAACATTTCAAAATTTGAATCAATAATGTGTTAATTTGCCCTGTGAGAGATGACAGGTTGTGAAATCTGTCTATACTGTGATTGAGAGTGAAGTTGTGGAGATAGTTAGTTTTCACAAATATGTAACTGATATGAAATTTCAGGCTCAAAATCTGAAGATGTGTGGGTTTTATTTATTAATGCAATCGATCAAAATGTAGTAATTAACTTCACTTTTTTGTTTAATCAAGGCACAGAGTCCCATGATTGAAAAGCATTAGTCAAAGGTCTGGGAGAAGTGCATGCTATACAGTATGTTTGGACAAACATTACCAAACCAAAATTTTTATTTATTTTTTTTGTTTTATTAAAATTGGGAGAAGGAAAGAACTTTCAGTTGGGTGGGTAAGGAGCTTTGGAGGACTTGGCAGGAATTGTGTGATGATAAGAAAGTTGATCAAAATATATTGCATTATAATTTTAATTAAAAAAAACTGCTTTTGAATCTCCATTGCCCACTTCCCAATCTGGGTATGGCTGAGCATGGCTGAGCATGGCTGAACATAGCTGAGCATGGCTGAGCATGGCTGGGAATGGCTGAGCATGGGTGAGCATGGCTGAGCTTGGCTGAACATGGCTGTAACTCCAGTGTGTAGGGTCAGAGGCAGGCAGGTTTAGGGGCCGGATGATCAGTTAGCCAAATAACAGTAAGCTTCCAGTTCAATGAGAGCCTCTACCTCAAAATAAATGACTAAACAAATAAAATAAGATGGGGAAACAATTGAGGAAAGCATATTGAAGTTGGCCTCAGACTTACACACGCTTACACACTGTCTAGGGCATTTCATGCACATGCATAAATGCATGCACACCTATGCACACAAGTCCATAGAAAAACTCTTAGGCAAACACTATTTTACCTTTAATTTTTTTCCATCATAACTATTTCTAAATGTAATTCTATATGTTAAATACAATAAAAGAAACTTCTACTAACTATTTCTCTCTCTCTCTCTCTCTCTCTCTCTCTCTCTCTCTCTCTCTCTCTCTCTCTCTCTCTCTCTCTCTCTCTCTCTCTTGTTTTTTTGTTTTTAAGGACCTGGTTTCTAGGTTCAATTCTCAGTAGTACATCAGTATAACAATGTAACTCTTTAGGTAGTGAATGCAAGGGACTCAAACACTGGTAGAGTTTGGGTTCAGGGACTTCTTCACATGTTTATGCTTTTGTTCTTTAGTCCCCTTCTAACTCACTGATACAACATTCTCATTCTGTTTGAAATAGGTTCATATTCAGTTCATATTTAGTTCACATGGCTGCCAAATTTACATCTCTTTAGAATTCCCCATGTTAAAAACATAAATGTGTTGTTTATAGAAATCCTGACTATATATGTATGAGCTTGCATACACCCATGCATGTGGGAGTATGTGTGCACTCAAATGCAATACACACACACACACTGATTCCAATGGTTATAATTTAACCTCTTTGGTTTGGGGGAGTATGTAGTTCTTCATTCACTTTCTGCTACATTAGCAGTCTGCTTCACATGAAAGGACAGACTTCTGTAAATTTTATGAGCCAGTCTGTGCTGTAGATGCAATGATCCATGTTTTATTGTGTGTGACATGATCAGAGTCAAGCTCCATTCATGCTACCTCAGGTGCAATAAACATCTCACATCAAAGCAAACACCAATCTGACTTTCACTGTACAGGGTTCATGAGCAGTGGTTGCTAGATGCAAAGCAAGAGGCAGGAGACAAACAATATTGTTCAACATGGGATGTAAAAATTACTTGTGGAAGAAAAGTAAATTGTAAAGGAAAGAGGGTGATAAATATGCAGAAAGGAATCTATTCTTTCTTTAAATGTCTAGAAGAAACAAAGTCTCTGGAATACTTGCTGCAGGCTTGGATATTGCTGATTTTTCCTTGTGCTTCTGAATAATTAATCTGGACAAAATGGAATAAAGGAATGGAAGGTGCTCACTCTGTAGACAGTTTCTCAGAAACTGGTGCTTTGTGTGAGAAGTTCTTATACAAGGATAGAGTTGATGCTTCTCAATCAAACACTAACAAAGTCTTTCCAAGCATTATTGGTATCTTCTGAGATGCAAGTTACCATGGATGAAAAATTCATAAAGTCTTTGGAAAGATTTATGTTACATATTAATCACCTTACTGGAAAAGTGTGCAGAACAGGAGACTAAAATCAAGGAACTTTTTCACTGATGAGATCATCTGTACAGAAAGTAGAGAAAATGAGGAAAATTCTACCTTTTCTCTAAAATTGTAAAGAGCATCTGAGATGTTCATCAACACAGGAATGGGCAATAAAATTTGGTACTTAAAAAATTCAAGTCCAAGTGGATCAAAGACCTCAACATAAAACAAGATACACTAAGTCGAATATAAAAGAAAGTGTGGAATAGCTTTGACTCCATTGGTACAGGAGACAACTTCATGAAAAGAACAGGAATATCTCAGGCATAAAAATCAACAATTAATAAATGAGACATCATGTAACTGAAGTTTCTGTAAAGCAAAAGACACCATCAATAGGAAAAAGTGGCAGCCTTCAGAATGGGAAACTACCTTGATCAAGTCTACATCTGACAGAGGGCTAATATCCAGTACATATAAAGAACTCAAGAGGTTATGCACAAACAACCCAAATAATCCAATAAAAATGTGGTACAGAGCATCTCTTTCTTTAGGTTTGGGAAGTTTTCTTCTATAATTTTGTTGAAGATATTTGCTGGCCCTTTAAGTTGAAAATCTTCATTCTCATCAACTCCTATTATCCGTAGGTTTGGTCTTCTCATTGTGTCCTGTATTTCCTGGATGTTTTGAGTTAATATCCTTTTGCGTTTTGTATTTTCTTTGATTATTGTGCCGATGTTCTCTATGGAATCTTCTGCACCTGAGATTCTCTCTTCCAACTCTTGTATTCGGTTGCTGATGCTCACATCTATGGTTCCAGATTTCTTTCCTAGGGTTTCTATCTCCAGCGTTGCCTCACTTTGGGTTTTCTTTATTGTGTCTACTTCCCTTTTTAGGTCTAGTATAGTTTTGTTCATTTCCATCACCTGTTTGGATGTGTTTTCCTGTTTTTCTTTGAGGACTTCTACCTGTTTGGTTGTGTTTTCCTGTTTTTCTTTAAGGACTTGTAATTCTTTATCAATGTTCTCCTTTATTTCTTTAAGTGAGTTATTAAAGTCATTCTTGATGTCCTCTACCATCATCATGAGATATGCTTTTAAATCCGGGTCTAGCTTTTCAGTTGTGTTGGGGTTCCCAGGACTAGGTGGGGTGGGAGTGCTGCGTTCTGATGATGGTGAGTGGTCTTGATTTCTGTTAGTAGGATTCTTATGTTTGCCTTTCGCCATCTGCAACCCTATAGGTGGAACAACATTCTGAACTAACCAGTACCCCGGAGTTATTGACTATAGCTGCATATGTATCAAAAGATGGCCTAGTCGGCCATCACTGGAAAGAGAGGCCCATTGGACACACAAACTTTATATGCCCCAGTACAGGGGAACGCCAGGGCCAAAAAAGTGGGAATGGGTGAGTAGGGAAGTGGGGGGGGGATATGGGGGACTTTTGGGATAGCATTGGAAATGTAATTGAGGAAAATACATAATAAAAATATTTTTTAAAATGTGGTACAGAGCTAAACATTTGCATTCTTTTTTTTTTAATATTTTATTTATTTATTTATTTATTTATTTATTTATTTATTTATTTATTCTGATAAAGAAAGTGCTGATGATCTGCTGTCTACATTGTGGCATGGCAGGCTCTTTTCTTTCTTTTTAAATTTTTTTTAAAAAATATTTATATTTCAAGTGTTATCCCTTAACTCAGTTTCCCCCCTTCCAGAAACTCCCTATCCCATCCTCCCTCCCCCTGCTTCTATGAGGGTGTTCCTTCACCCAACCACTCACTCCTGCCTCCCCGCCCTTGATTCCCATACACTGAGGCTTCTATGGAGTCTTCATAGGACCAAGGACCTCTCCTTCCATTGATGTCTGACAAGGCCATCCTCTGCTGCATATACAGCTAGAGCCATGTGTACTCCTTGGTTGGTGGCTTAGTCCCTGGGAGTTCTGGGGGGTCTGGTTGGTTGGTATTGTTGTTCTTCCTATGGGGTTGCAAACCCCTTCAGCTCCTTCAGTCCTATCTCTAAATCCTTTATTGAGGATCCCACACTCAGTGCAATGGTTGGCTGTGAGCATCCACCGCTGTATTTGTAAGACTTTGGCAGGGCCTCCCAGGAGACAGTTATATCCAGATCCTTTCAGCAATCATTTCTTTTTTTTTTTATATATTTTTATTACATATTTTCCTCAATTACATTTCCAATACTATCCCAAAAGTCCCCCATAGCACCCCCCACTTCCCTACCCACCCATTCCCATTCTTTTGGCCCTGGCATTCCCCTATATTGGGGCATATAAAGTTTGCAAGTCCAATGGGCCTCTCTTTCCATTGATGGCTGACTAGGCCATCTTTCGATACATATGCAGCTAGAGACAAGAGCTCCGGGGTTCTAGTTAGTACATCATGTTGTTCCAACAATAGGGTTGCAGATCCCTTTAGCTCCTTGGGTACTTACTCTAGCTTCTCCATTGGGAGCCCTGTGATACATCCAATAGCTGACTGTGAACATCCACTCCTGTGTTTGCTAGGCCCCAGCATCGTCTCACAAGAGACAGCTATATTTGGGTCCTTTCAGCAAAATCTTGCTAGTGTATGCAATGGTGTCAGCGTTTAGAAGTTGATTATGGGATGGATCCCTGGATACGGCAGTCTCTAAATGGTCCATCCTTTCATCACCGCTACGAACTTTGTCTCTGTAACTCCTTCCCTGGGTGTTTTGTTCCCAATTCTGAGAAGGTGCACAGTGTCCACACTTTGGTCTTCATTCTTCTTGAGTTTCATGCGTTTAGCAAATTGTATCTTAAATCTTGGGTATCCTAAGTTTTGGGCTAATATCCACTTATCAGTGAATACATATTGTGTGAGTTCTTTTGTGATTGTGTTACTTCACTCAAGATGATGCCCTCCAGGTCCATCCATTTGGCTAGGAATTTCATAAATTCATTCTTTTTAATAGCTGAGTAGTACTCCATTGTGTAAATGTACCATAATTTCTGTATCCATTCCTCTGTTGAGGGACATCTGGGTTCTTTCCAGCTTCTGGCTATTATAAATAGGGCTGCTATGAACATAGTGGAACATGTGTCCTTTTTACCGGTTGGGACATCTTCTGGATATATGCCCAGGAGAGGTATTGCTGGATCCTCCGGTAGTACTATGTCCAATTTTCTGAGGAACCGCCAGACTGATTTCCAGAGTGGTTGTACAAGCTTGCAATCCCACCAACAATGGAGGAGTGTTCCTCTTTCTCCGCATCCTCGCCAGCAACTGCTGTCACCTGAATTTTTGATCTTAGCCATTCTGACTGGTGTGAGGTGGAATCTCAGGGTTGTTTTGATTTGCATTTCCATGATGATTAAGGATATTGAACATTTTTTCAGGTGTTTCTCTGCCATTCGGTATTCCTCAGGCGAGAATTCTTTGTTCAGTTCTGAGCCCCATTTTTTAATGGGGTTATTTGACTTTCTGGAGTCCACCTTCTTGAGTTCTTTATATATATTGGATATTAGTCCCTTATCTGATTTAGGATAGGTGAAGATCCTTTCCCAATCTGTTGGTGGTTTTTTTGTCTTATTGATGGTGTCTTTAGCCTTGCAGAAGCTTTGTAGTTTCATGAGGTCCCACTTGTCAATTCTCGATCTTACAGCACAAGCCATTACTGTTCTATTCAGGAATTTTTCCCCTGTGCCCATATCTTCAAGGCTTTTCCCCACTTTCTCCTCTATAAGTTTCAGTGTCTCTGGTTTTATGTGAAGTTCCTTGATCCACTTAGACTTGACCTTAGTACAAGGAGATAGGAATGGATCGATTCGCATTCTTCTACATGTTAACAACCAGTTGTGCCAGCACCATTTGTTGAAAATGCTGTCTTTCTTCCACTGGATGTTTTTAGCTCCCTTGTCGAAGATCAAGTGACCGTAGGTGTGTGGGTTCATTTCTGGGTCTTCAATTCTATTCCATTGGTCTATTTGTCTGTCACTATACCAGTACCATGCAGTTGTTATCACAATTGCTCTGTAGTAGAGCTTTAGGTCCGGCATGGTGATTCCACCAGAGGTTCTTTTATCCTTGAGAAGAGTTTTTGCTATCCTAGGTTTTTTGTTATTCCAGATGAATTTGCAGATTGCACTTTCTAATTCGTTGAAGAATTCATTTGGAATTTTGATGGGGATTGCATTGAATCTGTAGATTGCTTTTGGCAAGATAGCCATTTTTACAATGTTGATCCTGCCAATCCATGAGCATGGGAGATCTTTCCATCTTCTGAGATCTTCTATAATTTCTTTCTTCAGAGACTTGAAGTTTTTATTATACAGATCTTTCACTTCCTTAGTTAGAGTCACGCCAAGATATTTTATATTATTTGTGACTATTGAGAAGGGTGTTGTTTCCCTAATTTCTTTCTCAGCCTGTTTATTCTTTGTGTAGAGAAAGGCCATTGATTTGTTTGAGTTAATTTTATATCCAGCTACTTCACCGAAGCTGTTTATCAGGCTTAGGAGTTCTCTGGTGGAATTTTTAGGGTCACTTATATATACTATCATATCATCTGCAAAAAGTGATATTTTGACTTCATCTTTTCCAATTTGTATCCCTTTGATCTCCTTTTGTTGTCGAATTGCTCTGGCTAGGACTTCAAGTACAATGTTGAATAGGTATGGAGAAAGTGGACAGCCTTGTCTAGTCCCTGATTTTAGAGGGATTGCTTCAAGCTTCTGACCATTTACTTTGATGTTGGCTACTGGTTTGCTGTAGATTGCTTTTATCATGTTTAGGTATGGGCCTTGAATTCCTGATCTTTCCAAGACTTTTATCATGAATGGGTGTTGGATCTTGTCAAATGCTTTTTCCGCATCTAACGAGATGACCATGTGGTTTTTGTCTTTGAGTTTGTTTATATACTGGATTACTTTGATGGATTTCCGTATATTGAACCATCCCTGCATCCCTGGGATGAAACCTACTTGGTCAGGATGGATGATTGTTTTGATGTGTTCTTGGATTCGGTTAGCAAGAATTTTATTGAGGATTTTTGCATCAATATTCATAAGGGATATTGGTCTGAAGTTTTCTATCTTTGTTGGGTCTTTTTGTGGTTTAGGTATCAGAGTAATTGTGGCTTCATAGAATGAGTTGGGTAGAGTACCTTCTGTTTCTATTTTGTGGAATAGTTTGTGAAGAACTGGGATTAGATCTTCTTTGAAGGTCTGATAGAACTCTGCACTAAACCCATCTGGTCCTGGGCTTTTTTTAGTTGGGAGACTATTAATGACTGCTTCTATTTCTTTGGGGGATATAGGGCTGTTTAGATCATTAACCTGATCTTGATTCAACTTTGGTACCTGGTATCTGTCTAGGAACTTCTCCATTTCATCCAGGTTCTCCAGTTTTGTTGAGTATAGCCTTTGGTAGAAGGATCTGATGGTGTTTTGGATGTCTTCAGGATCTGTTGTTATGTCTCCTTTTTCATTTCTGATTTTGTTAATTAGGATGCTTTCCCTGTGCCCTCTAGTGAGTCTGGCTAAGGGTTTATCTATCTTGTTGATTTTCTCAAAGAACCAGCTCCTTGATTGGTTGATTCTTTGAATGGTTTTTCTTGTTTCCACTTGGTTGATTTCACCCCTGAGTTTGATTATTTCCTGCCGTCTACTCCTCTTGGGTGAATTTGCTTCCTTTTGTTCTAGTGCTTTTAGGTGTGTTGTCAAGCTGCTAATGTGTGCTCTTTCTAGTTTCCTTTTGGAGGCACTCAGAGCTATGAGTTTTCCTCTTAGAAATGCTTTCATTGCGTCCCATAAGTTTGGGTATGTTGTGGCTTCATTTTCATTGAACTCTAAAAAGTCCTTAATTTCTTTCTTTATTCCTTCCTTGACCAAGGTATCATTGAGAAGAGTGTTGTTCAGTTTCCACGTGAAGGTTGGCTTTCTATTATTTATTTTGTTATTGAAGATCAGCCTTAGTCCATGGTGATCTGATAGGATGCATGGGACAATTTCAATGTTTTTGTATCTGTTGAGTCCTGTTTTGTGCCCAATTACGTGGTCAATTTTGGAGAAGGTACCATGAGGTGCTGAGAAGAAGGTGTATCCTTTTGTTTTAGGGTAAAATGTTCTGTAGATATCTGCCAGATCCATTTGATCCATAACTTCTGTTAGTTTCACTGTGTCCCTGTTTAGTTTCTGTTTCCATGATCTGTCCATTGGTGAAAGTGGTGTGTTGAAGTCTCCCACTATTATTGTATGAGGTGCAATGTGTGCTTTGAGATTTACTAAAGTTTCTTTAATGAATGAGGCTGCCTTTGTATTTGGAGCATAGATATTCAGGATTGATAGTTTCTCTTGGAGGATTTTACCTTTGATGAGTATGAAGTGCCCCTCCCTGTCTTTTTTGATGACTTTGGGTTGGAAGTCAATCTTATCTGATATTAGAATGGCTACTCCAGCTTGTTTCTTCATACCATTTGCTTGGAAAATTGTTTTCCAGCCTTTCATTCTGAGGTAGTGTCTATCTTTTTCTCTGAGATGAGTTTCTTGTAAGCAGCAAAATGTTGGGTCTTGTTTGTGTAGCCAGTTTGTTAGTCTATGTCTTTTTATTGGGGAGTTGAGTCCATTGATATTAAGAGATATTAAGGAAAAGTAATTGTTGTTTCCTGTTATTTTTGTTGTTAAAGTTGGCATTCTGTTCTTGTGGCTGTCTTCTTTTAGGTTTGTTGAGGGATTACCTTCTTGTTGTTTCTAGGGCGTGGTTCCTGTCCTTGTATTGGTTTTTTTCTGTTATTATCCTTTGAAGGGCTGGATTCGTGGAGAGATAATGTGTGAATTTGGCTTTGTCGTGGAATACTTTGGTTTCTCCATCTATGTTAATTGAGAGTTTGGCTGGGTATAGTAGCTTGGGCTGGAATTTGTGTTCTTTTAGTGTCTGTATAACATCTGTCCAGGATCTTCTAGCTTTCATAGTCTCTGGTGAAAAATCTGGTGTAATTCTGATAGGCTTGCCTTTATATGTTACTTGGCCTTTTTCTCTTACTGCTTTTAGTATTCTATCTTTATTTAGTGCATTTGTTGTTCTGATTATTATGTGTCGGGAGGTATTTCTTTTCTGGTCCAGACTATTTGGAGTTCTGTAGGCTTCTTG
Source organism: Mus caroli (assembly GCF_978045245.1). NCBI lineage: Eukaryota > Metazoa > Chordata > Mammalia > Rodentia > Muridae > Mus > Mus caroli. Next base: position 122,974,549 of record NW_028227258.1, on the reverse strand, counting down.
TATGTTCATGGGCATCTCTTTCTTTAGATTTGGGAAGTTTTCTTCTATAATTTTGTTGAAGATGTTTGCTGGTCCTTTGAGTTGAAAATCTTCATTCTCATCCACTCCTATTATCCGTAGGTTTGGTCTTCTCATTGTGTCCTGTATTTCCTGGATGTTTTGAGTTAGGATCTTTTTGCATTTTCCATTTTCCTTGATTGTTGTGCCCATGTTCTCTATGGAATCTTCTGCACCTGAGATTCTCTCTTCCATCTCTTGTATTCTGTTGCTGATGCTTGCATCTATGGTTCCAGATTTCTTTCCTAGGGTTTCTATCTCCAGTGTTGCCTCATTTTGGGTTTTCTTTATTGTGTCTACTTCCCTTTTTAGGTCTAGTATGGTTTTGTTCATTTCCATCATCTGATTGGATGTGTTTTCCTGTTTCTCTTTAAGGACTTCTACCAGTTTGGTTGTGTTTTCCTGTTTTTCTTTAAGGACTTGTAACTCTTTAGCCATGTTCTCCTGTAGTTCTTTAAAGTCCTTCTTGATGTCCTCTACCATCATCATGAGATATGCTTTTAAATCCAGGTCTAGTTTTTCAGGTGTGTTGGGGTGCCCTGGACTGGGCGAAGTGGGAGTGCTGGGTCCTGATGATGGTGAGTGGTCTTGGTTTCTGTTAGTAAGATTCTTACCTTTACCTCTCGCCATCTGGTACTCTCTGGAGTTGTTATAGTTGTCTCTGTTCAGAGGTTGTTCTTCTGGGGATTCTGAGTATCCTCTGTCAGCAGACCTGTACAGACTAAGTTCGGCGGAGTCCCGGAGCCAAGATGGCGCTCCCTGCAGGGCAGGTCACTGTTCTCCGGCTGGGAGGGTGTCGGATGTCTGCGGCCCCAAAAGGGTGCTGCCTCAGTGGTTCTGTGGCTCCCGCCTGTCCCAGAAGCTGTCTGCCTCTGTGGTCCTCACTCTGACCTGTACAGACTAAGTTCGGCGGAGTCCCGGAGCCAAGATGGCGCTCCCTGCAGGGCAGGTCACTGTCCTCCGACTGGGAGGGTGCCGGATGTCTGCGGCCCCTAAAGGGTGCTGCCTCAGCAGCTCTGTGGCTCCCGCCTGTCCCAGAAGCCGTCTGCCCCCGTGGTCCCCACTCTGACCTGTAGAGACTAAGCTCGGCGGAGTCCCGGAGCCAAGATGGCGTTCCCTGCAGGGCAGGTCACTGTCCTCCGACTGGGAGGGTGCCGGATGTCTGCGGCCCCAAAAGGGTGCTGCCTCAGCGGCTCTGTGGCTCCCGCCTGTCCCAGAAGCTGTCTGCCTCTGTGGTCCTCACTCTAACCTGTAGACTAAGTTCGGCGGAGTCCCGGAGCCAAGATGGCACTCTCTGCAGGGCAGGTCTCTGTCCTCCGGCTGGGAGGGTGCCGGAAGTCTGCGGCCCCAAAAGGGTGCTGCCTCAGCGGCTCTGTGGCTCCTGCCTGTCCCAGAAGCCGTCTGCCCCCGTGGTCCCCACTCTGACCTGTAGAGACTAAGCTTGGCGGAGTCCCGGAGCCAAGATGGCGCTCCCTGCAGGGCAGGTCACTGTCCTCCGACTGGGAGGGTGCCGGATGTCTGCGGCCCCAAAAGGGTGCTGCCTCAGCGGCTCTGTGGCTCCCGCCTGTCCCAGAAGCTGTCTGCCTCTGTGGTCCTCACTCTAACCTGTAGACTAAGTTCGGCGGAGTCCCTGAGCCAAGATGGCGCTCTCTGCAGGGCAGGTCTCTGTCCTCCGGCTGGGAGGGTGCCGGAAGTCTGCGGCCCCAAAAGGGTGCTGCCTCAGCGGCTCTGTGGCTCCTGCCTGTCCCCAACATTTGCATTCTTAACAGAGGAATCTGAATGACTCAGAAACACTAGAAGAAAATGCAAATTAAAACAACTCTGAGATTTTACTGTATACCCATCAGAATAGCTAAGATCAAAAATTCAAGTGACAGCACATACTGTCAAGGATGTGGAGGAAGGGGTATACTCTTCCATTTCTGGTGGAGTGCAAATTTGTACAACCACTCTGGAAGTCATTTTGGTAGTTTCTCAGAAAATTGGGAATCGTTCTACCTCAAAACCCAGTTATACCACTCCTGAGCATATACCCCAAAATTGTTCCACCATATCACAAAGATACTTGATCAACTATGTTTAGAACAACTTTATTTATAACAGCCAGAAACTAGAAACAACCTAGATATCTCTAAACTGAAGAATGAATAAAGAAAATGTGGCTCATTTATATAATGGATTGGTACTCAGCTATTAAAAACAATGACATAATGGAATTTGAAGGCAAATGGATGGAACTAGAAAATATCATCCTGAGTTAGGTAGCCCAGACCCAAAAGGACATGCATGGTATATACTCACTTGGGAAAGAATGAGTCCTTGACACTATTAATGACACTCTGTTTTGCTTGCAGACAGGATCCCAACATAACTGTCCTCCAAGAGGCTCTACCCAGAAGCTAATGGAAAGAGATACAGAGACCCACAGCCAGACATTAGATGGGGCTCAGGAATCTTTTGGAAGAGTTAGCGGAAATATTGAGGGATCTGAAAGGGGATAGGGTTTCCACAAGAAGACCAATAAAGTTAACTCACCTGGATCCTTGGGAGCTCCCAGACACTGAAGAATTAATCAAAGAGCAAGCATTGACTGGACCTAGGACCCCACAACTATGTAGCAGATATGCAGCTTGGTCTTCATGTAGGTCCCCCATCAACTGGAGTGGAGGCTGTCCCTAAATCTGTTGCCTGCCTGTAGATCCCATTTTCCTAAATAAGCTGCCTTGTCCTGTCACAGTGGGAAAGGGTGTGCCTAGCCCTGCAGAAATTTGATGTGCCAAGGTATGTTGATATCCAAGGGGGCCTACACATTCTCAGAGGAAGAGAGGAGGGGAGTGGACGGGGGGATCATATGTGTTGGAGGACCCAGAGGAAAGGGGTGTCTGTGATCAGGATGTAAAGTGAATACATAAATTAACAAAAAATTATTTGGTGCATATGGAACTTTATTCAGACATAAACAAATTATGAAATTTGAAGGAAAATAGTTGTCACTGTAAAATAGTATGTTAAGAAGGTTCACTCAGGCTGCAGGAGTCTGACAAAAGCCAACAGGGTGTGCCCTCTCTCATGTTAGCTTCTAAGCTTTGTGTATATATATTTGCATGTGAGTGGGTGTGTGGAAGTGAGTGCAGGAAAGTAGAAAGGACAGTGAGAGCAGAAAGCAAGGAGTTATGGGGTGGTAAAAAGAGCACAGATGATATGAACATAAAGGGAGAATAGGGGTAGAAGGGGTTCATCAGTCAGGGAAGCCGTGGAAGTGGACAACGGATTCCAAATGTTAAACTAACTTAACTATCTATGAATATAACTATGTATGTATGTACTGTAATAAAACCTACATTGTAAGCTAATTCAAATAGCCCAAAAGATGCTTGTGGCCAGTTGTAGAGTTTTGCCTACTATACTTGGTGAGGCTATATTTTTGGCTTCTAATGTTGAAAACAACAACAACAACAACAACAACAACAAGAACAACAAAACCCACATCACTTATTTTTGGAAAGGCTGAATATAAGGCAGATGGGCATCATCAGTAACATAGAAGCCAGGATATTCAAGTGATTTGTTGCCTGGAAGTAGAAATTTCTGTTTTTTTTTTTTTCCCCCTGGAAACTCAGTTGCATCAGGTGATGTTTTCATGTAAACCGTCTTATGAAGTTATCTTTTGCTGAAGCAGACTTCATAAGACATTCTGAGAGGATGATTAGTTGAGAGGATACTCGATATTTGAAAAGAATGTAAGTAGAACCAACGGACAGTGAACAAAGCTCTTACACTGGTTAGAATTGCAGTGCTTCACTGGTCTTTGCTGATGATGATCGTGCATTAGTACACCTTGCAACACTTGGTTGGTCTTAGTCTATCTTTGACTGTTGTGATATAGAGAGAAACACACTCAAGAACTTCTCAGGGTATTCCAGCTGCTTCTTGCCCCTTCCTTGGGGTCTTCTCATGTATTGAGCTACTGCTAATGATTCATGTTTCTTGATTGGATTGGACCACTGATATCCTGACAACAAAGACTGAACTTGCCTTCAAAACTACTTCTAAACAGCTCCAAAACCCTATGTCCTATTAACCTTTTTTCTCCCTACCCCTGGTAAGTGGGCTGGAAAGGAGGTTGAATCATTTATGAACACTTAAGTAGGTCTTGAAAAATCTAAGCCTACAGCTTGAGTTGATTTCCCAAATGGCTCTTCAATCACTAATGGTGAAGCTACAAGACAAACCCAATATGAAAGATGCCAATTCTGAAGCACTGTAATGATTTCATGGCTGAGAAATAAGCTAGATGAATAAACAGGGCTGTGAAATACTTGTTTTTATTAATGAGACACAGACATGTGTTTGCATTAAATGTTATATTCCATTGTTGTCTGTCAGACAGCAAAATTACAATTAATTCAGTGAATGTTTCAAAACATGATGGGTTTGTCCATTTGCACTCTAAGCTTGACACATGAAAGTTAGAAAAAAGTTACAAAAAAAAAAAGTCAAAGTTTTGATTGTTCTTAAGAAATACAAATTTAAAGAGAAAGGCAGGAGGGATTGAAGGTGAGAAAGGCTGAGGGAGTGGGCGAGGAGAGTTGGAGATGTATGAGATAAAGAAATATTGTATACATGCATGTGATTGTTAATGAAACACCTTTAGGAAAAAAAAATACAAATTCATTCCTGTGCTGAGATAAAGCAGGGAAGCAGAATGGTATGTGAGAACTTTTAATTAGGTTTTCCTTGTGGACTGACAAGAGGTTCCACGTGTAAGGGTGATTCTTGCCAAAGCTAATGACTTGAGTTCAGTTCCTGAATGGATCAGGTGGAGGGAGAGAACTGAAGAAGAGCCTTTAAAGGACATGTCATATTTAAGAGTATAAGTCTCATCCAACAGGTAGTGAACGAAGCTCTTGCACTGGCTCACCTTGCAAGGCTTCGCTGGTCTTTGCTGATGACCTCACATTGATACACCTTGCAAGGCTTTGCTGCTCTTTGCCAGTCTTCACTTGTCATGACTTCATAGAAAGAAATATGCCAAGAACTTCTCCTGGTATTTCAGCGGCTCCTTGCCACTGATTTGTGTGCTTTGGCTTGCATATAGAGGGGGATATTAAAATTTTATTTTACAGTGTGTGTGTGTGTGTGTGTTTGTATGTGTATACATGTGTGTCTTTTTGTCTGTCTGTCTGTTGGCTGGTTGAACTTCAGCTAAAACACAGGAAAAGTAAAAGTCATAGATGAAAATAGCATGGAACATAATTGAAAAATCTCTCTTTCTCTCTCTCTTTTCTTGTCCCCCTCTCCCTCTTTCTCTCTCTCACTCCCTCTCTCTCCTTTCCCCACTCCTTCCCTTTCCCAGTCCCTCTCTCCCTCCCTCCCCTCCCCTGTGTTTACATACATACCTGTATATGCACATGTGTGCAGAAATCAATGCACAATCTTTTCTGTTGTTTCTTAAGTGCTCTCTATTTTTCTATTGTTTATTATTTCTAATTTTTGACAGGGTCTCACCAAATTATGTAGACTGATTGGCCACTGAGCCCTTGGGACCTACCTGTTTCTGCCTGCCTAGTGCTGGGGTAACAGGCACATCTCACCAAAATCCTCTTGTTTTACATGAGATCTGGGGATTGGACTCAGGACCTCCTGCTCACGTTTGTAGACTAAGCCTTATCCTAAATTTGTGTATGTTTGTGAGTGGCAGAAACTCACAGAAAGTTTGAATGGGGATTCAGTGGTATCCAGGTGATCTGAGGGTTGATTCTTTTAGAGTTTCACTTCTTGTCTATAGCTGGTGGCTTTTCTGCATGTTAAAGGATGGCTGTCCAGGTATTGGCTTACCTGCCCACGCACATAGTAACAACACAACACAGAAGTTTGAAGCAGAAACACAAAGATTTTCTAAGCAAGATCTTTCCACTCGGGTCTTCCCTGACGAAAACATCAGACCCTTAGAGACTGAACTTTAGAAATTCTTTTCTGAAAAATTCTCAGTGTTGTCACTTAAAGATTTCCAGCTCATTCATCAAGTATCTTGGAGCCATTTAATATACAAAAACGGCCTTGGTGATTTTTCAGCATTTTTGTTGTTAAGAAGATATTGTGGCTATTATTAATCATTATTACATCAGTGTGATACTTTGCCAGTGGGTTTTTTTTTTTTTGTGAGATTAGAGTGGATTTATACTTTTCTTGTTTTCATGTACTGGGCCTTTTCACATTATAGCCATTCCTGTTTACAAAATTAGACATTGTCTTTACCTTAACAAGAGGATAGAGAGTTGTAATCCCCAAATTTCATATTGAATTTAGAATTTTGACTTATAAATCTGGAGGAGATAACTTGGGCATGATAGTCAGTCTACATTTTTCTTCAACTGAACCTCACACAAAACTGAGATCTTTCTATGCATTTCTCAGGCCGTACTCTCTTTTGGGAGGTGGGGAGGCAGTTCTGCAACTTTATTTGACATTCAGCAGATTTATTCTCATCCACATTGTTTGTAGAGTTTTGAATGTGGTAACAGGCACCCAAGTTACCAATGCATAGAGCTTTTCTGATGAATTCTTACATTCATTGTGCTTTCTGGACAAACATACTCAGATACGATACAGAGCATTCCTTATTCCCGTGACCCAGATAGCTTTATTGAGCCTCGTGTCAATTCATGCATCTGGAGTCACAATCTCGTTCATGGCAGATTCCCAGATTTCTTTGAGTGCCCGAGGGGCATGCATCTTGAAGCTCACTCCATGGATGCGCTTGTGAATGCTGATGGTCTATTCTCAGGTCACCACCTCGTTGATGGCAGAGTGGACCTTCCTCTTCTTGCCACTCTTCTTTGCAGGAACCACTTTGCTGAGCCCAAGTTCTCAGGATATATTCTTGTAATATTCTTATCCAGGCACAGACTACATCATCTACTCAGTTGTCTTTCATCATATAGCAATGTCCCATGGTCACTGCTCTGCACACAGCACCCCAGGGCAGAGGATTAATTTCCTTTGACCATATCCTTCCACTGTGCACCTTCTAAGCAGCCAGTTCCACTGAAGCAGGAGTTTGAATCTTGGTTTTATAATTTCTCTACCTTTTAGCTTTTGTGGTTTCACCAAATAAGTAAAACTTCCTACACAAACACATCAGAAACATTAATAGTATAATGCTGTTGGTGGATAGTTTAGGGTGTTTTATACCCTAGAGCATTTCTCAACCTTCCTCATGTTGTGGTGATCCCCAGCGATAAATTATTTTCATTGCTATCTCATAAGTGTAATTTCGCTATCATTATGAAACATCGTGTAAATATCTATGTTTTCCAATGGTTTTAGGTGACCCCTATGAAAGACCCCAAAGGGATCTTGGCCCATAGGTTGAGAACCACTGCCCTGGCGGCATGCTTCATTCACTGGATTTTACATGCTTCATTTGTTTGGAACCTCACCCACCCCTTGTCTCCCTGGAAAACCCCCACCTCCTGTCACCTCTGTTCAGAGTGCCCAAGGTGTGAAGATTTCTGTGCTGTGTGAACACATTTCTTCACATGAATTCAGTAACTCAGTGCCTTTAATTTCCCCCACCACACAGCAAGTGATATCCCTACACATCACCCAGTTTTCTCAAAGGTGTCAGTTCCTGAATCTTTTGTACTTATTTAAAAATTATCTTCATCTTCTTTTTTTTTAAAGCTACTATTTATTTCATGAGTATGTGGGTGGAGGAGGGTACTAGCTACCCTGTACCTTGTGGAGGTCAGAGGATCTTGCAGTAGTAGATTCTCTCCTTCCACAGTGTGGCTTCTGGGGAATCAAATAAACAGCTCATCAGCTTGATGGGAAACCCTTTATTTGCTGAGCCATCTTACTGGCCTTGATACCCTGTTTAGATTAAAGGTCAATGGGGTATTTTCGGGCCTGAAAAAACATGCAACTCATAATTGATGCTGCTTCTCACATTGGCAAGGTTGCTGTTTTTCCTGTTAAGATAACAGTTTAACGTTGTTAGTTCCCATGCAAAGGGCAGAGTTCTGTTATGACACTTTCATACACACACACACCATTACACTTTGCTCCTACTAGCTTCTCTTACATTGTTCTCCTTACTACTCTTTTCACACCCAACTTAGTTTCTGCTTCTGCTTTCAGGTCTGACCTATTGATATCAATTCTAAAGGGCAGGCTGGAATTTTTAATGAGAGGGAACCAGACTTTTTAAGGCACAATGTACTATGTATGTGTTCAATTCTCACCCAACCCATCCCTCTAATTTACATTTATGAAACATAGCCTTCAGAACCTATCCCTCTTTATTAGATTTATCACTTAAGAATTTCCTAATATGGCTGGAATGTGAACTGTCCCACGGGCTCATGGGAATTCAACACTTGGTTTTTACCTGGTGTTGTTTTCAAGGGTTGTAGAACCTTTAGTGGGTGGAGCTTGGTAGAGGAAGTGAGTCCATGGAGCCAGGCTGCTTCCTGACCTCACTGTAGATGTAATGTGGTCATGTATTTCCCACGCCTGGCTCCATGTTTTCCTCACCTCGACCAACTGCATTTTCTCACACTCCAGAGTAAACTCTTCCTCCCCTAGGTTGCTTCTTGTCCAGTATTTGGTTACAGTAGGGGCAAATCAATCAGTTCATTCCACTCCCTTTGACTTTCGACTCCCAGGGTGAGTCTCTGAGACTGAAACACAAGTTGTCTCCATGACAGTGTCCCCCTCTGCAGAATTCATCCTAGTTTCTTTGTGTAATTGTTGCATAAAGTATCATAAGAGAAAGATCAGAGGGATGGAGTAATTGCAATCTCACTGAATTTGTGACAAGAAGTCAAGATTTGGGTCACAGTTCTAGGAACATATCCAAACTCCCCACACATAATCTCTCCTTTCATCCACAGGCACCAGCAATGGTGCATGGTGGCCAGGGCGTGGCTTTCCAGACTCCTGCATGTAAATAAGCCCTCGTAGGGCAAGAAAGGCAGTGAGGTCCAGAGGGAGTAATGAAACAGAAACAAAGAAGGAAATCCAGATGAGGAAAAAGAACAAACGTGAAAGAGAAACCAAACCTGGGAGGAAGAAGACAAGAATTGCAAAATGATTCTGAGAAAAATTTTACAAAAAATGTTAATAATGTAATATGCAAGAGAAATCCAATGTCCTTATTTTCTAGGATTTAAAACAAAAGATTATCCAGTTTTTATAAACATTTATATAGAAACCAGTGAGTGTGTATATTTAAAAGATTTTATATTCTACTGAGTTAATACTACCCTCAGATAGGAAAACATTGCATACATGTTGGGAGGTAAAGTGCTTTCTAATTTATAGATCCATAAATATTCAAGCAGACGCTGATAGGAAGTTTATAGTTTCCATTCTAGTGTTTCAGCCCAAGTTAAACATTAAAACAGAAGTACATGGCTTACCAGCACAGATATCCATTGTCCTTGGCCTGGAATTCCTAACTGATTTGAGATAAAATAGATGAACTAGCAGCAGATTAGACCAAGAGATCTAGAACCAGGTTCTTGATTGCTGCTCATGCTGCTGAGATCAGAGGTCTACATCAGTCCACCAGGAGAGGCAGAGAGAAAATCAGACTGAGAATCAAAAGGAAGCCAGCATCTGTCACCAGCAGGAACTTGGTCACAATCAATTCCTTCATACACTGCAGGGGCTGAGCATTTGACCAAGGCTCTGGGGCTGGGCTCTCCCTCAGGCCCCAGAATGCCTCTGGGGATGGAACACAACACAGTCTGTGAGATCCGTGGAGGGAACAGGGTCAGCAGATGAAGTCTAGAACTGTTGGGGGACACTGTGCCAAGACCAAGAAAGGAACATATCCTGGAGCCGACCATTTCCAACACCAAAGTCAGGTGGTCAGAATCCCAGTGATATGGCAATGTCTTCTGGTTTCCATGGGCACTGTGTGCATACTTCACACAGAGAGCTAAAAATAATATAGATACAGACACATAACTAAGAGCGATCCAAAGAAATATTTTAAAAGCTGATTTGTATTTTATATGTAATTAATATTATATTATTGTACTTAGAAGATGACCAATTCAGCTAAGTTGAGATATTTCCAACAGAACTAACTTCTTTTGATGAATAAAAATAATATCTTTAAAAATTACCCAACTAGATAAAGAAAGAGAAGGACAATCATGTGGTATTTAAAACCACTGTTTGATGAATTGCTAAATTTGGAGCATAAATATTTTTGAGGATTTATCTAAGAGCTGTATTTTTAAAATTCTGCTTGGTTGAGATGCAAAAATAAGTAAATATATATAAAGTGAACTGTACTCATTCTTGTTTGTGGAGAGCCTCAATTTTCTTCACACATCTGAGGGAATGGAGAGGCTGTGCTTCTGTTAAGTTTTTCAGTGAGAAAAGTAAAAATAAACAGGACACCCTCTTAGCACTGTGTTCTGTTATAGTAAAGAAACTCATCAGCCATGTGCCACAGGTTCTGCTTTATTGATATATATATATATATATCACATCTGTTGAGTGTGGGACTAGAAGTGAAACCATCATCAAATCATTTTTAGCTCTAAATTTGCAAAATGTTCTGTTCTGAAACCAATACAAATTAGATATGTTACTTAAGATCCTGTAGTCTGTAAATTGTGAAAAGTGGAAACAATTTAAGTAAAATAAGATCATTTGCTGGTCTATATACATGAATATTTAGAGGGGGGACAATAACTTCATTTTCTCAAACTCTTTCTATTAAGTATGGATTGGAATAGAATATTATGCAGGGCGGTGGTGGCTCACGCCTTCAATCCCAGCACTTGGGAGGCAGAGGCAGGAAGATTTTTGAGTTCTAGGCTAGCCTGGTCTCCAAAGTGAGTTCCAGGACAGCCAGGGCTACACAGAGAAACCTTGTCTCAAAGAAAGAAAGAAACAAACAAACAAGAATATTATTTGATAACATCATTAGTATCTCTTTATGAGTTGATTCATTTGTTTAGACATTGTTATAGTTAATATAAAAATATAGATTCACGCATAAGGTGCATTACTTTGTATTTCCATGTAAGAGTATAGTGTTAAACTTATTTTGCAATTGTCAATAGAATTAAGATATGCTTATAGTATACAGCATGGTAAAGCAGGACTGCTGTTTATCATTGGGAGCTCTACATCATTAAGAGAGGCAGTATAGCCACACATCTTTCAAGGGTGTGGTCACAAAGTTGTAGACAATTGAAAGTATAGTAGAACTTTGTACTGATGGTGGAGGGTTCATGAAAAATTCAGAGAGATGTACAAGAGCCTTCTTGAGTTTACATTGTCCTAATTTGCTTTCTATTGCTGTGCTAAAACACCATGGCCAATATCAACTCAAAGAAGGGAATGTCTTCCTGTCTTCCTTCCTTCCTTCCTTCCTTCCTTCCTTCCTTCCTTCCTTCCTTCCTTCCTTCCTTCCTTCCTTCCTTCCTTCCTTCCTTCCTTCCTTCCTCTCTCTCTCCTTCTTTCTTCTTCTTCTTCTTCTTCTTCTTCTTCTTCTTCTTCTTCTTCTTCTTCTTCTTCTTCTTCTTCTTCTTCTTCTTCTTCTTCTTCTTCTTGATTATACACTAAAGTCCATCATGAATGTAACTCACTGAAGAAACTTAAGGCAGCTGGTGTAAAAGCTTGAAGTATGCAGGGTTATAGAATGAAAGGGACTTAGGGTCCTATGCTGGTATTAAAATGACTGTTATCAGCCAAGTCACTCTCCCTGATTAGAACCAGGGCAAGCCCGTGATGCTGAGGCACTAAGTTGTTGCTTAGAGGCCCCATCATTTTTTATGCATATGATTTGTTATCTCTAAATGGAAGAGATATAGGGGCCTGTGAGTCAGACAGACAGTGGAGCCATGAGGAATCCATGCTCCAGAGGCATTTAAAGTGGAGCACAAGGGGCATCACCCTTTGCCATCATTATATTTTAAGCAGCTGGATGTGCTGTGATGGAGAGTTTTGGCCTTATCAAAAAAACCACATGAAACCATTAGGACTTCAATGAGCCAAGGCATGGCTAAATATAGTTCCTTCTTTTCTATTTATTTTTCCCTCTGTCTACTTTAAAGATCTCTCCATGATATAAAGAGAAAGAATTTTGGGTTTAATAAATATAATGAACCAAAACAGGCAAGAACCACATTTAGGACAAAATGTCTCTGGTGTAGGATATCCAAATTATTGAATGTCTGGTTTGGGTTTTTTTTCCAGGAGTTTTTATCATTTCCTTTCATGAATCTTTCACCTTTTTATACACTCTTTTCTTTCTCTTTCATGACATATCCTTTCTAAGTTCTCTGTGTTTATTTAATAAGGAGAAAGATGTGAGCTATTTCCTGGTGTTCCAAGTGAATGAAAGTGACCCTGGGAGACACAAGTGCTTATGAGACATTGGTGAGAAAGGAGAGTATGTGAATAATTAGCATGCACGGAGTGTCAGAATGTTCTATGCACTTTGCTATTTGATGTATAATTTATTTTATATCTAATACTATAATACTGTTAGCCTAGAAACGAAGGCATAACTAAATATTAAAAATTGTACAATTGTGGTTTTGGTTAATGTATGTCATAATCTTCCATTCCTCATAGCTGCCTTCATCCCAGCTGAAATGTTTAACTCTCCGCATACTTTTTCCCTGTTCTTCAATCTTACAGCTCTTCCACTGTCTCCTTCTATTATATTTTTTACTTGGGTTTTAGGATTTCATGTTCCCGCATAACTTCTTCATGAACATTTCATGTTGGCAACTGTGAGGGAGAAGAGAGAAGGAGAGAAGGAGGAGAGAGAGGAAGAGAGAAGAGAGGGGAGGAAGATGAGATAGGGCGTCAAATGGGTATTGATATCAAGTATCTGAGAACCCAGCAGAAAGAGTTGGAGAGAGTAGAAGAGTTAGTGGGTGGGGAGGCACGCTGTGGATGGTGTTCTATCACTGTATTTACAGGAACTGTGTTAACTTACATAAGAACTACATAAAACCAGTTCACAATTGCAGCATGAATGTGACCCCCTTTCCCAGCTGAGGAGCAACTGGTAGTTCTTCGATATAGGGGGAGAAAACATCACTTTTGTTTGAGGGGGTGGATGCTGGCAGGTTTCCCTTGCTCTAAGGTATTGCCCCATACGCATGTACAAATGTACAGTACGATATTAGACTCAGAACTACAAGTAAGAAAAAGAGGACGGGGAGCTCAGAAGGGAAGCATCAGAAGACATAGGTTAGAAGTGGGTGGGGAAAAGTCTGGGCTGATTTGATCAGTTACACTATATACGTGCACAAAAACTTCCAAACGTAAGTAAATAAATATTCTTAAAAAGTATACAACTTCACCAGTGTCTTTGAAGCACCATTTCTGATAGCTAGATTATAAAGACAAGCCAGGTACGCTCCCTCGAATGCTCTGACTGTTGATTGCAGTGACAGCAGCGTTACAAGGATACAGAGAATGAGGAAAACTTCTAAGTTTCATCCTGCCACCTTCCACCCTTACTGATCCCACCAACAGGTTCTGAGCTTGCTAATAGTTAAATTGATCATTCAGTTCTTCTCTGTATAAGGGAAAATGTAGCATACTCCCATTTATTATGATTGGGAGCAGGCCGAAGCAGTTCCCAGGCTGGATAAGAAGAGTATAGCTGTTTCTTTCAGAATTCAGCTTCATTCAGCAGCTATTAGGGAGGACTGTGTTCAGAACTCTGTGGTTAATATCTGGAAGGCAATGATGGTTCACTCTGAAATTCCATGTGAGAGTCTCTGATTTCTAGTTTGATTATTGGTTTCAGAGCATAGGATGGCCAGCCAGAGAGGCAAACAGGAGTCTATTTTATTCTCATAGCTTCTTCAGAACAGATTCCTTGCAGACACAGAATAGATGCCATGATGTGGTGAGCTATGATGCTATGCGTATCTTCAGCTGTAAGCACTAACTATTGAACTCCAGTAGTCAGCCCAGGAATCTGCAGGATTATAGGTTTCCTAACCTGTTCTGGGTTTTAGTGGCACTACTGCACCAGTGTTTGGATTTCTTCTACTACATCTATTTTCCCATGTAGCTCAGCATCCAAGTCTCACACCTAGAGGGTCAATCCCTCATTATATGAAGTTAAAGTAAAATTCCATACATCCTTCTACACTGGTACCAGTACCATAGGCACACACATCCTACGTGTTACTTTCTCACTTATAGATTATTCCTGCAGACATGGGGACAGTTCCCTGGGTACTAATGACTCAGGCAAGATGTCTGGGTTGATTGTCTCAAGCATTTCACTATCCAACCACCATCTCTGACTGTTTTATGAAAAGTGATTGACACTCCCCTAAATTAGAATGTATTCTAAGGAAACTGATATCAAATTAAAGTAGCTTGGGTCCTCAGCACAGCCTTAGAACCATCTGCCATTACTTGTGTGTTTGCCCCTTGTTGTGAGGGTCTTAGGCTGTGGGTACAGAGATGGATCAGAAGACTGTTCAGGTTCCACTCATATTTGCACAAGTCCAGTGATGTGCTTGGTAGGCACCATTTCTAACTGTAATTTTTTTAAGCTTTGGATAAGCCTCACATTCTGTCTCATTGAATAGTCACACAAAAGTTCATATGGAAAAACACACGATGGTTAGAATCTCCCCACAGTGATTTATGGGCAATTTTAGGGATCGGCAATGTTCTAGACAAAATTCTTGAGATGTATGCAAGCTGTTGGGTAGGCTCCAAACAAAAGACCAAAAAATGTGAGAAATGGGAGAGTACATGAACCAGAGTATACACTTCATGCCAGGAAGTTTATCTGATAGTATCCTAGACACCAGACTCTTATTATCTGTCTCTAGCCGATATTTTTTCAGTGGAATGCAAGCATCTGGGAAATTATCAATGAAAATTTTTCTAACTTTCTAAAGCAGTTTAGAGATATACTCTGAAAGTCTAAAGGGTCACAAGGCATGGTGAGCTGTTAACTCAGTTCCTTGCTGTCTTTCTTTCTATCCCTTCCTTTCTTCCTTCTCTCCCTCCTTCCTTCTCTCCCTCCCTCTGTCCTTTTCCTCCCTTCCTTCCTTCTTCCCTTCCTTCCTTCTTCCCTTCCTTCCTTCCTTCCTTCCTTCCTTCCTTCCTTCCTTCCTTCCTTCCTTCCTTCCTTCCTTCCTTCCTTCCTTCCATCATTTCTTCTTTCCTTCTTTTATTTTTCTTTCTTTTTACCACCCATAAAAATATAGCCAGGAGTGAAAAGACAGATAGTTCCCCCATAGGATGGAAACAAATAACTTTCTTTGATTTGTGTTTCTCCAGATCTTTGTTGGTCAGCCTATACCTTATGAAGCTCTGAGATGTTAACTCACTGCCCCATTTTTGCTGAATTGCCTCCATCTTATATGGAAGAACCTTCATATTTTGACCTGCCTTCTATTTTTAGAGAAAGAAGGAAAAGAAATCACCTAGTTAGCTAAAGATGCAGAGCTTTAGTTATTTTAACTGCAGCCTTTCTTTAAAGGCAGTGCACAGATTTTATTTAACAATTGTAATAAATAAAGTAAAATGAGATGCATATATGGAGAAAGAACTGCCTAAAAAAATACATGTTTACCCTTTAAATCATACCAAAGGTGTATTTAACTGGGCTCTGTTTTGAAGCATACAGTTCATGCTGAAGCATGGATGAGCAGTGTGGACATTGTTCAGGGATTTAATGGGTGCGACTATACATGCACATCATCTTTAAGTTTAAATAAAGCAAAGCAAAGCCAAGCAAAACAAAATAAACCAAACAACAACAAAACAAACAAAAAACAAACAAAACAACCCACCTGGAATCCACCCTATCTACTCCTCCTTCTGTATCCATCCAACTTTGTGTCTTCCCTTTTTGTTTTAAATCCTTCTCTTCCCGTTGGTGTTTCCCATACTCTCTGAGGTGTGTGGGATCCAATGGAAAATGTTCAGCCTATCAAGGTACACAGCTTTAAGGAAAACTGAGGTCCTCTTCAGTAGCTATCAACTCTCAATAGCTTCTCTGCTAGTGGTAGGACTTCATCCACACCCTTCTCCCTTCATACATGGATTTTGTCTGGCCCAAGCTTGTGTGGATCTTTGTATGCTGTTGTAAATCCTATGAGTCTATGTGTGTGTGTGCCCTGCTGTGTCTGAGAAACACTCTTTCCTTATAACATCTACTATCTACAGCTTACTCTCTTTCCAACTCCTCTTCTGCAATAATCTCTAAGCTTTGTGGGGAGGGGTATGATGCTGATGTCTCATTTAGAGCTGAGCTTTGCACTGTCTTTTATTCTGTGTCCCTGTACCAGTTCTAGGACTTTATGTTAACTCTCATCTGCTACCTAGAAGCTTTTTTCTTGAAAGCTGCCCTGATTTATGCATTTAATGATAAGTCTTTAGGACTCATCTTAATGCTATATCCATTTACCAGAGTAGTAATAGTAGTTTGTCCACTAAGGCCTATAATGTGTCTAACCTCAACTGTTTGTCGCTGCTAACAGTACCAGGTGTGGGATTCATATAATGGAGTGATTTTTTTTGTACTTTTTTTCTATTTTGAGGTTATAATTACACTAATTCTCCCTTTCCTTTCTTTCTTCCAAACCTTCCCATATAAATCTTTGTTTTCTTTGACACTCATAGCCTTTTTAAAAATTAATTGTCATTACATGTGTATATGCATAATGTGTGTATGCACATGCATGTGTGTTCTGTATGTGTTCTTCCTGTGTGTGTGCATATGTATTGTGTATGCCTTTGTGTGTGTGTGTGTGGGGGGGTATTATGTGTGTGCACATGCACCAGGCCAGTCATTAGTAAGAGTAGCTCTCAAGGCTCCCAGCTGGTAAGACCGATGGTTATTTTCCTTCACAAGTAGCATACGTAGAACTTTCCAACACTGTGAAAGCTAGTAGCAGAGATGAAGCTGGTCAATACCAGGTCGACTTCTCTGTGTTCTATGAGTGAAGTATGTGGTGTCTTCAGCAGAAGGCGCTTACAACCAAGTTCTGGAGAGTAACCAATAGTGTTGTAAACTGTTTGCAATATTTGGTGTTAATGGGACCTCACTGGCCAAAAAACTCCAAAAGAGGTAACCAATACAGGGTATTGGGCTTTTTAAATTTGTTGGCTACTGTAGGGAAATTACTATTCTGCCGTAGAGTAACTCCACTTTAACTCTTTTTATGTATGTGTATGTAAGATGTGTATGTATATATTTTAGAAAGTTTCTACAAGTAGGTCTCCATCTGATTTTCCAAAGGTCTTTAATGTTCGTTATCCCTCTCAATAGTCCCTTCTCTACTCTGCACTCTCTACCATCAATTTAACCCTTCCTGCTCCATTATTCCCCTTTATTCCTTTATATTTTTGTGTTTTCTGTGTGTGTGTAATAATAAACATTAATTGGGGTTTTCTACCCCACAGTATTTCATTTAACTTCCAAATAAAAGACACAATAACTTTTATAAAAGCCTTAAAGCTCTAGAGCAGGGGAGATCTCAGACCTCTATGCTATTTTGCCATGCTCTGCCGGAGCTGCTCCTAAACCAACTGGCTCGTACTCATGGCCATGCTTTCATGATCCACTCCTTCCCCAATGTGTCTTCTACTATCTCCTCTCTCTCTTATTTCCTCTTCGTTCTCTCTTCATACTCCAAGCCTATGACCCAAAGTCCCACCTACATCTCTTCTGACCAGCTACAAGCTGTAGGCATCTTTATTGACCAATAAATTGGGAGGCAGGTTTACATCGAATCACATGGTGTACATGAGCATTACCACTTCTCTGAAGATCTTCCCCTGGGGAGGGACAACCAGACCTCAGAGGCCAGTATTGAGCATGATAATACATAACAATGGAGTACACCTCAACATCTCTCTACTCCCTTGGGATCCCCTCCCCACGTGACCCCTTACTAATTTCCTGACCTTCATAAATATTCCCAATGACGCATATCATCCAAATCTAGCATCCATAGATGAGGCAAACATGACAATTATCTTTCTGGATCTTGGAGACCTCACTCAGAATGATTTTTCTCACCTTAATATGTTTGCTTGCAAATTCATAATTTCAACTTTCTTAACAGTTGAATAGTTTTCTATTGTGTCCACGTACCACATTTCTTAATCCATTTGTCAATTGATGGAGATCTAGGTTGTTTCATTTCCTGATTATTGTGAATAGGACATCAGTGAATATGGTTCCTCTGTGGCAGGGTATAGAGTCCTTTCAGTATGTACCTAGGGGTGCTATAGCTGGGCACCATGGTAGATGTGTTTATAGCGTTGGGGGGGATCCTCCACACTGATTTCCACATTAGCTTCACTAGTAGTTTGTACTTCCACCAGTGATGAATCAGTGCACTTTTTTTTCCCTACCTCCATACCATCATTTTCCATTTGCTTGCCTTAGCCATAATGACTAGTGGAGTTGGACTGTATTGTTGTTGTGACTTTGGAAAAAGTCATCTGAACAGAGGAATGTGTGGTTCTGGCTTGTGAATCATCAACAAACCCTATCTTAGACTCTGTGGACAGTAAGTCTCCACTATTTCCCCTTCAGATATCAGGTGACTTTTGGGTGCTTGTCTGGAAAGTTCTTTGGATAACATAGCTTGCCAGTGTTTGTCTACATAATTGGTCAATAAATAGATCTGTGTGTGGGTCATGCTGTAGGTACACAGAAGAAAATGAGGAGGAAAGCAGGCACAAGTTTAGTTTACGCCTCAGGCCAGTGCAACCAATGGACTGAAAACAATTGGGTTGCTTTTATCTATTATTTAATATCTTATTTATTTAGGCAAGATATAAAAATATTAAATGTTCACCCCCACACACAAATACCAAGATTTAGAGCTGATAAGATTGCTACTTGCCCCAAAATAATAGCCTGAGTTCCTTTCCCAGACCCACAGAGAAGAAGAAAAGTGACAGTACAAAATTTTGCTCTAGGTTTCAGAGAGAGAGAGGGAGGGAGAGAGAGAGAAAGAAGGAGAAGGAAGGAAAAGGAGAGGGAGGGGGATGGGGAGGGGGAGGAGGAGGAGGAAGAGGAGAGGAAAGAAGAAGAAGAAGAAGAAGAAGAAGAAGAAGAAGAAGAAGAAGAAGAAGAAGAAGAAGAAGAAGAAGAAGAAGAAATAATAAAGAAACAAAACTAAAGAAACAATGTAACAAAAGGAGATTTAGAGGATTTGAATTATTTGAAGCCTAAAATGATATAATAACCCTTATCTTCTATTAGTAATACCCCCCAGTCATGCTTGTGGACCTTAATGTGTGTTCATTCTTCTGTGAAATATGTGTGTGCATCAGCTTGTGTGTACAGGTGCATGAGCCAGTGTGATGTGTATACAAGTTCATGTGGGTGCCAGAGAACAACTTTGAGTGTTGTATTTCAGGAAACATTTACTTTGTCTACTGAGAATCTCTCTCTCTGGCCTGCAGCTCAGCAACTAAGCTAGTTTGTGGGGCCAGTAAGCTCCCATTTCCACCTGCCCAGTGCTAGAGTTACAAGTGCAGACCACTATGCTGAGAGCGTTTTGCTTGGGCTCTGGGGTTCTGACTGAGGGCTTCTATGCCCATTAACCCACTGAGCATCTGTGCAGCCCTCACCCAACATATATTCACATACTCCCCTCCACTGTCCACATTTCAGGTAATTCATGATAACATGCTGCCTGTAAACCATCTAGGACATCATTTGGTAGCTAAGGCCTCTTCCTCCTTCCACTGAATTTGGAGGACTATCCTTGCCATGCATGAAAACTGAAAGCACTCTTAATTTTAGATGCTAGGAGGATTTTCACCCAGATCAGAGGTAATTTTTTTCCCCAAAATTACTGCCTGAAGAAGGAAGAGGAGAAGGAGGAGGGATGAAATGATAGGAACTTGAAGGTTCCATGGCGTGAAAATCAAGAGTTCATGGTTTCTTTGCACTGCCACATTAGACACCAAATGGAGAGAACATGTGGACCTTTGGAAAACTCTCTTCCAGTTCAGAACCTCTGAAAGCACTATTTGGCTACTTTGGATATATCTGCAAAACAGCCCTTTACAAAAAGAAAAAAAACTCTATACAATTACTTCAGAGACTCCAGCCTTATCATGTGTTCTACAATCAGCAAACCCAATCCCTTTAGAGTCAAATGCAAACTAAGATTTTGTTTGACTGTTGAGGAAATATATTTTATACAAATTGGGGATGCACATAAAATTTTAAATATAGTATTACAAAGGTGCCCAGAGGCTCAACAGTGAAACCTAATACTTAGCATGACTTTGCAATTGTACAACCCTTTTCCTTCCTATAAATTCAGTGTCTTAGATGTTGAAAATGCCTTACATTCACTTCTGTTTTAACCTATGAATGTATTTCCTGAAAATCTAATGGTTTACTTTGCTCAATTTTGAATTGTACAGGAGAGAAATATTTGGTCTCTGTTTTATGATTATAATTGTTTCATCTAGTTTTAGTTTTCAAAGATTATTGTCAGTGCATGAGTTTGAATTATTTGGGATGCTGTTACAAGATTGCAGAGTAATTTATTTATCCTTTGTCTTTTTGACAGTTGTCTGGACAATCAGTCATCTTTCTAGTACACTGGAAATTACATACGTTATCATTAACATCTTCTAATCATGCATATATGTCGGGACACAGTCCAAGAATGGAGTTTTGTGAAGAGGGTTCTGAGTGCTTAGAAGAAAACTCCAAGAAAACAAGACAAGAGTCTTGTGACCTCAGTTTTATCAAAAAACACAGAGTTGTTCTTGGAATGTGATCTCGTGCTTTCCCCAGGTGTAGTGGATAGGAGTGAGTTTCCTTCAGCTGTCATTATTCATATGCCCCTAAGGAGAAAACTCCTTTTGCCACCCGTGGCTTGCCCTTGTGATTGGACACTTTACTCCGGTGACCGTTTTTAATCCTGAGAGTATGACTTGAATTGTCTGATGCTCTGATTAAAGTTGGCTATTACATGAAACTGTTTCCTCATTTTTAAGCCCTGATATCCTAGGCTCATGTCACCAGCTGGAGTGGTAAAAGATGCATCATAATTTTCCTCATGAAACTGAGGAACACACAATAAGTACATGATGTGCTTTAGAAGGTTACTTCAAAGGCCTTTGTGGCATGCACAAGCACAGCAATTTATAGACACTTCCACCAATAACTAACTCTCTCTCTCTCTTTCCTTCTCTCTCTCTCTCTCTCTCTCTCTCTCTCTCTCTCTCTCTCTCTCTCTCTCTCTCTCTCTCTTCCTTTCTCTCTCACCCTCCCTTCCCCCTCTCTTTCTTTCTTCCTCTCTTACTATTGTTTATTGAGACAGGGTTTATCTGTGTAGCACTGGCTGTCCTGAAACTCACTCTGTGCTCGAACTCACAGAGATATGTCGGTTGCTGCCCCTGCCTCACAAGTGCTGGGATAAAAGGCATACATCATCACTTGACCACAATTAACTTCAATGCAGTCAAACTAATCATCATGAAGAGTATCCTATTTGTTAGAAAACTTTTCCTGTTGGGATAATTTAGCAGCTGGTCTCCAGCATGGCCAAGATGTCTGAAGTGTTTGTGTTTGCTGTGCAAATCCCTAATGTACTATTTTATTTGTTGGTAGTAGTGAACAGAAAGCATCTTCCCTTTCCTTGTAGAATGTAACATGACACTTAACATGCCATCCATCCTTTGACCTCTATTTCATGATATTTTTTCTATTATTAATTGATAATTTCCAAATCATCATATGTATGTGTTGAATGTTACATTGTCCTGAATACTGTGACTAACATATAATATCCTAGTACTGAGAAAGGAACATATCTCAACTGTATTTGGGCCTTTTTATTTTCTTTTTCCTTTTATACAAACTTTCCAGTACTATGCTCTCCTGAAAATGGATTACACAGAACAGCTTATTGTTTTACATCAGCTTCCCACAGGGTCTCTGTCTCTCTCTTTCTCTGTCTCTCTGTTTCCCTGTCTCTGTCTCTGTCTCTGTCTCTGTCTCTGTCTCTCTCTCTCTCTGTCTCTTTCTCTCTCTCTCTCTCTCTCTCTCTCTCTCTCTCTCTCTCTCTCTCTCTGTGTGTGTGTGTGTGTGTGTGTGAGAGAGAGAGAGAGAGAGAGCATGGACCTGTTAGGAACAGTTAACTAAAGGGCTACAGTCTAGCATTTCTTTACCTACTTTCCATACAAAACATTCTAAAAGATTCTTTTTAGTGCCAAGGTTTATTTTCAGTAAAAAAAAAAAAAACCCAAGCTTTAAGCAATTCACTTTATATTAATTGAATTTTCAGAGATATTCCTTCCCACTTATCCACTTCCATTTCCTCATTAGCAGTAGCAAACGCATTTGGATGCAGAGCAGATTTCGTTCAATTATCCACTTCAATGAACATACACACAATTGTTCACAGAAGGGGAGGTGGAATGAACTCTCAAATTATCAATGGAAAATCAGTACCATATATTTTTAAAGTTGCATGTCTTTAGCTGGGAGGAAACATACATACTTGCAAACACACACACACACACACACGTACACAAACACAAAGAATGCATTTAGATATGTATCTTCCATAGGCCAGAGGGCATTAGGAAAGACAGACAGAAACATAGCTGAAAGGCTGACCTCAAGGCAGTTATACATCCAGCTTAGGACACTGGGGCTGTATTTCATACAGTTTGTTTCTAAAAAGCAGAGGGTAACAGCCTTTCATAGATCATACGCCCTAAGGTCTTACTGCTGTGTTCAAACTCCACAGTACTGAAACTCTGTCAAACAGCCTAGGGCAAGAGCTGTACTGCACACCGTAAAATGATACAAAACAAACACTCATGTGTTTGGAGAACAAACTCATTAGCAGAAGAAACAGTGGACCATACACACCCGGAGGACATTAGAGCTTCACCCAGGCCAGAAAACCTGGAAGAGAAGTGTCATTCCCAGACAAGGGAGGAAAGTAGTTTTTATGTATTTTTATTAGCATAACTATTGGAATTCTATTAAGTGAGTTAGAGCTGAGGAGACCTCTTGGTTTACAGAAATACCTGCATAAAACGAGTAATAAAATTGACCACATTTTAAACTCTAAATGGCATTTCCCCCCTTCATAAATATTTTCAGCCTTTCCTTTTTCTTTGCAGGATCATAATCTTGTTTCACACACAGGGAAATTAACACTATCAAAAATTGAAATGCCCAGGCCTTTGCCGTGGAAGTCTGTGAATCTGGAATTGATTAAGAAGTATGTTTAAGATCAATACCTGGAAGGGCTGGAAAAGAAGCAGGCTCTGTATAAGGAGGCGGGAGTCACAGGACACCCCAGCAAAGCCTTGCCGATGTCTGAAAAAAGATGGAGTTCTGGATCTGGCATACTGTTCACTGTTCACAGGAAGAGCTGAGCTTCAGGGAGCTCCTATCTCCCTATTACGACCTGTCATTCTGTACAGTCTGTCCCTACAAGGCAGCATGCACATGGAGAGAGGCAGTTTTCTGCAGTTATGTGATCACCGGAAGGATGGCAGCTGAGAACATTTGTGTACTATCAGAATTCTTGGCCTTGGGAATCAAGTTCTTGACTCCAGTGGGCTTATGTGGATGGTACAAATTAGCATCTACCTCACAAGGTATAAGGAGCAGAGGTTACACCTGTAGGTACCAAGATCAACCAGGCTGACACCCAGAAAGTCTATATGTGGATTATTGTGCCATTGTAACTCAGTGGGAGGCAGATGTACATTTATGAATATTTAAATTTTTTGAATATTCATCACCCCCCCTCTCTCTCTTTCTGTGTGTGTGTGTGTTTCTCATGTACATGTACTTGCATACTAAAAGATTACTGGAGGACCAAGTTCTTTGGAGCTAGAGTTAACACGCAATAGTGAATGATTACACACTGGTCCTAGGAATGAAACATGAATCCTATAGAAGAGGAACATGGGCTCTTAACTCTTGTGCCATCTCTTCATTCTGTGTCAATTGACATGAGATTGGTGGTTGTTCAAAAATTCATCTAGGATTAGGTTGGGTTTTTTTTTTTTTTTTTGAGGAGGGATTGCTGGGAATGCCTGTGCTCTGGTCAAGTACTCAGCTAAGTTACTCCACAGATCCAGAATCGATATTTCCAAGAACATTCAACTCTCAATAAAAGGATTTTGTATTTATTATTAAAGTGCAGTAATACTATAATAGCAATAATTATTTTTTGGCATGCTCATTTCTAAGCTGATGATTGTGCTTCAGTGTAATTTAAACTATCCTGTGCATTTGACTGTTAACCACATACAGAGATTTAAATAGTGGTAATTTTTGTTTGAAGCATCCACAGGAGGTCTGAGACTTATAGGAAAGTGAATGCCACCTCATTAAGAACAAACCTAGTATTTACACCCAGCTTTAGCTTCCTCTGTTGACTAATGTAGTAATTAAACTGTAAACCATACACTTACTCCAGAGCCAGAATAATGGGACATCCTACACAGCATGCCGGAGTAATAGCAGCTCAGTCTCAGGGTGCATAGCAAGCCTTCCAGTCACTGCAAGTTAGACATGGTGCAGGAAGGACCAGTTGCTAAGATGACTTGTGGCCTGTTCACTCTTTATGATCATCCTAGATTGAAGCAGCCACCATCAGACTAAAACAAAGCATTTCTGATATACATTTGTGAATTCAAAACATCTGCAGAAAACTGTCTAGGAAATTAATTTTCTAGGGGAAAGAAGTCTTCATTCAGCAAATGGTTCAGCGATTCATTAAAGAAGTTCAGGTCATTTTCAGGGTCACTGCCGCATGAGAATCTCACCTGTAGAATATACAGATGAGTGTCCTGCTTACTTTGGTCATAGAAAGCATGGTTTCATTAAAAATTGAAGTTTCTTGAGGGGAGAACAAAAGTATTTATGTTCACACATATGTGTGTGTGTGTGTGTGTGTGTGTGTGTGTGTGTGTGTGTGTGTGTGTGTTGGGGGGTATGTGTGGA
The DNA here is from genome assembly GCF_978045245.1 of Mus caroli. Taxonomy (NCBI): domain Eukaryota; kingdom Metazoa; phylum Chordata; class Mammalia; order Rodentia; family Muridae; genus Mus; species Mus caroli. Next base: position 122,949,501 of record NW_028227258.1, on the reverse strand, counting down.
TAATCTGAAAGCTGGATTTGGATTCAGGCACACTGTTCTGGCTGGTCTTTCTTCAGGACTGGTGTGGTCCTTCTGTACTGTCACTGGGATAGACTTTCTCCATCAGCAATAGTGTGCTTCTTCTGCATCAAACCTCATGTGGACCATCTGCACCATCACTGGTGTGGACCTTCTCCATCATCGCTGGTGTGGACATTGTCCATCATCAATGGTGTGGAACTTCTACACCAAACCTCATATGGTTATTGTACACCATTGTCAGAAACCATACTGTGAGAAAGCGAGCGCTCTTCACAATCTCCCACCCTGACAAGCCAAATGGTCTTGTGCTAGGAGCCGGTCGTCACTCCCTTCTCCCTGTTCGCTTCCTGGCACCTGAGGCTGTAAAAGCTGAACTATAGTCCCCTTTTCCTTATCTCTTCCTGACTCCTATGACATCCAAGGACATGAGTTACGCGCAGAGCCCTGCCTGACATCCCAAGGCTGTTAAGGAGGATCTATGTTCTGGAGATAAGAAGCAGACTGCCCGCCGCTTGGAGCCTGACTTCGGCCCTCATGTCAGTAGATGCCTACTTCTTTGTTCTTTGTTAAATTTCTCCTCGACCTCTCCCTATTCCCCTCAATGTATGCTTTAAAACCCGGTGTCTCAGCCTAACAAATGGAGACCTTCATAGGAAACAATCTACTTGGTCTTTGGCTTTTCTTTCTCTTCCATCCCATTTTCTTCCAGGTTTGCGGTCCCCCTCGCACCCACGAATAACTGAGTCCCGCGGGACAGGATACACCATCACTGGTGTGAATCTTCCCCATCATCACTGGTGTGAAACTTCTCCATTATCACTGGTTTGGACCTTCTCCATTATCTCTGTTGTGGACCTTCTCCATTATCTCTGGCGTGGCCCTTCTGCATCGTTAGTGGTGTGGTCCTTGTCTAACATGATTGTGGCAGTTTGAACCCATCCCTTAATTTTTCCATCATCCTTCTTTCTCTCCTCTGTGATTACCACACATCAGAGGTATTCGAAGGTGGATGAGCCAACAACCTTTCAAAGCTAATCTGAACCATGGGATTTCATTAATGAGCCAACCTTACAAATCTAATCTGAACCATGGGATTTCATTATTTCCTTCATATTCTTTACTAACCACTTGCACCGAGTGTTCAAGCCCACCTATATTAATCTATTGGGAAAACAAATGAGAACATAAGGAATAAAAGAGGATGAACTTGATTTTAAGGTATATTACATTCAAGAGGCTGTGCCATCAATCTTTTGTGGTATTCATTTATGTGCATGTGTGCATATCTGAAATTTTCCTCAAGTTCATGTATCTGTTCCCTACTCAGAAGTGAAATGAGACCATAGATTACCAGAAAGTAGAACACACTGGAAAAATTCTGATTTTTCTTGGCCCGCTGCCAAAAACTGTCTTAGTTACATGATATTCTCATGGAGCACTAACTCAGGATTATTGACATTTTTCAAAACTCATTTGAAAAACATGGCCATAAAATGTCACTGATTAGCAAAGTAAGAGAGGCTCAAGTTGCTGTGGAAGCAGCCAGCAGGGCCTACCAAATCCAGCTCGGTTATTCCTTTATGCTTACAATACATCTTCATGAGAACCTGCTCTGAGACAGACTATGTTTAAACATTAGGTGTGAAATGATAAAAATCTCCAATACCTCACCCCTAGTCTAGGTCTGCAGGGCAGGGGAAGTTTGTGCTATGAAGGGAAGGGTGATCTTGAAGGGCATCCTGGAGGAAGCATCAATTAATTATGGTCTAAAGGAAGAGGAGTCTATCAGGCTGAAGGCTGGGAGTTTTGGAATGTATTATAGTGCATGGCTGGAAGAGGAACAGTGGATGTCTGAGAAAAGGCAAGTGTGCTATATACCTACAAGGTCTAGTGGCTGTCAGTGTATGCCACATTTTTGTGTTTCATGTGAAAAATTGTAACCTAATTCTGAAGCTCAGTTTCCAAATTCATCCATTTTCCAACAAATCTCCTGATTTCATTTTTTTTTTTGCTGCATAATATTCCATTCTGCATATGGACCATATTTTCTTTACCTATTCATTTTCCCATCCCTGACATGGCAACACAAAACTACTGGTAACTCTAGCTCTGAATGATCTGGCACACTCTTCTGGCCTCTGTATGTACATGCACTCACATCCTACATAATTAAAATGCACATAATTGAAAATAAATACTTAAACAAACAACAACAATAATTTAAAAACTTTGATGAAAGTAGCATAATTCAGGCTAAAGTTAATAAAAATCAATATGTCAAACTGGTAAACCCTGATGATGAAGGTTCAAACCAGTGAAAACCCATGTCAATAATTTCTGGCTTCTTTTTGTTTGAGACAAAGTCGTCTATGTGGATCAGCCTGTCCCGGAACTTGCTTTGACTCTTCTCTTGCATTCCTAGAGCAGTGGGCACATCACACCTGCCTCAAATCCAGATGTTGACCTGCTAGGGTAAGTGAGAATAACTTTTAAGTCATTGCTTTTGAGAGAATAAAGGGAAGCATTGTAATAATATTCAACACATGGGGTTGTTTGGGGATTAAGTCAGATGCTTCATGTATAAGCACAGCAAGCGGTAAATGGGGATAATATTTACCATGCTAGTATTTCTTAGGTTAAATATTACATTACATTGTGTCAGCTACTAGCTGACAATAATTTCACTGCATCTGAGAGTTCAGCTCAACTTAAACAGGGAGGGAAGAATTGGCTGGAGAGTCATCAGTTTCCTGGCCTCTCAAGCTGGGAAGGTGAGAGAGACTGTCACAGGAAGGTCACACTCCTAACCAAGGCTAGTAGACTGTGACAAGGACACACTTGGTCCCATGGATTCAGTCATAGGTCTGTGAGACATGCCCTGTAGATTCTAACTCCAATAGTCCTTTGTGTCTGTGAGCTTGAGGACTTTCCTTCAGGTATAGCCTATATATTTCCTTCTATTTGTTTTTCTTCTAGAAGAATTGCTCTGTGTGCACAGGAGGACATTACTTGGAAGTTCCTGACCTGGCAGTTTACTAAGTCCCATTGAGTCTGCACACCCCTACCCCGCAACTCAGGGATAAAGCACACAAGCAAGGTCTGTTTTCAGCAGGGCATAGCTGGTTGTTCTGGTCACAGAATCCCCTAAATAAGTCTGTGTGTGTCCGTTCTACCCAGAAATTGCTCTCTCCCCTTTTTTTTCTGACATGTCTCATTCTGCTGCATCTTATTGGTGCCTCCTTGGATGCATTGCTCTCTATTTCATGCTAAGATATCATGGGCTATTACAGTAAAGCTAATCAAGTAACTAGTGCTTCCAGTGATGTTTTTTTTATAATCATCTCCTTCTGGTACACAGAAGTGATCAGTGTTCTAGTAGTTTATATTATTACCTGAAGTCCCCAGACAACATTTGTTTTTTTTTCTGTCACTGTAATAAAAACCTGGGGGTGGGGGTTTGTTTGCATACAGGTCATGGGTTCATCCTCCAGGAAAATAAGGGCAGGAACCCAGGCAAGAATGAAAGTAGGAACTGTAACAGAGACCAGGAGAAATACTGCCTATAGGCTTGCTTGACATGACTTTCTCAGTTTGCTTTTTTATATAGTCCAGGACCACCTGCCCACAGGTGTCAACACCCATAGTGGGCTTGGGCTTCCTATGTCAATCATTCATCAAGAGAAATCCACACTAAAATGTCCACAGGCCATGCTAGTGGAGGAGACTCCTCTGTTGGTGTTCCCTTTTTCTGGGTGTGTCAAGTTGACAACTGGAGCTGACTTTAACACTAATTAAAAACAAATTTGCTTTAAATACAATTGTTTTAATTAGGATTGCTAAATGAGCCAATATTCCCTCCTTCATAAATACTTAAATAATACTTGTTTCCACCCAGAAGGATCAAGATATTTTACACCATGATACCTGCTGTGATAGTCCATTGTTTATGTACATTTCTTAAGTGTCTGATATGTTCTAGGCAGGCCTGTGTTACTAGGTATTTGGTGGTAAGATACTCTCTAGAGTCCATGGTCAATAACTTTTAACTCATAGATGAAGGAAAAGAATCATACAATAGTTTCAAGAATCAATAATGTAAGTTCTAACTTTTTAAGTGCATTGTCTGAAGGAAATAGAAATAACTGAAAAGTTAGTCAGATGGGCAGATTGTAAATAATATGTCAGTGTCTGACTTACAATCTAATGTCCTTCTGAGAAGACACTATTTGATGGTTTAAGTGTTAACAAGAAAGCAGGTAAACAAACTTGAGAAAAATGGAAGAATTACAAGAGCAAAGATAGTATGTAACACAGGATACCATTAATGCTCTACTGAAGACATGGACCAGAATACAAAGGAGAGGAACAGAGAACCAGGTTATGCACTGAGACACTGGGGTCTGTCCTGCAGAGTCATGGCCACAATGCAGAAAGGAGAATATATTTTGAAAAGGTATGAAAACCACTGCAAATTTTTACACAGATGAATCACACTGATTTCCCAATCCATTCGAGCAAGTTTATAGAAACATAGAAAGCTTAGAAGTGACAAGATAACAGCAGAGGCTTTTGCATAAATCTAGGCAATGGCAAAGGATCTCACCGAACAGTTCAACCACAAAGGCATATCCTTCACAGATACAGACACCTTACGTCCTTCCTTGGTTTCTGAGCATTGGTACTCTTGAATCTAGAGCTGGGACCACAAAAAGGAAAAAGAGATGAATCAGTCGGGCCCCTTTGGCACATCCAGCCATTTACTGATTTGGAGGAAATTGGATGTTTTTTCCTAACTCTTTGCCAAGTTAACACAACCTTGGTAAGTTCTCTTTCCTTTTCTTTTTCATCTTTAAAATCCATAGATCTGTTCCATACTTAATGTATTTTGGGCTTACAGAGAACTGGGGACTGAACAGGAGTGAACATAGCTCAGGCTGGTCTTGAACTTGATACCTCTGCTCTCCTGCTGCTGTGTTATAGTGTGCATAGCCGTATCATTCTCAATACATGTCTGTGAAGTTTTGCAATACAGCTAACATCTTCACTATTTCCTGGTAGAGAGCTGTTCAAAATTTTATCACAAGCAAACTGTAATCTAGAAGGTTACATATAAGCTGACTTCTTTTATCTCATCAAGAGACTTCCAAAATCTCTTTTGGAGGTTTGCTTTTGTTGGACCTCAGAAATGTCTTGTTTAAGAGTCTGTTTTTCTTCCCTGCACATCGCGTCTCTCTTCATTCTTTGCTTTTGTTTTGTTGTTGTTGTTGTTTGTTTGTTTCTTCATTACTTTCTTTCCTTGCTCACTACCTTCCTCCTACCTCTTCGTCCCAAATCCTGGGCTGACAGACAGGTGTGGGAATATTCATCCGTCCTGGTTGCATCTCAACTACCCCATTAAATCTTACTAATATAGTCTCCTTGTGAACTGTGACCCATTTTGCCTTATATTCAAGGTCCCACTGGTCTAATATCCTCTATGTGTCAGTATGGTCTTAGGTCTTTTAGCTCTAGTATTTTGTGGTCCTACAGTAAGAATTCACCCAACAACATAAATTTTTCAAATTTATTAAATTGGCAGAGGCAGAACAAATAGCTTCACCCTCAACCATGTCAACCACCAGCCAAAATATACTCTTAATTACGAAAAATAGCTTTGATAGTCACTTTTCCATGACTATAACAAATTCCTGGTTTAATCAACTTATAAAGAGCAAAGGTTTATTTGGCTCCTAGCTTTGCAGGTTTATTTATCCAAGGTTTCTTGGCTGCTGTTGTTAAGCCCATGCAAAAGGGGGGGGGGATATATGCTGGTTTTAAAAAAAAGAATCTCCCTACCTCCTGGCTAAAGTGTGGAACCAGGAGGGAGAGGAAAATCTTTGTCCCACTGTCCTTACTACAGGCACATACCTAAGGACTAGAAGACCTCCTCCCATTAGTCCCTACAGCTTTGTGTTTCTCAACGCCCCCCCCCCCAACAGCACTGTAATTTGGGAAGAAAGCTTTTACTATATGGCTCTGGGGGTACATATAAGAGCCATACTACATGAGATGTTTTAATGGTCAGATGGTATTTCTATGCTTGTAATGTAGTTTTGCGGTCATATAATGGAGGAACATTGGAAAGCTTTTTAAGAGAAACCCAAGGAAAGTGATAACAGCAGAGGCAATTAAACCAAAGAAATAAATCAAAGAGGAGAACAGACAGAGTTGAGACTGAAATTTGGGGCAGCCAGCTACCATCTAATATGGAATCATTGACATTGTAACTGATCAATAAATATTAGTATGTAAAATAAGCATTAGAGTTTGAAGAGTTTAACATAAAGGGGAAGGCAGGAAAAGAGGCCTTGAGAAATCAGAATAGCAGTTTGGAAACTTACAGGATAGAGCTTGTCAGACACATCTTAAATACCTCTTGAGCTTGTCAGACAGATCCTAAAGTTCTCCTAAGTTGTGAATTATGGGGACAACGTCCTCAAAAGTTACAGAATAGACTGGCAAGATTATTTAGGTTCTTGGTCCTTAACTTGAGGTTTGCAGACAACGGCAACAGTACTGTAGACTCAGTAGAGAAAGGACATTTATTTCCATCAAAGCCATAAAGCCTCCCAAAAGAGGTCAGCATCTCAGTAAAGCCTCAGGTCATTCGAACATGCACTGAAGGTTGAGAAGAGTTGAGTGGTGAATAAATGTGGTGGCCACCACATTCAAGTCAGAAAGAAAAAAAAAACACATTTGGAAAGGGTAATGCAATTACTATCACAGAGCCCAATTTTTACTGACTAACCAATGGCTGTTGATCCATTCTCAGGGGGTTGAGTTAATGCTGTTCATTGCAAACTCAGTGCTGTGCCCATGGAACTCTAATTGATAGTTCCAATAAACTCAGTGGGTGAGAAGGAATTGACTCAGTCAGAAGATCTCTCTCCTCTCCTCTCCTCTCCTCTCCTCTCCTCTCCTCTCCTCTCCTCTCCTCTCCTCTCCTCTCCTCTCCTCTCCTCTCCTCTCCTCTCCTCTCCTCTCCTCTCCTCTCCTCTCCTCTCCTCTCCTCCCCCCCCCCTCTCTCTGTTGTTACACAGGATTATAAGATGACGGAGCAAGAGTCATAAGTACGTATATACTACGTATATGTAACTAAAAACTCAATAAAAAGGAATATCTGTGGATGAACAAAGGAACAAACTGCAAAGAAGACTATGTGCACAGAAAATGAAAGAGAAACTCAAATATGAGAGCTGTGATCCAAACCTCTGTGTACTCAGCTTACTGTAGACACTCTCAGGCTCTGCTGCACCTCTGCCTCTATGCAGCCTGCAGGGTTTCTCCTTTTCTGACCACACCCTGCCCATCAACCTGAAAACTCATGGAGACATTATTTCAGCACTCCATGCCAGGCTTCAGCAGAAGACTGAGGGTGAGGTACAGCCTTGCTACCAGCCCTTGGTCAGTCCTAACTGTAATTGAACTCTGTATCTATGAAGAGTGACTTCAAATAGAATGGAGGAGACTATTGAAGAGGGTGGAACCTGGAGGTGAGGCGCTGTAGGTAGCTTCTCCCTGGATTAAGCAGAACTTATCAGCATTTCCTGTGTTGCTGCTGAGAATTTATGGCAAAGGGAGAAGAGAGGCCAGCATCTATGACTCCTTGGCAACCACACTCACATTGTCACAGCTTTTAGACTCGTAGCATGTAAATATAGGAGTGAAATGGCTTTTGACACAAGGGAGAATAGAATGAAAATCCTTGGAACAGATGTCATAGTCAATGCCACTGGATGCTAAGAGACCCCGAGGGCTGTGGGATTTGCAATGGAAAGAGGGGTTCACTGTTAGATAATGTGATGGCCCTTAGGTCAGTGGGTGAGGTATGAGGGATAATGCATCTTCTTTGAATATACCAACTTCATTTTTATACATATGTGTAAATTCATGCATGTGCTGATGCAAGTATATATGCATATGTGTGCCGACTGGAGAAGTCTTCCTTAGAAAGATCACCCACCTCATTGGAGAGAGGGTTTCCTACTGTCTTACAGCTTCCCAGGCTGGTCGGACTGGCTACCCATTGAGACCCAGGCCTCTTTCTCTCTCCACCTCTTCAGCACTGGAATTGTGAGTGTGCCCCACACCTGGCATTTTTCCTTAGGTTCTGGAGACTAAACTCATGTCATTATGCTTGCAAAGAAAATGCTTCAATGACTGAGCCATACTTTCAGCCCCTGTTTTTATTTTTAAATTGTATTACACAGTGAATCTTATTGTACCCACAGCTGTATGCTCTGGGCAAAAGTAAAGGAAGGAATAGCTCAACAAGCCATCTCATATTCCTGTCACCCAATTTCTAGTGATTTGACGTACTAAAATGCAAATTTATTACAGGCAAAAGAGAGTAAGAGACAATTGTAAGTTTTGCAGACAAATGTAGTGCTTTTTCAAAATATGTACAAAATAATATGCTTAATTAGGATAGGAATTTTAAATAAATTTCATTGAGTCCTGTTCAACAATAATAACTTAAGAGTTACAGTAATAACAGTGTAGTTTTAAAGAAAGAAATGTTCAGAAAAAAAGAACTATCCTAGTTTGAATGCATGAAGTTCAAAGTATTTCAATAAGAGAAGATGGTCATTAATATAACCAGGCACCTAAAAGCATTTTACAAAGATTTTGTAACCCAAACCAGCTAACATTTATTAAAAATCTGTAGGGAAGCAGGATATCACTTTTACTTTGAGGGGAAAAGTCACTAGCTGCTTGATAAAAGGTAACTGAAAATTACTCTCTAGGCACCAACTATATAACACACTATGCCTGCACAAACTTGAGCCATGTTCAGTAGCCTTCAACTAAATTTGGACTAGAAACGGACCTTGAAGGTACATCTGCCAGTCTGGCTGAGGCTCTCTGCAGTCAGTAGTAATGCAGCACGCTTGTCTGTCTCTTCTTCTCTCTGAATGCTTATGTGTACATCCCACAGCTACAGCCTGGCAAGCTGTCATGGGAAGGTTGAAAATGTTTTATGGCAAGTACAAAGAATATGTTTTAATTGTATGATTTCTCTATTCTAGATCATATACTTAAGATAGAATGAGACAGATAGGCTCTTTCCTTTGGCATCTTGATCAATAAACACACAAGAAATCAGTTGGCTGGACCAGGGACTAGAGAGATGGCTCAGTGGCAAGATGATTGCTGCACAGGCATGTGGATCTGAGTTCAGATCCTTAACCCCCATATAAAAAAATCATGGGGCAGAGGTATGTGCTTGTAAGCTGTGCTGGCAAGGCAAAGTTGGAAAGCCAGTCACTCTGAGTCGGTGAGCTCAGGGCAAAGGAGTAGAGGCAGTGAGGAACTCTGTCTCAAGAATAAAGGCAGAGAACAGTTGAGAAAGACCAAATTTCAACCCCCATGTGCACATAAACACATACATACACAGATACACTCACACAGAAACACACAGAGACACATACTCACATATACACTCACAAAGGCACACACTCTCACACAGACTCACATATAGACATATACACAGACACACACACATACACATGCATAACCAAAGATACTCTCATTTATGTAGACACACATACATACATACAGAGACACACATATACATACACATGCATACTCACAGATAGTCACTTACAAAGACACACTCTCTCTCTCTCTCTCTCTCTCTCTCTCTCTCTCTCTCTCTCTCTCACACACACACACACACACACACACACACATACACACACACACACATGAAGAACAGAGAACTTTACTCAATCAGTAAAGCCATGTTAAGTCTGCACTTATCAAGAAACAACTTGACTGGAGTTCAAATATGTTTCTGAGGTTTTCTTCAATGTTACAAAAGAAGGAAAACTAGCAACAAAAGCTTTGTGAAAATGTCCTAAATGTGATCGATACAGGGTAATAAAAATTTGTTTGACAAGACTCAGTACTTGTCTTTCAGAAGGGCTGCCAAAAGTTGAAATAGAAGCACAGATGGAAAAGACCAGGGGCGATGTGGCACAGTCAGCCAGACACTGAGACCAGTAACCCTTTCCACATGCTGTGAAATAACGAAGCTTAAGACCTCTATGTCTAGAACATCTCTATATCTTCACTGAAGACTTGGAGTTCAAATTGAATGAGGAAATGCTTTAAAGTACAGGGACTGTAGAAATAGGTCATTTATTAAGAGCATATATTGTTCTTACAAAAAGCCTGTGTTTGGTTTCTGGCATCTATGCTGGGTAGCTCACAATCACCTATAACTCCAGCTCCAAGGGGTTCAATACCCTCTTTGTCACCTATGGGCACCTGCACTCACATGCACATTCCCAGTCATAAGCACACATGCATACACATTTAGATAATCAATCAATTAATTAAACAATTAAATAAGTAAGTAAATAAGAAAAATAAATGAATAATAAAAAAATCTATGGGAGAGTTCTTTTTCATAAACATGTATTTTATACACATCCACAAATATGCATACTACTTTGTACAAACTTTGCACTTCTGTGTCATTTAAAAGACTTTCATCAAAGAACAAACTGAGACTTCTAGAGACACTGATCGCAACTGTAGAGGGAACAGTGTCAGTCATCCACAAACACTTTCTTAGATACGAAGACAGCATTTGCAAGTCATGGGTATAATTAGAGTATAGTTCTCCAAATAACAGAAAACACACAAGTTGGCTTCCATATTCACAAGGAAAAGAGCTGTTCACATGGCAAATGCAGATCACACTCATATTCCACAGTAAAGCCTATCATGGAAAGTTTGTTAAGCCCTGCATTAATTTCAGAAAACCGGACCCACAGAACAGGAGAGGCTCTCATAACACGCCTCCTTGTAGATTTACCATTTTTTCCTGCTTTGTCTCCAGTTGGAGTTTGTTCCAAGGCCTGCAGAGAGAGGACCAGAATCCCTCTGTGGACTGCCCATGGCTGGACTGTGGATGCAGTGGGAGGAGGCCAAGCTCACTCCAAGACTCCCAAAGATCTGTTTACTTTCCCCATTGCAGCTTTGGAGGCGCTGTTCTGACAAAAGTGTCTTTCAAATCCTACAGTGGGAAAATCCCAAGGCCTTTGACTGCCCAGTGCAGAGGCCTCTGATAACTGTGCATGCATCCAGCTGAGTGTCAGGAATTCCAAGGCCTGTGGGCACCCTGGATGCTGGGTGCTGAAGTGGTGACAGTAGACATCTCATCTACATTGCTGCACACTGCTGAGGGAGAAGGTCTGCCCCCTGCCTGAAAGCTACCCTCTACTGACTTCTGACAAGGCTACAACCAAGTCTGAAGCATTTTCCAAACATGGTTTCTGTTCAGAGGGAACCCATCTCCAGAATGTTTACCTCTGTGCTAACAACTGAGGTTCTATGACCCAAGCTGCAGTTGATACATTTTTTGCTGGAGCAGTGGAGTGGTTGTATGTGAATTCTGCCTGAGGGATGAGATGCAGCCTTTCCAATTTCATAGAATTCTCTTCTTTCATGTAGCTTAGATTGGCTTCAAAATCACTATGTCTTTAGAGATAATATTGGATTCTGGGTCCTCTTGCCTCTCCCTCTGGAGTGCTGGGATCACAACTGTGTACCAGCACTCCTGTGTATGTGCTGCTGGCTTTAACCCAGGGGTTTCTGCACAGGAGGCAATCACTCTACCAAACAGGTCATATCCCCGCCCATCTTTTCTATGCTTTGGAAACGGTAAGTGACTTTACTCAGCCTTAACAATGAACTAGTTTGCAGAAATACAAAGTTCACACATTGAAGTACTTGGCAGTAACTTTTGGGTATACCTGCTTTGTTTAATTTCTGCCTCCAAGTCATTTATATAAAGTATTTTTCTCCCTTCCATTGACAGCCAGTGGCAGGCAATGCTTTAAAACTTGGTATTTTTGTATAATTAGAGAATCTTTTTACACATGTTTATTTGGTATTAAGGTTTTAATACTATCCACACATATCTTTTTCTTTCTATCTTATATTTTAATTAATTATTTTATTTATTTACATCCCAAATGTCGCTGCCCCTCCCAGTTCCCCCTTCTAGTGTTCTTCACCCCACTCCCCCTCCTCTTCACTTTTGAGAAGGTTCCCCCCCCCCCCCCCCACACACACACACTGGGCATCAAGTCTCTATAGGATTAGGCTCTCCCACTGAGACCTTAGTAGCATATAATTTCAACACCTCAATGTATAAAATAACTTGAAAAGTGCCTTTGGAAGACATTTTATAAAAAAGTAACAAAACTCAAAATCCCCTTGTTATCGTTGTCAGGGTGTTGGAAATTTTAAGAAATCAAGCCTACTGAATCCAGGCTTAATTTGGCCCTAGATGGGACATGGCCTAGGTTTGAAAGCACCACTCAAACTAGCTAAGGCATTTTACCTGATAGATCCATACCTACAATTAGCATGTTCTATGTTTTAGACCAAGTTTCCCCAACAAATATCATATAGGAAATTAACTCTTGTGCATACACCAATATCTCATGTATTTATTGAAATTGAATTTTTTAATGATTTTTTTGGATGCTGATGCCTACCAATTTAAGGCTACCTATATATTCTCTGCTGTTTTGGGTCCTCATTTTGTTTTTTAGAAAAATAGTGTCTTTAATATATATCAAGAAAAGCATTAAAATATTAAATAAAGTTATGTAGTGAGTGTAAATAATCTAGCGAGGAGTTTAACACTTAAAATGAGTTTCATGGCCCAGTGATTCCCCAAATTCTGTCATCCATGAGAACACCATCACTCTTAAATTCCACTAGTGGTTCTTATTACACCGTAGAATACCCTCTTAGTTGGAGCACAGTGGTGGAATTTCTTTATTTAGAAAACTCTTCAAATTTCTAAACAGAGATGTATTTCACTCTTGGCTGGTTTCCTTTTCCTGGTACAAATGGTTTCCATGGTCTGCTGTGTCAATTTTTCTCAGTTGTATAATATATACCTCTTTAATGGGAAACATTAAACAGGGTACACCTTAAGGCACAACTGCATAATTTGCAAAGTGTTCTTTCCATCTGGAACATGTTATACACTCTTTACTGAATTTTCGTGAAGACTAATTAGATTAGCATTTATCTAATTAAAGTGCTCTTAGTTGCAAAACAAAAACAACAGAAGCAAGAACGACTCCAACCTGTAGGAATGATAGTCCCTTTCCATTTAACAGCGCCATTGAGCATCTTCTTGTGATTCTTAGTTCTGCCCCAGGTTTTAGACACGTCCATAGATTTTTTTTGGTACAGGAAATGATTCTGGTGAAAATAATTCTATTTAGAGTTTGGTAGAAAATCAGAAATAATGCCTAAAGTAGTACAAAGGCTGTGAACAGAAGGATCTTAACTGATACATGTGTGGACAGGTAAGTTGTTCGGGAGAAAACTAAAGTTGTTCCCATTGAGAGAATGAATCAAAATGAAGCACCAAGAGATGATGGTGGGTGAAGCTAAGATTCAGTCCATGGAATGGCTCTGAGTGGGCATGAACATGAGGAGCAGAAGAGAAAATAAAGAGAAAGGGCCATGGAAAACAATGGGGGTGTGTGTGTCAGTGAGGAACTGTATCACAAGAGCAGCAGGCATAAGACATGGAGAGCCATGGAAACATGACCTCTTGATTTTTATTCCCCACGGTGTGTGAAGATGATAGAGAATTGTGAGAAATAATTAGGTAGGCCCTTTGACATGGAAAAGATTAACAATAAAGGAACAAATGTGGATGAAGAAGATTCTGGGATATGCTGTTAAATTATCTGCTGTGGTCAACAGTATTCATCTACTTTAGGAGGAGACAACTCACTGGTGGCCATTTTATTTTGGAGATTATTTTGAATGTTAATTGAAAATTATCTGCTGACAGGAGACTACATAGGATAGAAAGCACAGAAAAGAGTGTTTGAGCATCTTGGAAAATGTACATAATAGGTGTTGTTCATAGACATCACAATCCAGACAGAGTCCCCAAGATGCTAGTTAAATGAATCTCATGGCTGTTTTCCCATGATCCTAAGTGTTTGCATGCTCTGCCATGATCCTCATCTTTCATAGAAGTGGGATGACTTCAGAAGCCACAAGGGCTCCATCTCCCATTGTACGATTCAGAAGGGAGATGTTTTCATCAAACTCATCAAATTAAAATCATAAATCTCTCTCAGATCCAATTAGATTATACATCTCCACCTGAGCCCTGCACACTGGGCCATCAAAGGCCATGTGCTAAGAGCTTTTACCAAGGCTCCATTATTGTGTGACTGACTCTAATTATACATCAAAATTATTTTTCTCATAAACTATTAGGAATTTAAATTTCTCTAGGTTATTGTTTTCTTCAGTGTGGCAGCTCATTTTGTGAGTGAGTTATATGTGATGAGTGGCAGATGTTTGTTCACATGCATGGTTGATGTACATGTGTGTGTGTGGGGGGGTATATGTGCATGTGAATAATTTAGAGTCCAGAAGAGTATGTCAGGTGTATTATTCGATGGCTATAAGGTCTCTCACTGAGTACTGAGTACAGGGTGAAACTATCTAGGTGATCCTCCTGTCTCTTTGTGTCCTGGATAGCACTGGGGTCTCAGGTACACACAGCCAATCCAGCAGTCTGTGTCTTCTATATCCTCACTTTGAAGTGGAAAAGAGAAGGGGAACTGTGATAAACGTTTTGCAGGCATACAAAAGGTGTCCTTTTAAAGGACATGATTGCTTTTCAATGGGCATTCTATCATCCCGAAGGTAAATATTCTGATCTGGGTAGTGCTCCTTTCTTGTCATTTGATGATGTTTGATTTCAGGATGAATAAGCTATGAACATCTTAATAGTGACTTCTGAAGGAATTTTCACACTAACAATGGGAAATAAGCATGTAGATGATCATTTGGTCACAAAAGAATATTCCCAATGGGAAAAAAAAACCCAAAAAATAGACACTGCTGTGGGCAAACAAATATATCAAACAATGTCTGTATCATTTGCCCTTGGAAAATTGACCATAGAAAGAGACATTGTGTGTATAAGAATATCTAACAGCTAAACCATTGATAGAATCAGCTGCTGACAAAGAAACACAACACTTCTTTAATTCACAGCTGATGGGAATATAAAATAAAAATGTCTACATCCAAAGAAACACCTTGTTATAGAAAACTTAGGAATTTTGTTTCTGATGGTCTGAACATTTTGCCCACACAGGAACCTGCCTTTTCGTTTGTGGTCATCCAAACTAGAGTCAAGCAAGGTGTCATTCAAACTCTGAATAGAGAAGCATGGCAAGATAGTTTCTAGGTAAGAATATTTGCACTGCAAGGAAGAGGACCTGAGTTCAAATGTCCAACATAAATGTAGAAGTTAAGTGTGCATGTAACTTCAGCATTGGTGGGCAGAGGTAAAGGTAGGTGAATTTCTAAACATCACTGATCTTCCAGCTTATCTAAAATGGAGAACTTTTCATTCAGTGAGAGACCCTGTTTGAACGCAACAAGACAGACCTTGGTAGAAGATACTTGATGTCCCGCATTGCCATCAAGTTTGCACACACACTAGAATGCATATAATATACATATGAACACATATGTGTACAGACTCATGAACATAAACACATATGTGTTTACACAGAGATTCATGGGAGTATAAGGTAGAGCATAATGAAGGGAGAAACAGACTTGAAGTCTAGTGTAGAAAACATGTCATTAATCTAGGGCACCTTCTAGTGACAGAAAGAAAAGCACCCAACACACCAGTGTGTATAACCCATAAGTACAGTCTAATTATGATCAGAAAATTCTGGAAGTGAGGGCTCTCCTCAGAATATCTGGTCAGTTCCTCAAAACTGTGATATCTGAAAAAACACAGAAAGTCTGAGAAGCTCCCATAGCTGTGAGGAGCCAAAGGTCTAGGGTGACAGCATCAAAGGCACTGAACAAGGTCATAAGCTACAACCATTGAATCAGAATATCTTAACAGAAGGCTGCCGAAGAGAGTCAATACTATTTTACTATTTGTTTGGCATATACCATGAAGTGTAAATTGTTAGTACTGCATTTGCAAATTTTAAAAATGAATGGTCCTATGAAGTGTGATTAAAAAATTTAAATTTCTATCCCTCAAAGAAAGAAACTAAACTATCACTGGCCTTTAAAATATGAATTGGGGGGGCCCAAGTTAGCTCTCATGATCCTAGCATACATGTTATAGATTGAGGCAACATAGAACACTGTATATGGCGTCATCCTTTCCACCCCAAATGGTCCAAAGGAGCCTGTAGCAGACTGAGCTGAATGGTGAAGGCCATGATAAGTTTTGGATGGTACAATGTCTGTTTGGTGTTTCCTATCTTTTTATATTCTGTGTTAGACTATGCCTAACTGGAAATTTCAAGACAAAATTATACTAAAACAATGAAATCACAGTCATGATATGTTGACCTGGTAGAGTAACCATGCTGACAGAAAGCAAGCATTGTCAAAAAATAGTGAAACTTGTCCTAATGATTAAAAGTCAAGCTCTGCTGATAACACACTTTCCTTCATTCCTGTAGATAGACCCTGTATCAGCAAAGACCCTCTGAGCGCCCTCAGCAATTGAAGGTTCTGAAGCCAGCAGCCCAAATCGAAGCTGGATGTGTGTTTGTGCAGGTGGCTTGCCAGTGGGAGTCTGAATTCTTTCTGCTTGGTCCACATCAATTCTTCTGAAACTCTGCCTGTTTGGAAGCTGCCAGCTTTTGTAATAACAGAGGACTCTTTTTAAAAAGTGCTGACACAAAATTTATCAAATTATCCTGACTGAAATTCTACTTCCAAATAAAAGAGTCAAGAGTGAAGGAAAATATTTATATGATTAAACATGGAGTTGGTTTGTACAGTTCTCCCACATTTAAACATCTGAAATTTGTCAGCTAAGCTTTCTTACTGATAACCTACCTGCAAAGATGTTTCTGAGACCTCTCTGTTCCTTTGTGTGGTATATACAAACTATAAATAGATTCAACTTCTAGATTAAAATTGTTATTTGTACTATCTTTTGTCTTAGATTTGGAAAATAATGGTTCTTTTGAATATTGAATTCAAACCGACAAAGTTTATTTTTGACATGTATGTTTCTCAATTTTCTTTTTAATTATTACTGTAAATTTAAATCATAGAAGTCCAGAGACTAAGGAGCATGATTAAGGCCTGCTACTGAATGGTTCTCAGGTGGAGGTTCTCAAGATTCAGGTTCTGTAGATGAATTTGATGAGGCAAGGTAGGCAAGGAAGGAGGGCTGAAGGGGGAAAGGAAGGGAACAATTGGGAGGGAAGGACTAAGGGAAAGGAAGGGAAGGGAAGGGAGAAGAGAGGAGGGGAGGAAAGGGAAGTGAAGGAAGGGGAGGAAGGGAAAGGAAGGAAAGGGAAAGGACAGGAAGAAAGACAAGGAAGGGAAACACACAGGGAAACAGGCAGATGTCTGTTTCTGACTCTGTCTCTCCCAGTGGCTCTGTCAGGCATAACTAGTCAAGTACTTGCATCAACATCTTAGCTCATTACCAAATGTATAGGATATTCCATCTTTAAGTACTATGCATTTGATTGGCATTTTATGCTATTATTTGAGCTAATTATAAAAATCAGAGATGCAAATTTTAAGTATTGAAAAGTTCGGGGGCACAAGAAGTTAAAATTTTTAATATGTATTTTATATATTGAAATTTAATTTAATGAGTCATTTCAAATACAAGCATATAATATCTTTATGTAAAAAAGAATCTTATTTAGTGGTGGTTGTGATGAGCAGTTTCTTCAAAATTTAAGTACTGTAGAAAAGAAGTAGAGAATATAATTATTATCTTTTACAGTAACTTGTTTAATTAGTATTATACTGAGAATTAACACTTAAATTTTATGTTGAATATATTCTCTTTTAAATGTACTTTTGTTTTCAGTGTTTCAAGAATAAATTAAAAATTATTCAGCTATTTAAGATTAATTTAAATTCAAGCAGCAGCCTTTGTGTGTGATCAAAACATAAAGAGGAAAAATCCAAAGTCGCAGATAACAAATATTGATTTTCTTAAGAATATTCCCATTATGCATCTGTCTGACGATGTGGTAAACAAAATTAGCTGATGTTCTCGGCACTATAAGTTTGATATGTCAACGGATACTCAAACTGTTCCATTTCACAAATGCCATTAATGAAGGCATGGGAGGGTGAAGTTCACCCAAAACAGCCAACAAGCATTATATGTTCATGTTCTCTCAGCAACTACATTCCTAATAACTCACAATCAACACAGGAGGACCAGCATGCACTCTTAATAATCATTTTAAAAATGGCAAGAATAAGTCTCAGGTTATGCAAGAATTTCTTTCTTGAAAATACTTAGGTTTTAAAGTAAGTAAGTTTGTTAACAGTTTAAGGTAGGAAGAAGGAAGATTACCTGAGAAAGCATGAACGGATCAGATCAGGCAGAGTTCAGAAGCAAGCAAGGCTTCACTCAGAGCATCTAGGCATCTGGAGGAGACCAGACCACTGGAGCTGTGAATTAAGCATTGAGCTGAACTATGAGCTGAAGGTCAGTCAGCATGGACTCTTAGGAGTTTCATTTTCCATCTAAGAATTATGACTGAACCACTAGAAAGAAAAGAAGAAAACAAAGGGGCACCAAGAGCTTTGGGTACCAGACATACCTTCTGATGGTTGAGAGGGGTGGGTCTTGGTCAGTGAACTGGTATGACCAGTGAGTCCAACATGCAGAAGTCTTGTAAGCCCAATGAACCACCATGACAGTGATATCCACACAGGATTTTCCTGGAGTGGAAGAGTTCAGGAAGACTCATTTCTTGGGCACTGGAGTAATAACCATTTGAATAAACAGCTGAGAGTATCTGGAAGGAGTTGTTAAGGTCTGGGGCTGTGTCAGTTCGAAAGACATGGAAACCAGGCCGTCCCTCTTGTGAGGGCTTCCTGAAACCTAATTTTTCTTACATTGGGCAAATTAATCAATACACCATGATTTCTCCCAGTCAGAATCAGCAGAGATGTTCTGATATTCTGGCCAAAAGCCTCAAGTACCTGGTTCAGTCACTGTAATTAAGAAGTCAGGCTTAGATTTTAGAATCAGTCTTTTTAGCTTATGTAATTAACACATGGAGCCCCTGAGAAATGGCGGACCAGCATCTTTATTTCAGAATGGCCGGACTCAGACTTGCTAACACTCAAGTGTATCAAGGTCCTGAGGCTCTAAGAGGTATTTTAGAAGGTGTCTTGATGAAAATTCTTAGCAGACCTCATTCCTGTTGGCTGCAGCCAAGGCTGATCATTTTTTCCAAGGCAAGCTGTAAAATGGACACTGTATGGATAGAAAACTAAACAAAGCTGCCAATCACAGCTACTATCATTGAAAGCAGATCCTCATCTTCATAGCTCATCACACTCAGTGGTGAAACTTTTTAGTACAATTGTTGTTCCATTCGCTCATAGAAGAGGAAAATAATACTCCCTTGGGAGCCATGTAATCTTTATCTCTTCCCATCTTGACTATTTTACCCACTCCACTACATCACCCTCTGGGAGAAAGCAGGACTTGGGGGCAGGGTCCATCTGGTGGATTCTGCTGAGCTGAGTGCTACATGTGTAGATTTGTCCTGATGTGAACATCAAATGAACACGGGACTGAAGAAATGGACTTCCTGTCTGCTAATTGAACTTTACAAGGCATTAGTACATGTTTCACTAGGGCTTAGGAAAAGACTAAAATTTTGGTTGATGTTGGTTTCCTAAATTCTCTAGCCAAGTCTATCAAATTTGATATCTCTTTCCTTCAAAGTAAGCTTTAAAATGACTACCAAATAACAAGTTCTTGGCTATTTGAAAGTCCATAACAAAAGTTTGAATTGAATGTGGTGTCATGCCCCAAGCAAGTTATTATATATTTGAGGAATCTGATAAAACATAGATAAACTAAGTTCATAAATCAAGTTAACATTCTTAGAGTTCCTTTGCCCTGGGAAAATTATACCTAGAGGTGACAGATGAATTATTCAAGGAAGTATTTTCAAGAGTTAGATGACCTTGAAGATGACGGCTTGTATGTGGGGAGGGGTGGCTGGTGTCATTAATCGCACGCACATGCTTCACCAGAAGGAAACTGCATAAGGGTGTGGAGGACAATCTGCATACTCACTTCCTTGCCTGGGGTATCTTCCAATGGAGAACTATAAATGTTCTCACTGACTCCATTTCCTTTGTTAAAAAAATAAATAAATAAAAGAATTGTGTAGAAACACCCAACTTAAAGATGTCATTTGGCCTTAGACAACAGAAACTGCCAATGTGTCCCATTGGCCTTTTCAAAGCAATCAGTGAAAATGACACCATGGGCCTATGAAGATTGTAGGATTATCTCAAAAAGTTAGTAGCTGCAAAATACTTCAAGACTTCCCTTCTGCTTTAGCTGTAGGTTGAAGCATGAGTTCAGACTTTGCAATTTTTAAGAGGTACTTTATTTTTTTCATTGTTCATACACTAGGCATTTCTGAAACTTGGACAATGATGTCCAGTGTCACAGAAGTACCCCTTAAAGTTGTTCCCTACCACACCCTTATTGCTTCATAGTCTCTGCTTAGACATGAACATATCTACCCCTGCTTATCTCAGTGAACTGAGTCAGATCCAATAACTGTTCACAGAGTGAACATGTGGCAAAGGGCATTCCCAGACTCCAGGGGCTTCTGCTAGCCATGCTGGCTTGCTCACAGAATCCATCTCCCATTTGTTTTAGATTAACCTACTGGTTATCTAGAGTGGTGACTTTGTCCCCTCTTGGAGTGCTAGTGCCTAGATTTATTCTATTTATCATGCTATTGAGGGCAGGGTGTGGCTGAATAACTGGCATGGAACCAATATCTTTTTTTTTTTTTTTTTTTTTTTGGTTTTTCGAGACAGGGTTTCTCTGTGTAGCCCTGGCTGTCCTGGCACTCACTTTGTAGACCAGGCTGGCCTCGAACTCAGAAATCCGCCTGCCTCTGCCTCCCGAGTGCTGGGATTAAAGGCGTGCACCACCACGCCCAGCTGGAACCAATATCTTGAGCAAAGCCAATCAGACCTCAACTGTTCATGGATCTGGAGTTACATAACTCAGATCAAGCCTGAAGACTTCAAATTCAGGGCTACCATTCCTAGGGGATTTTAGTTTGTAATTACACATTATACATATCTCTTCAGTATGTATGTATGCACACACACACACACACACACACACAGGAAACAACATGTACTGTATAAAATTTTATTTAGAGACATTTACCTGTTAGATATTTTAAAAATATTTTAATTAATCTTTTGATAATTTCATACAATGTAGTTTGATTACATTTACTCCTGATCCTTCCATGTAACTCATGTCTCATTTTTATTTTAATAACCCATCCACTCCAGTCTGTGCTGCCCTTAGTGATGTGGGGTCATACCCTGGAACATCGTTTACTTACTAAGAGCAAAGTCCTTGAAGAAAACTAGTTCCTCCTTCGAAAGTCATTATCTGCTCATAGCTCTCAGTTATGGGTGGGGACCAATAAAGCTCTTTCTATGCAATGATAGATCCTACCTTCCCAAAGCAATTATATGACTAAAATAAAAGAAAAGAAATTAAAGAAAATCACTACTACTACCATTAACAAAAACTGTGTTATGAATATTTCATTGCATCTGAAGAGATTATTCAGTGGTAAAGAACATTGAATGTCCTTCATGAGGAACTAAGTTTAGTTCCCAGCACCCACATGGTGGCTTCCAAACAGCTGTAACTCAAGTCCCAGTAGATCTGATGCCCTTTTGTGGTATCCTTGGGAACCTGCATACAGATGGTACACATTAAAGATTCCACACATGAACTCATATAGGTCCATGCACACAGCACATAAATACAATATTTACATCTTTAAAAATAAGGAGTACTTCATTATTTGTGAGATTTCATCACAATGACTCTACAAGAAAACACAGGATTTCTTTGAATACCATATACTCAGGATTGAAAGTGGCTAGCAGATAGGAAACTGTAAGCACTATGTTACTGTGTAATCTGCTTATTGATCACAGAGTTTCTAAGAGACTGCTTCATTTCCCCAATCAGGCTCTGTTATTTTCATTAATTGAAGAAAAAGTCTGTGGCTCAAGAAACTGCATGTCCTTGGTATACTCATTTCTGATCCTACCATGATTACACAGACAGACTCAGGTCCCATTCTGGAGCATTAAAGATTCCACAAGCCTAACATTCAGTAGCCACCAGTTAAAATGACTATTAGACATCACTGTAGGCCACTGTCTCCCATCATCCCAGAGATTCTGGAACAAGAATAAATGGTTATTGTATCCAGTTATTTCTTGTATGGTGTAGAACAGATGCAGAAATGGTATATAATGGTATAAAGGTATGAATCAAAGATGAGATTCTGGGTTGGAAGAAAAGCATTGAACAGCTCATATCCATGTTGGTGGACAAGCATTTGGCCAGAGAATGTGCCTGGGGCTGCAAAAGTATTTTTACATTAGAAAGTAAAAGCTTGGGTGTGCCATAGGTGTGTTCTTAATACGATTTGGAAACTGCCAACATGGACTTAGCCAAGAAGCTAAACATGGCAGCTGTTCTCTTTTAGCTTCTTATAAAGTAGCAGCAGGCCAAAATGTCCTAGAGAAGGAGTTAGCCAGCCTTATGTACACAGGGCCATTTTCTCAATGTGTTTCAGCCTGTGATAACCAGGGCCTGTGTCTCTTCTACCATCTCTACTATGGTCACAGACAAGGTGTAAGCCAGGCAGTATGGCTAGACTTCTATTTGTGGACATTGAAATCTACATATAGCTTACTTTACATATATAAGAGTGTAATATTTGCCTTTTATTTTTAAAAGCATTAACAAGTAACCCAGTCCCCAGCCTGTTTGGAAATACAGGGTTGCCTGGACTAAATCTGAATTAAAGAGGGTGGTTAGATTTCAGAGATAAAATCTTCCAGGCATGTAAAATTATCATCTGTCTTTCTAGTCATCAAGAGTCTCTGGATATATTGAGAAGATTAAATCCACTGGGGTTTAAATTTGTGGGGTTCACTTTCACCTAATGACTGAGCTCTTCAGAAACTCGAGGTTCTTGTTTCCCAACCGGAAAGACCAACACAGCAGTGGAGAAGAGTCATGGACAGTTTCCAAGTAACTGTGGATTTGGGCTTTAGAACTGGCTTGAGTTTAATTCATAAAAAGTCAACGGAGTGTTTAAAGTGTGTCACAGTTCCAAAAGATTCCATTTTGAATCCACTTCAGCCAGCAGGTGAACAAGCCTAATCTACAACCAGAACACTCTCATCAACACCCATCACAGCCCAAGAAGAGCCACTAAGGGGATTGCCCACTTGGGATGAAGGCTCCTGCTTCACACAGGTTCAGTATTCCAGTGAACCCATGGACTAGACTGAGGTCCAACACTAGCCTTCTTTCAGGCAACTGTATTGGTGATGATTTCTTGCAGAGTAGCAGCTGGTGTTTATGGAAAATCTTGGTAGTTGTCTACATTAGAATATCCCATAGCAGAGCTTGTTCTACACTCTGAAGGGGATAGTGCTTTTAGAACAGAAAGAGATCCATGGACAACAATTGGAGGTGACACAGAGCACAGAATAATGACCCCACCCTGGGTTATTAAAATTAAGTGTTTGCTTACTCTAAGCAAGGCCTAGGCTTCACTGAGTGTCATGAATTATACTGGGGAGACTCAGTAAAACTGGGAAAAATGCAAAGCCAGGATTTTCTAGGTCATACCCGGCTGCAGGGTCATTCCTAATGAATATGGCGCAAAGTTCTTTACCTCTCTTAAGTGACATGTCTCATATTGCCACTTAAGCCCAGCTACCAGGACCCCTAGTGCTTTCTCATAAAATGGTTTGTTCTTAAAGAATTAAAATTTTGACTTCAGAACATATCTTTTTTTCTCTTTTGAAAATATGAGCTCCAGCCAATCAGAAATAAATTGGCAATGGATTGGTTATACGATCAAAGGGAGCCCATGTGATCATTTCTGGAAATCACTCATCCACCATGCTACATGGTGCAATTGGTTCCTCTCCAGTGGGTTTTTCTTGTTCTGCAGATATCACTGCTCAGCCTTCTCTGAACTACTTTTCTTTTTTAAGTGATGTCCATTCATGAGCTGCTCTTGGCTCAGAAAAACTGTTACATTCAACTTGTCACAATGCTTTCTTTTCTCCGTGCCTATCCGTTTTGTTTGCATTCCATTTATTTTGGCCTAAAGTGCAATGAAACACAGAGTGGAAAGTCAGAGTAGATGTGGGTGCCTTACAGGAAGGTCCCTTCCCCAAGGAGATCAAGCCCACTGCTCAGTGTATTTGATGGCCACTGTTCCCTGTGACTATGCTACACAATTTTCATCCACATAGCAAAAAGCCACAATTTCATGTACTGTAAATTGTGGAATTAAAAACCCTATGAGTAGGGAAAATTGGGCATTGAATCCAAAGTAGCTTATTCAAGAAATCCCTAACTGGACTCTGGCCCATCTTGATGGTATTTCATCCCTAAAAGTGGAAGGGACTTTTGTTCTATTTCGTCATAATGTACCCAAGGCAAAAATGGCAGATCTACACCTGCAGCTCCTTTAAAACCACTGTCAGCACCACTAGAAAAGTGTGACTTTTAAAGGTATTTGCTTAGCCTGTGGGTTTCTGTAAATCTAAACCGTTTTGCTAAAGTAAGCAGAGCCAAGGAAAGGAGAGGAATTTGTTTCAAATGACCAAACTGGAAAAAATGACCAGAAACCCCTGGCCATTTCTTTTAAAGCCTGTGTTCTCCTAGCCATCATTTATGGGCCACTTGGGAAAGGAAAGAAAGGATACTTCAGACCCTGGAGAGGCAGTAGCCGCATTAACGGAACACCAGAACACATGGAGGAGGCATGGAAAGCCACTGGCAGCCCAACCCTGACATAAACTCTGTTCCAGTCGTCCTCATTTCCTCTTGTCTCTGACTCATTCATGGTTTTGAATTCTGGTGATAAAAATGCTGACCCAAAGGGAAACTGGACACATGGAGATTTCCTGCATTTTGAACTTACGAAAGTAGGAGAAAATGTAAAGCAAGAAGATGAAAAGATCATGTGTTCACCACCATTATCAAATATTATTGTTTATAATGGCCTTGCATGACTTCACCCTTATTTAATTGTTATATAGTAGTCTGTCCTCCTTATTGCATTATGAGGAAGAGTATGTGGCAAAGGTTAAAAGATGTGTTAAAGTACATCATAATTTATAATTTTTAAAAATAAAAAACTATGCTTATTCACTTTATGTTTAGGGGAAGTCTTATCACTACATTTCTTATGTGAAAGGAACTCAAAATACCTTCACTAACATCCCCATTCACCATTTCTATTAAATGACATTATCATAAGAGAACATCAGAAACTATTGTGGTGATCATTATAAAAGTAAAAGAGAATTGATTCCAAGGCTTGCTAAGGTCTTAGAAGTGAAACAAATGAAGCCAAGAATATAATTAAACAGACTATGAAGTATGAATTTCTCTTTCATAAAATGGAGATAGGATCAGCACGCATGGATGGAGATCAGTTTCAGGGATGGCCTAACTGCCTTTACTCAAATCTGTGACATGATCCTTTGGTATAATGTGTATGGACCAAGAATTTGAATAGTCAAGCAACTCTTGGTAGGATAGCCTCTGTGAACTTATAATTTTAAATTACATACTGTTATTTAGCAAAGTATGTTTTATGGCAGAGTCTCACTGTAGATAAAGAAATGTGCGTTTTCTTATATGTTTGTTATAGCTTTTTATCAGAATCCATAGTCTACCTTTTCACAATTAATTTTTGGAAATTTCTGTCTGGAAACACACACACACACACACACACACACATTTTGTTGTTGTTTGTCTAGACAGGAATTTTCTTGTAGCCAGGGAGGGCTGTCCTGGAACTGTCTTTGTAGACAAAGCTGGGCCTAGGACTCAGAGATCTACCTGACTCTGCCTCCCAGGTGCTTTGATTAAAGTAATGTGCCACCATGCCTGGAGAGCACTAACTTTTAAAGTAAGTAATGAAATCCCTTCTAGGAAAGGCACTCCACCTGAGGTAAGTGTCTGTTGCTAGGTTTCGTATATTTATATTTGCACAAACATTGATATGTACATCAATCTATACAATAAAGTCTACAAGCTCAGTACATTATATTTTTATGGTATGTGGAGGTCTTTGCATAGAACACACAAAGGAATTGTAAACAAAGAAGCCAAATAATCCTGATATAAATATCTAAATCTAGTCTAGCCCTTGGGGGTTGGATGCTGGAAGTAACACCTCAATCATTTTGGACTCTGCTCTTACAAAGAACTGGTGAAACAGACACCTGGGAGTGACTACTTTGAAGTATAGTCTAACATTTGCAATTCCAATATATAGAGACCTTAAAACTGTCCCATCCTAAAGATTTTAGAATGGAATGAAGCAATGTCAAAATTTGAAACAGTATGTTTTATGTCTTCAATACAAAGTTTCTAGAGCTAAGAATAATGGCTTGTGTGGAAGATTAGCTTATGGAGTATAAGTCAAGGAGGAATGCATTGTCTTCCAGCCAAGGATTTTATACTATTCTTGAAATGATTTCCTACACACCACACACACACACACATATGTGTGTGTGTGTGTTAATCATGTCCACCATTACTCTTCCTTCATCTTCCCCCCAGAACTTCCATTACATCTTCCTCCCAAGTTCATGACCTCCTATTATGACTTACTTAGTTTTCATACACTGACTCTAATTAATGTGTCCTATATCAGCAGAGGTGTCGGACCATCTATTGGGGCATGAAAACCTATAAGTGACCATGGTTCTAAAGAAGAGTGACTGCCTATCATCCATTCACCATCAGCTGACAATAGCTCCTCAGAAGTCTCCTCAGTCTAAGGTGGGATTTTAATTGACTTGATCTTGCAGAGATCTTGTGCAGATAACCATCAATATTCTGTGTTCATGTGTGCATAAGCCAAGCTGTATCTAGAGGACAGTATCTCAAAGCACTTCTTTCTGCCCTATGACCTTTGTATTCTTTTTGCCCCTGTGTACTTTGAAATGCATTCTATAATTTTAAAATAATGAAATATATCAGTATATCCAAACGTTGTCCTCCTGCCACCTTCTCTTGGTCCATAAATAATGGGTTTTCCCTGGATCTTTGGAATTAGCATTATTGTTTAAGTGGTTTAGTGATCACAGTCAGAGCACTATGCAGTAAAAGTTACTTGGAAATGAATTTGGAACACGGTGTTGACGTGAAAAATGGTTTGATTTTCTGGGGAGTCAGCAATCATTATGGAAAATACTACTTTAAGGATTTTTTGGTTAAGAAAAGTAAATTCCAGAAATAAAGATCATGGACATGTGGATTTTATTAGAAGATGGCGTGAGGTGCTTGAAGGGACCAAAGGTTTGCAAATTGTGAGCACATTTTCATAGAGTCTCAAATAAGTGATACTCGTTAGTTTGGGTTGTTAGTTGAAGACTCAATGAGAAGTGTCAGATTCTCCTCGAAAATGTTTCTATAAGCACATTATCAGACAAATGGAGCTGGGATTCTACATGCCCAGAAAAAAACCCTCATTTTTATTTAGGGCTTTGTCTTCAAAGTCCTAAATTCCAAGTTAGCATTTACCTGACATTGAAGTAACTTTTCTTTTTTTCTACTGAAAATTAAGATTGAAGACATTAGCCCTATATAAACAGACCACCTGAAAATCACCTTGATGTAATAATTAGTTTAAATGCTAATTATATTCTCTTGTTAAGTGTTACAAAGTATAACATTGGAGTTAAAAGTTTAAAGATGGCGGAAGTCAACTTTAAGTTTACTTAATTCTTTAAAAAGGAATTAAAATCAACAACAGTAACAAAGTTGGCTGAATGTGGTGCCACACACTCAGGAGGCAGAGGCAGGTGAATCTTTGTGAGTCTGTGGCCAGACTTATTTACACAGAGACCTAGAGGCTTAGTAGAGCAACATATTGTGAGACCTTGTCTCAAAATAGAAAGAACTATAGACATGAAGAATTTATGTAATTTTTGCTATAGCATCTGGTGTTCTTCTATTGATTTCTGCAGAGTTTCAATCTTTTTTTGCTGAGTAAAACACTGAACTTTTAGAAAGTAGGAAGCAATATAAGTGATGGTAGCATTGACTGCTGTCATTAAACCAAGAACATCTGGAGAATGTTGGCTATTCTTGAGGGCATGCGCACTTGTGAAGGCCAGGCAGCCTGCCTGATACCAACTTGGAGTGTTTCCCTTTGACTTGCCAGTCCTTCACCTTGCCCATATGATGAAATGCCTCTCAATAGGGACAGTTTTTCCCATCTTCCCATCCTGCCTCTTCTTATAAGGATTGGCTCACATTAGGCAACGACATAAAGACATTATTTTTATGTCTTGACTGGGGTTCTATAGTTACACTGCGAATGGTTCCCCACAGGTTCATGCATTTGAAATCTTGGCTCACAGTTGGTGGCACTATTTGGGGAGGTTGTGGACTCTTCTAGAGGAGGGACCTAAATAGGACATGTGCATATCTCATTTATAGCATCTGAGAAGGAGCCTGGCCTGTCTCCTATGCTGTCTCTGCTCCATGACTACCAAGATGTGAACTGCAGCCCTAGGCTCTGATGAAGTTGCCATGTCTTTCCTGACACAAGAAGACATATTCTTAAACCACAGACCAAACTAAATCTTCCCTTCCTGGTGTTACTTCTTGTCAAGGACTTGGTCAGAACAACAGGAATAGCAACTACTCCATGTCTTGTGGGACTCATCTTCCCAGGGGCTGTCATCATCCCAAGGCACCTGATGAACATTAGACTCTCAGCTTTGATATACCCAGTTCTTCTCCCCCAAGAGGAGCAGGGGGAAATCTGTGGTGCTTTGTACTTTGTTAAAACTCTTTATGGCAATAGATGTAAAATAAGTTACCTATATGAAATCAGAAAAGCAAGGTAATGCTTTGACTCTGGTGCTGTGCAGTTGCATTCTGGTAAAAGTCTGAGGCACATAGCCCCTGTCCGTTCCCCAAGAGTCCCCTAGAAAGCAGAGGTTGCCTTGGTTAAAATCCTCACACAGTAACCGTAGAAGCAGGCTTTCCTTGCACCGCCTCTATCTTATTGTAAAGTATTTAAATTATTACAGTAAATATCCACTCTTCCGATTGCTATTGTTACCCATACAAACAATAATGAAACAGAGGGAGAACCTAGACTCCATATTTAGGGAAAAATCTATGAAATAAAATTCTGTTTGGTAGGCCCACGCTTACCTAACTTGACAAAACTTGAGGACATCAGAGTAAAAGGTTTTAATTTTACTAATGTGTGTGTAAAGGACTTCCCATGCTACAAGGGCCTTTAGAGGCTTGAAAGAAAATGATGGTTTGGCTTTACTGACATGTAACTTTTTGTAAAGGGAAGGGATATCTAAAAACCATTCTTCATTCAGTATCACAATGTGCCCTATAAAAAGACCCTTAAAAGGTTGAACATAATCTTGAGTTCCCGCTGAACTGCTTTAAACTATGGTGACTCATGTTGTGACTGTGGCTGCTGGGCAGATCCCAGGCCCTCTCTAAACCAAAGAGGTTCAAGTTAGCATTTCCTTGGTCTGTGCTAATATGAACAAGAAGTTGGTCTCACATAAACCTATTAATGGAATATTTAGTTTTAAAACACCAGTTCGTCCTGTAAAAAAGAAATGGCAAAATAGTAAGAAAATGAAATTCTTACTCTTGGGAGCTTCCCACATTTAATATGGGTCAAAGCAATAATTAATATCTTCATCCCCATCATTTCAGTGCCACATTCTCCTATGAAGACATTTCTGAGTCATAAGTCATTCCTCACAGACACACCACTAATCTTTGCTATTTTTCACCTTTAAGAATACCTCTGATTTTTTGGTAGTAAATTGTTGAATTATTTACTTAAAAAAAATCCCAGGGGTAGGTTCACTACCAGCCTCAATGCTTTATAATCTTAAATGACAGACACACACACACAGCCTTTATATTTTAATATGCCTTAATCAGCACAATAGGTGGGCCACTGCCTAATCTCCTAATCCACCCTCTGCCAACAATCTCAAGTTATTACTTACTAAACTCCATGTTCTATCTTGGCAGCACTGGACCTCCTTGGGCAGCACTCTGGGCCATGCTCTCCTGGCTCCTTCACATGGCAGCTATGCCTCTCTGTCCTGCACCATTCTCAGACATGGAGTCTCTCCTCCCTCTGCACTGAATGGTGGACCTCATTCTTCCTCCTCCTTCTCTTCTGAGTCCCAAGCCTGGGAATCCTAAAATCCCTGCCTCTGTTTGTCTTGCCCAGCTATTGGCTGATGGCATCTTGATTTACCAATCAGAGCCAACTGGGGGCATGTTCCCAGAAGGTAGGTGCTGACAAGACACTCTTTTGCAAACCGTTTTTGGGGGGGAACATAATTAGAATTCATAATACAAGCAGTTACAGTAGATTTCAACATTTACGAAAGTGTTTTATTTGCATATTTAGGATGTTAATAAACGCTTCATGTCTAAGAGGCCCAGTGACTCACTGAAGCTGAATCCCAATGTATTGGTAATCACTTGGAACTCACACACGTATTCTTGGAGGAACCGACAGCTGGACTCTGAAGCCATAGCCAGGCAACCTTCCTGTTCTAGATGACAGGATAAATAGAGACTAGAATGCCCCAACTTATTGATGGGTATGGTCATGAGCTCTGAGCATGTGCGCATGTCTGATTTGCATATAGGAATCCCTTATTTGCATGGTGTAAAGAAGTGGGAATCAGGGTCAGCACTGTCTTTGTCAGTCCACCCCTTATTTCTTTGAAATTCTTTAGCTTTGTAGTCAAGACCACATCCCCCTACTTAGAAAACTTTTATTTTTGAAACAAAACCTCATTAGTTATTTAAATTCTTTGATAGTGAAATTCTGTTAAGATTATATGGAGCAGCATATTCATCACAGAACTAAATGAGGTATTTGTTGCTAGCTACAGGATATATGAAAAAGTGAATGTATCTGAATATAGGAAAATTACTAAAATAGTATTACAGGGCATTTAAAAATCCTGTATTCATGCTGCCAGCTTGGTAAGCTTTGAATGCCTCTTACTTTCATTTTTTAGAAATAGTGTGAGAAATTTGTTGTAATATACAGAAAATTTTTTCTTACAGCATCAGAATAATCTTAGTAAAAATAACCTATCTGAACTAGTTAACTAGAAAATTTGAAATTTGGTTAAGCTATGCATTTTAGAAGGTTTTATTTATTTTTACTTGCTTGATCTAGATGATCACTTTTATACCTTTGGTGTTAAAATTGACTTTCTGCTAAGTTTTAAATGATCAAATTCTACATTGAGGCTGAAAAGTACTCTTTAAGATGTGTTAGTTAAAACGTTAAGCTGCACAATCTGGACTGGAACAGCTTTGTGAGACAGGGAATATCCATAGGTGAAAAAGTGAAGTATCATAATGGTTTCTTAATCCACCATGATGTCTTTATAAAAGGAAGGTCATGTGGAGATAACAGAGGAAAACCACCATCTGTAAGGGGAAGACAAACTTATCAGCAGCACCCTTGGCTTGGAACTTTAGCTCTAGAATACTGAGAAAATCCATTTCTATTTCTTAATCTATTTACTTACTGTGAGGGAAGAAGCCAGGATGCCAGGAGAGAAACCCCTTTAATACTTTCAATGCTAACAGTTCAGCCAGGAGCTGGCAAAAGGCTTGGTGCATCAGATGAGCATGGGATCCTGATGTGATCCCAAACTGAAGAATGAACATTTGATGATAAACTCGACATGACACCCTACACCCTTCCTTGTCCCAAAGATAAGAAATGCTGAATGGTGAGCTGTGCGTATGAATTTGCTTAGCATTCTCTTATGAGCCTACATCTCCACAGACCTCCAGGTCCTTACAAGCCAGAGGAGAGCTCAAAGATGAACTAACTTACAGTTTTGAGCCACAACCCATAGTCTGGATGCCTGAAAATGAGGTGGTCGTCACACACCCTTCTCTGAACAGCCACAGAATCTATGGTTTTGTAGCATTTGTTGGTGGTATAGTTGATCACAGCATCTACAACTCTTTTGTGACTTGAGGCCTGTGGCTACTCTTGTTTCTCAGATCTGTGAAGTCCATAGAGCAGACAGTGATGAGAGACAAGAAGGAGGGAAAGCTGTCTGATGGAAGCCTACCCACTCAGGGAAGCCATGCCTGGTCACATTTAGACAGATCCTTTCTGCTGCCTGAAAAACTGCTGATGGAAGGCACATGCCCTTCTAATACATGGGGGGTGGGGGGAGCAGGTGTTAATCATACTTTTCAGAGAAGCACATAACTGAGCTGAGGGGTATTTTTGCTCAGTCCTTTCTGAGGGAGTTAACAAGAAGAGAATTGGGTGAGAAATCTGTTGTTTGTGTAAACAAACAAACAAACAAACACCACACACACACACACACACACACACACACACACACGCGCGCGGAGAGACATCTTGTTAAGACAGATCTATTCTCCTAACTGTTCCTCTTAAAATCTGATCTGAAATATTTATGTACATTAAACAAAAAAGTATAATGAAAAATTTCTGCAAATATATATTTATATGCTTTCTGTTATATCCGGTCTTTCATTAACTCTCTCTCTCTCTCTCTCTCTCTCTCTCTCTCTCTCTCTCTCTCTCTCTCTCTGTGTGTGTGTGTGTGTGTGTGGGGGGCAGTTGTGTAGGTGCCCAGGGAGGCCCCCAAAAGATCTGAGATCCCCTGGAACTAAAGATACAGATTGGTGCTGGGGTCCAAATTTTGGTTCTATGCAACAGCAGCAAGTACTCCCAAGTGCTGAGCCATCTCTCAAGCCCCTTAACAGTGATTTCTAAATTTTTAATCTGCCTGACCTATTTTCTAATTTTGGAAAATCCAAATTAATGTTTGAGAAAAAAATCAAGAATGATAACTTTCAAAGAAAAAAAAAAAAAGAACATTGCTTTGCATCCAATTTCAGAATTTCTTGAGTTCAGCACAGCCTGAGAATGTACTGCAGGCAGGCATGCAGATAGCCACTCTCCTCTCCCAAGAAGCAAAGGTATAATATACCAGCCTTGTCACCATGAGGCTCAATTAGGAGGAAATGAACTCATAAGAAAGCCGGAAAATCGGTCCCCACTATTTCCTTGTATTCTGCTGACACTTCAGGCTTTTTGCTTCTAAGAATGATTGACAGGCTTGCCATTCATGTTGAATGCACATGTGTGTGGCATGCACATGATCATGTGTATGTGGGTACACATAATGCATGTGCAATGTGCATTTGGGGTTGAGAGGAGAAAGTCACATGTCATTTGTCAAGGCACTTTCCACCTTTGGTTTGAGTTAGGGACCTTCATTGGACTGGAACTTCTATAAATAGGTTGACTGAGTGGCCTGGAAGCCTCCTGGGACCCAGCTGTCTTCTACTACCTATCTTACCACTCTAGGACCACAGGGACATACTGCTGGCCTCTGTTTCTCACATGGGACCTGGGGTTTCTAACTCAGGCTCCCAAATATTACCATCTGAGATGTCTTCCAGCCCTTCTGAGATTTCCCCCCTAAGGGTGGCCTAGGTGGTATAGCAAATGCACCCCCAAAACAAACACTCTCTCCAACATCATACTATTGCCTTGTCCAGCAACCTCTGTGACAGAGAGTGGAGATGCTTACCATTCATTGTGGCCCTAAAAGATGACAGAAGCTCATTCTCAGGTGCATGTTGCCTGACAGACTGCCTTGAACCTCAGTGGCCAATAAGCCAGGAGTTATGCCAGGACTGTTTGTCCCTGTGGCATGCTCTGGGTGAAACACAGTTTTAACACGTGGATGGACGATTAAGTCCTTTAAGTCATTTAGCAGAGAAAATAAAATGGGTTTCCAGACCACAGACTGCTGTAACCTATCAGAGCTTTGTGTCTCATCCCTGACAGGTTAGTTCAGGTGCTTTCATTGTGACATGCCCTAAGTGGAGATGGATAAAATATTTGCATCCTGTCCATAAGCAGCCCTCTTCTCCAAGGAGCTTCAAGGTCCTCATCCTCAGTTTCATCTGACACCTTGTGTTCTGACTCCAGAGCAGGAGCAGCAGGAAAAAAAAAAGAACATATTGAGCTATGAATGTTTCTAATCATGTCGTTTAATGTAATGAGGAAGGTGGTTTACAGCAGTTCGTGGATTGAATCAATACATTGCAACCCAATTTTCAGTTTAAAGTCATATTATTTATTGAAAACTACATATCAGATCTGGTTAATCACGCTTTATTATAAAGTTTAAAATTAAGAAAAATCCATTTCATGTCAGGCATGGTGGTGCACGCCTTTAATCCCAGCACTCAGGAGGCAGAGGCAGGCGGATTTCTGAGTTTGAGGCCAGCCTGGCCTACAAAGTAAGTTTCAGGACAGCCAGAGCTATACAGAGAAACTCTGTCTTGAAAAGAAAAAAAAAAAAAAAAGAAAGAGAAAAAAGAAAAAAAGAAGAAAAGAAATAAAACAAAAAAAATGCATTTCATAATTTTCAACCAAAATTCTACTTTTGTGTATGATTTCTTTTTTTATTCTTTTTTTTTATTACGTATTTTCCTCAATTACATTTCCAATGCTATCCCAAAAGTCCCCCATACCCCCCCCCCACTTCCCTACCCACCCATAACCATTCTTTTGGCCCTGGCTTTCCCCTGTATTGGGGCATATAAAGTTTGCAAGTCCAATGGGCCTCTCTTTCCAGTGATGGCCGACTAGGCCATCTTTCGATACATATGCAGCTAGAGACAAGAGCTCCGGGGTACTGGTTAGTTCATCATGTTGTGTATGTTTTCATGCAGGCTATTTACCAAGGTAAAAGTACTATACTCCTTAGATCCATGTATTTTGTCTTCTGATTGTAATTGAAAAAAATCGGTGACATTATTTTACACTATTTTTTTTATTTCTTTGTAATGGTGTTCACCCTGTACTGCTTAGGTGCAAGGAAGGGACATTCCAGTGGCTACTTCATTGTCTTTCTCTACACTTTATTGTTTTCGTGTGACTGCATGGAAATCAGACTTCTGCTGACTGGCATCTCACATGCGTGAATATATGCTGACTCTTGAGTGCTAAAACTGCAGCTATGAGGAGTTGTGTGAATCAGACAGGGCTGAAGCTGTGGTTGTGACTACCTCTGTGCACCAGCCTTGCTAGGCCACTGAGCCCAGATCTGCAGTGTTTCCTCACTGTGATTAATATTTAATCTGGTAAGTTCAGAGTAAACAGTCTTTTTAATGTGCTGAAAGCTTTTATGTATAGGTGTGTGCATGTATGTTTGTGTGTACATGTTCATATGGGTGCCTTGCTTTTATGTGTAGGTGCACATATGTGCATATGGACTGGAGGTTGATGTTGAAAGTCTTCATTCATTGCCTCCCTCCTGCCCCACCACTTTTTTTTTTTTTTTTTTTTGAGACAGGGTCTCTCACTGAAACTGAAGCTCAATTAAAAATGGAAAGAGTACCTGTGTGGGGATTGTAGCTGGTGTAGAGAGTCCTTTACTGCTGTTCACTGTCATGAGCAAAGCACAGCTCTGGGGAATGTAGGACGTGTGAGGAAGAGCTGTGCCTAGATCCTAATCCCTCCAGTAAACACATTTGAAGAAATGAACATCAAGTGACGGCCTAAGCCCTTGAAAGCCTTATGTCTATTGGGCTTCTTCTGCTTCCAAAACACCCTGGGTTTTCTCCGATGCCTTCCTCCCAGAGACTCTAGAGCTGAGCTGAAACCAGTGTTTTTACTGTTGTGAACTGTCCAGAAGAGCTGTTGAGTTCCCCAAGGTTACAACAGCTTACCCATGGTGGTTTTATAAAACAGTAGGCAACTATTTTTCACAGTTTGGGAAACTGTTTCCCATGCTTCTGTGATGCCTTGATACCTCTGAAGGAAAGACATTTCCCCAACTCCCTTCATCTTCCTCACCTCTGGCTGAGATTGTTCTACCATAAGAGAGATTACATAAGTAGAGGGGGATGAGGAGAGGAATGAAGGGTAGGAGGAGGGTAGATGCTGTAGCTGGAAGAGAGAAGTGAGAGGAAGAGGAGGTAGGCATCAGTGGATAAGCCCTGTTTTCACCTGGGATTCTGCACACCAAGCTTTGTAGGCACATTCTATCCTGAAAGTCACAAGGTGATATCGTATTTCGTATTGTCGTGCCTTAGTTTCCTAGTCTATGATGGGCAATGAAGGGGTTTTCCTCACAGAATCAGAGATGATTAAATTAATCTATTTAAATTAAGTGTTTAAAATGGTATGAGTACATGGGAAACAGTAGACACATGTAATCAATAATTAGCCTCTCTTGTAAATGCTGGACTCTGAATTACCAGAGAACTCAACATGGTGAAGGTCAACACAGATACAAACTAAAGCAAGGTCATATTGGTCTCCCGTGAGCTCTCCACATGATATTGATATCCTTAGCAGGACAGACATGTTCCAATATGGAGAGGAAGGCATGTGAGAGGCATGAGATGCTGAGGCTACTCCCAGGAGCTGAGTTCCTAGGATTGAAATCCTGATGCAAGAAAGTAGTTGGGGATCCCAGGCATGATGTGAGGAGGAGGTAAGGAGATGGTTGGTATCTGCAGAAAGACGTCTTTATCTCTATGTGACCTTGAATGAATATATTAATCTTTCCTTGTTGCAGACTCAAGTGTTGAAAATCAGAGAACTTTATTATTTGCGAAGATCCTTCAGTTACACCTGCCATGTCTTAATGTTATGCCATTTATTAACATTGTCCTAGCCACTGACATAAATCAATTCTAATTAGCCATTTTTACACAGGTGAAACACTTTAGGAAAGACCAACCTGCCTGTCAAACAAATATTATTTTAGTGCATAACTTGCTTTCTCCGGTTAGACTTTGTGTATATTGCTTATTTGCTTTGAAGCAGCTGTAAAAACCTTGGCAAGGAAGGAAATCGTTCCCCTTCCTGGCTCTGCCTGGGGACTCCACACTCCTAATGAAACAGAGAGTCAGGACAGGTAAGGATTGCTCTTGACTACCATCCCTACAACCTTTCCAAGAGTCCTTCTTTGGTGTAGGTAATGAGTGCTGTAGTCTAAGAGTGGGTGTAAAAGCACTGAGAGAGCATGTGTGAGAACTATTGCTGTCACAACACAGCAGAAATGAGTAGTTCTATGAAGTTCTATGCTCTCTATAAGTCTCTTTCATACCAGGGAGATAATCTCTGCCACAGACTTCTATGTGAAATTAGCAGTAAAGATCTATCTTAATCTAGAAATAAATAGATAAACATCTTTGAATCTTTTGTGTGTGTGCATCAAAATAAAACCAGTGATTTGCTTTTTTGGATGCATTTTGAATGAATGCTGTTGACCATTGTTGTAGAAATTTGGAAATAGGACAGAGTTAGAGACATGAAGTTCAGTTTGATTAAAAAGAAATCTTGGCAGGTTTTATGTGATTGTCACAGGGCAGCGGTGTGTGACAAAGATGGATGGTCAACCCACAAGGAAGAGAAAAGGCTCCACTTGTATCTTGGGGCAATGGGTAAGACTTAGCCTGTGAAGTTATTGTCACACAAGCTTGAATTCATAAAAACAAATCCTAGGGCCTGTCTAAATGTCAGGCACAGCAGCAGGAACACCTAAATTTCCAGCTCTGGGATAGTGGAGACAGGTGAGTTCCTTAACCTTACCAGCTTGTCAACTTTGCAGCATAGGTAAACTCTAGGCTCAGCAAGAAACTCTTCCTCATAAACTAAGGTAAGGAGTGTCTGAGGAGAGCAGCTATCATTCACTTCTGACTTCCACATATGCAGAGAGGAAAGGGAGGGTTGGGAGGGAAGGGGAAGGAGGGAGGAGGGAAGGAGGGAGGAGGGAGGGAGAGAGAGACTGAGAGACAAAGAAAGAGGACAGAGGGAAAGACACAGAGAGATACACAGAAAGAAAGACACACAGGAAGACAGGCAGAGATGGGGGGGGGCACCTGGAGAGGAGGGAGTTTAGTTGATGTTAATACACGCTTCAATAGGAGTAACCTACAAAGTGTTAGATATGAGGTTCATCTTCATTTACTACATCTTGGGAAAGCACAAAGTGTGCAGGAACAGTATTTTAGGATCAGCTGTTTGAAAGCCAACGTAGGCAGCAGGCTGAAAGTATGTGCAAAGGGAACGGCTCACACCCACAGATTTACAGTGCGGAAGGTACATGAGATGAAGTCCCACCAGCCTAGAAAACACCAGCTCCTTTGTTCTGCTCTTCCAGGCCTTGGATTGGGCCTAAAGCACAGCAATAAGAGGGAAAATGAGAGAAGAAATCTTTGATTTCTTTAAGTGAGAAAACAGACATGCCGTGATTTCTGGCAGTGCCAAATCCCGTCTTGAAATACAGTCCCCTCTGCCTTTGTTTTCAGTTAAAAACCAGTAGCTTGGGAACACGAGAAACACCAGAGGATGAAAGGGGACACTCACTCCTCCTAATAAATTACCAGGAGGTGGAGGGAGGGGGCGAGCCTGGCAAGGATGGAACTTAGGGGACTCACGAGGAAGGGATTCCCCAGGACACCACCAAGAATCCCACAAGCCCCCGCTTCCCGGGGAAGACGACTCCAGTGCACACTGGAGCACTTAATACCACTTAATGAAAATAAGCAGATCTACATGCTGGAGTGTTTGAGTGTGTTACAGCTCGAAGCTTTCTCCAGTAATATAATAGCTCCCCTTGGGTTTCACAGCCAGACAGACACACACGACACTGGTGGAAAAAGAATCCTTTGCCCGGTGAGTTGTGTCGCTGGGAAAAGCTGATTAAAACCGAGGCCACCTCTTTCATTCCCAGGAGGGGATTTTTGGTTGCCTGATGTATTTAATTTACTTTTCACTTTTGGAGAAAAAGAAAGTGTGTCTTAAGTACAAGCACGGTGTGTGAGGCCACGAGGAAAGTGAACACTCGCTCCATCAAAACGGGATTGATCTGCTTACATACGAATCCATCAGACCTTGTCTGAGCATGAATAACACACTGCATAGTATGTGAACAGCATTTGCACGAAGTCTCTAATATGTGTAATCTTTCCCAGGAATAGGCATTTCCCCCACCTGTGACGTGTGAACTGCTACTTAGTAGTAGAACCAGCCTTAGGAATGTCTGTAGTACACACTGTAGTGTCTCAGTGTGGACCTTCTGGAATCAAATCATCAGGGTGGCACTGTCCACAGACATAGGGAGGGGAGTTGCTATCCTTTGGGGACATGTCTGTGGGTAGGTTGTCCATGCTCAGGCATGCAAGGGCATCACTCACTAGATAGACTCAAACGGTTATTAATAACAGTAAAAGCAGACATGAAGATGGAAGGAGATCAAGTGGAGATGATAGGAGGAGTAGGCAGGAGAGAACAGTAAATGTGTAGGATCAAAACACATTGTATAGATGTATGACATTTTAAGATAATAAATAAATATTAGCTTAAGACATGTCTAGATGTGTGGATGTCCATGGCCAATGTCACCACATTGGATGTCTGTGATCTGTGTTGTAACATGAAGCCATGTCCATGTCTGTGTGTCATCCTCCCACAGGGAGATATTTTGAGGTCAGTGGCCTGTGTGGCTACAGGAGGCCATGATGATATTCTTGTCCAGTGTTGCCCTAGAGGACTGTGTTGATGTCCATGCTGAGGCCCAGGGCATAGGCTGACTCCAGGGACTATGTGGATGTTGTCGTCTGTGCTATTGCAAGAAACCATGTGAAAGTCCATGATCTATGCTCCTGCTGAGGATTAAAGGCAAGGAAACTACTTCTGCCACAGTATTGATGAGTACAGATTAATAGGAAAGAACAGAGAAGGCTTCTGTGACAACCCGTACCCGTACTCTGCCCCCCCCTCAAAGTAACAGCTAGACATACAGACACTAAACAGATCTCTTTAAAATTGAGAAGAGGATGCCGGAGTGTGGGAGTGTAGTTCTCCACAACTGATGGCTTCTGGCAGGGGTGTAGGTGGGAAAAGATTTGGTTTTCTTTAAGGGGCAGGCCACCAGAGCATGACCAGGTTTCAGTGAAAATATGGACTACAAAAATTGGACTTGTTGTTTTCTCTCTTTTCTTCTTCTTCTTCTTCTTCTTTTTTTTTTTTTTTTTTTTTTGGTGGAGGGCTGGGATAGTCACAAGGGTTGGAGCAGACCTGGGAAAACTGGGAAATGGGTAATCTAGGGGTCCATGGTGTGAAACTCCCAAATAGTCAATAAAAAATTCTTTAGAAAAAAAACCCTTAGAGAAAGAAAACAGTACAACAATGACAACAAATGACATGGCTAAAATAAAATAGAATATATAGGCTATATTTAATAAAACATCCAACAAAGGAGTGCTTTATTTCTATTTGATGAGCTTACAAATTAAATCATTTTCATAAGGCTTCTTTATACATACTTGGGTTAATCCTCCACTATACATGACCCCATCCAATTCCTCTGCTGCCATACTTAATACTGTAACAAGCTTGTCACCTTTCACCCCAACATACACACACATACCTGCTTTTTCTTGTTGCCTGTACTCTACTCTCATCTCCAGTTGTAATTTTACTTGGATTACATGCTGATAAGTGTATGTTTCTGTATAGCTTTAATACATCATTTTGCAAAACTTCCCCACCCCTTATTTCCCAGCCCCTCTCCCTCTATGTTTGATTATTCCTAACCTCAGTATACCCTCTATTGTCATGACACCTACATTTTACTGTTTTCTATTCATCAATGTCTGCCTTCAGTGGTCCATTTCTAATAACCTGGATTCTATGTGCACTCACAGAGAAGCATACAAAACAAAGATTTAAAGGTAGGTCCTACATGTGAAAAGGATAGATGGTGTATGTCTTTTTGCGTCTGGGTGACTTTGCTTAGTATAATTATTTTCCAGTTTCATCTATTTGCTTAAGAATGTCATTATTTCATCTTCCTTTATATGCATTCATTATGATAATTGAATATATTGTAGGCAATAAAACGGATGGTTTCTGAATTTTCACGTGCTAATTTTAAGCTGTTATCTTGAGTTGAGGCAAAGAAAATGTCTATCTATCTATCTATCTATCTATCTATCTATCTATCTATCTATCTACCTACCTACCTATCTATCTATCTATCTATCTATCTATCTATCTATCTATCTATCTATCCAGATAATAAAGTGCAGAATTGAATGTAAATGGACCACAAAAGAGGCAATATTCATAATTCAGTTAGCAAAAGGAAAGAATAATTTGGATTGGACAGTGACTTCCTCTGGGACACTAGAAACACCAAAAGTGGTTCATCTCCACAGAACTGAAGGAGGCAATTGTAGTGAGGAGAAGGAGGGCTTCTCTTGATGGACACAGGTAACATATGCAACACCATACTGTTCTTCTCTGCCACCTATAATGCGGAATTTAATGCTGTATTTGAATGCTTGGAGGACATTGCTCTGGATGGCTCCTTCCATTCACTGCAGAGACATATGGACAACAGGAATTATAAGGCAAGTATGAAAATAAACTCACCATATACCACTTCTAGCAAGGACAGTCCACACCTGGGATAGGGTGGTGTCTTGAAGAACAGTGAAGGGAAGGATTCCCAGGTTCACTGTTGTGATTCTCCTGACAGCACTTTACTGCCATGATGATGAACTGGCTGCTGATAGCTTTGATTTGTGCCCATGTTTACAGCCTGACAGGTTTTTAAAGACTATTTCTAGATTTCATAGGAGTAAAGGAAGATAAAAGCAAGACTTAAGCTATTGCTGGAGTGGCTGAGTTACAAGTAATCTCCCAGGTCAGCTTTCTAGAACAATCTGGGGATCTTGGTCCTCCAAAACACAGCAGGTGACATCATTCCAATCTCACCAGTCTAGTAGGCTTAGAGTGAATTCGATCAAGACAACCAACAGTAAGCGCTTCTTTGAAAGTTCAAGTGTATACAGCCATTCATTCCTGTGCGGTATGGCTGGCTCACACATAATATGACCCACTGTCTGGCTTACTTTCTTTCCAGTTTTGTTTTTGTTTTTGTTTTTTGAGACAGGGTTTCTCTGTATAGCTCTGGCTGTCCTGGGACTCACTTTGTAGACCAGGCAGGCCTCAAACCCAGAAATCTGCCTGCCTCTGCCTCCCAAGTGCTGGGATTAAAGGTGTTCGCCACCATGCCCAGCAAGATATTCTTTCATATCCTCTGACCCAAGTGTTTTCTCTCCCTGATACAGTCAACATCTTCATGTGCTTCTGAGACAGGCTCTTCTAGAGTAACCCAATGTGTGCACGCTTAGCTTAGAGTCCCTGATATATTGATAGTGTAGATTAACAACCATCATCAGCTCTTTGTCCCACCTTAGCTTTGGTGAGTCTTTATGTGTACCTGAAGTTCCTTTTTGAGTTGGCTTATGTCCTCAACTCTCAGTAAGTTTTTAGGCGGCAGTATTTGTACATGGAGAGTCCCTAGAGTCAGCTGATTTGAAATCACAGTGTGTCTTGCTTGGAGGAGTCAACTAGAGATGCCTTCTATTAAAAAGCTGCATGTGAAAATTGCCGTGGTTTCATTTCTTTCTCTTTTTTTGTGATGATAGAACTTGTGGGAGAAAGGGTCTCTTTGGTTCACAGATTACAGGTCACAATCTTGGAAGAGTCAAGGCTGTGGGAACTTGAACGCAGTTGTGCATCTCTGCAATCAAGAGCCGAGATGAATGAATTAAATCATACATGTTATGCTCAGCTCACTTCCATTTGTGTAGGGTTTATGATTTCACCATGAGATATTTTCTTTTCATTTGCAATGTATTTATAATGCAGTTTTAAATATTAAAGCCAAAATCAACCAAACAAAAATGAACATCCAGGATTTTCTACTTCATCCTTGTAAGGCTGTCTTCTGCTAATAGAGGTCAACTCTTTTCAGTTCTCCCTGCTGTTTGTATTTTCTAAAACTATTTTTAATAGGGGAGAATTTAGGCTAACTTAACACATAAATAATATGGCACCCTCATGGTCACTTAAAGATCAGACAGTTAAATGTGTATGCTTCTGAGTCAATAGTTTTGTGAGCTTTGGTGGTGCTTTCTCAGTTAATATGTCTACATAGGCAGATGCTGGAGGTAAATGGAGAACTATCCTGTTGTTTGTAGTTTGCTTTGAGTATGTTTGTTTACTTACAATTATTTTTGTATTGGGCTTCTGTTGGATGGGGATGGGTGGGGAGCTCCGCAATTTCTTGTTATCTCTAGATAAAATGGAGATCGAATGATCCAGCTCTGCCTCAGTAGGGAGATTCTTCATCTTGTTCTCATCTGCCAGTGTTTCCAGAATGTTACCAACCAGA
Source organism: Mus caroli (assembly GCF_978045245.1). Lineage (NCBI taxonomy): Eukaryota > Metazoa > Chordata > Mammalia > Rodentia > Muridae > Mus > Mus caroli. The sequence continues at coordinate 122,905,962 of NW_028227258.1, read as the reverse complement.
AAACATGTCTGTCACACCCCTGGAAAGAAGAAGGCAGCATCCCAGCTCTTAATGTGTACTACTGCATTAAACTTTTACAATAAAAATAAGAATGCACAATGGTTTTTATGGGACTATTTCGGATTTAAAGTATGAGTTACAGACTTAAATAAAACATGACAAAGCAACAAAATCCCAATAGCATTTGCTTTTCATTGTTGTTTTAATAAATAAAAGCAAATAATGGGTTTCGAAAATTTGCTCTTTACCAAAAACTTCATCAGGGTTTGCATATCAGCATCCACAGCACAGATAAATTGTGAAAATCATTGCCATGGTGTTCATAATCAAGGCTTTGTAGGGGCATGTGTGTGCATGAGTGTCTGGGCACAGGAACCAGGCAGAAGCCTGGTTTGCCTCAGTGGATGCATTATAGAGAGCATGTCAAGTAAGATCTCTCAGCAGTTCTATGTGTGCATGTAAACACAGAAATGCAGCACCCCTTTCCGCAGATGACATAGCTCCTCATCTGTTACCATCCATGGAATTTAATGCTAAAGTGTACAGTTCTACCATGAACGGGCTCTAGTTTGTAGATCTACTAAAGAATATATCAATAAAGAGAACACATTTTATTAGAACTCCACACCACTGAAAAATAATTCTGAAATATCCTGTTGTCCTGTGCCAAAAATAATTCCTGCCTTCTCTGAAGTTTAATTCATTTTGCTTATAACTGCTTGAAAAGTAGGCTTTTGTCTTCAAAGAAAATTCCTCAAAAAAGCTTCACAATTGTTAGGAGCAAAAAAGTTCTATATCTATCAATCCTTTTACCATGTTCAAGGGCTGATCCTCCTTCACTTCCCAAATGGCGAGACAGGGCTGAGTTTTACTGCCAAGTCCCAAGGATAACCCCGTAATTCCTTTATTTTTCTACTGCCAAATACCAGGCTAGAATTAAAAATGAGAGTTATACGCTTGTTTGTTTCTTTGAGTTTAATTCTTAAGATATTTGCATTAATGAGTGCTTACAACACTCGTTGTTTGGCAATAACTATTTCAAGCCCTGGCAGAGACAGAGAGCCAACAAACATGAGGAGTGTGATGTAAGAAGTCCTCCATCAGTCTCAAATGGACACACAGCAATCAAGTCTTCCAGAATGGGGACTAAATATCCAAGTTTCTGGAAAGATGAGATGTGCTTAGAAGTTGTGGACCCATCTAGAATTTTTTAATGTGGTAAGGCATCGCTCAAAGTAGCTGGGAGTGATATTGACTTTCCTCCTCTTTTCTTTAACTTTAAGGATGCACTATATGTTCATCTCTCTGGAAAATCCATCAGTATCCTAGCTGTGACTGAAAACAAAGGGAGTCAAAGCAAACAAATTGACTGTCCTTCCTTCACACTTAAAAAAAAGAAAATAAATATATACCCATTCTGCATGATATTCTATTTATTCAAAACTGGTGGCTTTATGATATAATGGATAAGCTTATTGCACCAACTGTTAAACTATATGAAATATTCGATTTCTTCTGGGTTCTGGTTTTAACTCAGAGCCAGAGGAAAAGTGTGCCCACTTTGGGAATGGAATTTTGGCAGTGTTGTTGGATGGCACTGGTAGCCATGAAGTTGGAAGGCTGCTGAACATGAAATACCATCACTCAGGGTGTGCAGCCCAGTGCCAATCTGTGCCAAATTCTGGTCCTCATAAATATTTATGAGTGATCTCTGCCATCTCATTAGAATTTAATTCAAAGACGACAGGTGCAAAGCAGAGACTGCTTAAGTGAGGCCAACTCACTCTGCTGCGCTCCAAGCCTTATATTTAGCACAATCTGTGCAGGACACATTCTGACACTCACTTGGTTCACACACTGTATTTTTAAAAATGTTGGTTGGGCACATCTAAGTGTTAGTCACTTGTATCTAGATAGCCACAGTCTTTGAAGAAGCAACCACTAAAGAAAACACACAGACAATCATAAGCTCCACTGGGAAGCATGTAGGGAGAGGAACATAGAGTAGACCCAAAGGGTTCTTTACATGGAGATGTGCCTCATGTGTCCTGTTCAGGAAGGCAGAGTCTGGGCTTTCGGGGTGCTCAGGGATTCACCAAGATGGGCAGAGATGATACAGCTGGTAAGGGAGGGTGTGAGCTGGGTAAATCTGGGTCCTCCTGAGAGCTGAACGAAGATGAGACTGCAGCTACAGTGCTGACTATGTTAATTGTTTGCTGATGGAAACATTGCAGTTCCCAGGCAAAGCTGGAAGCTAGCAAAACAGTGGAGATGAGGCCTTAAAAGCAGAGAAGTTGTTCTGAAAGATACAGTAGTCCGATGCATTCAATAGATGCCTTTTGATTGCCCTATCTCTGTCAGGCATTGTTTATTATTGTGACTGGGAGGAGGAGGAGGAGGAGGAAGATGTCTGTTATGTGGATACGTATGTATATATGTGTCTATCTCTCCCTCCCCCTGATTTAATTTACAATCTAAATTGTATAGATTGATATGTGTGTATATGCGTACACTTCCCTCATGTGTGCAGAGGTCAGAGGAGGACATCAGAATTGAGACCAATTCTTCCACTGAGTCTGGAGCAGGACTGGCAGCAATCTAGCCTCAGAGATTTCCCCGCTCCCAGTACTGTGCTGGGGTTACAGGCTTGTGCATGGCCACACCTAGCCAGTTTTTATTGGTTTTGTTTGTTTGTTTGTTTTTATTTTTACTTGAATGCTGGGGATGTTTGGGATCTGAGCTCAGCTCTTCCTGCTTGCACAACAAGAGGGGTTACCCATGAAGCCTCCTCCATCTCTATTCCCCAGGCACTGCTTCATGGGCTGGAGATACAGTAGTAATGACTGAGAAAGTGCCAATGGACAAAGGCTGCAAGACAGATCACTGTCTAAGAGAACTTGGTGCTTTTGCACTCAATCCTAGCACTCACATGGGGGCTCACAGTCACTTGCAACTCCAGTTCCCAGGGATCTGATCCTCTCTTCTGTTCTCCGTAGGCCCTGCATGCACATAGTGCACGGACATTCATTCAGGATCAGAGGTAGGAAAGGAAAGGGAGAAGTGATATAACTCAAAATCAATCAATCAATTGGCCAATTATTTAATTGATTTTTGAAACAGGGTCTCATGTATTCCCAGCCTGACCTTGTCCTCTTCTGATTCTCCACAGTGCGGGCATTAAAGACATGCACAATCACATTAGGTTTGTGCCTTGCTGAGGAATTGAATCCAGTGTCCTATGCACACCGAGCACGCAGGCAATCTGAACATTGTGACCGAACTCATATGTTTTTCAGATGCCTCAGGATGTCATCTTTGTCATTCAGATATTATTAGTTTTAATGCTGGTTTTGTGATTTTGGTCAGTGACTCAAAAGCATGTGTGTTTCAGCAGCATGGACTTGCTTGTGACTGGACTGGCATGTAACTGGATTCCTATGTATCAAAAAACATCATTTAGAGAAATATCCTGCTGTGTTTGTCAACCTCAAGGTCTCTGGGTCTAGCTGATGGAGCAGGGCATTTTAACATCTTCTCATGTTAAAGGTTATAAGAATATGTATGTACATGCTGGAGTCTGTTTAGTGTTCTAGAAATAGCTGAAAGTCCAGCCACAAGGAGTCACAGGGTCTCAGAGATCATAGGGAGCCAAAGCCCACATGAGAGGACCCTGGTAGGATTTACTGTGCACAGCATGAAGGTATCAGAGCTCTGCAAATTAGGAAGCCTGGCCAAGAAAACTCAGAAAGTTTAATGATTTTCCTTTTTTTTTTTTTAAAGCCAAACTAATTAATACTGGGTGACCCAGCTAGTCATCTCTCTCCCTGAGAGATCCATTCCAGGAACGGTTTTCTGCTGCAGCGTGTTGCCCATTAGAGGTCAGAGCCTCACCATTGCTTATCAGCACTGAGACCTGAGCCACATGAGCTGGAATTCTACCCAGCCACACTTTCTTCTCCACTTCAATTCCCTCTTAACCGAGCTCTTCACATTTTCTGGAGTTCCCTCTTCCTAATAAATGTGTCACTTCTCCTTCTTGTCTTGAAGTAGGTTAATAATATACAACACCCAAGTGGCTGGATACCATGTGAAGTTTGTGGCATTTTTGGCCTTGTATGCAAAGCAGGCAAGCAGACATATGTTTATTAGCTCAGGTTTGCTCCCCACCCACACCAGTTTCTTGTGCTGCCTGCCCACAGCCCTCTAGAGCTCCTGCCTCCCTCTCAGCCTGCTGCAGAGCCCCATGGGAACTTGAGGCTCAATGCAGACCAAAAGGATGGAGACTTCTTGTGGCACATGGAAAATATCTAGCAGATCATTTGTTTCTAGCTACACAATTGCCATAGGGAGGCACTTCAGCTTGCCTGTTTCTTCCTTTCAGAAAACACTCAGTGGTTTGTTTCTTAGTTACAAAGTCTAATTTTTCTTCAGATACAGTTCAATAGAATGCATCCACTTAGAATCATTATTCAAGGAACCTCTTTATGTTATAGTATAGATTTAAATTGTCTACAATATATTTAGTTACTTTGATTAAACATAGTTTATTCTTTTGTTTGAATAGCTGGGACTTGAACTTAGGGCTTCATACATTTTAGAGGTGGACTCTACCTCTGAACTATATTCCATGTCCCCCATGTATTTGTTGGCTTTCTAATTCTCTTGTATTCTTAACTGATATGCATTAGAATTATACATTAAAGGCATTTTTTAAATTAACAAATCACTTGTAACCATAGACAGAAATTGAAAAATAAATCTCACAAAAGCTCCTGGTTCAGGATTTCTAAGGGCAGCCAAACACTTCGGATGAAGCTCTTGATGAGATGCACGCATTATAATAATTATTTCTGTTCTTTTACCTTTCAAGTTACTGAATCTTTCCCATTAATCAGCATTGCAACACATATTTGAGACATATAGTGACCATTTTTACATGCTTAAAGAATCTTTGTGAAATTTTGATAAATAATATGACCAGTCATTATGGGTTAATACTCAAGAGCTACCAAACCCAGGAGTGTGGAGAAGAAACAGGGAAAATGGAATTAGAATGATTTCCATCAGTATGGAGTGTTTATCCCGAGTCCTCAAAAACACATATGGCCAATTAAGTTGACGGGCAAGGCGCATGGCAGGAAAATAAGTTGACATTGAAACCCATTTGAGAGAGCGGGGTTACTATTAAAAGCTGGGAGTGAAGGAGGAGAAGAAGCCCGGGTATGCAGAGCAGGGCATTTCTATGGGGGGTGGAGAACAGTTGAACATTTCCTAGCAAATAATCAAGGCATAAGATTCATATTGTAGAGCTGAGGATTCACAGTGTATAATCAAAGCATACTCTCCATACCGGGTAGAAGAAAGGGTTTACAGAATACTGTACAAAATTAATTTAAGAAATAAAAGTGAATGCTGTTTATGCTGGCTGGTTTGTTTTTGTTGTTGTTGTTGTTGCTGGTATTTTGTTTTCCAATTTGACACACACTAGAAATGCTTGAAAGAGCAAACCTCAGTCTAGAAATTTCCTCCATCAGATTGGCCTGTGGGAAAGTCTATGAAATGTTATTTTAAAAAATGATTGACATAGAAGGGTCCATCCCACGGTATCACTCCTGGGCTGTTGGCTCTGGGCTGAGAAAGCAGGCTGAGCAAGCCAACTAGACAAGCCAGAAATCAGTGTACCTTCCTGGTCTTTGCTTCAGTTCCTGCCTCCAGGTTCCTGCTTGTGTGCTAACCCTGCTTTCATCCCCCTTGATGATGGACTGTAAGTTGCAAGATGAAATGAACCCTTTCCTCCCCGGGCTTTTTTTGCTTGTGTTGTTTTACTACAAAAGAAGGAAAGCTGAACTGCTTTATGGGAAGTGATTTCTGTGATAGTTTCAGCAATAAAAGCTGGAAATATAGACTCACTTTGATAATATAAATAAAGGGAAAGTTCAGCTTGAAGGTTGGTGGTCAGTTAGGAGCGGGATAAGGACACAGAGGTTAAGGATGACTGGGGGTGGCATGTGAAGCTGCCCCGTGAGAAGCCATGCTGAAGCACAGGGCTGTGGCAGAAACATATCTGAGTGGAAGCTGGTGATGATCTCAGTGTGAGACATCTGGGTAGGAGGTGTGAGGGAGAAAATGAAGTGGGGATTAGAAGTGGATCTCAGAGCTACCTGCTTAGTTGTAAGAACAAAGATAGGGAATACCTGTGATTTTGTAGATGGTGAGCCCAGGAAGGGACTCAGGGAAGAACCCCAGAATTTTCTATCCAGAACAGTTAGCCTAGGAAGGTAAGAAATAATGTCCATCTTTGTGAGGTTACCTTTGGCTTAGGCTCTTAAAGTCGGAAGTAAATATGAGCCTGTCAAGACAACATCTGACAGAAATCATGCAGGCTCTATGAAAACATTGTAACATGAAGATCCCCTCTGGGACTTCATCCAGGTGGAGAGGGTCCTGAGAAAACCTGGATAAGCTTGTCTTATTAGGCCAAGTTCCCTACCTGTTGGTGGTTGGTGGCTCATCTATCTGCATAAACCTTTCTATGTCTTCTGCTGTCTCTGTTTCTCTATGAGTGTGTGTGTGTGTGTTGTGCAGAGGCTCATACAAAGACTAGAAGATAACCTCTGAATCCTCGGGAGTCATCTGCCTTTCTTTTGTGAAAAAGGTCTCTCACTAAACCTAGAACTTGCCAAGTGTTCAACTTGATTTTAACTGTCAAGTTGATATGTGAGACTTAATATGTGAGCAAGGAATCTCAACTGAAGCATTGTAGAGAGATCATCTTGTATATTGTATGGATTCACAACTTGTCAATTTAAAAGCCTATGGTCTATGTCTTAGGTAGGAGGGGCATCTGGAGAAGAAAGAATTCTGGGAGAGGAACCCAAAAAGAAGTGAGGAGACAGATAAATAGATGCATGGTACCTGAGCACAGATAACCAGCCATGTGGCAAAATGTAGATTAAAATAAATGAATTTCTTTAGTTATGATCTAGTCAGAGTAGAGCCTAGCTATATGGCCAAGGCATTTGTAAATATAATTCCAATCTGAATCTTATTTCTGGGATCATGAGGCTAGAACGCAGAACTAGACATAACTTTAACAAGGGATTTCTCAGATTACATTGACTATAGGCATGTCTGTAGGGAATTGTATTGAATGATGATTGATCGAGCCCATTATGGGTGGTACCATTCCCTAACAAGTCTTAGACTTCATAAAAGTGGAGAAGAGCATCTGAAAGCAGCACCATGAAGACATATATGTATCCATTTATACTTTTACTTGATTATGGATGTGGGTGGGCAACTATACCAAGCACCTGCTGCTGTGACATCCCTGTCCATAGACTGTGATTTGGAATCATAAGCCAGATAGACCCCTAAAGTTATCTTTGATCATAGTGTATGCCACAGGAACAAATGACACTAGAACCCCAAGCAGCCTAAGCTGTCTGGCCAGTGACCCCTGAGGTTCATCTCTCTCCACCTCCCCAGCCCTGCAGTTTCAAACACTTCTCACCATTTGAGTGAATTTAAGAGAATACTGAGGATCAGACTCAGGCCCTTTTGGTTCCTTTCACAGCAACTGCAATCAGCAGTTCCAAACTGAGCTCTTGTCTAGGCCAAATAAATCATCCCTGAGTGGTCTCAATCTGTAATGCAGAAAAGAGAGGCATAAATGGCATTTCCCTGGGAGGAGAGTAGACTAGGACCATTCATTCATACTGCTCTACAAATCTTACTGCACTGCCCACTCGCATACTCACTGTGACAAAGAACAAGACATAACTGGCCACTGTGGGTCCAAAATAAGCAAAGAGCCCAGATTAAATTACCAGTGTCCCATTCTTGTCTTGAAAATCCAAACAGGGTTCAAATTTTGTGTAAAATGTACTCACCAGATGCATTCAACTTATAGTTGAATAAACTCACCCTTTCTAGTTCTTTCTGAACTGTTTGGCTGGTTCAAATCAGCTGTTCTTGCTTAAATTTCCCTCCAAGCTGACTGATTCAATCTGGTTTCTCTTGGCTTCTCACTGAATTGTTCTGCTTGGTCTCAAACTAACTGACAATTTGTTTCAATATTCGAAGTCCTGCTTTCTTCTGTCTTCTGCAATCTATCTATGTAAAACTATCCCAGTAAAAATGTACCCTCCCTTACTCCCTCCCTCCCTCCTTTCCTCCTCTTCCTTCCCCCCTCTTTCTCTTTCTATCCCCCTCTCTCTCTCCCTCTCTCTGAAGTGCTTTCCTAAGTCAACTCTCCTTTCTATATTGTTCTCCTGAGAGATAGGTGTTTCCTATCTTTGACTTATTCTGTCAAATCATTCTCTGATTCTTTCACTTTATCTGTCCCTCAGTTAGACATTACTTTCAAACATGGGTGATTCCTTCCACAAACTAACTTTACCTTCATTGCTAAGGATTAAAGGTATATACAAAGGCCCTATCTGTATTCCAGCCATAGTGATTAAAGATGTGTCATATACCTGGCTATATCACACAGACCCAGGAATTCTTAGGATGTGATCCTGCCACAGCAATCAAGTTGCTGGATTAAAACTGTAGCGGTACAATTTTGAGCAGTCCAGAGTCTTTCCTGAGAAGCTTGCATTCATGTTAGATGTGCCTCACCAACAACTAAATGAAATGGCTCTCTGTGAACACCTGTGTTTACAAACATTTAAAAATATGCCCAAAACCTCTAACTCTGCTGCAAAATAATCAGAAATAATTGTAATAAATGTGTTACAACCATAAGAACGTCACACATTTCTTTGTTTCTCCTTTTAGCTTTCTACAAGACACTGAAAATATGGAGGGTTAGGAGAAGAGAGAGAAAGCTGACATGTTATAAATACCACACAGCCAAGGTTCTGGTATTTTCCACTCACTGCTTCACAAATGAATGGAAATCAGAAATGCAAATGGACAGAGGCATCTGAGAAAAATTCTGAAGGCTTCTCAAGTTCGTTTACGGCACCTGAATACTGCAAAAGTTGTGTGCTGCATTTGTGTGTGTGTGTGTGTGTGTGTGTGTGTGTGTGTGTTTGGGAGGTGGCTATGCAAAGATGCAGACTGGGGAGAAAGAAGAAGAGTGGGTGGCAGGGAGATCAGCAGGATCAGCCAGCTTTACCTTAGCTCCTTTTCATAACCAGGCCTGGCTTTGTAGCAGATGCTAGTGTAAGCAATTCCTTCTATGACTTCTGGGAGGGAGTCCTGATAGTGAAATGAAAGCTTGTATAAAGTGAGAATGTTTTACCTCAGTATCAGCTTATCTGAACTTGTTGTAGCTCTCTGCTTGATTACAGTTACTTTCACATGACAAGTTAACAAAGACATTTCTAGAAACCATACTACTCCCCACGTGTTTACCCAGTGTATGTCACCTGCCACAGTGTGCTCTCCCCAGATAATCTGGGCACTACCATAGAGGCAGAAGCCTCCTCTCACCCAGGCCCTAAATTCTTATAAGTAGAGCTTTCAGGCAAATAAATAAAAAGCAAGCACTTAAACATGAATAGTAATTCATACATTTAAGTACACACAGACACTAAGGGCTATATCACACATAGCAGGGAAAGCAATGGAGATAGTGTGGATTCTACCATACTTATGGGTGGACAGAGGTGACATTGGATCAAGATTATGACCGCAGGATAGAAAGAACCCCCTTCCCAAAGACCACATGCTTGCCATCCAGCCATTCACTCTTGGCAGTGCAGATAAAACACTGGGAACCGTTTGTGTTTGGTTCAGCATTTGCCATGGACAAGGTGCCAGGACCTGTATGCTTCAGGATGAAGAGCTCATCCTCAAATTTCTCTCCGTAGATGGACCTGCCGCCAGTGCCATTATGGCATGTAAAGTCACCACCCTGGCACATGAATCCTGGAATAATTCTGTGAAAGGAGGAACCCTTATAGCCAAATCCTTTCTCTCCAGTGCTCAAGGTGAATGAAGGCATGAACATTGTGGAAGCCATGGAGCGTTTTGGGTCCAGGAATGGCAAGACCAGCAAGAAGATCACCATTTCCGACTGTGGACAACTCTAATTCTTTTTGACTTGCGGGCGTTTTACCCATCAAACCATTCCTTCTGTAGCTCCCTACCCCATCTGCTCGCAATGTCCTGTAATCTCTGCTCTCACCCAAGTTCTTTGGGTTCCATATTTTCCTCATTCCCCTTTAAGTCTAGCTGGATTGCAAAGTTAAGTTTATGATTATGAATAAAAACTAAATAAGAAAAAAGAAAGAACCTCCTAAGTCCAAGGAAAATTATCCAGAGCCGTCTGGGGTGGTGGTGCACTTTGTTATTTACAAAGAAGAGCCTTTCACACTTAATATGTGATGTTGTTACTGCGAATTAATTTCTTTAAAGAAAACTCTTACCAAACAACAACAAAGGAGATAGTTTCACTTCTGAGTACATGCTGTAGATTGCTCTCTCAAATCATGCAGCCTTATTATGGTGGTCAGTAGAGTGTCCACACTGAACTCTGCTGATCCAACACGCAGCCACTGTGAAGAAAATGTGTTGCTATTTTAGTGGTTCTGTTTCTAAGCAATGCTTTTTCAGCACAGGTCTACAAAATAGGACAGATTCTTCACTCAGGGTAAGGACAGAACAAAAGAGGGCCACGCCCCTTCCTCCGGAGCTTGCTTTCATTGTTCAGTCCTGAGCAGCCCATGTGATGTAAGAGACTGGGAACAGAAAGCTTTGACCAGATCGAAAGCTGAGTGAGTTTAGGAAAGGGAGAATTCCAGTGACTGGGGCTTGGACTACAGCAAATGAATCTAAGATTAGATTTGGAGCCCCAGGTCCTCGGACAGTCTCTTGCCCTCTTGCTTTCCCATCCCTGCCTCTTTCACAAGGAAAGAAATAACAACTTTCTCTTCCTGTTAGTCTAGGTGCTTAAAAGTAACACATTCCAGCAAGCAGGAGGGGGAGGCTCCAAGCAGCGGGACATAGTAAATCTTGCCAAGGGGCCAGCATTTCCTGGTTCACAATTGCAGGAAAGGCCTTGCTCTGTTATCAAGGGGACCTGGATGCTTTGATAGGCAATTGTTTTAAAAGCTAAACAACATTAAATATTGTGTGTGGTGCACAAGACTTGTGGGGAGGAAGCCCTGCTCCAGATGGATCGGACAATAGTTTTGTCTGATGCTTTGTTCTTTTTTATTGGTGAAAAATAAAAATTCGGGGTAATGTCTGTATGTAACTTTGCTTTCAGTAAAGTTTCTGCTGTTCTAGAAAACAATAGCGGCTGGAACAATGGAAGTTTCCTTTTCAATAAGTGCTTCCTTGAAACTGTACTGAGAGAAAATAGACACTGGTTAGCAGCAATGGAATGGCAGCCCCTCGGAGGAAACCAGCCCTAATGAAGCACATGGGCTACACAAGCTCCTGAGAAAGTGAGGAAATGTCTCACTGGGTGGGGACAGACACCCCCTAATGGCCAGGGAAGACAGTGAGTGCCAAACTATTCCTATCAGAGTGTATAACATATCACTTGGCCATCAGCTGGAGACCCTGTGGGAAACACATAAACAGAGTGTATATTCATAGCATCTAAACTATACTTATATTTTAATATGAATTATTAAGTATAATGAGTAATATGCATTTAAGTATACACACGCGCGCTCACACATGCATTCATCCTGTCTCAGAAAATTCTGACTGTTGGTTAGGAGAGAGAGCAGTCTGCCACACAATAATATGAAAGTGAATACCCACAGTGTCTATACTCTGCTCATTGTTCCTGAATATCGAGCCATCAAAACGCTTCATAAATCAATTTTTACCACTTATACTAACTCACAGGGACATCATTTCATTAAAAAATAAAATGAGGGGCTGGAGATATAGCTCAGTGGTTAAAAAGGACTTCTTGTTCTTGCAGAGGACCTGGGTTTAATTCCAAGAACCCACTTAGCAGCTCACAACCATCTATAACTCCAATTCCAGAAGATCTGACACCTTTTCTCCTTCTCCTCCTCCCCCTCATCCCCCTCCTCTCCCCCTCCTCCTCCTCCTCTTCCTCCTCTTCCTCCTCCTCTCCTCCTTGGGTACTCGTATGGTCGTGGAAATACTTAGATCTTGATAAAGCAGTTACACACATAAAAACAAAACAATCTAAAGACATAAAAATGCATTCTAAGGTAAAATGATACCAGTGGCATAGTTGATGTTTGTGAAAAACCTGTACAGAGTTTGTTTCTGAAATACTACTGTGTATAACAATATGCCCCCTTTTATGAAAATCTCTCAGTGTGTATCAGAATCTGAATTCTGCATGTGAAAGAGTGACCTTCCACATAGAACATTTCTCATACAGTAGAATAACTCTGGAGGAGAGCTTTCTACAGCCACCATAGCATTTCACTGAGATACTTTGGAATCAAGGAGAAGGGAGGTAGTGAGTGGTGTAGTGAGGACAGCTTAAAAAATATTAAAGACTTATTTCCAGGGAGAAATATTATTTGACCTACAAAACAAAAAGAAAAAATGTTCTAATCAAGTTGAAGAAGTTACAATTTAAAAAAGAGAAGCAAGTGATGTATTTTTAAAAATGAATGGCAATATTTATAAAATAGAATTAGGTTCAGACTTAATATTTACTTTCCTTTTAATACTGGCTCCTAATAGAACTTGAAAACAGCTGGCTTTGTTGATGCGATGGTTCCATGTAAGACTGCATATGGCCTGAATCGTTAAACTTCCATTTTCATCAGATTTATGCTTGGGAAAACTAACTGTACCCTTACAGTAATTTATTATAGGCATCTCTTTGTTTGTCTTAGATAGATCGCAGGAATGGCAGGATGGGACGAGATGAAATAGGACTGCAATTACAGTTTAAAAGGCTTCCAAAATAGAGCAACATTCAACTGGATCTTTCATTACCACCATCTGCACTGTATATGTCATAGAGAGATTAATAAGCAAGCAGGACTCTGTTTGTTTCTATGTTTATAAGGAATTTAAGCCAAGACTGGCTTTTCCCATCCCTAAAGAATAACGTAAAAGGGGAGGCAGCCATCTTCCCTGGGCAATGGGGGCTTTTTCAAGGGTTTCCCAAAAGCTTTGTCTCCCTACATACGTGCCTTGCTGCAGATGGGCTTTTACTAAATATAAAGGACTCATCGTATTCTAATTCATAACTGAAATTTTCTAGTGATATTCTTGATATTTCTAGTGACACTTCTTCTTGAAAATCAATTATAATTATGGCTCAAAATTCAGTGTTAAAAAGGGCTGTGGGTGGAGAAGGATTTGTGCTTGCTACTTCCCAGTGATAATTCAGTTTCTGAGTAACCAGTAGTTCGGATGAGGGCCGTTCCTGCCCTACTCTTCCTCTCTTCCCCATTATTTCTCATTTCAGTCCATTCCATTCCAGTTCAATCCCGTCCAGATTAGTCTACTCCATGAATGCTTGGTCAAGTCTCTTGAAGAAGAACTTACTAAAAATGTATGGAATATGTCACTAATGAAAAGCAGAAAGGCTGCTTGTTTTCATCTCTAGATGACTATTTAGCAAGAATGGCTTCATGAGCTAGTAACATTTGTTTGACCTGATCTTGCTCCAAATGTCTGAGTGTAAGTCAGACTCCCAGATTAGCGTTCACAACACATGTGACTACAGGTATGCTCTTGCCTGTCCACCGAATGCAGTGGTGTAGTCAGAGGTATATTTAATAGATTCTCTTGTCCAAAGATGCCAAACAGTAGAAAGCTGAACTATGGAAACAGAGCCAGTGTCTGGCAGACAGAATTCTGTGTTTAGGTGTCGGCATCTGAATGCCCGGTATTTGTGTGCATGGACATGACAGGAAAGTGTAGGGAGAATCTCTCTGGGAGGGCACAGAGCAGAATGGAAACATGTGTTCCACTGAATGTCAGTACATCACTCGGTAGCCCTACATCCCATACCAGTTGTGTGGTTACAAACTGCTAATCCAGTTTGTCCTAGTCAATCTTCTCAGTCATAGTGAAGGTGTAAATTAGGTGTCCCCAAAGTCTCTTGTATTGGATTCTTACAACTGTAGTTGTTGAACGTCTTCAGGTTAATACCCAATGATACACCGCCTATTTGATAGGCTTCAAATAGTCTTTGAGTCTTTAAACTATTTACCAGACTAACAAGTTTTTTGTCATTCTTTTTAGCATTTGGATCTCCTTTTTGAAGGTATTTCTTTTATTTTGTTGGCATTATTTTCTTTTTCTGTTCCTCCCTCAGAGCCTTACCACATACCTGTCCTTGATCTCCTTCAAATTCATCTATCTTTTCATTAGTTGTTACATGCAGTTATGTGTATCCCTTTTTAAAAGTTTTGATTTTTAGTTTTTAACAGTGTGTTTATACTTTTATCTGTGAGTGGGTTTCTGAACAAGGTTGCAGAGCCTTAGATGGGAGAGCATGGCTTGGATCCCCTCAAACTGGAGGTACAGGCAGCTGTGAGATCCTGATGTGATGCTTAGAATGGAACTTGAGTCCTCTGTGATAGAAGCAAGCAGTTTTAACCAGTGAGCCCTCTTTCTACCCCCCACAAGTTCATTCTATAAACTTCCTTCACATTTTAACAATTTTAATTCAAAATTACCTTAAAGTATTTGTCTTTTGTAAAAACACACAGAAACACTTGATTTTTAAAAGTCTAAAAGTGAATAAGTGTGGTAGGGATGTAGTTCTGGTAGTAGAAAGCTTGCCTACCATGAAAAAAGTCCCAAGTTCCATCCATAGTTATGGTGGTCACATCTATAATCCCAACATGGAAAGTAGAGACAAGAGGGTCTAATGTTAATGGTTCTCTTCAGCTACATAGCTAGTTTGAAGTCAGGCTTAGCTACATGTAACTCTGTATTAAGTTAAGTAATGAAGAAGTACAGGAGTTGAAATGAGGACCTCTCACTAAAAAGTTCCTGCTGTTGACTTGACAACCTAAAGACCCTATGGACACTTGTGATGGCGTTTGTGAAATTTACTTCCAACATTGCTGCTCTTGTGAGCCTATACCCCAAGCTGGCCAATCAGTTTTTCTATTAATAAACTGAAATTGACACTCAAATACCTGAGGCCAGATTAGGGTATTGGCAAATGGCTCCTGAGACTGGGCCGTAGCTGATTACAGGCCTGATTCAGGCTTTTGTGGGACTGCTTAGTACTAAAAACCTCCCTCCAAGCATTTCTTGTTTTAACATCTTTTGTATTTTATTTTCTGTTAGTTGTAATCTTAAACCTGAACTAATAACACATAAGAGAAAAGAATGAACCTTGAACAAAGAGTACCACAATGAAAACAAGTAATTGGCACTCGTTGTGAGTGCACAGCTTGTTTCCAAAACTGATATCAAAATTCAACATGGAAACCATGCTGTGTAAATACTTTCAAACATTTCTTTTCTATTCTCAGTCCACCCCTGTAGCCAAGCATTGAATATCTTGGCTACTGGAGATGCAGACATGAAGAGAAATAGGAGTGGAGGATAGAGGGTGGAAGGAGAGGTAAGGAGATAAGGAAAGAGATACTGAAATAGACAGAGACTAGAGGGAGGTGAATACATTTGTGACATAAAGTTTGTGTGTGTGTGTGTGTATATGTGTGTGTGTGTGTGTGTGTGTATGTGTGTGTGTGTGTGTGTGTGTGTGTGTGTGAATGATGAATGATGGCATCCTAAGGATATTTACTTTCCACTACTCTTACAAGATCACCTCCCAGTCTACCATGCTCTAAAAGTAAGTCTCTCATCCATGCACAGATGACAGGTTCCTGCCAGATTGTCACATGGCAGACTCTCGTCTCCAGGATGAAATGTTCTATTGAATCTTTACCAAGCTTGGTACAAACTAGCTAACAATTCTACACTCTGATGTCACTACCAATCTGTGAATTTCAGTCTTGACAGGGACAAAGACTAGGTGGCTATTGGAGTCTGATGTTTCGCTTAAAATCCTTTGTTGATGGAAACTAGACTGAGGTGGTTTTAATGAAAATGGTCCCAATAGGCTCATATGTTTGAATGTTTGGTCTCTAGTTAATAGAACTATTTCAGAAGGTTTAGGAGGTGTGGCCTTGTTGGAAGAGATAAATCACTTTTGGGTGGGGATTTGGGTTGTAAAAGCCCATGACAGGTCTAGTCCCTTTTTTTCTCTCTGTTGCCTATGAATCAGAATATAAAGTCCATAGCTACTGCTCTAGTGTCATGTCTGTGTGCTCTCTGCCACGATGATCATGAACTAACTCTCAAAAACTATAATCAAGGCCCCAGTAAATGCTTTAAATATATTCTTTCATGAGAGTTGCCTTTGTTTTGGTATGTCTTCATAACAATATAACAATAATGTTCCTTGCTTCTATAGTGGTTGTGTTTTTGCAGACATTTTTAATGGTTCTCTTAAGGAAAAGAATATTCTACATCACAGCTTGAATATGCTATTCTGGGGTTCAGGAAGGCTGTTGTGCTGGTATGCAGAGTGTCTATTCAATTCCCTACTTCAGAACAAAGAATATGAAGCAGATGTGTAGTCAAGTTGGAGTGTGACAAAAGTTTAATATTTGCTGCTTCCTTATGTGTATAGCAAAATGAAACCAGATCTAAAAGAAAGAAGCCAGATTGAGGAAGAAACATAGGCTGAGACTACAGTCAACTCCAGCTCCATACCTTGGCCAGAGTTTCACCCATTATTCCATTTACGTCTGTGATACAGATGTTATTGAAGAGTCCATGAATCATGTCTCATGATTGGTCTGAACAGGTTTTGATCTGTTTGTGCCCCATGAAGACTTTTGAGGAACACCAAACACTTCTGCTTTATTCTTTGAGAAACACTAACAGAGAGGAGAGGTATATGTAATGTGACATGGAATTCCATAGTTAATAATCAATACACAAATTCAAAGAGATAAATTGCCATTTTCATAGTAATTGTCTACAGATGAGTGACTTGGTTCTTAGTAAAGAAGATATGATACCACATACCTACCCTCAAGGCTCAGGGGATATCTGGGAAGAGGGGGTGAAGGACTGTAGGAACGAAAGGTTTGGAGGGCTGGGGCAACACAGTGTCATTTGGATAAGGCAGGGCTTTGCATGCAACAACTCACTGTAGCTTCAGTTGTTTGCACAAGACCTAAAGAAGACCAAGCCAATCAGCATTCCAGCATGGAGTCTGGGAGGCTCAGGAGCTTTCCCTAACCCTGTTGAGGAACTATCACCAGTTGATGGCTGCTGGTAGACAAAGCATCATTTTCTTTGGGAATGTTTCCACTGGGAGATTTCTTATGCACCGGCGGATAGGCCACACGTGCTTGGAATCGCTAATCAGACTTAGTCGGTTACGACAAGGACAAGCTGAAAGGACTTGAAGTTGGGCAGTAGTGTGGAGGAGGGAATCCAAGAAATGGGTTGAATGTGATCAAAATATACTGTATATGAATGAGATTCTCAAGGAATAAATAAAATAGTCACAAATGAAAATAATGGGATTATATAGAACTTTCCAATAAAGATAAGATTGGTGAGAAAAATATAGATTGAAACCTGTGTATAAAATTGTCATAGATTGAGTTAACATCCTCAAACCCGAAAGGGGGAAGAAAGCTTGCTTTCCCCCTCAAAAACGGAATGTTCAGGAAGTTTTACTGTTTGATGTGTCAGAATACTGCAGAGAGCTGTGTTTACACTCTTCTGGTACCATCCTTAAGCGCAGGGTTTCCTAGATATTTCTGAAAGGAGATTTAGAAAGTATTCCTCACTCTCACTTTTGATTTTTTTTGAGGCTGAAACTCTAGCAGTTTCTCAGACTGAAAAGTTGTTGGTCAATGTATCATGTCACATGAAGATAAACAAATTGAAAAGACTTCCACATTTCAGGATCTGTGCAGCCATCACCTGGGAAGCAGAAAGAGACAGGGATGCACAGTGAACAAGAACTATAGCAGGAAATGATGGTGTCAATACCTAAGAAAGTGGTGAAGGAACTGAGACTCAGTGGTTGAATCATGCAAAGCAGTGGAACAGAGCAGCATCCATGCGGCCAAGAAGGAAACTGTCAGGAGAGGAACACTAGTTACAGCTCACGCAGATGAACCGCACATTTATACCGTCTCTGCTCCAGATTTTATCAGGTATTATCTAAATAATGTTTTCTCCTTCTTTAGGCTATTATTCCTATTGTTCTTGCTCAGCTCATGGTGTGGAAATATTTTTTAGTCCCAGCATGATTAGGGAATATAATATCAGTTGGAAATGTAGCTTTACCTGCTTCTTAGATGGGTCATGTGTACCTCTCAGGCACTTCTCTTCCTCTTCCTCTCATTGTCTCTCTCCTTTGCTCCATCACTCGATATTAATTTCCCCTTTATGACAATTCCAGAAATTTCACTGAAACTAAGACCTCTCTGTCATTTCCCAACACTGACCTGGGTATAGTTCACCAATCTCATTGTGGTTGAGTCAACTGTGAGCACATTTAATAAATACCTCTTGCAGAAATGATGACAGAGGCCTATTCCAACACTTAAGAAAGCAGAGCCAAAGAACAGAAGGAAAAGCTAGGACCTGGCTGAACCTTGAACCTAACCACATGAATACTAGTCTTGGTAAGACTTGAAATTCATTTCTTTGTCTGTATTTTGCTTACATAAGGTACATTTCTTTTTCTTTCTTTCTTTATTCCCCTAGTTTGATTGTTTTTATTAAAAGACATTCATTGTTTTATGTGTTCCCCATTGTTACTGCCATTTCCTCCCGTCTCATCTTCTCCAGGACCTGGTCAGGCTAACAGCCAGAGAATTCTTTAAAAACTCATGGGAGAACTTTTCCACAAACCAAGTTATTTTTGTCTCCATTAATAGAATACTAACAAATTGAACACAAACAAATGTAGCTTGATTGACATACTAGAGAGCCCTTTACCACCTTAATGATTTTTGGTTTAGGCAAGATCCCTAATTTTTAGCCAAATTGGCTCTAGTTATTTCAGAAGAATTTGAAAAATTGGAAAAAACAAAGTGTGCACATGAAATACTATGTACATAAGAGGTAATTTGAGGTTGTTTCCCACTTAGTTATTAAGCAGTAGCCTGTCTTAGCACACACATAGCATACCAGGCTGGGCCACATGCTCTTTCTCATGGTCACCTGCTCTCTACATCCAAGGGAGCTGAACTCGTGGGGTATGGCTGCACAGAACTCCAATGAGGAGGTAGGGGTGCACTATTGGGCACTCAGTTTCTCTTATTTTCTGAGAGTATTTCATTGTGTTTCTATTGACTCTCTTAACCCATTCCTTCTGCCATATGTTAACTAAAGGAAATTTAAAGACAATCCATTATAATCCTTTACCTTATACGTTTAATATCATTATTCAAAAATTCATATCAAGCTGTCTAGGTTTCTAGGATTTCAAATCCTTTAGAATTGTAGAAAGTTAATATTTGGAACAACTTTATGACAATAGAATTGACAGTCTTGCTAAGGTTAGTAAGAACATAAATGACTGTTTTGAAAATCTTGGACCAGATGTGCTAAATTATTTGCTGACATAGACAAAACAGGCTTGGAACGCCTTTTCCAGGTCTAAATGTTCTTACACTTAATTTTATACTTAAATGAGGGTTCACATTAGATTAAACGCAATATTTCCCAATATCCTCCTTGATTTAAAAACATATGTCTTTAATTTTGAAATGAATTAAAAAGTAAATACCTAACACTGGAAGATGGTATTCTGGACTAAAAAGGTGATTTTTCTATCATAGAACTATCAAGTTGTTTTATCCAATATTATCACATTTATTCCTCTCATTTTACCAAACACTTTTCAAATACAATAAAAGTTAATATTGTCTTCAGCTTTGAAAACTTCCCAAATCCTTAATTTCTAGAAATTTCTATACTGTCTTTATTAGCTTTTTTTAAATTATAAAACACATCTTATATAAACTAGTTTGTTTGTTACCTTTGTGAATTCAAGGCAACCAGTTAAAGCACTGGATGCAATTAAAATCACCAAGAAGCACCATTATATGTTCTCTTAACTGAAGTCATTAATTTTTTTTTTCTGAACAGACTTGACTGCCTGTCAGACCTCTACGAATGGGCTCAGCCATCTTAATATTGACCTGGTTGATAATCCTACTTCTACAAACATAGTCTTATACTTATCAGGAGTCGTTACACTGTCTCT
This sequence comes from Mus caroli, assembly GCF_978045245.1. Classification (NCBI taxonomy): domain Eukaryota; kingdom Metazoa; phylum Chordata; class Mammalia; order Rodentia; family Muridae; genus Mus; species Mus caroli. Next base: position 122,885,777 of record NW_028227258.1, on the reverse strand, counting down.
TAAACCTATTCAGAGCCTTTTTTCAAAATTTCCTCATCCTCTGTGACAAACCCAAGAAGTAGAAATTAAGATGGATATCTTCTAGTTGCCCCCCTTAGCCGAATTCTACCATCTGTGTTCTAGCAGAGAGCAGAGTCTCAGTGGGTTAAAAGAAAAGCATGGTTTGTAAAACTGGTTTCTTTCTCTAGACATAGAGGCCTGGTATATTTTATAATCATGTCTGAGATGTGGCAGTATGAATAATGGTCTTCTGTTTGCCCTCTGCTTGCTTTCTCTGACAATGTTAATGACCTTGAAGTATGTAGGTGTCCAGAGATGACAAATGAGAGGCTGTGCTGTCATAGTACACATGTTGTGGGCACTAGATCATTTTCAGATACATCTGCTAATACATATGTTGGCCTATTTGAATGTTTGCATTTAAATGTGTTTCACGTCTGGTAGCAGATCTATTGTCTGAGAACTAGTGCTCAAAACAAGGTCAACTGTTGCATTGAAGCTGTGACCTCTTTCTAGTCATCTCCATCCTTTTCTACGCTACCACAAATCTTCATCTCCATCCTTCCTATGTTACTCTACATCTACATCCCTATCCCTGTTTGTGTTACTCCAAATCAAACAAGGAGCAACACATTCTTGTGATTCCATAAATGTCTTTCTCCAAAAGGTTTTATAACAATTGAAAACAGTGATTCTTACATTTCTTTTAGAAATTACTAACATGTTTTAAGTATTTTAAGATAGTCTATGTTTAAATTTAATGTCCAGTCACATTGATCAACAGCCTGCATCTCCTACTCTAAGTGCAAATGAAGCGTTCTCTCTTCCTTCCATTTTCTCCAGCACTCTGTCTATTCCTTCATCTCTTCCTTTCCATCTTTTTCTTACTCTGTTTCAGGTATGTTCCCTAGATTTCAGTATTTGAATTAACACAGTTGATCGTACATAGAAGGAACTAAGAATGTGTTCAGGAGGTGGCACACCATGTGTACATGAAGGGCAGAGTCAGTCACGCTGGGCACATATATCAATTCCACTGTTCAGAGAGTGCATTCTGCTTATCTAACCTTTCTACTATGACATTTGTCTTCAGCTTTTCCCCCAAAGTGAATGTTCCGTACATTTATTTACATGTATTTTTACACTCAACCCTCATTCATTTTAGTTCTTAAAAATAAGACATGTTCTTAATAAATGGTGACATATAATGAAGAATCACTATGGAATCCATTACCTTTTAGATAAAGTCACCACATTTCCTAGGTACAGTAAAGGTTATTTTTAAGATTTGTTTATTTTTATTCTGTGTATATGATTATATTTTCCAAGTATATGTCTGTGCCCCATGTACATGCTGTGTACTTTTGGAAGTCAAAAGACAGTATTAAATACCCTGGGACTGTGGGGTTTCATGTGATTGCTGGGAACTGAACCCAGGGTCACTGGAAGAGCAGCCAGTGCTCTTAAGCTCAGAACCACATCTTCAGCCTCTAGTATGAAGAAGTCTTTCTGCAGAGGACAGGGGTGAGGTCAGACATATTTCATATTTTTGTAAATATTATGCATTTCCTCTTTGAGGACACTTTACATCTCATAAGATTTTATTTTCACAAGTTAAAAATCTGTTTTTCATAATAAATGTATTGTACCCACTCTTATACCTAGACTAATATGTTTAACCTTTATAAGTCACATACTTCATGCTTGAATTTCCTTTCTTTCCATTGATATCTATGAACCTTGGTTAAAAAAAAAATAAACTGGAATAAGAAGTACAGTCCTAATGAGGAGGCTGCTGTGTGTCTTTTACACATACAAAATTGAAAGTTTACATATTTAGAAAGTCAAAGAGCAAAAGATATGAACAACCCTGGGGAAAACTCTCCTGTTTCCCCACAGAAGGTAACTTAAAGTATCTGGATTTATGATTTCTGGCATATTGGCTATAATTATTCATAATGATTGTGTGCACAGCATATGTTTAATACTTTAAATTAATGAAAAGTAGCTGCTATGCAATGGCAGTGCCCACCTCTAATTCCAGTCCTCCGGCCAGGAAGGAAAGGTCAAAGGTCAAGGGTCAAGGCGAGTCTTTGGCTGTACAGCCAGTTAGATGTAGCCTGAGCTATATGGGGCCGTGTGTGTGTGTGTGTGTGTGTCTGTCTGTCTGTCTGTCTGTCTGTCTGTCTGTGTTGAGAGAAAGAGGGTAGAGAGAGCAAGGAGAGACAGATATATATATATATATATATATATATATATATATATATATATATATATATATATATATAACTTAGAGAAAGAATTGACAACTAGTCTCACAAAGAGGAAAGGACCACTGGTAATAATAATAGATAAGAAACTAGAAGACAAATGGTGCCCTAAATGAATGAAATGTGAATGTTTCTAACATCTGTACAAAATGACAAAACATAAGAGAATAAAACCCTTTGCCTCTTACCTGGAGTGGCACACATCCATACATTATTTTCTTCAGTTTCAAATTTCAAGAGTAAAACATCTACTGAGCTTTTCCTACACAAAAGATCACATGTGCTCTTTGAAAGATGGCCAAGATGCTTCTCTTGGGTAAAATAAATATTAGCATGGCTCAGAGTAAATATTCTGAGCACGCTTTGTTCACACTATCTCAGTGTTTGCAAGTGAAAGGAGGAAAATCCCTCCTAAATAATTTGAAAGTTACCAAAATAAAATAAAAAAAATAATCTATGAATGAGCAGTCATTGGTTTCTCTTTAGGCCCCTGAGCAGGCTAAGTCACTGCTTGGATACACCCTCTGAGGACTGGACTGGGAGTGGAGCAGATCAGAGCCAAGCTTGGCCTTGCTTTCTGATGTAGAAGGATACCTTACACCTGTAGATGTTGGATCAATCTATACTGAGTGGGAGATGGGGATCACTGTGTTCTAGAATGTTACTGTACTGTTAAATTATATCCATAGATATCTGCCTTAAAATCTTCTGTCAGCTTTGCTTCCTAGGAATACCATTTACTTGGACATTATTTTAGAAGAGACATTGAATAAGGAAGTTAATTAGCAAGTAGAACAGAGATCCTGCCATCCTGGGTCAAGGTGTGTTCTCTAATCCATTCAGGTCTCATTTGTCTTTGCGAGAATTAAAGTACCAGAATGTTGTTTTATTTATAATCCTCAACAATATACCAATGCACTGTAAACATTGTAAAAATAACTCAAGTATCACATGATGGAGGCAATGGAAATCCACCTTAAAGCTTCATTAGATAAGAAAGAACTTGAAAAGAACACAGATTCACTTTATTTATTTAAAAACAACAGCAACAAAAACCAACAAGATGTAGAAAGTACTCTTAGCTCCTCCAGCACCATGTCTGCCTGCATGCAGCTATGCTTCCCACCATGATGATAGTGGACAGAACCTCTGAAAGTGTAAGGCACCCCCATTAAATATTTGCCTTTATAAGAGATGCCTTGTTCATGGTGTCTCTTCATGGGACTGAAACCCTAATTAAGAAAACTACATAATGAAAATCAATGCCTTTTTAATGTAATTTGATTTCATATGTTCCCTTATTGTTATGTATCTCATTTAGCATATACTTTCACTGAGCTCCATTTTAATGGACAGGATAATCTAGATATTTACTAAAGAGTATGAACAAACAACTCTGACAACCATTCTCCTGCCTCCTTAACTAGTCTCTGGCGTGCCTTTATTGTGGAATTAAGCCAATGACTTCAGATTAGGAACATCCCATTCCCTTGTAGACTTGGTGATTTCCCCACATGAAATGAAATACTGAGTGCTCTGAAAAGAATTAATTTCAAACATTTGTAGTCTTCCTAAATAAGCGTTCTACTTTTGCTTTTTAATATTACATGCATTTGTTGTCATGTTCTCTGCTTCTTGGTAACATAGTGGTCCAACTTGCTTTTTTTTTCTCTACTTGGCTTCCGGCTGACTTCAGTTTTTTCTTTCTCTTTCCAACCATTTCTGTGCTGAGTTTTGTCTGAGGGCATACTTGTCAGATTCCTCAACAAAGGCACACACTCACGTCCAACTCAGTGGTTTGGGCTGTGTCTCTTTTCACACACAATTTTTCCATCTTACTAGGTATTTTACAAAACCCTTCTCTTCTGGAGCTTTTTAAAAAGCCACCTTTTCTCTGTGGTGGAAAAGAGTTAGTTTATTGGGAAGTAGACTGAGAAGGCAAAACATGGGTCAAATGTTAGATCTTATGCATTTCTTTAGTAATGTTCTACCTGGGGAAACAAAAAGCAAAAACATTTTGAAAGTAATGAGCTATAAAGTTATAAGTCGTCTGTGACTCATCACAGGAGCCATCTTTTTGTATGCAGGTGTTTTCTTTTAGGACAGCTTCTTTTCTTTTTGACACCCCTTCCTTCCTGCAGACCCACTCATCCCTGTCACTACTTCATTGTTACCTTTCTCCAGAGAGAAACTGTTGAAACACCAAGACACAGATTGCTGTTCATTCCACAACTTCATGGAGAAAATGTGGTTTTGGCAGCATGAATGTGAAACTTAGTGAGGAAAGTGGTTACATGGCTATGAGAGGAGACAATGGCATCAAACAGTGCCTCACACAAAGTTACAGTGAGATACTAGACAGTCTGTGCTATCCCATATACCCACAGTGCAACAGGTTCAACATGTTTCACAAAATACAATCAGATTAGTCCATTGCCAATTGCTGCCACTAATAGATGTTTTTAAAAAATATCTAATATGTATGTATTTATTTATTTTGTAAAAGATTCAGTGAGGGGAGGGAGAGTGTGAAAGTTGTCTTAGAGTGGAGACATGAGAGAGAGATAGAGGCAGAGATCCAGAGAGAGGGTCAAAGAGAATGAACAATACAGGAATGAGAGAGACAGAGAGAGACAGAGAGAGAGAGACAGAGACAGAGAGAGAGAGAGACAGAGACAGAGACAGAGAGACAGAGAGACAGAGAGACAGAGAGACAGAGACAGAGAGAGACAGAGACAGAGAGACAGAGAGACAGAGACAGAGACAGAGACAGAGAGAGGGGGGCAGAGGGAGTGAGAGACAACTGGGAATAACTATTTCATCTCAAAGGTTCCTTGAGGTGTTCAGAATTTATCAGTAAATTTAGGAGTTGGGGAAGGTAGGGCACAATACAGTGCCTAATTTTGCTATACTCAGAAATTCCAAGTTGTAGATTTCAGCTGTCACTCTGATCTTTTACTTTTAAAGATGCTAAAGTACAAGAAAAGTTAACTGTCACCTGGGAAGGCAGGGTCTCCTGAAGAACTCGGATTGGAATTGGATCACTGAGTGAGGTAGGTATATACAGAAAACATTGTGTAGTGACAGGGAAGCCTGTTGTTTGGCTTTCCTGGGGCCATTTATTGCCCCCTTCTTCATTTGGCCAGAATTTTAAACAATAGACTCAAATATTGGAGTTTCAGAGAACCTCAATTTAGATAACCTAGGAGCTGTGTCATGTGGGGCTTACTTGAATGTGGGTGGTCTGAGGGGTCATTTGACCTCCTGAGAGGCCAGCAAAGGAAAACAGAGCCCGAAGCCTTCATCCTGGGCCTGCTTACACAACTGCATTGTGACCTAGGAATTTGCAGCACTCTGGTAATGGAACATTTCTCCCATCTTGGCCCCAGGCTCCTGGCTCTTACTAAGAAGTAATTCTATGTAACACACTTAATGATACAGCTAATGTGGCACATATAATCTGATGTTAAAGGAAGCAATAATCTTTCACTTCCTTGATGGATTCACAGGTCAGCTCTGCCAGATACCTAGCTTAATTAGTGTTTGCATTTCAATAATAGTTATAGCGTAGATTTGAGGAAAATAATGTGGATTTTACAATCCCAGAATCCCAATCTCTACAGATCAGTCTTTTATCACTGGCTTGGTATTGATTTTTGAGATGATTTATTTGCATTTCTATTGATTATTAGAGTCATAAAACTTTTGAGTCTGATCCTACACACTCCTTTTGGAGGCTGTTCCCTGGTTTGAATGCAGTAGAATGTGAATCATTTGTCATCTCACAAAAGAATGCTAGCAGTATTTCTTTATAATATGATTACATTTTGATTTGAATATAGTCTAAAATAAATCACCAAGGTTAATAAATATCTTTTGTGTAAAAACAGTGCCCAGTGCTTGTGCTGAGGACATCAGTAAAAAATGTACTTCATTTTCAAACTCCTAAACTTGGTCCAGACTAGCTTTAAAGAAGCAAAATCGTTCTTTAATGAAAGTAGGCTGTACGCTAGTGAGAAGACAGTTTAAAATATTGATAATTCTAGCAATGAAGATGCATTCTTAGATATTTAGATAATATTTATAATTCTGGCTTTAAGTGGATAGGGAGTTGAATAAATACGGGTCTAAGGGAAGGGAGAAAGGAGATTGGGGCTATGTGGGATACTGTGGTCCAAGAAATTATAACTTATACGAGGATGTCCTTGTGAAACTCGGTGGCATTATGACAATAAACACACAACAGTTAATAAATAACTGAATTACATAAATATATATGGATGACTTGCTTCTCACTTGTTAAAACTGTTATACCCAGCTTTCCTAAGATTTTCAGGCTCTTGACTATTATATAACCGTTGAGCAAGCCATAGGTTTGTGGGTGAGAGCCAATGTGAAAAGGCTGTACTAAATTTTCTACTTGGCTTTGACCCATCTTCCTGACATGAAGAAAGCCTTTCTCCCTCTGTCTACTTGCTATCTCTTTCACCAATGTTACACCTACTTTTGATGTTAGGGACAAATGTCTTATCTCCCTCACTCAGGCCATACTCCAGTAGCTTCTCTCTAAGATCACTAGCAGGGAGCAGGTTCTGACCTGCAGCTCCACAAAGAGCTGTGTCCCTCCAAAAAGGACCCTAGAGCCCGTCCCCTTTCCTGTTTATTACAAGCCACCTTCTTAACCAGTGTCTTCCTTCCTCCATAAATCCAAACTCACTGACTTGACCATGCAGCTGGAAGTTTTGCACAGGGCTCCCCAGACAGGAAGTCTTAAAGGACCAGAAAAACCCTTTGCACCTCAGACTCGAGGGCTTGCTGCAAGGTCTCCACTATGGGACTCTGTGGCAATGGCACCCACTCTCTTGATATGACTTGTCTGAAGGACACTTATCACTGCTTCCTTTCTATTGAGTCAGAGACATCAATAATTTTATCTGACAGTTGTGGAAAAGCACACGTACATAGTAATGACTTCAGAGAATGACAGAGAAAGGACCAGGGAAATTTACTCACGCAGTAACTTTCCACAGTTCCTATGGTTTATAAATAAGTAACTACATACATACATACATACATACATACATGCAAGCATGCAGACATACATGCATACTTACATACATACTTATATACATAAATACATAAACCCTTGATGGGCAATGTTTGTTCACAGGAAAAACAATCAACATTTTTATAGCACACACAGAGTCCATCAGTCAGTCCACATTCGCCCGCCAATCTTCAGTACTTCCGTAAGTGAAAAATATTAGGATTTGAAAACACACTTCAGAATTCCAAATCCTTAGCCAATATCTAGGCTGTGACCCAACCATATAACACTTAAAATCAAGTTTTGGGCTGTTGAGTAACTTTTACTGTGTGCAAAGTTGTCTTTCCTACCAAGAAAGCAACTTCTAACATCATGTGGGATCAAATGATCTGTGTCATTAGGGGCTATTTCAGTGGCACACACAGCGTGCTACTGCTCTGGGCTTCAGCTAAAATGACAAGAAATGAGGTTGGTGGTTCAAGGGTGAAACAGTGAGGCAGGAAGGGGAAATCGGATGCAATGTCACCTTTGTTGTTGAAAGATCTTCAGCACCAAACACAATGGATGCCAAGCTCATTTCAGAGGAGCTGGAGTCAGACTATGCCACTCAGAGGATGCTCCTTAGAGAGGGGAGAGCCACTTGCCATAAGTGCTTAAGTCTTACCTCCAAGAAAGTTAACGAAGCTGTGGCACAAGCAAGAGCAGCTCCTCTGATAGCACAAGGAAAGAAGGGTGGACAGGCTTCTAAGGGAAGCCATTGAGTTTGCTTGCAGGAAGAGCTTCAAGCCTTAGTAAGTTTGCATTCCCTTTATTCCATCTCTCTTCCTCTGTACTCCAGCTCTATTCTAACTGCCCCCAGGACTGGGGAGAATGAAGTAGTTATCTCTAAAACCCCAGACTGCTAATCTATTTTTTTCTGAGGATAATAAACCTCAGATTCTTCCTATATCTCAACATTTTTATTTCTACACTTACTTTTATATCGCATGATTTATTCATTGTGAGGTTTATTATATTCACGTGAAAATTACTCATAACTTCTAAGTAAAGAATTGCTTTATAACATTGACTTTGGTAGGAGGCTACAGTGATTTTATATAATGTAACCAAAGTGACACCATTTTCAGTTTGGTCTGTTCAAACATTTGTGTCTAACCTACTTCATGGACTTGCTGTTTCTTGGTCTCAATTCTCCTGAGGCTACCATGAGTTTTGGGTACAAGGCTTAGGCTGGCCAGAATACTGTCTTCCCTGGTTCTCAAGTAAGAATAGTGCCCATGGCTGGTCAGTTTGCACTAGAGTGGTGAACTAGAAGTAGTTCTGAGCCTATGTTCATGTGACGAACCTATCAAGTATGGAGAATTTGAGGCTCTTCTAAAGACTCGGGGTAGAAATTTGACATCGTTTTACTAAGCTTACACAGAGAAAGGACAGGAATTTGTAGACATAAAGTACCTTAAGTCTTGTTTTAGGAAAACTAAATCATATATCATAGTAGCTGTGAAAACATGCTATGTTATTAATATTAGGAAAGTTTCTACTCGTGAAAAAAACCCCCACTGATTTCTGGGAGTTCCCGAATGCAGCAAGGCACTTTGCCAAATTAAAGCCATTCTACAGATCCTTCTGTCACTTGAGACCATACTAGGAGTACTTTCTGTGGCTCAGCAGGACCTTCTGGCTCTCTGCAGTGAGCACTGCTCCCCCTTGGAGGTTTTTAGACCTCCCAGAGGACAGAACCCTGATCATGGCAATGATGTGCTTGCTAAGGGAGAGAGGGCAGCTGCTTTCTTGCAATGCAGGGATGGATGTTTTCTGTAGTGTATCCTTGAGCCGATTTAATCCAAGGCTCTAAAGCAGAGAAGGATTTGAGCATTGCAATCTTCTGAGATTAGTTTTTCTGTAATTCTCCAATAAAGATGTAGATATTGAATGAAGCTTAATGAATCTTACTTATCTTTCCCCTAAGACGGATAGCCTTCATTAATTTCAGACTACTCCCTCCACTGTGATGGATTTGTATGCACAAGGGCTTTCAAAAGCAAATCTTCACGTTATTCTACCAAAGGATTTAATTTCAACTCAAATTTTATGTCATTCTGTGCTTAGACTGCATTTTTAGTTAATGGAAAATATAGACTATTGTTATGTTAAGTAAAAATTTCAAGACATAAGTGAATATATAAAATGAATTTTCTTTCCTATTCAATAATTCATAAATTTATTTCTTGTGGAGGAAAAGAAGTTCATTCCAATATTTGGCCATATTGAAAAAACAAACAAACAAACAAATAAACAAACAAAACCCCAAGAAATGTTACCTTCACAACAACCTATATAATGGTTGAATATATATTGAATTTAACCTGATGTTGGATTGAAACATTTAGGATATTAACAAAGCACATATATGCTTGTATGAATAGTGTTTCCAGAGATGACTGGCATGCCTCAAAGCAACTGAAGAGGGCTAACTGGTTTCAAATGTAGGCAACTTGACCTATCCTTGGGCAAAGCCCACAGCCAGGCAACTGTAGCTTCAGGGAGTTTCCAGCATGGACTCTCACCAATTCTCTTCAGATGACTTTAAGTTTTCACTTGAAGACTAAATGGTTGTTCCCTGCTGTTTTGAGCCCCCCAACTGTTCATCACAATGGACTGAATTACTATGGGTTTTTCCAGTTCTGCAGCCTGCAGAAAGAAACTGGGAGCATCCAGTTATCTCATCAGACCTGTGATCGGCCTGTCTACAAATCCAGGGCCAAGTGTCCTTATAAGACACAGAGATACACAGAGAGCCAAAAGATGGAAGCCTATGGGTGTGATAACATGTCAAAAATGTAGGTAGCATAGGGAAGTCTGAAATAGACAGAAGAAGAGGTACTTCCTATGACCCCTTGAAGAAACCAGAACCCCACCTCCATTATCTCTATGACTTCTATGTGGATTAAGGACTAAAAGAGGGTTTCTGTTATATTTTGCTAGAGGTTGTGGTGGTAAAAATTTGTCCCACTAAGCCAGGACTTCAGCACGCCATTATTTTGTGAAACAGGAGAGAACTGAAGACTTTGCTTATTTTCACTGTTTTCTCTTAGAGATTTGTTTTCCACAGAATATAAAAATACACTAAAATCTGTCAACAGTTGGAAAATATTTTGTGCCTTATTGAAGCAGTCTTTATGCATGGGTTTTTAAGTAGGTTCTCGTTGATTTCAACATTGTTCTGAAAGCCAAGTGACTATTCTGAATCAACCTCTGGGAAGCCATAAAAATGCACTTGAATATAACCTTGACTCCAAGGATCAATTGCTCTCCTCACTCTGCATATGTGTATATCTACCCACAAAGACCTCACTGTAAATCCATACAAGTAGAACTGATTTCCAGGTCTTAGTGGATATTAGCATCTCCCCTCCTTTCTAATCTGCTGATATAATTTTCCTCTGTTTTCCTTTCAGTTCTTCTCTTTCTCTTGTGTGCTGTGTCAGCACAGGACACAAGAGAAAGAGAAGGATGGAAATGAAGTAATCAACTTCTGGCTTTGGGTATGCACTTCTATTTTCCTGGCATTCAAAGAAAATCAAACATACTTTCTAAACCAAGACTATCTATCTAGGCTTCTTATTGGATCCAAAGAAGTGTTATGAGAGTACTCAGTCTTGTTCAGCACGTGGTGTCAGTGAATCTTTCCAGGCTCATAGTTGCCAACAGAGAAGATTGCCTTTGCCATCTCCTCTACTACTGCTCCTCCACTGTTCCTGCTCCTGTTGCCTCTCCTTCAGATCTCCACAGTCCTTTGAAGGGTTAACATGGTGGATCTCACATCTCTTTATCTCCTTTCTCCACACCATACCATCTAACTCACCTTCTCTTAACTCAAAAAGCAGCTTTCCCAATGGTTCTGTTCCCCATATTTTTGCTCCTTCTACTGTGCCCCAAGATTCAATTCAGAGTTTCAGAACAGTTAAACCCTCTTCTCCCAGCCTTGTTGGCACCTGACTTAGGCCAAGTCTTAGTTCAAGGCCAGCATTCAGGAGCACACTGGGTTTCATCAGTACTTCATGTCATCTTCCCAAGTTCTGTTTCTCTCTATAATGAATCCATCTCATTCCTAACCTGACATATCTGCTCCAATATATATATATATTCACACATCACTGCTTCCCTTTGGGGCCTCACCCTCTCCACTGCTCTCTCTCTATTGGCAGAGCACAGGGCTCTGTCCTCATTTCCTATGCTCATATTAATTTTTGTTTTACAAGATGGCAATTTTATCCCAGTATTCTAAATCCCCTCTGAGGCCATCATCTTCACTGTGAGTCCTGGCTCAACCTGTTTCCTGATACTGATTTTATAATTCCTGAATAAACCATTAGCAGAATCTGCTTCTGCATAGCTGCTACTGTTTCATGGAGATTCCTGTATTCTCCATGTAGCCAACATTCACAAAGGATGTGACTTTTTCTGTGCAAAACTGAATTTAATTCTGTCTTTTGAAGAGTTACCAATGTAAATTTGTTTTGAGCATAAACTCACCAATTTCTTAGTATAAGAGACACTGTTTTTATCACATACATAGCTTGAAGGTATTTAAAATTTACTTGCTATCTAAAGGAAGTCGTGATCTGACATATTGATACTATTGTTAATCAAAAAATTAGCACAATCCAGCTGCATCAGACTGTCTAGAGCTTGATGTTGGATCGTTCTCACTTCAAGTTCAAATTAAGGTCTTGATGGAGAAAACCAAGGCTTTTGTATATGCTAGAGCAAAATATTCTTTTCAGTCACAATGACACTGAGATACCCAATGAAGACAGATGCCATCCTCATCAGCTAAGTGTGAGTGACATTTTATGACTTTCCATGAATGACTTAAGGAAGGCCCTTAGGCTTTCAAAACACAATGTGACATTGAAATATTGTCAAATGACAATTTGAAAATATTTTTTTCAGTTTAAATGAACTTAGTCTTGTGTTATGTCCCATCCCCAAAGAAGTCTAGTTAACTTAGTTCTCTCCAATAAAGAGAAGGAACTCAAAGTCCCTTAGGTTTCCAGCAACTTTATCACCACCTGAAGACTCAGTGCTTGTTGTGCCTTATAAGAACCCCTGTGTGTTGGGTCAGAGAATATCATACTTAATACACTTATCATCACATTGTTTAGATTTGTACGTTTTTGCCTCTCTCTCCTACTAGAATATAGTTGACTATATTTGACTCGATATAATTGACTTCTCTGTGTTTGATACCTGGAATTCTAGTAGAGCATCTTCTGCAGAGTCAGTAGTCAGTAAAACGTCTTTTGGATGAAGAAATGAATGAGTGAATGAATGATTTGGCAATTAAACTTAGGAGGAAACCAGAGATTGAGACGGGGCCTAGGGCCATTAGTATGCTAACCAGGTACTTTGTAGTTAAATTATATCACTATTTTTTTTTTTTTTATTTTGAGACAAGCTCTAGCGGAGTACTATAGGCTGCCTTTGATCTAACACTGCCAACCAGAGAGGCCTCGGACTTTAGAATTTTCTGTCCTATTCTCCTGGCTAGCTGGGATTACTGGTTTGCCCCACCAAGAGAATTTGCTTTTAAACTTCTCTGTTATTTTTGGATCTTGGCATGTATCCAGTTTAAGGGCATTGGTCCAGATCTACAGCACATAAAACTTAACTGTAAGTCACTGAGTATTCTTGTGGAAAAAGTCCATGGTAGTGACAGTGTCTGAGCCTCATTTCATAAACTTCATCATTCTGTCAGAGACCGAAGACTTGCAATAACAAGAGAGCCATGTAATCTCTGGGGCTGGGCTGGGGATATGTTTTCAGTCCTCTTTATCTTAAGTCACTCTCGGGTGCTGGATGGACTGACTCCTGGGAGATAGATTCCAGCTTTGCACTAGAGTGCTCTGCCCCATTACCCTCAAGAGTACAAGTCCAGAGACTTATTTAAGAACTGTACAGAACTTTTTTGTGATTCTAACTAGCATCCTTTATGGTACCTACACAAAATCATAATATATTTATTTCTTTAGTAAGCAGAAGTACCTATTAAAAGGTGACAAAGACTCTTGTCTTTGCTGTAGATAGATACAGAGTTGTACAGGAGAAGATGGAGCCTGGGAAGACGGTAAGTATATGCATGCATGCTCTTTAATTAGTGGTGGGACTGGCCTTTTGTGCCTTCTCTACCATATCTCCCACCCACATAGGCAATGGGCTTCCCCTCATTAGCAGGCACAGTTGCTGAGGTGAACTTCAGAACAAGATTGCATGTCGAGTGACTCTGGCTTCCCTCCAGACTTTCTAGTAGGAGGGCCCCACAGCCCTTTCCCATGCTTAATCCTGTCTTGTTTATAGCCACTTTAATGATTGTCTGGCCACTACTGCTGGCACAGGGTGTTACACATTCCCATGGTCACTGGATCAGGTTTTAGCCACCGTTCCAGAAAGAAGAAAGACAGAAGGGCCACATTTGACCACTGCCTATCCTGTTTATATCTGCACTGTCTCATAAATATGACAAGACTATAATGGCTACTGCTACTGAAGGCAGACCTGGCTGCCCATCACAAATGACACTGGTGCTTCCAAGGACTTCCCATAGGTAGGTTCTCATGGGTTCACCCCCTCACAGTAACTGTGTTCCTTACAGAGATTAGTGTATTCGAAGCATTTCCAGATGGTCTTGCAAATCCTGATAGAGAATTCTCAGACAAACTAAGTATAAATGAGACATAGGCTTTAATAGACAGTTAGGTATAATAATTTCACTAAGATTCATGCAAAATTCTGTGCCTTCACTATGCCTTTTTGTGTGACATTGGGGCCGGTGGCCAAGACTGATCTGTACTTTGTAGTAGGCACATATTTGATGTATTGACTGATGCCAATGTTCTGGTATCAGTTGAACACTAGTTAAACATGCATTCCTGTCTTTAATCTTTTATTTAGAAGAGACAGAGCTTTCCTAAGTCTTTTGGTATTTATAGCTAACCCAAACCACAAGCAATGAAAGACATTAGTTATTTGTTTTGGTTTTTGTGCTTGTGTTTACTTTTTTTCTGTGTATTCTTGGAAGACACATCTGATCCCTCAGTCAAGTTTACCCGCTCTGGTTTATGGATCCAAACTACTTTGTCTCAAAGGCACCATGTAATTCTGAGTAGTTGGTGTTTCAAGTCCTACTTCATCAGAAAATGAGAAAGAGAAGTCTCTATGACTTGATATATGGCAACAGATCAAAAAATAACTGGGAAAGTTGAATTTATCATTATCTAGATAGGTAAAATAATGGTAGAGTTAACCTACCTAGTAAAATAACCATATATGAGCTAAGTCCAATATGAGTCAATTGAAGATTAGAAGGGCTAGAATAGGGACTATTTACATTTATTTCCTCAGGAATAGGATCAACATCCAAGGGATTGAGAATAACTCAGAAGCGGAAATGTTTCGCTATTAATATTTAAAGTTTATTATTATTTCATATGTTTAAAGATTTGCCTTATGTGCACCACATGTGTGCAGTGCCCACAGAGGGCAGAAGAAGTCATCTGAGCCTGTAGAACTGAAGTTACAGACAACTGTGAATAGTCTTGTGGGTGGTAGGACCCGAACCCAGGTCTCCCACAAGCAAGTGTCTTAAGAGATGAGCCATTTCTGCAGCCCTCAGCTATTGTTTTCTTAACAACAACATAAACATCAGTAGTGAAGCTAATTGTGATTGGGTGGCATTGACAGGGTGCAATGAGAACACACTTACTTAATTATGTCTATGCTATGACTTCCCAAGAGCCACAGCCCAATCTAATCAAATCCAGACTAGAATAATTCTACAAAACAATTGGTTTATGATCTTAAGCATCAGGATTGTCCAAGTAAAAGCAAGAGCAAGGAAGTACAGAGTCACAGTAACCCATAGCGATGAAATGCTTCACGGCACTGAGAACTGAGTATCATTGTTCATCATGGAGCTCACTCACTGGAAGAACTCACGGGAGAGTTGGGCATTTGGTGGCCAGTTGTACAAGTGTGACGCTTGTGGGTTTGACGTCATTCTGTAGCAACATGAGATGATACCCTTGTTTATAGGAGCAACACAGTAAAGTACTCAAGAGCAGGCAGTGTGGGTTTCAAGTAGACCATGCTTCAGCTTTTCTTTTAAGCTAAGTGAACAGGGGCAATGCATTAGCAAAATTAATGCATTAGCAAAATTAAAACCAAAAATATAGTCTGCACTATGAGAAACTTTTGAGAAATTTTACTGTATAATGTTTAAAAATGTCAGCATCTGAAGCACGTACAACACATACAGAGGGGGAATGACAGAGACAGGCAGACAGACACACAGAAAGTGAGAGAGACCTGATATTAACCTAGAAAATACTAAAAACAAAATCAATGTTTATCTTTGAGAGAAAGATACTAAATAATGATTTTTTAAAAAGAAAATGAACATATTTTCTTGGCTTTTCAGCTAAGGCAAACTGTAAGAAATGAACATAAATTATGGGAGCTAGTAATTTAACTAGAATTCATATAGTGTCATACAGAATAGACAGATTTAATTCTACGTACATTATCTCTTGTGTGACTTGTATTATCTGAATTATCATAATTTTATTTTGCTACTGTCTTTATATTGTGAAATATGTTTTCTAGCATTTACAATATGTGTGATTATCTGAGAAGAAGTATTATGAAAGAAAGGCCCATAACATTTGTTTTCTGACCTCTATACAAGGCCTCAGTGTGATTAGAAGACTTTTCTTGCTGGAATGAAATGGAGTTTGACTCCCAGACAGTGTGACTGAGTTCTGGCCAGTATGAAGTATTTTAGAATTCACTCATTCTTCCTCCATTCTTTTGGGTTATCTTTTTAAAACAGGTTCCCCAGTGTAAGCCACATGCTATTGTGTTTCCAGCCTTGTAAGACAATGAAAACCTGTTCCTCATTAAACCTTAATATGTTATTTAATTAGATAATGAAAGTGGAGCTCTACTATTTTCAATGAAGTTTAATTACTTGATTAAGATTCATAATGATTGAGCTGATAAGATGATTCAGTGGGTAAGAGCACTGACTGCTCTTTTGAAGGTTCTGAGTTCAAATCCCAAAAACCACATGGTAGCTCACAACCACCCAAAATGAGATCTGATGCACTCTTTGGTTGCATCTGAAGGCAGCTACCTTGTACTTATTTATATTAATAAATAAATCTTTGGGCTGGAGAGAGCAGGGACTGAGCAAGAGCGAGTGGGATTGACCAGAGTGAGTGGGGTTGACCGGAGTGAGCTACAGACACAGACACATGAAGGCTCACAACCATCTGACAGCTACAGTGTAATCATATATATGTATGTATATATATATGATTTATAATGATTAAAGTATTTCATTGTTGGACTATTACTTCATACTTCATGTTTGTTCCTAAGAAACTTCTTGCCTATTTTCCAAGAAAAGTGTTTTATTTTGCTGCTTTCCTTTATGTCTTTTGAAAGAGGATCTTCTGTATCCCTGATTGGTCTTGAATTCTCCTGCTTCTATCTCACTAGTGCTAGGATTGCAAGCATGAATCCCTGTGCCCATTTTTGTGTGCTGCTGTGGATAGAACCTAGGATCAGTACATGCTAGGAAGATACTCTACCAACAGATCCCCATCGTGAGCCCCAGCACTCTATGCCTTGAGATCTAGTAACTGTTAACAGATCTATTCCTAATATACCAGTGTAAGTTCAATCTCAAGGGTTGATCAGAAGTGAAACCATTCACAAAGGGAGAATACTCCTCAAACCATGAGAACCACTTAAATGACTAAAGCAAAGAATGTTCCTAAGATCATCAACAAGGGTAGTCAGATTGTAAAACCCTTTTAAAAGTTTGTTCTGCCCACTGAGAATACACACACATGCACATGTGGACACACATGCACACATGGACACACACACACACACACACAGAGAGAGAGAGAGAGAGAGAGAGAGAGAGAGAGAGAGAGAGAGAAAGAAAGAGAGAGCTCAACATGGGGTGTGAAGTTCAGAGGTGTAACAACAGGGAAGGTCGCCAGGAACTACAGGCATTGGGACAAGGCCCACATCCAATGGAGTTCTCTCAGCAGGTACATGGGTTCCTGCCAGTGAGCTGGTGAGTATAAATGAAGTCACTCATTCTGGGCCAAACTAGTGGAGCTGCTTCCTGCTCACAGAGTCCATAGCCCACCAATTTGAACAAATCTAGATTGAAGTACACATTGGAAACCCTCAGACTTGGCACTACTAGGTGTGTTTTGTTATGTATTCATGGTAATATGAGCATATAACAGAGTCCTTCATTTGATGGCTCCAAAATGAAGATAAACATTATTATTTCCAGTTTTATAGAGGTCTACCAATGATTAGTGACCATTTCTCCAAGTCTGACACACTAAATAAAGCAATGGGAGCATATGGTGAGTCAGCTGACTCACAGGGCTCCTGTTAGTCCAGCCACTTGCAGAGCATACAAAGCTATCACTATTGCTGTTATTATTATTACTATGGGCATCCTGGTTTCTACACTTGCCCATTCCTATTTCAGGAGAAGCAAAGCTTTTCCTGTTTCTTTGTTCTCCCATGTTATTCTTTAACCCTTTGCATGTCAATGGAAAACCAAAGTTTCCTCATCTAGAAATCACATAAGCTATCCCACACTACTTGCCCCATAAGAGCATTTCAACTACCTCAGCTGAAATCTGGCTGAAAAGGAGAGAAAGTAAAATTACATAGGATTACAAGTTAGAGCCAAGGCTCAGAACGTAGAGCACAAAGAGCTTGAAGGGTGGGGGAACTGAGACCCTTGGACAAAGCACAGGGACTTAGGTTCCCTGTCCTGCAAAGACAGTCATCTGCAAAGCAGAACAGAGAGAGTGAGAGAGAGAGAGAGAGACAGACAGACAGACAGACAGACAGACAGAGACAGAGACAGATAGAGACAGAGACAGAAAGACACTGAAGGGCCTGACACCAACAATTCAGTTCTATAGAAAAGCATGAGTTATTAGAACTGTAAAGTTCAGCAACATGGTTAGGATCATAACTTTGAAATGAAGTTTATACACTAAAATTCTGAAGAAAAACCAATAGCAATATGCTTGATTTCATATAGGCCATGTAAGCTCTTAAAAAGATATTTTTATTGACCGTGGCCTTGGGATAAGTTCAAATACCAAGAATGAAACACTGGGGCAAATTATGTATAATGAGAGAAATGGAACTTAGTGAGAACCAGAGAGAAATGTTGGTCATTAGATTTAATGTACTGTAACATATTCTTTCAAATCCTCTGCAAGTGTTAAAATGGGCCCAGATCTTTAGACTTAGTTTTCACAGATATTATGAAAAGAAGATAAAAGTCATGGTTACCATGGAGAATCTTCATTCTCTCCTTAGACTCTGCCTCTATTCATCCTCTAATAGTCCTTATAGTGCTCTGTACTACCAGACTTCTATTAGTTCCACTAAGTGAATTTCTGGCCATCGGCCTCAGTCTATTCCTATACTTGATGCAAAATGTTCAGGGGAATTAGCAGTTCATAACCATCTCTATGTTACATCCACATAACTGTCTTCATTGGTGTCTACAAAGTCAGGATCTCATCATTTCATAGACATTTCCTGTTGTCTCCACACTCTAAACTTCTCTTGTAATAGAAGCTTTGTTTCTAGAGAATTTCATTTGTCAATCATTAAAAAAAAAATGCATTTATCTTAGGAGGCATCAGATCATTCAAACCCATTTGCCTTCTCTTTGGACCTAAATGGAAGTATATTTAACACACCACCCAAGATTTAGGTGTTGTACATGCTCGTAAGTCTTCTTCCATCTCTTCTATTTATTTTGGTATATTCAAAATGATGCCTGCAAAGGATGTTCAGGAATAACTCTGGCTTGATTTCTCTCTCTCTCCCAGCAAATAGATGCCCCATGGTCATATCTCCTTTTGGCATGTGTCACCCACTGAATAGAGTTGCAAAGAAAATCTTGCCTGCACACCAGGAAGACCCTTCCCCAGGACTTCAATGCTTTCCTGTCTTGATTGCACAGAATGGTACTGCTCAAGTTGTTGGTCTACCAGTGCTCTGCATCTCAGCTTCTAGATTTCATTTTAAATCTTAAATTCACTGACAAGGAGAGGAGACCAAGCAGATACACAAAATGAAGACACAAGTAAGAAAAATGTTTGGAGAATCTCAGTAGTGATGTTATAAAGTATAGTGTGTGTGTGTGTGTGTGTGTGTGTGTGTGTGTGTGTGTTTTCCAGAGGAATGTGTATATATCTCAGGCTGCAAAGAATCTATGAAAAAGATTTCTCCTACACAGGAGCCCATTATCCACCATGGAGTCAGATCATAGAAATAATGGAATGAACACCTTCAGTCCAGCTACTGGAGGGAAATAACTTGCACCATGTTTTGATACGTATGAGCTCTGCCAAGTAGTATCCTTCCCAGGTGTGTGCAGGATAAACATGCCTTTTAATGTAGTGTGGCAGAGAGGTGAAGCCTACAATGATGAGGAGTCATCCTGTGGTTGTTGTCTTTGGACTGCTGAAGTTATGAACCTGCTACAAACCACTTCCAGTGTGGTTCAGGGCACAAGCCAAGAAACCCCTCGGATCTCCTAGGCTGTGGCTTCAGTCATAAAGACAGAGTGTGATTCAGGAGCAAGGGAATAAATAAACAATGGAAAAGAACTATTTTCTTGGTATCCGTGTTTGAACAAAGAATCAGTGAGCTCCAGTTTAGTGGGAAAACCTGTCTAAAGAAGTGAAGTAGAGGGTCATTGAGAGAGACATACAACATTCATGTCTAGCCTTAATATACACATGTACAAATGATCATGTACACTTCCATGTAAAAATGTACACAGAGAGAGAGAGAGAGAGAGAGAGAGAGAGAGAGAGAGAGAGAGAGAGAGAGAGAGAGAGAGAGAGAGAGAGAGAGAGTTATTGAGACTTAAAAGAAGTTGCTCAAAATTGCACCTTAATGATTTAGCAAAATGACTGTCAGTGCTCTTGGAGGGGTTCTCATTTGACACTGTTGGTCTCAAGGATATGAGAAGTTTATGATTGGAAAAAGCTTGAGAAATAAATCGCCGAAAAATAATTACTTTCAAACCGAGGCGTAGAAATTTCAGAAGAGCATGATGTCTTAGGTCAGGTTGGAATTCAGCAAGAAGATTCAGTTTCCAGTTCCCTGCAGATTAAGTCTGTCATAGCTGACATTTCATATCCTATTGTATATTATAAACTTGTATATGTCCCTCTCTTTGGATTATGAAGCAAGATTTTAAAACTAATAGCTCAGTTTGTCCTAACTCTCATGGTGAAGAGTGTTTGTCCATACAAGAAGGGTGCTTTGCAAATCAGCTGGCCATTCATTAACAAAATCTCATACTGCTCCACAAAGGGGCCTCTGAGTTCAGACATGTGGGTAGGTTTCCTCACGCTATAGTTCACATAACATGTTTCTAAGAGAAAACAAGATGCCAAAATATTTAAATATTACAAATAATTTAGGAAAGAAATGAAGGTTCAACTAGTTCTTCACAACTTCCCAGTGTTGTGCTTTTCTTGTTCTAATTGGGAGTCTATCTCTGCCTTCAATACCTGAAACCCATCCTAATAGCAGGAAACAGCATGGAGGTGGCACCTGAAGGAAGAATAACCCTGAAAAGGGGGGGGGGCAGATTGCAAAATTCCCATGAGTGGCAAGCATACCAAGGAGACCAGCAGCCAGTCTTCTGGGCATACCATTTGAGTGAGATTTGTTGATTCTGAAGAGACAAACCATGAAGCTTCCCTTGTTGGGAATTGGTCCTAATGCTATTTCTGTTAATTTGGCTCCTGAAATCACACGACCCCCACATCTGGGCTGAGGGTACCTGCCCCCCAGTTGTTTCTGATGAGGAAATAAATTTGCCAGTGGCCAATGACTGGGCAGGGAGGCAGAGGTGGGCCTTTTAGGATTCCAAGGCAAGAAACTGAGGAAAGGAGAAGAGAGCCTGTCATGAGGCCATAGGAGACAGACCTTACCAGGAAGGTGCAGGAGTGAGAGACAGTTGAAATGTAGATGCAAAGGGGAAAGTGGGCACAGGAGGGCTGCCCAGAAGTGTCCAGGGCAACAAAGATGAAATATAGATTGAGTAGGTATTAACTCAGCAGTATTGGAGGGAAATGTGTTAGCCACTTGTAGGTTCAGGAGTGACCCAGCTACTGAGGTAGTTAAGGTAGATTAAAAAATAAACTGTGTGTGTGTGTGTATGTGTGTGTGTGTGTGTGTGTGGTGTATGTGTGTGTTTCCCTCTGGGATCCTGAACACGGTGACTGGTGGTGAGGAGCTGTACACATACCCTCTGGGAACATAGAGCAGGCTTAATCAGGTGACAGCAGATGCTGGCGAGGATATGGAGAAAGAGGAACACTCCTCCATTGTTGGTGGGATTGCAAGCTTGTACAACCACTCTGGAAATCAGTTTGGCAGTTCCTCAGAAAATTGAACATAATACTACCAGAGGATCCAGCAATATCTTTCCTGGGCATATATCCAGAAGATGTTCCAACCGGTAATAAGGACACATGCTCCACTATGTTCATAGCAGCCTTATTTATAATAGCCAGAAGCTGGAAAGAACCCAGATGCCCCTCAACAGAGGAATGGATACAGAAAATGTGGTACATTTACACAATGGAGTACTACTCAGCTATTAAAAGGAATGGATTTATGAAATTCCTAGGCAAATGGATGGACCTGGAGGGCATCATCCTGAGTGAGGTAACACGATCACAAAGGAACTCACACAATATGTACTCACTGATAAGTGGATATTAGCCCCAAAACTTAGGATACCCAAGATATAAGATACAATTTGTTAAATGCATGAAACTCAAGAAGAACAAAGACCAAAGTGTGGACACTGTGACCCTTCTTAGGATTGGGAACAAAACACCCATGGAAAAAGTTACAGAGATAAAGTTTGGAGCTGTGACGAAAGGATGGACCATCTAAAGACTGCCATATCCAGGGATCCATCCCATAATCAGCTTCCAAACGCTGACACCATTGCATACACTAGGAAGATTTTGCTGAAAGGACCCAGATATAGCTGTCTCTTGTGAGACAATGCCGGGGCCTAGCAAACACAGAAGTGGATGCTCACAGTCAGCTATTGGATGGATCACAGGGCCCCCAATGGAGGAGCTAGAGAAAGTACCCAAGGAGCTAAAGGGATCTGCAACCCTATAGGTGGAACAACATTATGAACTAACCAGTACCCCAGAGCTCATGACCCTAGCTGCATATGTATCAAAAGATGGCCTAATCGGCCATCACTGGAAAGAGAGGCCCATTGGACTTGCAAACTTTATATGCCCCAGTACAGGGGAACGCCAGGGCCAAAAAGTAGGAGTGGGTGGGTAGGGGAGTATGGGGGGGGAGTGTATTGGGGACTTTTTGGATAGCATTGGAAATGTAAATGAGGAAAATACCTAATAAAAAAATTAAAAAAACAAAACAAAACAATTTAGAGCTTCATTCCCTGGGACTAAAACTCATGATTTCTTCCAGTGTGGTCTTTTGGCACTGAAAAAAAACTAATGCTGCTTAGAACTCATGGCATTCCATTCTTCTCTCCTATCTCAGGTAGCTCAGGTAGACTGAGTTGTGATGGATGATCATGGAGAGGTCAAGAAAATAATTCTGAAAACACACTAATTTTTAAGTTTAAATTAATTTCTATTTATTTTACATCCTGACCAAAGTTTACCCTCCCTCTCTCCTCTCAGTCTCTTTTCACACATTTCCCTCTCCATATCCACTCCTCTTCAGTTTCTCTTTAGAAAAGGGCTAACCTCAATGGATATCAACCAGGCATGCCACAGCAAAGTGCGGTAAGATTAGGCACCTCCTCTTCTGTTAAAGTTAGACAAGAAAACCTAGTAAGGGTAAAGGTGGCCCAGTGGCAGGCAATAGAGTCAGAGACAGCCCCTGCTCCCACGACTAGGATTCCCACAAGAAGATCAAGCCACACAACTGTAATATATGTGCAGAGGGTCTAGGTCAGTCCCAGGCAGGCTTCCTGGTTGGCCGGTCAGTCTCTGTGAGCCTGATGGGCTCAGGTTGGTTGATTTTGTGGGATTTGTTTGGTGTAATTGACGCCTCTGGCTCCTATAATCCTTTCTTCTATCCTTTTATGGGATTCCCCAAGTTCTGCCTAATATCTGGCTGTGTGTCTCAGCAACTGTTTCCATCAGTTGATGTGTGAAGCCTCTCTGATCACAACTGGACTACATGGCAGTCTATGAGTGTCACAGTATCTCCTTAGAAATCATCTCATTGACTTTTTACCCCATTCATGTTTGGGTCTATTGTGGATCTCTTGACTATCCAGCATTTGGCTTCAGGTTCTCTAGGCAGTGTAAGGGGTAGGTAGGTTCTAACTTATGACATGGGTCTCAAACTCAAACAGTTGTTGGTTATCCACTTTCATAATTTCTGCCACCTACTCCAGCATATCTTGTAGGAAGGATAAATTATAAGTGAATTTTTTGTGGCTGGACTTGTGTCCCAATCTCTCTATTGTGGAGCACCAGTCATGGGGAAATAAAGGAATCCAAGGGATGACACATGTCCAGAGCTCTGGGTTTCTGGGCTGGCAGACATGGGAGACTGCTGCTGTACCCCACGGAACCACCACGGAATGGGCGTTGGAACATGTTAAGCTGCTGGACCCTGCTCCAGGGGGAGAGGAAGGCACAGTTTTGGCTCTGACTCTCAGGCACCACAGACTGCTGGGTACTGCAGGAGAGTTGGCTCTAGGGTCTCTGGGCCTCATAGAGGCCAAAGATGACAGGTTCTCAGTCTTGGACATCACAGACACTGCTGGATGTTGAGAAAGAGCTGAGAACCAAGTTGGGTGCCTGGGGTCAGCTCAGTTCCTGGGCCAAAGGGTGAAGGGGCAGGGGGAAGGCCCTGGGTGGTTCCCATGCAGGCCAGAGTCTTTGGTCAGGCCTGGCAGCTGGAAATGCTGAGAGGCTTTCCTGCAGGAGATTAGATGTGGCTCTTTAGGGAAAGGACTATTCCATTGCTCTAGCATGGCAGGTTTAGATGAACAGAGAGAGCCATGGTTTATTGTAGAAAAGGAGAGAGAAAGAGAGAGAGAGAGAGAGAGAGAGAGAGAGAGAGAGAGAGAGAGAGAGAGAGAGGAGAGCAAAAAGGCTGAGGGTGGCCATGGCCATGTGGAGAGAGGAGAGAAGGGAGGGGGAGAGAGGGAGCAAGAGGGCTAGAGAAAAACCAAGAGAAGCAAGAGAGAGAGAGAGAGAGAGAGAGAGAGAGAGAGAGAGAGAGAGAGAGAGAGAGAGAGAGAGAGAAAGGAGGGGCCAAGCAGCTCTTTTTTATAGTAGGTGGGGCTACCTTGTTGCAGGGTAACTGTGGGCAGAAGTATACCTGGCTATTGCCAGGTAACTGTGGGGATGGAGTCTGGGCAGCCTACATGACTGATGGCCACAGAATGATGGAGTTGAGGGTTCATGGTGTCAGGCATTTGTGTCTAGGGGCGTAGCTCACTGTTCCATCCTTTTTAGAAATTTCTACTGAGTCTGCAGAGTAAGCCTCACTATACCAGAATAGTTTTACAGTCACACACTCTACTAAAAGTCTCACCTTTTCGAGGATGGTCAGTTCAGACTCAGTATACCCCGTTGCTACAAGTCTTACCTAGGGTCATACCCATGGATAACTGGAGTTTCTATTGCCCTATATTTCTAACTTGTTTCAGAGAAGCCCCCTAATTCCAGTTGTCTCAGTACTCTTTATCTCCATCCTTCCCATATATTAGCTCTCCTGTCCCATCCCCACTCCAGAACCAAAAATGTAACGAGGAGGGCTCAAGAGAGGTAGAAAACAGAATAAACAATATAGTAGCTTGGAAAAGGGGACTAAGTACACTGATGTTTTACTTCCTATGCTATAGTTGAAAATTACATCCTCTCACTATAACTCAGTTTCCTGAGCTTGCATAGGAAAATATAACCTTAATTTTGGCATATAATAATTTGTGATAGGAAAATGGATAAACAATACACTCATGATCAGGTAGTCAACAGGTATGTGATAAGGTTGAATTATTTATCCCATCAACAGTCTGTTGAGGTCGTATTGCACATAGGTTGTGACTTCCTGAAATAGCTAATTAAGTAACTGAATAGCCTTTGGTTCAGAAATATATGAGTATTGTTTTCACTTGAGGTTTAGAGGTGGGAGGAAAATATGCAGGCTTTAAAGAAGAACCAATTGTATAAGGTGATGTCAAGTCATAGCAATGTAGGTTAGGATTAAATACATTCCTCTCCACTGATGGGTTTATTCCTATCTGTGTTTTCCATTTTAGTAGAGAACTGACAGGCTACTTCTTTGCCTAAGGGAGAGTATATCATGGGATACAAATTCTAAAGTAAATAATTAAAATAGTAAATCATTTGGATTCTCTTGAGGAAAAAACACAAGGGACGGGTGTTTAGAGTAATGGTTTTCTTGCTTTAAGTGTTGGGCTTTTAGGGGATTTTTCAATTGAACAAGAAAGGAAACTTTTCAGGATGCTGAGCAGAAAAACCTAAAGTATCTCAGGAGCATAAACGTCCAAGCCTGCTTCCAACCAAGCCATCAAGGAGAAGAAATACCCCAGAGTGGAAATGGTTTTATGGTATGTTTAGGAAAATGTTTCTCACATCAGAAAATAAGAGAGATCTGCACTCAGACAACAAACTCTTAGGAGTCAGGGCTGGAGAGAAGCCTCAGTGACTAATGGCACTTACTGCTCTACTCTGGACCAGCATTCAGTTGCCAGTGTCTACATAAAAAAGGCCAGTAACTCTATGCTCAAAATGTAGCTCAAAAAGACTAGTAACTCTAGCTCCTAGCATTGGATGCTCTCTCACTTCTGTGGTCAACTTCTCAAAGATGAAAGCATATACACATATAAATAAAACAAATCTCTTAAATAGTTTATTTTAAATACCTTAAGAGTTAATGACTTTGTAGTGAACCTAGAAAAAATGCGTATACACCACAGAATGGATGCAAAAGTCCATCATGATAGATAGAAACAAACTAAGAAGAAATGGTGTTTTAATTTAACCATACAAACCGTTATGAAAGGATGATTGAGAGATGGGAGTTTTAGGACTTCAGGGTGACAAGGTGATTGAAGGACCTAGAGTACTTGAAGATATTAAAGATATGCTTTGGTCAAGGGTAGCAGGCAATTTCAAAAGCTTAAATCGGTGACCAGAGAATGCAGAGTGAATCCTGGCTCACACCACGCACACACAAAACTCACAGAACTTAACTCTGTACCTTTAGACTGAGAGATCTCTGGTAGACAAGATGTCCACTGTGAAGACCAGCCCAACTCTATGACATCTCTGGAGAATTAAAGTTAAGAGTCTTAAATTAATTTCAGTAATATAAAAAGCAAAACAAAAACAAACAACAGAAAACAGAATCTTTTAGTGTGATATTGACATATTCTTTTAAGTCACAGTAGAAGAACTTTTAATTATAATTGTAATTACAAAATGGAATCTCAGAAAATAATATGATTTCTGATTTCCATTTGACAAATGATTTTTACCCTTTCAATGAAACTCCTGCAATCAGCACTACCTTACATAAATTCACTACTTTGTGGCCTTCTATTTTATTTCTAGAATTAATATCATGATTAGTTGACTTTAACACAAAGGAATACTTTCCTTAACAGTGGGGATGAATATCTTCCTTGAACAAATCAAACCATATCAAATCTTTAACACTTTCAAAAACAAAATGAAACAAACAAAACAAAGAAAAATTTTGATACATTCTATGGTGATTTAAATATGCTTGGCCCATGGGAAGCAGCAGTACTAGAAGGTGTAGCCTTAAGAGGAGGTATGGCCTTGTTGGAGGAAGTGTGTCACTATGTAGTCAGGCTTTGAGGATCCCTATGCTCAGGCTCTGCCTAGTGCAGAAGTGACCCTCCTCTTGGTTGCATGCAGAAGATAGTCTCTTCCTGGCTGCCTTTGGATCAAGATGTAGAACTCTCAGCTCCTGCATCAGCACAAGGCCTGCCTGCACACTGCCATACTTTCCACCATGATGATAATGGACTGCACCTCTCGAACTCCAAGCCAGTCCTATTGAAATGTTTGCCTTTACAAGAATTGTCTTGGTCATGGTGTCTCTTCACAGCAAAGAAACACTAAGATATTTTCCATGATTTCCACACTAAACATTTAAGACAATTTAGGCTTGAGATTCCACATATTCTCATGATCTAAAAGTACTACTTTTGCGAAAAATGTTCCTACCTAGGAGTTAGATGCAGAATCCTCTCCCTCCCTTCACAACCCCTTTAAGGTCTATCTTCATTAGGGTTTCCATTGCTGTGAACAGACACCATTTCCAAGGCAACTCTCATAAAGGACAACATTTAATTGGGGCTAGCTTACAGTTTCAGAGGTTCAGTTTAGGCTTACAGTTTCAGAATTCATGATCATCAAGGTAGGAGTATGGCAGTGTCCAGACAGGCATGTCCTTGGAGGAGCTGAGAGTTCTATATCTTGCTCTGAAGGCTGCTAGAAGACTGGCATCTTCAGGCAACTAGGAGAAAGCTTTCTCAAAGCCCACCCCCATGATGACACACTTCCTTCAACAAGGTTTAACCTATTCCAACAAGGCTACACCTCCTAATAGTGCCACTCCCTGGACCAAGCATGCTGAAACTACCACAAGGCCCATGATCTGCAATACATTAATGTTCTCTGCCATGTCCTTGACTTCTCCTTACCTCCTTTCTAAGCTTCCTCTCTAAACTCCAGCCCTGTTGGACCTCAGAAACTCATTCTCCTGTACTCATACCCCTTCCATTCCAGTGCCATTCTCTATGACCATTGGCTATGTCATACTTTTCCTCTTCACATATTATACTATTGTTATTAGACCATAACCCTCTTCATGACCTAAGAACTGATTCTTGATTCTTCATTTCTATAGGCAGAGGGGCTGACTTTGTCTTGCAAACTGTCTTTGTTAGGGTTTTATTGCTTTGAGAAGACACCATGACCACAGCAACACTTATAAAGGAAAACACGTAATTGGGCCTGGCTTACATTTCAGAGATTTCGTTTCTTATTGTCAGGGCAGGAAGCATGGTGGTGTGAAGACAGACATGGTGATGTAGAGGTAGCAGAGAGTTCTACATTTCATTTGTAGTTAACAGAAGGAGATTATGTGTCACACTGGGATTATCTTGAACTTGGGAGACTCCAAAGCCTACCCCAACAATGCTAAACAAGGTCTCACCTCCTAACAGTGCCATTCTCTATGAGCCAAGTATTCAAATGCATGAGTCTATGGGGGGCATTCCTATTCAAACAATGAAATTCCACTCCTTGGGTCCCATAGGCTTTTAGCCATAACATAATCCAGAAATGCACTCAGCTCAACTTCAAAGGTTCCTATTATCTATCCCAGTCTCAACAATTTTTAAAAGTCCAAAGTTCAAAGTCTCTTCTAAGATTTAAATAATCTCTTAACTGTAATCTTTATTAAAATAAAAATCAGAAGCAGACCATATACTTCCAACATATAATGGCACAGGGTATATATTACGGTTTCAAAGTGTAGGGAAGGAAGCATAGTGAGTACATACTGGACCGAAGCAGGACCAAAAACCAGCTGGACAAACTCCAACCTCTGCAGCTCCATATCTGATGTTAAGATGCTCTTCAGCTCTCTAGCTTTTTAAGGTTTGTTGACTGCAACACACTTCTTTCTCTGGAGCTGGTTCTATTCCCTGTTAGCATCTTTCCTCAAAAGGTATCCCACAGCTCTGGCATTTCTCAGTTCTTAGAGTTTCTAAGACAATCCAGATTTCACCTTCACAGCTTCACACAATGGTCTCTCTGGGCCTCAATGTAGGGGACACCCCTGCCACACAGCTGGCCTCAGTAACTTTCCTCAATCATGAAGGGAGATTCCATAAACCTTTATTCTATCCTTTACTCTAAAGCCAGAACTACATGGCCAAAGTTGTCAAGTTCTGCTGCTTTCTGAGGCAGGAATATGGCTCCTTATTTCAATGACATCTTCACCAACTGCCTGTTTGCAGTGGTTTCCTTTACTACCTAAGCTTGGCTGTTCTGGAACTTTCTCTGTATACCAGGCTGGCCCTGAACTCTGAGATTTGCAGACCTTTCTCCTGAGTCATGGGATTAAAGGCAAGTACCACCACACCTGGACATAGATATTCTTTAATTTCCTTTAACTGTATGGAAGCATCCCTGGGTGAGGTCATCCCCTGAGGTCACCACTCCCTTTATTTCGTTTCTTAATCTGTTTATTTCCTCAAACATAGGTTTTAGCTCCATTCTACTTCTTTGAATTGCCTCTTTTCTCCTCAAACTGTATATTTTGTATTTTTCCTTGCTTAGCTTGCTCCTTTACATCAAAATCTTTTCCTAAGAGCTAACAATGATAATCACATAATAGTCTATTGTAGGCTGTTTTAAGATTTCCTTTGTTCCTGCAATTAATCAAAGCCCCTTCACTTTGGCCTTGAGCAGACTCTTCAGACATAGGCAAAAAACAGACACATTCTTCACCAAAATGTCACAAGAACAATTTTTAGGCAACATACCAAAATTCTTCTCCTCAGAAACCTCTGTGTCAGTTCAAATCACGCTCAGCACCACCATCTTCCACAGGCACTTTGCACAGAGGGTGGTGGTCGCTGTTCCTGTCACATACCTCATGGGAGAGGAGCGGAGTTGACTTTCTGACTCTCTGAAGCCTGTGCAGATCCTGACACCAGGTGAGAGCCATATTGAAAAGTCGGTGGCAGATGGTAACACTTCTATATCACACCTTGCCTATTCACAGTCCTGCAGTGATGGTACTCCAAGGCATTGTGTATTTTAAAACAAAGGAAAGATTTCAGTGGCTTAGTCATCACCTTGCAGCACAAAAAGGGTCTATATTATTTTACAGTTCAGTGAAACCCTTCTATTTTTAAAAAGGCTAAATATTTTATCTCACAGATGTTTCTAAGAAATGTGTTGCCTGACCAAAGGCGGGACTAATTGTCCATATAGATTATTAGAAAGTAGGGCAGCCTCAAGTGTTATTAATACTGTGGGTGTTCTCTTAGGTAACCTGATATTTTCAATATGGGCAAAAAGGCTCTAGGAGAGGGCTGCCAACTCCTGGCACTGCCTGAAAGACTAGCTTCATGGGTGTTATTGAAATGTGCCAATTCTGGGCAGAGAATTGCATTTAAGCATTTTTTCTCTCTAAACATTTACCAAAGACAGAACATAAAAATGTTCTCTACTTCCTGAAAGATGTATGTTATAGTAATAAAAATGAAATGGGAAGAGGATATTTCACATTTGTTTCTTTAGGTTGACAATATGGAATGCTTGGGGTAGGACATATAATTTTAGATTATATTTTAGTTGTCAAACTTAATGGTCTAGACAAAAGTATATATGTAATTGGGGAAAAAAGAGAATGAGTTATAATTTTAATTCCCTAGGACAAATACATCTAAAGCTAAAATGAGCATCACTACTTAGGATTACGGAAAAGTAACAGGAATATTCCTCACATAATGCAGTGGACAGATTTTCTTATCTGGATGTTAGGACAAAGTTTAATAGAGTGTGGACTTCCTAGCTGTAATGAGGGATGACTTAGTTGGTGAAGGCAACCATGGCCATCTCCTGACTTCACACTCCAAAGGCTGCCAATGCCTGTGGTTAATGAGGCTGGTTGGAGCTGTGCCCTTTAATAGCTTGGCCCTGGGAAACTGTGTTCCTCCAATGTTTTAAAGGCATGTCTTGCTAGTACCCTTCGCCTGGGTATTAATACCAGCCAAGAAGATCTCAGTCTCTTTTCTTTCCGTGTCATAGACACTTTCCCCACTTATTTGGCTCTACTGGTGAGGTTGGCATGTATTGTCAGTGTGAAAATGACACTTCTGATTCCCCACTCAATGAGAAAAGGAGGAGATAACAACGGAAATGCTTGCATACTCTTTTATTGTTTTGGTTTTTTTTGTGTGTGTTTTGTTTTTCGAGACAGGGTTTCTCTGTATAGCCCAGCTGTCCTGGAACTCACTTTGTAGACCTGGTGGCTGGCCTCGAACTCAGAAATCTGCCTGCCTCTGCCTCCCAAGTACTGGGATTAAAAGCGTGAGCCGCCATGCCCGGCGCTTGCATACTCTTACAAGACGGTTTTCTCATTACTGTTGTGCGTCCTGCCCTTCATGATGTTTGAATAATAAACATTACTGAAACAGATGAAGCTAGGCGGAGGTTAACTTTATCTTACTTTGTATTGGATTTTGAATGCCAGTTATAATTTTGTTGTATCTATTTTTAAAAAAATAATTCACTGAAATGTAGTAGATAAGATGTGTTTATTATAAGAAGAAACTTTATCTATTGTGGCATACAACCTTAATTTTCATTCTGTAGCTCAGTAGATTTGAGCAAATTCTTCAAGTTGTGCTATTATCAAAAGAAGGCTCAGCTGTTTTGCAAATGAATAATGTTGTTGTTACTAAAACAGTATGTAATATTTAAGAGAAGAGAATGTAATTGTCATACTTGGAAAGTACAGAGACTCCACCCCACCCTATACTTTAAGGACTGGCTTTAATTCCTTCAGTTGTGCCATACTTTAGAACACTCTCACTGAATAGTATAATGAATATAAATAAGACATGGTCCTGCAGTCTGGGTCTGGTTTCAGAACTTGAAATTGAATTATAGTTGGCGAATATCTGTGAACTTTCTGAACTGGAGTGGCCTAGTCCTGAGGAGAACTACGCTGATGGCTTCCTTGGGTGGGAACCACATTAACTTCACTGCTACAAATGGATTTTGTGGAAAGGAGATACAGGCCAGCAACTGAGTGTAGCTGACATAGTGTGAGATAATTCTTATGTAAATCAGACACAGAAGGAGAGGGGCATAAAGAGAAGAAAATATATTAAAATTATGGTCTTAATTCTATATCTGGAAGCTAAATGATAACTAAGTTTCAAATATTGCCCTGTTGTCAGTAAAGGAAAAGATAGTATTTAATGTTGTAACTATTTGGTGCCACATTTATCTTCAACATTTATGGATAGTAGATTCAAGCAATTCGCAGGCATATAACTATTCTTCAGATAACATGCTCACTTGTCACACCACTCTACATTGTATTGGGCACCTAGAAGGCATGGCAACCAGGTGACCATTTGCAAGACAATTTGTCAAATGCATGTGATGTGTCTGTAAAAAAAGCTAGCAAACTAGCATGAAGACTGTTTCCTACATTTTCAAAGATTCAAACTCAATTTCTGGGGTTAAATATTGACATCTGTAATATTAGTTATGGAACTAATGTAGGCCATCTCAATGTACTTTAAAGGTTAAGACTTGTGGTGAATTTATTCCAGGGTAGATATGCAAAAATCACATATGGTATAGAGTGCTAGAGAGAGGGGGGTTGGGGGGAGAATGTGGATGGGCACAGCATATAGCATCTTCAGAAGGTTAGGTACAGCATATAGCATCTTCAGAATGGTTTGACATAGTTTTGTGCACACATCCTTCCTCAAAGTGGAGTAAAAAGGTGTTTATACACAGGAGTCTCTCATGGCAAGAGGAAGATTAAAAATTAATTAATTTATTTATTTATTACTTAAAAAAACAACAAACAAAAATACAAAAGTAAAATCAAACACCCATTTAAACAATCAGGAGTAATAGTGCTTAGTGTCTGTGTCCTTTTACAAATTTCATTTCTAATTTGAGCTGCATAGAAGATCTGAAATCCCGAGGTTCACATTCCCTGAGTCCGTTTAACCTTTTGTGGTCTGCACAGAATTAGCTTTGGAGTTTCACTATTTACTCACATAAGGAAAAGGTGACCCCCCACTTCTTCCTCCCCATGAATAAACACATTATGACATTTGTTTTCTGGATGTTTTCTAGACTTATTGTGCTACTGATGCAAAGCACAGTTCTGACCACAAAGGGAGTCAAAGATCTTTTACTCTTAGCCAATGAGCGACCTTTGCCCAAGAAGAGAAATTCAGGTTGGTTTAAATGACAGGTTTCACAGGAGAATCAGTGATGTGATTTTGATTGACGGAGACTAAAAGAAAGTGATAGATCAAGTCCTTTACCAAATTCATTGGTGGAGACATCAAGGAGAAAGGTCGTAATAAATTAGGAAATTCTTAGCTATTGTTTTTTAGAGGTTATCTGATAATATTCTTAGCTTCTGGGCCAGTGGAAATGAATGAATAGTGTGTGTTATGTGACTCTTTCTGGAGATATGAGAGCAAACATACCCTCCTCCAGATAGAGCTCAGATGAAGAACCAGAGAAACTCAGCCACTTTCTGAACTAGGAATTTATTTGGGTTCATTACAGGAGTATGGGCAGGAGTTATTCACAGCAGCCTGGGTGATTCAGGGGCAATTGCATCAGAAAAAAAAAATCATCAGCCAAACATGGATCCTAACTCATGAAAACTGCCTCTCCAGAGCTTCCTGCACACATTGCAGGCAGTTTGTCTGTCTATAGTCCTGTCTTGCCAGCAAGTGTTACTGCTTTTATATCTTTGGGGGGTGGGAGGGGTGGACTTGTGATTCGGAGAAGTTCCAGAATTTCCCTAAGACTTGTAACATGTTTACTTTCTGACTTGCATTTTTGTTTTATTTCCTTAGTCTTTAAGAGCATCAATTGAGAAAGGAATGGTTCAATCCTGAGGAACTAGCTTTACAGCAGCCAAAATAACGCTCAGTTACAGAGCCAAGGAGGGTAAATAGCCACCAAGAAAGCCAAAGTTAGTCCAAGATCATTTGGCATCTTGATCAACATCTAACTGTATTCTAACTGTGCAATCATGATGTTGGTGGCAGCCTACCAGCCTGCTCAATCTTTATCGAAGGCATGGCTGTAGAAGAATTTTAATCTAGCAACAATGCTGCTCTAGGTTTGGGTGTTCTGGCTGGAATGACACACCCTTAATCCCTCTGGTTGGAATATAGACACACCCTTAGTATACACCCTTAATCCCGAACAATGGAGGTAAAATTAGTTTGTGGAAAGAAGCAGCCCATGTTTGAAAGTGATATCTAATTGAGGAGCAGACAAAATGATGACTCAGAGGGGGATTTGACACAATGAGTCAGAGGATCCACCCAACTCTTATGACAACATATAGGAAAGAGAGGCTACTTAAGAGCAGAGCAGAATGAGTCAGGGTGTAGGGTAGTTAGTGCAGTTCAGTTGAGTTCAGACAAGGGAGTTCAGTTCATGGAATACAAATGCAGCTTTTCTAAGTAGAGTAATTCAGTGAGAAGCCTAGAAAAGCCAGTTTGAATCAGTCAGCGTGGAGTAGAGTTTTGAGCCTGAACAGCTAAGATGAATCAGCCAGCCATAGTTCGGAAAGAACGAGAAATGGTGAGTTTATTCAGTAGTAAGCCTCTGAGACAAATACATGTTAATTTTACACATGGCTATTTTATGGACCTTCAGTTCCCAGTGACCAAGCAAGTATACATCACTAGTCTTAGTCTTCGAAGTAGCACTGCCAAGTGTCAATATCTCAATCTAATGGATGAAGCAAAGATGCTTCTGAACTCTAGAGAAAACTGCAAAATTGTTGATTAGTTCAAGAGATATGAACTAAGTGCATGCTAAGTTCA
The DNA here is from genome assembly GCF_978045245.1 of Mus caroli. Lineage (NCBI taxonomy): Eukaryota > Metazoa > Chordata > Mammalia > Rodentia > Muridae > Mus > Mus caroli. The sequence continues at coordinate 122,850,667 of NW_028227258.1, read as the reverse complement.
TGTTCTCAATACTCCTGTCAAACATCTACAAAACAAATATATAAAGGTATGTCAGAGGAAAACAGTAGCAGAGTAATATGGAAACAACAACTGAGATAAAAGGGGGCTGAAATACATTTTAAACTGTATTTTAAGAGAGCTACAAATGATAGTAGGCTGGAAAACAAAAGGAAACCTGTAAAAGTCAGGAAAGAAGGTTAAAATTTACATAAGGAATAAAACTAGAAATAGACCTCAAGGAAGAAAAACTGAAATATGTCAGTCCTGCAGGACAGAGCACAGGGATTTGGCAACTTGAGCAGACAAAAGACAATGTCTTTAATATGAACACATCTGTATCCTGCATAGATATATCAAGGTGCTTGAAGAATAGAAGTCCCCAGACCCTGGGCCACACAAGACACAGAAAGAATGAGAATTTATGGTTGATTTTATGTTCCTTTTAGGAATAATCAGCCTAGAAATTCTCTGTCTGTCTCTATGTGCATCTCCATCCATCATCCATCCATCCATCCATCCATCCATCCATCCATCCATCCATCCATCCCTCATCTCTCATCTATCTATCGATTGATCAGTCGATCACTCCATCTACCTGTCATCTATCTAACATCATCATCTATCTCTCTGCCTCTCTGTCTCTGTTTGTCTTTGCCTTTCTCATTCCTATTTCACTGTCACTTCTCTCTGTGCCCCTCCCCCATCTCTTTTTTTCCTTTTCCTGTTCTTCTGGAGCTATTGAGACCTGAAGCTCCATTGGCTTTCCACTCACACCTTGGTGATTCTACAGGGAATCATGGGTATGGTCATTTGGAGCCAAACCATTCTTTCTTGTCCTTTTATGTGGTGAAATTGTGTTTGTAAGATTTCTTTAGACAAAATGGTGCCCACACTTCCCTGTTAGTCACAGAAGGAGAAAGAGAAATGGAGACTTCAGGGCCAAAGGCAATAACTTTGGCCTAAATGTAAGGAACCCTTAAGCTTCCAACATTATTTTCCATGTGTGTTTGTTCCTGAGATCTTGGGTGATAAACTTGGCTAGTAGAACTGCCATTTTTAACCAAAGTCCTGGGGCCCAGCCTCTGAGAACATACTGGCAAGTATTGGTCTTTATGTAGACACTTATGGCACTGTTTCTCACCATGGCTTTTTCAACATGCTCTTAGGTGGCTGTACAAACATTGTAAGGGAGACGCACTTTGCTTCAGGAGCCAAACTGGAAAAGCATTGCTCACGAACTTCATTTATTTAGTGCTACCAGGCCCAGCCTAACCCTAGACAGATTGACTTTCAGTGTTCTCTTTATGTTTGTTCATAAGGGTCTAAAGCAAGACAATTTAAAGGTTCCTATTACTGTGTTTATTAGTGCTGAGACTTCCTAGTTTAATAGTAAGGTAGCTGGCATTAAGTGTATTTTAATAACTATACTCCCAAAAGGGTTGATTTGCTTCTGCTACATAATAAATAAGTTCACCTCAGCCATGTTAAGTAGTGGTCATGCTTAGTTCACAACATGTTTATAAATTACTAATTTTTCTGTAGCTGAAAAATCCAGCATATCCCAAAGGCTGCATCTGTGATGTGGTGAAGGTTCTGGGGACCCAGATGCCCTCCTTTCTTATTCCTTCCTTTGCACAGTTCCTGTTGCCTCAGAGGACACAGGGGCATGATGCTCACCACGTTTAAATGTTTAATTGTTCTCTGGAGTTTCTTTGCAATTTACACCTTACAAAAATGCAGCACACTCATAAATCTTAGCATTTAAGAGTGTCCCTTTCCCCACAGGAGCCACTAACCTCACAGGAAGGGGCAGGGGTACAATCCTACACAGTTTGGGGATTTACAAGTCTGTGGTGAAGGTAGGGGTGTGAATTACTGAGAAACTCAAGAGCATATTAAACTGTTTCAAGGTAAGGCACACCGAGATGTTTCTTTGGTTTGAAATCTAATTAAGCAGAATGGAAAAGGGAACAAGAATATGCCTAAATTGAATCTAAGGTATCAAGGCTTCTGCCTAAAAGGAGATACTTGATGGGGCTCTCAAAGACTCATTTTTCTATGACCCACTTGAAATGAGGAGCCAGGATACTTTTGCAGTAGATAAAAGGTCTAAGTGCAAGTATATAGATGACGCATAACAACGAGCACTGTGCTTCTAAAATTAAAATAAAGCTTAATATCTAGTTGATGATTCTTCTATAAATTGTTTCAGACAGTATGCTTTATCATCCATATTGGGACATTATTCAGAATAGATGGGAATATCATTAGTAACTCTGTCGAGTCACCAAAATTTACACCCTTAATAATTTGGACACTGAAGAGCTATAAATAAACTGCTGAATGGAACTTGGCCACATTAAGCATACCGTATTAGGTTACACCTTATACTGTCCAGAATAAATATTTATTAATTATGTTTATTTTTTTCTCTGGCAAAGAGGATTGATCAAGCACTTTGTAGTCTCCCGTTCAAAGTGTAAGCTATACATGTATTTTACAACATAGCCACTCAGGGCTCAAATGTCTTTCTTCTTGCTTGCTGTTCCTGGGGCATATCCCTCTGAGGCAGAGGTGATCTCAGTTGCTGCTTTTAAGACAGTGTGAATCAGACATCATTAGAGGGTGAGGTCCCTGTGAAGTCCACTCAGAATTATAATGTGCACAAGGGGAGGAGAGAACACCCCACGGAAGCAATTTCCCTCGAACTCTCAGGCTGGAAATGGCGAGGCTGTAGCCCAGTTGGAGCCTCCATATCAGGAGACACTTTGGATTCTGGAGACTTATCTTAGAGCCAAACCCAGTAGCGCTCAGATTTTTACCTCACACTTTTGCTTCACTGTGTCTATGAGTTGTAATACAGATAAAGGAAAGGCTGAGGAAAAATTAAGATTTGTTTTTCTTCCCCCAGTTTTGGCTAGACTATACAATGAGCCAGTTTCCCTGACAAGTTCTTAGATTTTCAGGTTTCCTTTGTACCACAGCAGGGTGTGAACTGAAACCTGTCTTTGCATTCAGTGACTTTTAGTGAGGTTTTGTCTCTCTGAGACTCACCACTGAAGAGTCACTGGGACAGAAAGGCTTTGTACCTCACATGTCGGGTCAGAGCTGGGTGGAATCTCACAGTTCTTTTAAACCTCCTGGCCTCATTAATTAAATGGAGGCATTAGCAGTTCCCCTCTCTGAAGCTCAACAGGTTTCAGGCTGAGCCTTATCCCCAGTGACAAGTGACTCCATTTAGGTAGGACGATTGTCTTTGTCAGTGTTCTATTGCCGTTAAGAGACACCATGACCACAGCAACTCTTAAAAAAAAAGCTTTTAACTGGGGCAGGCTTACATTCAGAGGTTTAGTTCATTATCATCATGGTGGGAGGCATGGCAACATGCATGCAGACACAGGGCTGGAGATGGTTTACATCGTAGTAGGCAGCAGGAATACAGCATAAATCGCAGGGCCGGGCTGGAGCTTCTGACACCTCAAATCCATGCCAGTGTCACAGTTCCTCAACCAAGACCATGCCTAGTCCAACAAGGCTGCTTGCTCTAATCCTTTGAAATAATGCCACTCTCTGTGAGCCTATGGGGACTGAACATGCAAAACACATTATGCCAAAAGAAAAGTTCTACTCCCTCACCCAGATCTCATAAAGAAGATACTTAACACAGGAATGGTGACAACCCTACCAACCTATATCCTAGACACCCGGTGCGTGCATCAAGGGACTGACAGGACAGGGCTCGGCATGGGAAATCTGCCTCTGTCTCCAGCAAAATCTCTTTGAGCTTATTCATTTATCCTGCTGCCTCTTTCATGCCTTTGCAGCCACCTTGTAAAAAAACAAAACAAAACCATGAATGTCTATATAAATAGAGAATTTGCCTCACTGTGTGAAGTGCATAGGGGTAATTAATATTGTAATAAAGAACCCGTGTTTGTTCACAGCCAGCTGTCAAGGGAAATAATGAGTACTCGGCGAATTGCATCCTATAATATCCACATAGCTTGTGAATGTATTGCCATTCAGTAAAGTCTGACATTATGGAGAGACATAAACTTGCCCATCTAAGTCTCTGCCATAGAACACTCACGATACCTGGTCTCACCTCCTTACCTCTTGAGTTCCTCTCCCTTAAAACATTGTTATTTATTCTGGTGTAAACGTTGTAACTCCCATGTTAGTGATGCTTAATGATGCTGTTTTATGGCCCATCCTCCTTAGAAGTTCCTCATGGCCTTGTTTCCTTCATTCCTGTGCTCATTAGTTGTTGTGTCTTCTACCATCACCTTCTGTTGTGGACTAGATTGTCAGTGTTCTCCTGTATACATCAGATACTTGCCATTTTTATTACAAGTACCTTTTCAACTTAGTTAAAATATTTGTGTTGGTATCCTGCTATGTTCTTTGCTTTTTTGTAAAATTCACATCAATTCACATCAGCTTTTGTTGATACTTTTTTATTTTCACAGATAGCTGACAGCAAGTTTCAAGGACCTCATGAACTGTGACATTCTGTACTTTGATGTTACTGAGATTTGCATTTATAGTCATTCCATGTCTTAATTTTTTTTATCATTTTTCCATAAGTATATATATTTTTAAAATTATTTATAGTACATTGAATAGTATTTAATTTCAGTCCAAGATCATAACCACTACAAACTTCAGAACTGAGACAGAATCTTTGCAGGACTGAGATGAACTTGTATTTGAGTCATAAATTCAAAGAGATTTCCCTCAGGAGAAACTGTAAATAGCACAGGGAAGAAAGAGGTCATGAGGAGATGGATCCGAGACTGCCTGTGTAGGCCAAGCAGTTACTTAGCCTGCTCAGGCCCTGGATCCAATCCCTAGCACTGAGGCTACAGACCTTGGATTCTTCAACAGAGCCACCGAAAACTGAAAAGACAGAAGGTAATTCCAAGGGCCTTCTGAGAAGTGTATCCTGGTCTGCTGATTCTTAAATCAGCATCTGCAGTCCAGAAGTTCGAGTAATTATATTCAGTCCGATAATATACCATTTAGGCTAATCTTTTCAAGGGTCCCAAGGAGTCAGCCTTAAATAGCAGCTTAACAAGAGGAGGATGCCTTTCTCATTGGGACACCTTCAGTTTTTCTATGCTAAATAGTCCTATCCAGAAAATTCTTGGTGCTGTTTTCAAAGCCATTAGTGCTCTTTGGCCATCCACATTTTCTCTCTTTAATGCTGATCAGATCTCACATTAGTTAGTACTGCCTTACCAATAAGTCACAACCTAAAATGGCCCTGCCTAGATTGTCTCTCCTCGAGTGACCTGTATTCTTTTTTTTTTTTTCTGAATTGAACATTCTTTGAATTTCCTTAATGAGACAAGAAACTGAAACGAATTACTAATAACAGGCAATGGTGTCTGTCCTGTCAAAACACAAAATTGCTGATCTTTTAATCACAGTTTCACATGAATTTTATGCATACAATGAAAAGGTGTCTTTTTCTGGTACTGCATCTATGACTTTATATTAAATTATCAAAGTTTGAATATCCATGTTGCTAATCTCTATAAACTACTATGAAGTCTATGATTAAAATTCTTTCCAATATGATAATAATAATTCTGCTGTGTTTTGTTGTCCAGACAACAAGAAAAAAAATGGTGAAGTGGCTGCAAATTTTCAGACATATCTTGGCTTTCGTTGTTTCTGCCTGGGGCTCCAGGGTCCAGAGCTAATAGCAAGGGAAGATTGCAGTCAGCAATTATAAATCTCTTTGACAACAAAAGTACCATACAAAGGTTCAGAAATTACATTTCTCTCCAGACAGAAAAAGGAATCTCACCTACTACATACTACTCTAATGAGGCAAAACATATTTAACGTTATTAATTACATTTATACTAGATTAATTGTGTAGGGACAAAGAGAGCCAGGTAAAACCACATGGCACTAGTTCTTACTTCACTCATTGGAAAGGGAAGAGTCTCAAATGCTTTGATGCTTTTAACAGTAACTAGAGTGAACATTAATATAAGTGGGGTTTATGGAGCTAAACCCATTATATTTAAAACTCATTATCTTTGTTTTTGAAATAAAATTTAAAATTACTTGTTACAATAAATCTTTTATCCCCCAAAAGATAAAAAAAAAACCAAACACAAACAAAAATAAAACAGAAAAGTCAATACAAATTAGACATATTCTGTGGAGCCATGTTTACTGCTCAACAAATCCCAATTCTATTAGAGATGATTTAGCTTCGTGTCACCAAAGAACTGAGAATTTTGTGAATAAGTAAAAAGTAAAAGACAAATTCTGGCTGAGATGGAGATTTAAAACGTGTGATTATTTTGTTTGTTTGTTTGTTTTAAGGTTTAACACCAGTATTAACATCTTTTCCGAGTAAGGTTAACAGGATTAAAGGAGTGAGTAAACAATCCTCTCACTACACCACAGGATCCTTTTCATAAGACTTGAAAGGATCTCATAGCTAGGAAACAGGAATTGGCTTCCTGTGTTTTCCTTTTATCTGAACTCATTGGTTTAACTATTTCTTTCCACCTTGCAACCTTTGTTTCATGCTAATCTATAAGCTACTCTTCAATGTACCTTTTGAATATTTTTGCTTAACTTTCTGTTGATTCTTTATGAGTCTCACATTCTATCCCCAGTCTCACTCACCTCCTCATTCCCTCATATCTGCCCTTTTTCCCTGTAACATCCCCACCAAAATAAAAACTAATAATAATAAAAAGTTACAAGCAAATAACAACAAAATCAAGCATTGAAAACATCTCATTGTGGAAGCCGTAGTGTGTCACAGTGTGTTCCACAGTATATCCCTCTGTCCACACACCTTCATTTGTGAATGTTCATGGCAATGAGCCCTTGGTGGTTCAAGGTCTGTGGCTTCTATGACACCATCAATATTGAATCCTCACCACAACTCCTCCCAGTTATCCTGTTGTTGCCCTCTGCCATGGAGATCCTGCAGCTTTAGAACAGCAGGACTGGCTTTTCACGCATCCCATCCGTTCACAGGTGATATGGATTTTAAGGTGAGCTAGCTCAGTGCCTTGGATATGGGCCTGGGTTCGTAGCAGAGCTGGTCACCTCACCTCACAGGCTCTCCTTTATCCACACCAGCAGGGTGAGCTCTCCAGCACTGCTCTGACTAAGCCACACAATGCTTGCCACAATCCACAGTAAGCAGGACTGTTCTTTTGCTCCCATGCAATTGGAGCTGGGTCACTCACACCCATGTCTCACTCACACCCATGTCTCCAGAACCAGCTCCACTGCTCTGCCTAGTCAAGTCCTGGGGCCCACTCTCTCAAATCCTGAAGCCCGTGAGGATCTAGGCCAGCTCCCCGACTCACATACCATCAGGGCTGCCTCTCCTGTGCTGTCACCATCAGGGCTGTATTGCCCAGTGTTGCAGAGCCTGCTCTCTGGAGTGCTTTAACGAGAGGGCAGGGCTGACTCTCCAATTCTCATGCCCTCACCTCAGGGTCAGTTTTCCCAACTACCACAGATTGTGAAGGGGAAGGGAGAGGGAGGTTGGAGGGGAGAGGGGAAGGAAAAGGGGAAAGGGAAAAGAGAAAGGGAGGGGAGGATGTCATAGTCATACCCAAGCCACTTAAAGACAGACAAGTCACCAGGCCAGCTACCCCACACTCTCACCCTTGGTGCCAGCTCACCCAAGCCCCCTCCACCAGGGCCAGTTCTACTATGCTGCCCAGGATTTACACAGGTTGCTCTTGTCTTGAGTGCTCTAGCCACCAGTTCACAGAGCCAGCTCACCAGCTCTCAGGTCCCCAAGACCAGTTCTCCTGACTGCTGAAGATGGTGAGGGGCAAGCAGATCATCTTGTAGTAGGTGAGTAATGCTCTCCTGCACTTGTCCCCCAGAACTGACACACCCATGCCCCTTGACAGGATCAGCTCTACTCTGTTGGCTAGGTGAGGTGCAGGACCTGTCCCTCTGAGAACTGCAGCTGGTAAGGGGAGGGGTAGCTCTCCTGAGCTAATGATCCTGTGAGCAGGTTTGCCATCTGATGGCGGGGGTGAGAGTTGGGGGGGGCATCATCTCTGCAGCTGTGCCACCCCACAGCAGATGAGTGGCAAGGTCAGCTCTGCCACATATATGTCCTCAGGCTCACACACACACCCCAACCATCACGGCCAGCTTCACTGCAGTGTGCAGGGCTCTCTCTGCCAAAAGTGTGAGATGGAGCCAGTTCTCCAGAACCACACATTCAATGAGGGCCAGGGCCAGTTCTGCATAGCACCTGGACATCCAGGTGGTCCCTGGTGGCTTCCTTGACTAGGGACATCCCAATATTCTTTCGTGGTAATATGAGCCACAGACATCAACACAGACCCATGCCACTATGGAGCCATGGACTTAAGCATGGCTCTTAGTGACAATGCAGGCTGGGGTCTCACCTTGATGGCAGGGCTAGCCACTCACAACAGGCTACTGCTTTCTGCCCTTGAGTCTCAAGTTCCATCTGTCTTTATACAGCTCCAGCTGCTTAATTTCTTGCTCTCCCATCTGACTCCCACATACTTGCACATTATGGTGGCTCTGACTACAGGCTGGCCATGTGTGTTGCAGACTCCTAGATGACATTTTTCATCCACACTGGAAGGCAGGCCCATGGGTGGCATGCCAGTCCACGGGTCTTTTTGTCTTCCTCCTTCTGCACAGTGCTGCCTGGATTTGATTATTTGATTTGACTTGTCTTGGGTTGGTTTAGTTTTTATGAGATCAACGCATAAAACAGCTTTGGCCACCAAACCAGGCTTCAGGCTAGTCTGAACAAAGGGCTGCTCTGGTATAAGAACATAACCAACAAAAGGTGTCTCTATGCCCATTTACCTTCTGCATTTTAAGTGTGATATTCAAGAGAAGGGCACAGAAATGACTGGCAATAGTACAAATGCTCACACATGGAATCAGTAATGGCCATGCTTTCTCTGAGTTTTCAGTTATAGTATACATTTGCACGAAGGACATCTAGACCTTTTGGCTCCTTCTTTTCATTTTTTATATTTCATTTATATAATTTTTTGGAGGGTACACTGCCTTAGTGCACAAATGACTGCAAAGATCCACACGCAGGAATCAGTTCTCCTTGACCTTGTGGGACTTTGACACTAGCTATGGCAGTCAGGCTCTGTGGCAAGTGCCCTTGCCCTCTGCGCAATTTGACCAGCCCATCTTGATTTTGGCTATCTGTTTTCTGATTATATATATATATATTTTTTTCTGATTATATGTATATTGATTTGGAACACAAGTAGAATAACAGAGTTGTATGCTCCTGGTGTCCCTTTCCAAGGTGCCTGCTTAAAATGTGTGTTTTTGATGTTTCTTTATGACCCTCCGTTCACTAGAGAGTGACTGTTGTGGTCCCTACCAGTGTTTAAGAGTAAGTGAGGCATCTAGACATGACACCTTATGTCAAGAGAATCCCCACTGTTTTAATCTTTTCTGTAAAGAACATGCTGGTCTATTTGATAGTCTATGTTATGAAATGAGGCAAATATTTAGTTCAACCTTCTGCCCATGTACATAAACTTTAATAGTTTCAAATTTAATATTCTCATCATTTCTTTTATGCAAATGACCCTTGACCTCCATAACTCCAGGAGCAAGGTTAGCACATCTTAAGCTATGGGTGACTAGAGAATGCCTTTCACTACTCTGCCTACAGAAAAATCTGAACTATAAAACTAAATACAGTACAAAGTCACACAGACGCTGGGATAGTGTATATAGGAAGAAAAGATGCTTCTGAGTAGAAAATTTCCAACTCTATATCCACAAACACTGTCCCTTTTTATTTCTTTCTCTTTAATTCTGATACTTGCTGCAGTTCTTTGTATCCTACCTTTTAGACATTGGAGCCAGCACAGTGTTCTTTGAAGAATGTAAACAGCTTTAGGAAGGGAAAGTGTTGATGATGCTCATGTGACATTAGCATGAAGCCAGTGTAGGCATTCAGTGGATACATGCTGAGCAGTCCCCTGATTGGCTCCCATCATCTGGCCAGAGTTCTCTCCTTCAGAGCTCATGGTGGATGGGAATGGCCAGAGGCACCGGCCTCTGCACGGTGTGAATTTTATCCTCTGCTGCAATTCCATGTTTACAAACGGTGCTCTTGGCCACATAGTTATGGAGATATATTGTCTAGACAGTATTTTTATTGAATATCTTTTTAATTAAAATATAACTATATCACATCCGTCTTCTCTTTCCTCTCTCCAGCTACTCCTATGTAGCCTCCTCAAACACTTAGCTGCTTTCCTTTGATTATTTTGCATACATCTATGCACAAAAATAGAAAATTCACAAAAAGTACACTTTTGTGGTTTGTATATATATGGTTTCAGTATGCATACACACACAGTATATATACACTTTGTATTAGATAATCTTTTATGAGGTTCATCCTTGTTTTACAGATGGAAAGTCTGAGGCTCAGGGAGACAACACACCTGATCAGGTTTTGTTTTTCTGTATCAATTACTTTTATTTTCTGAATAATGTCCTCTAGTTCTCAAACTAGGCCTATTGCTAAATAAATTAATAATGCTAAAGCTAGACCTAATCCCTTGCTATTGGGATACTGGTGTATTCTTCAAAGCAGCCTTTCAGTAATGCTGTTGTGTTCATTTTGCAGAGCACATGGATAAAATTCACATTTTTCTAAACCAAAATTGCAATTTTGTAGATTTATTGATTCTAAAACTTTATAAATAATCAGTAATTATTGCCAGGGATATTTATAGGAAATGTGACCCAAATGATGTCACAAGAATAATGTGATTGTAGAGAAAGCCAATAAGTCAGTGATCTCATGTGACTAAGGACAGTGAATAGAAGTTGGTGTTTTGGTATTGGGGCTGAGGAAAATCTCCAACTTGCCACATCAGGGAAACGAAACTACTTAGGTTGAACAATCTGGGATCGACAGGATACAAATGCATATATATATGTATACATGTGTGTGTGTGTGTGTGTATATACATATGTACGTATGTACATATGTATACATATGTACATATAAACGTAATTTTAAACTTTTGTTATAGCTTTATTCATTTTTAAATTTAAAATTTTAAATTTAAAAACCCACATTATTCATTCTAATTGCTAAGAATATAGAACTTCATTTGATGCCTAAATTCACAGTACAAGCAGGTTATGTGAGTTCTAAGCTAGTAAAAATGTATGATACCTGTGTTTACATTTAAGTTGTATTTTATGCTTTTGAGATTATAATTATATCTTCTCCCCTTTATATTTTCTTCTTCTAAAGCCTCCCGTGCACTCCTCCTTATTCTTTTTTCAAATTCATGACCTCTTTCTTACTACTTGTTTTTATTACATACATGTATGCATATGTATTTCTAAACATAACCTGCTCGGTCTTCATAGTGTTATTTGTATGTTTTTAGGGCTGACCACTCGGCATTGGATAACCAGTTGATGAGTTTTCCCTGGGCAAGACTGTTCCTCCCATTCTCAGCAGTCCTTGTGGCCTGAAGTTCTTTGGGTTGGACTGACTCCTCTTGTTCTTTCCTCTGACCAAGTTAGCATGTCTATTGGTGTTGTCCTTGTTTAGTTCATATTTCTGCAACTCTAAGGATAAGGATACATGGGTGTGTCTTTTGACATTCCTAGGAGGCACAGCCTCACAACAAACTCCTTCATCCTCATACACTTATAATTTTTCTGCCTCCTCTTTTGTAATGTCCTTGAGCCTTAGTTGTTGGAGTGATCTGTAGATGTATCCATTGACACTGAGCTCTACAACTCCATGCTTTGTTTGGTTGTGGTTTTCTGAAATGGTTTCCATCTGTTGCAAAAGGAAGTCTCCCTGATCAGGGGTGAGAACTCTTCTATATGTGGGTATAAGGACAAATATTTAGATTGTAGTTAGGGAATTCTGATCATCTAGTGAAGTGGTGGTTGTGGGTTCTTTTCCAAAATCCACAATTTCACTAGCCCTGGGTAGTAATGCAGTTTTTAAACTAAATAATGCAGTTTTTAAACTAATAATAATAAATTACATCACTTGCAAGAAAACATAGAAAACTGGAGAACCTTATGTTAGACAAATTCAATCCAATCAAGCTTTGAGTCATCTGTACTTCCTAGATTTTCTACTGATCTGTGAGATTTTGTATGTGTTTCTAAGATGAAAGTCAAGTGGAAGAATGAAGGGAGCAAAGCAACCACTGGGAGGTCAAGGGTCAGGGGAAAAGGAGGAAGGAGGATACCAAGGAGTACTCCACATAGAACACATGCCGGGGTGAAAGCATCCTCATGTCACACAACTTAACACCTCATATGGTGAATATACACAATGGTGATTTTTTTTAATATTTTTAATTAGGTATTTTCTTCAATTACATTTCCAATGCTATCCCAAAAGTCCCCCATACCCTCCCCCCCTGACTCCCCTACCCACCCATTCCCACTTTTTGGCCCTCACAATGGTGATCTTAAAGGTACAGAGTTTAGAAGACAGTTCTAAACAGGACCACATCAGACACAAAAGTAGAAACTTTACAAAGTCATAAATGGGATGCTTGGCTAAGCAACTAGTAATGAGGAAGGGTAAGTTGGGGAAAAAAAGTTGGAAAGCCAAACAGCTGAATCCTAAAGTGCTTGAAATCAGTCATCTTCACTTGGCCTCTGATAGTCACAGTCTTGAACGTAACATGTATAGAAAAACTGTAAATACTTCCACCCAGGTCCAGGAGGCAAGGGCTGACTCTAACTTAGGTGTGGGCAGGCAATCTCCAGGTGACCTTTTCTGTGGGCCTTATTTTTTTTTCCTGAAATACTTTCATGTGCCCCCTGTAATTTAAAAGTCTTGCTAGAGTTTACATCATTAAGTCTTACAGCTTACAACTCGGACTTTCTACTTCTCAGTGAAGTTTGAAAAACTCACATGTTCGAGAGAAAGATGGAGAATGTATACATCTTTCTCTTTGTGGAGCTTGCTTTGATGAGCTTCAAGAAATCACAGGAGAATATGAAGCAGGGATTACCTGATGCCGAGAGTCATGCTGGAGGCTTTAAAATTCATGGAATGTGTTCCCATCTGATAGTACAGCCACTATGGGTGTGCCCTGGAGAGGCATGGCCCAAGTGCCAAGTGTCCTGAGCTGTTATGAATTCTGTTCCGCTTGTGGCCCTCATGTGCCTCTTAATCTAAGAATTGTGCAAAAATTCTAAGGGGAGTCTAGCTCCTCACTGGGCAGCATCACTGGCACTTACAATAATAGGAAGTGATCTCTTTCAGGCATTGCTGTTGGAGCAGATTCATTATTCAATCGCCATCCTAGGAAAAAACTTAGAAATGTCAATGGTTGGCAATGACCACTGTCCTTAAAAAGCATTTGGAAAAATAAAAATGTTAGTGAAGTTAGGTTGTGTTTTTGCTACTGGTTCTGTTATAGATAATCTTAGAGAAAAATTCAAAGTTCCGAAAATCACATTCTTAATAGTTAAGCTAGGGACTTTTATGGTCCGGGAACAAAAACAATGGCATTACTGAGTGAAAACACTCTTACTGAGGCTGGACTGGTGTTAGTTTATTTCTTTATATCCATTTTTGCCCTCAGGTCCCTGATATGATTTAATAAGAATTGCTGATGAGTAGATATACATTCTAAGGATTTAAAATAGACATGACTGATTTTTATATAAAAGCTTAGATTTGTGATTTTTTAAAAGATCCTCATAAGATCACTTTTAAAGATAAATGATAAAATGATCAATTCTTTCTTTGTAACTGTAAATTGCTGCCTGCCAGTAAGAGACTGGCTAAGAAAACTACCTTGCTTGCTCTCACTTTGCTAATCACTAACAAGTTGCTAAGTTAACAATATATATTGGTTCTTGGGAACCATTTGTTTTCTTTACATGTAACATGTAATGTGATGTCTTATAAAGGTGTTGAGGAACATACTGTTTTTTCATAGTTATTCAGTAGAACAAAACTAGAATGTATTCACTAGAATATATAAACTACGAGAGATAATATAAAGTTGTTGGAAATTTATTACATCTATCAAATCTGTATATATATATATATATATATATATATATATATATATATATGTATAAAGCTTGTGTGAGTGTGTGTTAGAGCTTGCTCCATCCACCAGGCATATATGTGTGTGTGTGTGTGTGTGTATGTGTGTATGTGTATGTATAGCCTTATGTTGAAACTTCATTCCATCCACCCACCAGATATGTGTGTATATGGGTATATTTGTACATGTGTATATATGTCTGTGTGTGTGTATGTGTGTGTGAACTTACTCTCTTTCTTTTTATTTCTCATCAGTTTCTAAATGTGAAAAGACTTGAGAGGTTTTCACAGGCTGCAGGGAGTACCAGACCCAGTAGATCAAGCTTCATTCCTCAGAGGAAAGGCTGCTGAGTAATTTCTCTAATCGATGGCTGCTATAGGCAGCAGCTCCTGTCAGTCACTCTCTGGACAGATCCCTTTCAGCACATCTTAGTGCTGACCCCTGTCAGCTGCTTTCAGCACTGACTCCAACTACTGACACCACATCTCACACTTCTCTGCAAGCCTCAGTTCACCCCCTCAGGGATGTCAAATCAGGTCATTGGCATCCCTGCCATTTGAGACAACCTGAAGGTGTAATATTTCTCTCAGTTCTTTGATTGTGAGTGGTAACAATGCAGAACAGGCTCAATACATTGTACATAAGCTCATTAATATAAAACTTCAGGAGGGATTTGCTGGAGCACCCAGGGGAGCCATCTTGGTTCCTGGATCCCTCCGAGAGTAGTCTGCACAGGAGAGAGTGTGGACTACAGAAGCTAACAGCTTCTGGGACAGGCCCTGTTTCGGGCCTTCATCTTCTGCCAGAAGGCAGGTCCGAATGCCAGATATCTGTGCAGCTTTCTTGCAAGAGGAGAGCTTGCCTGCAGAGGGTGATCTGACCACTGAAACTCAGGAGAGAGCTAGTCTCCCAGGTCTGCTGATAGAGGCTAACAGAATAAAGAGAGGAACAAGCTCTAACCAGAAACAACTATAACAACTAACTCCAGAGATTACCAGATGGCAAAAGGCAAACTTAAAAGTCTTACTAACAGAAACCAAAACCACTCACTCAAAATCATCAGAACACAGCACTCCCACTCAGCCAGTCCTGGGCACCCCAACACACCCGAAAAGCTAGACCCAGGTTTAAAAGCATATCTTATGATGATGGTAGAGGACATCAAGAAGGACTTTAATAACTCACTTAAAAAAATACAGGATAACACTGCTAAAGAGTTACAAGTCCTTCAAGAAAAACAGGAAAACACAACCAAACAGGTAGAAGTCCATAAAGAAAAACAGGATAACACAACCAAACAGGTGATGGAATTGAACAAAACCGTAGTAGGCCTAAAAAGGGAAGTAGAGACAATAAAGAAAACCCAAAGTGAGGCAACACTGGAAATAGAAACCCTAGGAAAGAAATTTGGAAACATAGATGCAAGCATCAGCAACAGAATAAAAGAGATGGAAGAGAGATTCTCAGGTACAGAAGATTCCATAGAGAACATGGGCACAACAGTCAAAAACGATGCAAAATGCAAAAAAGATCCTAACTCAAAACATCCAGGAAATCCAGGACACAATGGGAAGACCAAACCTACAGATAATAGGAGTAGATGAGAATGAAGATTTTCAATTTAAAGGGCCAGCAAATATCTTCAACAAAATTATAGAAGAAAACATCCCAAACCTAAATAAAGAGATGCCCATGAACATACAAGAAGCCTACAGAACTCCAACTAGACTGGACCAGAAAAGAAATTCCTCCTGACACATAATAATCAAAACAACAAATGCACTAAATAAAGATAGAATATTAAAAGCAGTAAGGGAAAAAGGCCAAGTAACATATAAAGGCAGGCATATCAGAATTACATCAAACTTTTCACCAGAGACTATGAAAGCCAGAAGATCCTGGTCAGATGTTATAGAGACACTAAGAGAACAAAAATGCCAGCCCAGGATACTATACCCAGCTTAACTTTCAATTACCATAGATGGAGAAACCAAAGTATTCCATGACAAAACCAAATCCATATATTATCTTTCCACAAATCCAGCCCTTCAAAGGATAATAACAGAAAAAAAAAAAAAAAAAACAATACAAGGATGGAAACTACACCCTAGAAAAAACAAGAAAGTAATCCTTCAACAAACCTAAAAGAGGACAGTCACAAGAACAGAATGCCAACTCTAACAACAAAAATAATACGAAGCAACAATTACTTTTCCTTAATATCTCTTAATATCAATGGACCCAATTCCCCAATAAAAAGACATAGACTAACAGACTGACTACACAAACAGCACCCAACATTTTGCTGCTTACAGGAAACCCATCTCAGGGAAAAAGTAGGTTTCATTCCAGGGATGCAGGGATGGTTTAATATAAGGAAATCCATCAACATAATCCACTATATAAACAAACTCAAAGATAAAAACCACATGATCATCTCCTTAGATGCAAAGAAAGCATTTGTCAAAATCCAACACCCATTCTTAATAAAATTCCTAGAAAGATCAGGAATTTGAGGCCCATACCTAAACATGATAAAAGCAATCTACAGCAAACCAGTAGCTAACATCAAAGTAAATGGTGAGAAGCTGGAAGCAATCCTACTAAAATCAGGGAATAGACAAGGCTGCCCACTTTCTCCCTACCTATTCAACATAGTACTTGAAGTCCTAGCCAGAGCAATTCGACAACAAAAGGAGATCAAGGGGATACAAGTTGGAAAGGAAGACATCACGATATCATTTTTTTTGCAGATGCTATGATAGTATATATAAGTGACCCTAAAAATTCCACCAGAGAACTCCTAAACCTGACAAACAGCTTCAGTGATGTAGCTCAATATAAAATTAACTCAAAAAAAGTCAGTGGCCTTTCTCTACACAAAGGATAAACAGGCTGAGAAAGAAATTAGGGAAACACCCTTCACAATAGTCACAAATAATATAAAATACCTTGGTGTGACTCTAACTTAGGGAGTGAAAGATCTGTATGATAAGAACTTCAAGTCTCTGAAGAAAGAAATTAAAGAAGATCTCAGAAGATGGAACAATTACTCATGCTCATGGATTGGCAGGATCAATATAGTAAAAATGGCTATCTTGCCAAAAGCAATCTACAGATTCAATGCAATCCCCATAAAATTCAACTCAATTATTCAATGAATTAGAAAGGGCAATTTGCAAATTCATCTGGAATAAGAAAAAACCTAACTCATCTCAAGGATAAAAGAACCTCTGGGTGGAATCACCATGCCTGACCTAAAGCTGTACTACAGAGAAATTGTGATTAAAAACTTCATGGTAATGGTATAGTTACATACAAGTAAACCCATGGAATAGAATTGAAGACCCAGAAATGAACCCACACAGGTATGGTCACTTGATCTTTGACAAGGGAGCTATATCCAGTGGAAAAAAGATAGCATTTTCAACAAATGGTGCTGGCACAACTGGTGGTTATCATGTAGAAGAATGCGAATTGATCCATTCTTATCTCCTTGTACTATGGTCAAATATAAGTGGATCAAGGAACTCCACATAAAACTAGAGACAGTTGAAACGAATAGAGGAGAAAGTGGGGGAAAGCCTTGAAGATATGGGCACACGGGAAAAAATCCTGAATAGAATAGCAATGGGTTGTGATGTAAGATCGAAAATCGACAAAGGGACATCATAAAATTTCAAAGCTTCTGTAAAGCAAAAGACACTGTAAATAAGGCAAAAAGGTCACCAACAGGTTGGGAAAGGATTTTTACCTATCCTAAATCAGAGAGGGGACTAATATCCAATATATTCAAATAACTCAAGAAGGTGGACTCCAGAAAATCAAATAACCCCATTAAAAAATGGGGCTCAGAGCTAAACATAGAATTCTCACCTGAGGAATACTGAATGGATGAGAAGCACCTGAAAAAATGTTCAGCATCCTTAATCATTAGGGAAATGCAAATGAAAACAACCCTGAGATTCCACCTCACACCAGTCAGAATGGCTAAGAACAAAAATTCAGGTGGCAGCAGATGCTGAAGAGGATGTGGAGAAAGAGGAACACTCCTCCATTGTTGGTGGGATTGCAAGCTTGTACAACCACTCGGGAAATCAGTCTGGAAGTTCCTCAGAAAATTGGACATAGTACTACTGGAGGATCCTGCAATACCTTTCCTGGGCATATATCCAGAAGATGTTCCTACTGGTAAGAAGAACACATGTATCACTATGTTCATAGCAGCCTTATTTATAATAGCCAGAAGCTGTAAAGAACCCAGATGTCCCTCAACAGAGGAATGGATACAGAAAATATGGTACATTTTCACAATGAAGCACTACTCAGCTATTAAAAAGAATGAATTTATGAAATTCCTAGGCAAATGGATGGACCTGGAAGGCATCATTCTGAGTGAGGTAACCCAATCACAAAGAACTCACATGATATGTACTCACTGATAAATGGATATTAGCCCAGAAACTTAGAATACCCAAGATACAATATACAATTTGCAAAGCACATGAAACTCAAGAAGAAAGAAGACCAAAGTGTTGACACTGCCCCTTCTTAGAATTGGGAACAAGAGAAAAGCACCAGGGTAGCTAGGGCCCAGGGTCAGCTGACACTCGCCAGCTACCCACAACACCCGCCACAGGATCCTAAGACTTCTGGTGAGTGGAACACAGCTTCTGCTCCAATCCAATTGCACGCGGGACCTGAGACTGCATTAGTTAGGGAAGCAGAAACCGGCCTGAGTAGGGCCACAGGCCTCATCCAGCCGGAACAGCACCGGTGTAGCTAGAGCGCAGGGCCGGCTGACACCCGCCAGCTACCCACGACCCCCGCCACAGGATTTTGAGACTGCTGGTGAGTGGAACACAGCTTCTGCTCCAATCTTTAAACAGTGACAACGACAACAACTAACCCCAGAGATTACCAGATGGCAAAAGGTAAACGTAATAATCTTACTAACAGAATCCAAGACCACTCAACATCATCAGAACCCAGCACTCCCACTTCACCCAGTCCAGGGCACCCCAACACACTGGAAAAGCTAGACACGGATCTAAAAGCATATCTCCTGATGATGGTAGAGGACTTCAAGAAGGACTTTAATAACACACTTAAAGAAATACAGGAGAACACTGCTAAACAGGTAGAAGACATTAAAGAGGAAGCACAAAAATCCCTTAAAGAATTGCAGGAGAACACTGCTAAAGAGTTACAAATCCTTAAAGAAAAACAGGATAACCTAATCAAACAGGTAGAAGTCCTTAATGAAAAACAGGAAAACACATCCAAACAGAAGAGGGAAATGAACAAAACCATACTAGACCTAAAAAGGAAAGTAGACACAATAAAGAAAACCCAAAATGAGGCAACACTGGAGATAGAAACCCTAGGAAAGAAATCTGGAACCATAGATACCAGCATCAGCAACAGAATACAAGAGATGGAAGAGAGAATCTCAGGTGCAGAAGATTCCATAGAGAACATCGGCACAACAATCAAGGAAAATGTAAAATGCAAAAAGATCCTAACTCAAAACATCCAAGAAATACAGGACACAATGAGAAGACCAAACCTACGGATAATAGGAGTGGATGAGAATGAAGATTTTCAACTCAAAGGACCAGCAAACATCTTCAACAAAATTATAGAAAAAAACTTCCCAAATCTAAAGAAAGAGATGCCCATGAACATACAAGAAGCCTACAGAACTCCAAATAGACTGGACCAGAAAAGAAATACCTCCCGACACATAATAATCAGAACAACAAATGCTCTAAATAAAGATAGAATACTAAAAGCAGTAAGAGAAAAAGGCCAAGTAACATATAAAGGCAAGCCTATCAGAATTACACCAGATTTTTCACCAGAGAATATGGAAGCCAGAAGATCCTGGACGGATGTTATACAGACACTAAAAGAACACAAATTCCAGCCCAGGCTACTATACCCAGCCAAACTCTCAATTAACATAGATGGAGAAACCAAAGTATTCCACGACAAAACCAAATTCACACATTATCTCTCCACGAATCCAGCCCTTCAAAGGATAATAACAGAAAAAAACCAATACAAGGACAGGAACCACGCCCTAGAAACTACAAGAAGGTAATCCCTCAACAAACCTAAAAGAAGACAGCCACAAGAACAGAATGCCAACTTTAACAACAAAAATAACAGGAAACAACAATTACTTTTCCTTAATATCTCTTAATATCAATGGACTCAACTCCCCGATAAAAAGACATAGACTAACAAACTGGCTACACAAACAAGACCCAACATTTTGCTGCTTACAGGAAACTCATCTCAGAGAAAAAGATAGACACTACCTCAGAATGAAAGGCTGGAAAACAATTTTCCAAGCAAATGGTATGAAGAAACAAGCTGGAGTAGCCATTCTAATATCTGATAAGATTGACTTCCAACCCAAAGTCATTAAAAAAGACAGGGAGGGACACTTCATACTCATCAAAGGTAAAATCCTCCAAGAGGAACTATCAATCCTGAATATCTATGCTCCAAATACAAAGGCAGCCACATTCATTAAAGAAACTTTAGTAAATCTCAAAGCACACATTGCACCTCATACAATAATAGTGGGAGACTTCAACACACCACTTTCAACAATGGACAGATCGTGGAAACAGAAACTAAACAGGGACACAGTGAAACTAACAGAAGTTATGAATCAAATGGATCTGGCAGATATCTACAGAACATTCTATCCTAAAACAAAAGGATATACCTTCTTCTCAGCACCTCATGGTACTTTCTCCAAAATTGACCACATAATTGGTCACAAAACAGGCCTCAACAGATACAAAAATATTGAAATTGTCCCATGCATCCTATCAGATCACCATGGACTAAGGCTGATCTTCAATAACAAAATAAATAATAGAAAGCCAACCTTCACGTGGAAACTGAACAACACTCTTCTCAATGATACCTTGGTCAAGGAAGGAATAAAGAAAGAAATTAAGGACTTTTTAGAGTTCAATGAAAATGAAGCCACAACATACCCAAACTTATGGGACGCAATGAAAGCATTTCTAAGAGGAAAACTCATAGCTCTGAGTGCCTCCAAAATGAAACTAGAGAGAGCACACATTAGCAGCTTGACAACATACCTAAAAGCACTAGAACAAAAGGAAGCAAATTCACCCAAGAGGAGTAGACGGCAGGAAATAATCAAACTCAGGGGCGAAATCAACCAAGTGGAAACAAGAAGAACTATTCAAAGAATCAACCAATCAAGGAGCTGGTTCTTTGAGAAAATCAACAAGATAGATAAACCCTTAGCCAGACTCACTAGAGGGCACAGGGAAAGCATCCTAATTAACAAAATCAGAAATGAAAAAGGAGACATAACAACAGATCCTGAAGACATCCAAAACACCATCAGATCCTTCTACCAAAGGCTATACTCAACAAAACTGGAGAACCTGGATGAAATGGAGAAGTTCCTAGACAGATACCAGGTACCAAAGTTGAATCAAGATCAGGTTAATGATCTAAACAGCCCTATATCCCCCAAAGAAATAGAAGCAGTCATTAATAGTCTCCCAACTAAAAAAAGCCCAGGACCAGATGGGTTTAGTGCAGAGTTCTATCAGACCTTCAAAGAAGATCTAATCCCAGTTCTTCACAAACTATTCCACAAAATAGAAACAGAAGGTACTCTACCCAACTCATTCTATGAAGCCACAATTACTCTGATACCTAAACCACAAAAAGACCCAACAAAGATAGAAAACTTCAGACCAATATCCCTTATGAATATTGATGCAAAAATCCTCAATAAAGTTCTTGCTAATCAAATCCAAGAACACATCAAAACAATCATCCATCCTGACCAAGTAGGTTTCATCTCAGGGATGCAGGGATGGTTCAATATATGGAAATCCATCAACGTAATCCAGTATATAAACAAACTCAAAGACAAAAACCACATGGTCATCTCCTTAGATGCGGAAAAAGCATTTGACAAGATCCAACACCCATTCATGATAAAAGTCTTGGAAAGATCAGGAATTCAAGGCCCATACCTAAACATGATAAAAGCAATCTACAGCAAACCAGTAGCCAACATCAAAGTAAATGGTCAGAAGCTCGAAGCAATCCCTCTAAAATCAGGGACTAGACAAGGCTGTCCACTTTCTCCATACCTATTCAACATTGTACTTGAAGTCCTAGCCAGAGCAATTCGACAACAAAAGGAGATCAAAGGGATACAAATTGGAAAAGATGAAGTCAAAATATCACTTTTTGCGGATGATAAGATAGTATATATAAGTGACCCTAAAAATTCCACCAGAGAACTCCTAAGCCTGATAAACAGCTTCGGTGAAATAGCTGGATATAAAATTAACTCAAACAAATCAATGGCCTTTCTCTACACAAAGAATAAACAGGCTGAGAAAGAAATTAGGGAAACAACACCCTTCTCAATAGTCACAAATAATATAAAATATGTTGGCGTGACTCTAAGTAAGGAAGTGAAAGATCTGTATAATAAAAACTTCAAGTCTCTGAAGAAAGAAATTATAGAAGATCTCAGAAGATGGAAAGATCTCCCATGCTCATGGATTGGCAGGATCAACATTGTAAAAATGGCTATCTTGCCAAAAGCAATCTACAGATTCAATGCAATCCCCATCAAAATTCCAAATCAATTCTTCAACGAATTAGAAAGTGCAATCTGCAAATTCATCTGGAATAACAAAAAACCTAGGATAGCAAAAACTCTTCTCAAGGATAAAAGAACCTCTGGTGGAATCACCATGCCGGACCTAAAGCTTTACTACAGAGCAATTGTGATAAAAACTGCATGGTACTGGTATAGTGACAGACAAATAGACCAATGGAATAGAATTGAAGACCCAGAAATGAACCCACACACCTACGGTCACTTGATCTTTGACAAGGGAGCTAAAAACATCCAGTGGAAGAAAGACAGCATTTTCAACAAATGGTGCTGGCACAACTGGTTGTTAACATGTAGAAGAATGCAAATCGATCCATTCCTATCTCCTTGTACTAAGGTCAAGTCTAAGTGGATCAAGGAACTACACATAAAACCAGAGACACTGAAACTTATAGAGGAGAAAGTGGGGAAAAGCCTTGAAGATATGGGCACAGGGGAAAAATTCCTGAATAGAACAATAATGGCTTGTGATGTAAGATCGAGAATTGACAAGTGGGACCTCATGAAACTGCAAAGCTTCTGCAAGGCTAAAGACACCATCAATAAGACAAAAAAACCACCAAGAGATTGGGAAAGGATCTTCACCTATCCTAAATCAGATAAGGGACTAATATCCAATATATATAAAGAACTCAAGAAGGTGGACTCCAGAAAGTCAAATAACCCCATTAAAATTGGGGCTCAGAACTGAACAAAGAATTCTCACCTGAGGAATACCGAATGGCAGAGAAGCACCTGAAAAAATGTTCAATATCCTTAATCATCATGGAAATGCAAATCAAAACAACCCTGAGATTCCACCTCACACCAGTCAGAATGGCTAAGATCAAAAATTCAGGTGACAGCAGATGCTGGCGAGGATGTGGAGAAAGAGGAACACTCCTCCATTGTTGGTGGGATTGCAACCTTGTACAACCACTCTGGAAATCAGTTTGGCGGTTCCTCAGAAAATTGGACATAGTACTACCGGAGGATCCAGCAATACCTCTCCTGGGCATATATCCAGAAGATGTCCCAACCGGTAAAAAGGACACATGCTCCACTATGTTCATAGCAGCCCTATTTATAATAGCCAGAAGCTGGAAAGAACCCAGATGTCCCTCAACAGAGGAATGGATACAGAAATTATGGTACATTTACACAATGGAGTACTACTCAGCTATTAAAAAGAATGAATTTATGAAATTCCTAGCCAAATGGATGGACCTGGAGGGCATCATCTTGAGTGAAGTAACACAATCACAAAAGAACTCACACAATATGTATTCACTGATAAGTGGATATTAGCCCAAAACTTAGGATACCCAAGATATAAGATACAATTTGCTAAACGCATGAAACTCAAGAAGAATGAAGACCAAAGTGTGGACACTGTGCCCCTTCTTAGAATTGGGAACAAAACACCCAGGGAAGGAGTTACAGAGACAAAGTTCGTAGCTGTGATGAAAGGATGGACCATTTAGAGACTGCCGTATCCAGGGATCCATCCCATAAGCAGCTTCTAAACGCTGACACCATTGCATACACTAGCAAGATTTTGCTGAAAGGACCCAAATATAGCTGTCTCTTGTGAGACGATGCCGGGGCCTAGCAAACACAGGAGTGGATGTTCACAGTCAGCTATTGGATGTATCACAGGGCTCCCAATGGAGAAGCTAGAGAAAGTACCCAAGGAGCTAAAGGGATCTGCAACCCTATTGTTGGAACAACATGATGTACTAACCAGAACCCCGGAGCTCTTGTCTCTAGCTGCATATGTATCGAAAGATGGTCTAGTCGGCCATCAATGGAAAGAGAGGCCCATTGGACTTGCAAACTTTATATGCCCCAATATAGGGGAATGTCAGGGCCAAAAGAATGGGAATGGGAGGGTAGGGAAGTGGGGGGCGTTATGGGGGACTTTTGGGATAACATTGGAAATGTAATTGAGGAAAATATGTAATAAAAATATTAAAAATTAAAAAAAAAAGAATTGGGAACAAAATACCCATGGAAGGAGTTACAGAGACAAAGTTTGGAGCTGAGACCAAAGGATGGACCATCTAGAGACTGCCATACTCGGGGATCCATCTCATAATCAGCCTCCAAAAACTGACACCATTGCATACACTAGCAAGATTTTGCTGAATGGACCCTGATATAGCTGTCCCTTGTGAGGCTAGGCCGGGCTTAGCAAGCACAGAAGTGGATGCTCACAGTCAGCTATTGGATGGATCACTGGGCCCCCAATGGAGGAGCTAGAGAAAGTACCCAAAGAGCTAAAGGGGTCTGCAACCCTATAGGTGGAACAACAATATGAACTAACCAGTACCCCCCAGAGCTTGTGTCTCTATCAGCATACATGTCTGAAGATGGCCTAGTTGGCCATCATTGGAAAGAGAGGCCTCTTGGTCTTCCAAACTTTATATGTCTCAGTACAGGGGAACCCAGGGCCAAGAAGTGAGAGTGGGTGGGTAGGGGAGTGGGGATGGGAGGGTATGGGGGACTTTTGGGATATCATTATAAATGTAAATGAAGAAAATACCTAATTAAATATATATATATATATATATATATATATATATATATATAAAAGTTCTTAAAACACATCTACAATATACTATAAGTAATTTTCTTTTGTTCTCTCTCTCTCTCTCTCTCTCTCTCTTTCTCTCTCTCTCTCTCTTTTCTCCTCTTGTTTGATGCAAGGATCCTCATAGACCATGCTGGCCTCCAACTCTTTGTGAAGCCAAGAATTTCCATGAGCTAATGGTCTTGCCTCCACCTCCCGACTGTTGAGGCTTTAGTTTTGTGCCACCACACCGTACTTACATAGTTCGGGGTATGGGAAACAAGGTTTTCTGCATACAGATCATTTATTCTGCCCACTTGGTACCATCCCCAGTACATTATAAACATCTCTGGCATCAGTAAGTCTGTAAACAGACTTGTTGCTTTGTATATCAGCAAAGGTAACATCAGAAAGATTTTCTCTATTCATAAAGCTCTAAGATAGCCCTGGGTGATGTGGGTGTCCTCGATGCGTGTCAGATTTTACATCCCATAGCAGAACAAGGACCAGTCTCCTCCACTTCTATGATTTTGAGGTTTCTATCCATGTCTGTTCTTGAGAAGGAACTTGTGCTCATATACATTTTGACTTCATCTATGCTTTTACATTGCCCACATGATGCATGCAGAGCGATGAACGACTTCAATTTTTCACTCGAGCGCCATAAATGTGTTTAGTATTATGAGTGCCTCAGGGATGGTTCTGAAACCCTGAGCACAAACAGCAATCAGCTAAATTCAGACATTTTCCCCTCCTGAAAGCTGAGAAACTCCCAGCAGCTAATAATTAGTGAAATTGTGCAACAGAGAAGGAAAAGCAGACCTGTCAGCACTGAGGAAAGTATTTTTTCACCTTGTAAAATTGCCAGGCGACCCACTCCTTTTGTAGCTGGTGCAGACATGCAGACAGTAGGGGAGACTTTGAGCAGGCACTGTGTTCAAATTGAACCTGTTCATGGGCTGCTACATTTGTTGAATAAAAACCTAGATCCAGGCTCTCATTGAAACTTGTATTTTATTTTATTTTATTTTATTTTATTTTATTTTATTTTATTTTATTTTATTTTATTTTATTTTATTTTGTCTTTTGATGTCTGCAAGAGTGATTATGATTTCTTGACATACTAGTCTGCCCTAGATAAATTATATCTGCAATGCAAACATGCAGATTGACAGTGATTTTCATGCCAGACACTCCATGAGAGTGGCATGAACATCTTGTGTTAGCTGGTGTATTTCAGAGTTATATCTACAAACTCTTCTACCACATTTTGAAAATGCACTGTGTGTGTGCTCTTGGCTAGGGGGGTGTGCCATAGTGTGCCTGTGGAGGTCAGAGGACAACTTGGTAGTGTGGGTTGGGGGTTAGGCTTTGGGGGGTGGGCATGTATCTGTACTATCTGTTCTCTTCTTTCGTCATGAAGATCTGAGGGATGGGATTCAGGTCTTTGAGTTTGGGGCAAGACCCTCTACCTGCTGAGACATCTCCCTTGATCAGACTTTTGAACTTTGTATTTACCATGGACAGACCAACCCTTTTTTCAAGTGACATTTATAATTGATGTGTGTACATGAGTGCCTGTATGTATGTATTTGAGTGTGTGTGTATGTGTGTGTGTGCGAGTGTGTTTGTATGTGTGAATTTGAGTGTGTGTACATGCATGTATGTGTATGTGTGTGTGTTCCTCACAGTGATGCAAACCAGGCTGAGGTGTTTCAGGAACCCCCAGTTATATGTGAGAGAACATAGGCTGCATGTGAACAGGGCTGTGTGTGCTCACAGGCTTTTGGTGTCTTTCTTCTCCTTAAAGAACAGCCCTGCTCCCAAAATACCTTGAGATCACTGTATTTCACCACTACAAAGTCCTGCTGGCTTTGCACAAAAAACTCTGGAGTTTTCCGGAAGTCAGAAGAGATAGTCTGTGACCTTCTGTCTTCTGCTATCCATTTCATTTCCTTCCTGCCTTATCTTTGTAACACCAGCACTGACTTCCAAGTAAACAGCTGCACATTGCTGACAAAACCCATCCCTTTCATTAGACCTATGAACCCCACCAGAGCACAGTGCACACATAGCCTGATGTGGTTTCTAAATCTCTTCTCTTTGTGATTTCCTATTTTCCAGGTGTCCTAATGAATGGTTGTTCTACGTTACAAATGAATCATTCAAGGTGATTTCTCTTCAGTCTTTTTCTGAGTTTACCCAATTTATATAAATAAGAATAAAGAATTACAATTGCTTCAAAATTTCTCATTTCAATTCAGTCTGTGATTAATCTGGTACATAAAAGTGGTAACTTTCACATTTGAGGCAATCAAAATATAAAGACAGTTGGAGCTGTCAATAGGAACTGCCCTGGCAGGTGCATCTGGCCATTGGTCATTACCATGGTTATTTCTAGTTATTGATTCTCTGGCATGAAAGGCTGGGGTCCTGGAGTCATTGTGATTGTTAGACTATGATATCATCATTTGCCCCTTGTAGCCCTTACTTCGGAGGCAGAATTAAGGTACTTCCAAAAGGCATGCAGGTTTTTGTGGATTTTGACCAGGAAAAGAGTAGGTTTGAATGGAATACTTTTACCCAGGAAACCTACTGGGCTGCTCTACAGCCCAGTGAGTGTCACTGGAACCCTGTTTACTCACACAGTAGTATCCACCTCTTCTATAGATGCTCAGGGACAGCAAAATGGTGGCACCAAAATGTACCTTCCCCACTTTTCTATTTTTAATAAGAATGTATTTCTTTGGAAAAAATATGTTGAAGAAATTATAATTCCCTAACACCACTGTAAAGGGAAAAAGAAGTGAAGTACAAAAGTTATAGCTTCTACCGAACTCCCCAGCACAGTGTGCCTTGCTGGGAAATGTGTGGCTTTCCTGACACCACACACAAGCTCAGGCACAGACTCCTACTGTCTGCTGCAAATGCCCTTTTTACCACCCCTGTAAAAATAAGATCTTCTGTCCTTGGGGACCACCTGGGCTGTGGCTGCTTCTCTGACTGCTGGGAGTAGAAGTGGCCTGTTCACTCTCAGCCATTTCAGTTTTATGTTCGGTTACTTGGTTGGGTTTTTGTTTGTTTGTTTTTTAAGAAGTTCTTTTCTAAAGAAATCTGGCTTTTGTTTCAAGATCGTATATGTGAAATTTGAACAAATTATTGAGATTGATCAATAGCATAGCTGAAGGGGTTGTTGTTGTTGTTAAGTTAAATAATTATTTTCCAAAATGCACTGGTATTCAACTTGTTTTTGTTTGTTTGTTTGTTTTGTTTTGTTTTTTGTTTTTGTTTTTAAATAAAACAGCTCAAGTCAATTGAAAATAGTGTTTCAGATCCAACTTTGACTGACTTTAAGGTAGACATAAATGAACCAGGGGCAGTGTCCAGATTTCATACTGGTTTTCCAGGCTAGCCTGTGTGGAAAGTTGCCCCTCCCTTCAGGTAGCAGCTGCTGCCAACTGTTCTGTGATTCCAAGTGATTAATAACAATAGCTGATCAAGTATGCTTTTCCTAACTGTGCTTCTTTAGAAAGAAATGTCATTCCTTTTCCAGTGTTCCGTATCACCTCTGAGGGATGGAACACAGAAGTCGGAACGCACTGCACTGGGAAAGGAGCACACAGTTTCCTCTCTTGTGCTGTTATGAAATTTTGTTTTGTGCCTGTTCTACTTAACAATTACAGCATAGACTATAGAAATGCCATAAAACAGAAAAGATCTGCTGAAATACAGATATTGTTGTCTTGTTATGTCATTGTAGGATATAGTTCCAGTACTTCTGTATGCATACTTTGTGTGTGTGTGTGTGTGTGTGTGTGTGTGTGTGTGTGTGTGTGTGTATGTGTGTGTGTGTGTGTGGTTAATATTGATTGCTTAGTTATAAGTAAAACTAAGATTTCCTTAAATCAACTTCATATGAATGTTAAACCAAAACTCTACGACATAAAGCTAGAAAATAGACAACAATGTTGCACAAACAGCAAATAATGCTAGTGCATGTTTCTGCTGCTATTTCAATGACAGTCAGAGTACATAAAAAACTAAATGAAAAAAAGTGAAAATTATTAGTTAGAAACATAGTATATAGTTGCACAAAACATGGGTATGTCTTCAAACGGGATAAGAGATAGCTCATTCTGAGCCATATGTGAAGGATGGTGGCTCAGATATCTGTAGACTTTAAATCACATTTTTCAGTATGGAAGGTACCCTATTCCTTGTTCTATATGACTATAGAACAAGAGAAAGTCATAGAGCAAGGCTTTTTCCAAATGCCTTGGTAGAAACATCAGGTGTGCTGGTCACTGTGAAGCAGGGTCCTCCTTCCTAAAACCTCAAAACTTCTCTGATGACATCCTTAGCTTTCCAGTTGGTAGAAGTCAATGATCTGTTAAGTAAATAAATTCAGAGTTTTATCTAATGATTGAAAAGATATTAGATCAGACAGAGAAGTAAACACTGAATAGTTGCTGGTGGGTCAAAGACAGTATGATGTCTAGAAGGTTTTGGTAAACTTTTCAATTCCCCAGGGAAAATGGACTAAACATAAGATGACCTCTTTATTCTAATGAGGGCACAAGAAGAGTGAAGAGGGCAGAGCTGGAGTATGTTCATCTTTACATTTCTGTGTGCTATGACCCACAGGGCTTGGGTCTGGAAACCCTACTGGGTTGATGATGAATAAAGAATGTACAGATGTACAGATGCATGCTCAGAAAAGCTGGTCCCTTTAGCTCCTTGGATACTTTCTCTAGCTCCTCCATTGGGGGCTCCCCTATAGGTGGAACAACAATATGAACTAACCAGTACCCCGGAGCTCTTGACTCTAGTTGCATATGTATCAAAAGATGGCCTAATCACTGGAAAGAGAGGCCCATTGGACATGCAAACTTTATATGCCCCAGTACTAGGGAATGCCAGGGCCAAAAAGTGGGAGTGGGTGGGTAGGGGAGTGGTGGGGGGGGAGGGTATGGGGGACTTTTGGGACAGCATTGGAAATGTAATTGAGGAAAATACCTAATAAAAATATTTAAAAAAATAAAGAAAAGCTGGTGTTTCAGGGGAAAGGTGTTTACACTCTAACAGAGCCAAATACAGCAACCTGGAACCGCAGTGTGCTTATTCCACACAGTAGAGAGGGGCAGGGGCTGTCTAGTCTCAGTATGACATCTCTGTAGGTGAGTGGTCTCAGGCTGCAAGGATGCAAGAGGATGAGGAAGCTGCCCTTGCTAGTTCTTGTACCCAGTGGTCACTCATCCATACTCAGAGTCCCAAGGTTTTGTCATTCCTCTGAGACTCACCTAGACAAGATTTTGTCATTTGCTTGGAGCTGAGACTTTGGAGTCCCTGACATGGATGTGCCCATGTGAACAATACACAGTCTCTCAGGACTTTACTCACTCAAGGTTTCCTCCATTCCCTACACCCATGGGTGTAAGATAAGACAGGAACTCCTGGTATCTAGATTAATCTTTACCTATTTTTTTTGTCATATATGGTGACATATACACATACGTGTATATTGTTCTCAAACAATCTCTTGTTTTACATATATTACTTAGTAATGGGCTAAACTTGTTAGTGGGATTTGTTCGTATTTCTAAGGCTTCAGGATAATCAAGTTCTCAGCAGGCAGGAAACAGCTGGGAAGGAAGCTGGGAAGAGCTAGGATTGAGGATGCTCTGTAAAGCTAATGTGTGTTTTCATTTCATTTTTCTTCCCTTTCTTTTATTCTCTATCTCCCAAGGAAGTTACTCTTGCTCTCCTATTTGTTGTAAATTCTCTTTGACCACAACACCAGAATTTACATGTATGTGGCAAAAATTTTGCATGTGGTTGAAAATTGGGACTATCAAATGAATAAATATTCAAAAGAGGGTAAAAGACTTGCTGGTTAATTTCCATTGTCAACACCTTAGAGAAAAGGAAGACACAACTTGAAAGAGTCTGCCAGGGCTTTTCTGTTGAGTAGGTTATGAGAACTCTGCCTCAGTAATGATGCAATCCATTGATAAACAGGAGATTTGAATACTGCACTGGCTTTTTGTATATATGCAAGCACTCTTTCTTCTCTTCCATAAAATTACAACACAGTCACAGAAAAGGCAGAGAGAAACCAGAAGGTTTTGTTGCCCCAACTTTGTCAATCAGAAATACAATCCAATCTTCTACTTCCTTTTAGACTCCTAGCCTTTTAAAGCACAGGGAGCTACAGGCTGAATAACTCTTAAGTACCTGTTAACATTTTTTAATAATGTATCTAGATTAAGCTTTTTTACTTTGTCTATAAGGATGTTTTCAAAGGCAAATGCCATGCAGGCCAACTGAGGTAGGAAGAACTCAGAATGTAGGAGGTAGCTTTCCGATGTGCCCGGAGCTGATGACAGAGAGGATAGGAAATGAGCAAGAGAATGAAAAGCAAGTTCCCCTGAGCTGGTGTGGTCATCAAGGCTGCTGATTATCAGTGTCATCCTCTAGCCTCATCTGTCTCCCATTATGGAGTCACGCCAGCAGCTTTTCAGGGAGACTTGGGCTGCAGACACAGGCAACAGCATGAATGACTTTTTTCCTGCTGTATCCGTTCTGCAGCAATGATCAGTGATCAGCTACTGATTTCTGTGTCTCTTAGTCCACAGACATGGTGAGAGTAAATGGCCTGTCGTTGGGTAAGGCAAGCTAGTAAGTCTCTACCATCAATTGTAAATCTATACCCATAATATATAATAGAAGATCTGTGTAGATCTACATATAATGCATATATAGGCTGAAATATCATTAAAGTATGTTGCATTATGTTATACTTCATATTATAGCATATTTATTACACTACTTATTGTTTCCCTTTCCACTGATGCCCCAGTATGGAATGCCAGGATGGGGAAGCAGGAGTGGGTAGGTGTGTGGGAGAACACCCTCATAGAAGCAGGGGGAAGGGGAGTAAGATAGGGGGTTTGCAGAGGGGAAACCAGGAAAGTGGATAACATTTGAAATGTAAATAAATAAAATACCCAGCTTTAAAAACAGGGAAAAATGACAATGAAAAAAGAAAACCTTAAATAATACAAATGGGGATTTTTGGTGCTATAAGTGGCTGTAGTCTTGCAGTTGTCAAGCTATGGCTTATGAACATGAGAAAAAACATATTTCTGATGGTCTTAGGAACCCCTGACTATAAATTTATTTTTGTTGCCACTTTGTAACTGTAATTTTGCTGCTGACAGTGTCGCCATTCCTAAGACCATCAGAAATACATGTTTTCTGATGGTCACAACCTGTAGGTTGAGAACTGCTGCACTAGAGAATAAGAATTTTAAGCATTGATTTCTTCCATTGGTTTTATGATTTCTCCATGATCTTTCTGATCATAAAGAGAACGCTGGCAATTTTTTGCCATGAACTATCTAAAGGCATATACACAGTAAATGCACTTAACACTCCTAACTCACACCTTGTGAGAGGTGAGGGACTTAGTAGCAATATATATGATCTTTCGAAGCATTTCTGGGAAACAAGTATAATGATGTTGGCTGGTGGCTCCTGGCATTGAAGGACAAAGCAATAAATGAAAAGAATGAGCTCAGAGATTCAATTTCCCAGCTCCAGATGTGCACAAACAATCTACAGGCTTCTAAGTGTGCCCTGAAGGAGAATCTTCTGTCCTGAAAGCCATAGGATTAAAGTTGCCCACAACGAAAGCCAAGCCCTCATCATGTAACTGGCTGACTTACAAGGGGAGTTTGAATTCACAGACTCCAAGAGTGTCCGAGTGTCTACACTTAAAGTAGAGACACTCGTTGGAAGAGTGAAATTCGGTAAATTGGGCTGGGAGCCTGGGGCCATTCTTTTGAGGCTGAGGAAATCAAGCTCCTAAATTCCCCCCCCCCCACTTAATTTGATAGAGGAAGAGGTTTCAAGAACTTCAGGGACAGTTGGGCCAGCACTGTACCTTTTATAGTACTGCCCCCTCTACCTCTGTCTGTGGGAACTAATTCTACACTGCCTGTCAGAACAATTAAGACTAAGCTCAGTTACCAAGCAGGATACAGATGATGCCCTTGTGGACACATCCTCCCTCACCAACTCTCATTTTGGCCAATAAGCCTACATCCAGACTCAAATCTCCATAGGAGGCTATGGGCACATCATATAGTAGGGTTATGGCATGCTCTATACCCAAAAGGGTTTCTTTAGGTTTCTAATTCATATATCTCTGAAAATCATTCATAGAGATGGATGAGCAGCATGAGGAATAAGCATAAAAGGCTAAAAGGCAGTACACAATAAGAACAGGAATGATTTAGTGCTATATGTTCAAATAGAAGGGGTTCTAGATTTACTATAGCAGTTTGCACAGGTAATAATTATACAAATGGTTTATTTGGTAGGTTGTAGGTTGAATGAAGTCCATCAAAAGACAACCTGTTATTGGTGAGCATGTGTCTGCTATTCCTTAGCTTATTTCAATGGAGAGTTGAAAGACTCAGAGGCATTGCAATTTGGAGTAGATTTGCCACATACTATATCCACCTCCACTAGAAGATGGGCCTTTAGTACATTAAGCAGTAGTAGTAGATTAAGAAACCAGTTTTTGAGGGTAAATCAGAATCCTTCAAGAGCTGGGCCATTGAAATTTTCTGCACCAGAAGCAATACTGTGGTTAAGCACAACAGTAGTTAAAATATTCTATATGGTAACACACAAAAATATGTATATGACACCCTCTTCTGGCCTTCTTAGGTACCTGCACTCATGTAAGCCTACACACACACACTCACACACACACACACACACACACACACACACACACACAATCTTTAAACCAGGCCCTATTCTTCAGTCAGTTGGTCATCCAGCATAACCTGTAATGACACAGGGAATGATATGGGAAATAAGGAAGCGTTGCACCAGAGGTAGAAAGTATGTGATTTGGGTCACTGTACCTTCAGGACCTGCTTGGTCTTTATCACTTATGTTGCATGTTCATTTGATGACAGAGTGAGGAGTTTTAGAAATTGAACAATTAATATCATGTTGTATTTGGTGGCCCATTAGCACTGTTCAGTTTTCACTACACCTCTCTGTCATGCTTTGTCACATAATAACATGGGTTAACTTAGTATTTCGGATTAAGCATTATTCAACCTACATTGTCGTGCTTAATTTCTTGGATACCCTGGAAAGATTAGGTATCTCTGGGGAAATACAGTACATGCCTCACGCTGTACAGGATAATTATGTTAGCAGAATTGTGACCTTGTCATTGATTTTACTGAGGGCTAAGTATGGTTTAAGGAGATTGGTTTAGGTGTCAAGACACTAAAGGGCTTCTAAAGGCTACACAGGACTGGTAACTTTTTTATGTTGAGAGGAAACTAGGAAGGTCCTATGGGTCCATGTGTGGGTGTGTCTGTGAGGTCAATTCCAGACACAGTTGCTATATTGAGACAGCAACTAAGAGAGGGTGAAAAGATCTGCCTTGAATGAGGCAGCACATATAATGGCCTGGACCTTATGTAACAAACGCAGAGGGAAGAAGGCAGCTAGAGACTAGGAAGCTCAAACCTACCAGACCAGTATGCCTAGCGTAGCTGGTGCTGCCTGTGGACATTACTCGTTTCTTCTTTCTCTCAGGGTGAGTCACATCAGTGACTGAAGGAGCTTCCAGCTTTAGCCTAGAGCCTGGTCATTGGTGAGAATTGGTCAAAGGTGTCCAGCTTCTTGGGTTGAAGAGCTAAATGTTCTCTAACATTCCAGGGTGCAGATGCCCACTGTTGGACTAGCCAGCCTCCAACCGTATGAACTGATTTGGATATTCCCTTAATAATTATGGAATCATCTGTGTCTTATGAACTCCACCTATGTATTTGTTTTGTTCCTGCAAAGCTCTGTAAGTTAGGAAGGGTGTAAGATGCCTTCCCGATTATGGGGAAAGCACTGAGCCTGTAGCGCTTTCCAAAAGCTAATTGCTAGTAAAGAAAAACACAGTTGGTACAAAAAGCAAAGACATTTAACTTGTGTAACATACAAATGCTTGCTTGGACTTACTTGGACTTGGCACTGTTATACATGATGATTCTCTTTCATGTTGAGTTCACACATTACGATTTTTTATTGTACAGTCGCTTTTGTGTAATTCTCATAGTGGAAAATAAACTCGGCCCTGTTAACAAGAAGTCCACGTGTATGTGCAGCACATAGAAGCTCCAGGTTTGCTTTCAGAGACACAACTCCGGGAGGGAGAGGTTCTTTCCCATGATGTGCTAACTGAGCCCCGTGATTTTGTACTCATTAGCAAGTTCTGCCCATAATGAAAAACTTACAACTTCTTTGCAGACGATTTTGTCATCTCAGACGCCCGCTCCCTTTCCTGTCTGGGCTATTTTTTTGGTTGTTGCTTTTATTTTTAATCCCTGTGAAATCTTAGGCAATCCTTGTGTCTTAAACATGATCTCTCTGTCTACATTTCTGTCCTTAACTTCATGGATCAAAAATAATATGAAACTCAATTTTACTTGGAGATAACTTCACATTTTAATTTCTATCTATCATCTATGTTTTTTAAAGAGGTCCCCTCAGTATCTTTCTCTTTCTCATGAAAAAAATAAATAAATAAACTTGTAAATTGCAGAACTGAAAGTGTCTTTTAATGCTAAATTCTACCTAGCAAAATCAGCATGTATTGTAGTATTGTAATTGATGCCCTGATGATCTATATTGATCACTATTGTGGTTTAAATACACAAAGGTATCCCAAAGGTTCTTGTTTTGGGTGATTGTACCCCAGATAATCACTGTGTTCTATGGAACCCGGGGAGCCTCCAGCAATGAGAATCAGCTCAGAGAAATGGGTCCGTAGGTGTGGAACTTTGCAGGTCTTAGCCTGACCCCAGATGTCAGCATGTTTCCTTTTTGCTCCACTGGTAAATTGTCAACATTGCCTTTCAGTAGTGATTATTCCTATGATTTTTAATTTTTTTCATGAGTATCTATTTTATGGTGGATGGCAAACTGACTACACTAATCTCTTTTGTTATTTGCCCATGTGACCAGAAACAAGACGGATGAAGCTCAGGATGATGGACCAAGGACACAGCATATTTTCCTTTCTGTTGTTGCTGCTGGTTTCTTTCTTTTCTTTTTTTTTTAACTTCTTTTCTCATCCTAGTAGCCTGGATTTCATATTATGTATTTCATGTATTAAACAATAACATCATTCATAAATTGTGGTATATATATGTGTATATATATATATATATATATATATATATATATACACACACATATATATATCAAGTGGTATGGGATATATGATAAATGAGATGCAGCATATGGAGTATGATGCACGGTATATGGTATATACCATAGATATTTTAAAACAACTGTTAGATTTTTAGAATACCTTACAGAAAAATGAAGACATCCATACTTAATATAACTTTTAATAAGATACTGACATTTTTCTTTCATAAATTTTGTGAACACCTAAGATAAATAATATATGTTGGTCCTAGAAGTGGATTAAATCAAAATGAAATGAAAAATTTCAAAGTTAGTTTCAATGCAATTAACTTGAATAAAAACTATAAGGTGGATATGATAATCTCTTTTTTTAAAATGCTTTCTATTATGTTTAATATCAGAACTAGTAAAATGAAAACCAAGCCAGTCTGAATTAAAATATAACCTGGGAACCACTGTTTAGAAGAACTTTAAAGATGGTTTTCCTTTTAAATGAAGTTTGAGGGACCAACTACAAAATTCATACTTGTACAATGGTAACTACACAACTCATCTGATCTGTATTTGCAACCCAGACAGAAAAGAAAAAAAGAAAAGTAGAATTTCTATATGTACCTATAGATTATCATAGGCATATGCAATATTTAAAAGTGTTGTATTTAAACAGCAAAGTGACAATAATTACAGATTAACCACTTCAGAGTTTGGCTTGTGCATGAGCAGGGATTGAAGGTTTTCCTTCCTCCTATCTATCTTTAATATTACAAAAAAAGAAAAACAAACAAACAAACAAAACAAAAAACCCCAAACAAACAAACAAACAAAAAAAGCCAGACTTCTTTTTTTTTTTAAACTAATCCTAAATTGGAGTCAAATTTGTACTTTCCTCACAGATTTCATTCTCAACTGGAATGAGGTCATTCTACCCTGTTCATGATACTTGCTAAATAAAACAAACAAAGCTTTTATGCTTCTATCAGATGCGGGAAGTGAAGCAGAACACCCTCTCCAGTGCCTGTTAGTGTCGGGGGTCCAGCTCTTCAAGGAAACCCAGATGGTGTGAGGGAAGGTGACGGATCCTATCTGAGGACAATGACTTGCTTGTGCACAAAATTTCTTCGTCTTGTTGAAGACAGATTCCCAGGCAGAGATGAAGGTCTAAGCAAAGAATCCTCCCTCCTATTCTCAAGTTGTTCTGAGAAAGAAGAAAAATGACAATAAATTCGGGTGTGGATATGGGGAAAGCAGGGAATGGTGGAAGGAATGTCTATGGGTACAGTTGCTTTGGATCTAAGTCTGGAGGTTTCTCTAAAAACTGAACATAGATATATCGCAAGGTCCAGCTATATCTGTCCTGAGCATATGCCTAGAGGACTTGTACCTCACTGCTTTCACATTCATTCATAATTTCTAGGAAGTAGAAACCAAGTTCAATGTCCTTTAACTGACTGATGGATAATGAAAACACATCCCACATACATGATGAAGTATTTCTCACCTGCAAAGTAAAATGCAGGCAAATGTTGGGTGACCTGATTGAGGCCACCCTAACCCCCAAAGGAAAAACATCCAGTGTTCTTACTTTTATGTGGTGTCTAGTTCCAAATATTTTATTTTGTCTGTTTAACCTGCTGTGCTTGTGGAAGCCAATAAACTAGAAACAGGCCACTAGGGAAGACACATTTGGTAATGGAGATAGTAGAATGCAGGTGAAATGAAAGGAGAGAGATGGGAGACAGGGAGACAGGGAACAGGATGGCTGAAGCATGTAGTGGAATGATGAGGTTGTGAAGGAGGACAGGGATGGGTTAAAAAAAAAATGAAGTGTACATGGAGAAGCTATATGGGAGCCTACAACCCTGTACCCAAGTGTAATGAGACACCACAATACATGTGATATGAAAGAACTGAGCTGAGAGGATGCTGAGAGCTAAAGACATAAGTGATTGTGTGGACACAGAGGGATGTGGGTTAAAGAAGGACAGAAAAGCCTTAGGAACCCCCCTCACTAGTTTACAAGTTACATGCGTGATTTTCTTAAAGGAGTTTGACAGTAATATTCTACATTCATTGGCAATGCTGATCCCAGAATACGTGGAATATTTAAAAATGTATACCAGTGCTAACCAGGTGTACCTCTCTATAAGTTTTAGTGATGGAGGTTCCAGAGACACCCAAAAGAGAAAGAACAACTCAAAAGTAACCCCTAAGGAGTGTTATTGAGTGTCTGAGAATCTCCTGGGGCAACGCTATGTGAATGGCTCATGTCACAAAGGAGTTGGAAGAGATGGTAACGTGCATCATTTGCAGTTGCTAACCCAGGGGTCCAGGACAGGAACCCAGTAAATTCTCTGGAAAGGATGATACCTTCCAGGGAGAGCCTGAGACATGAAATAAAATAAACACTTTGACTACCTTAAACAAAGTGGTAGGCAGTTTGATTGTATTAATCAGATCAAATGTTTAATTTATTTTTCTTCAAGCCTCACATATGGAATGCAAGAAATAGAGGTCTCTTTAAAGACCTCATTTTAATTTGCATGTGCCCTAGGGATGAAATATGTTCTGTGTGTGCTTTGATGTTACAGTTCTATTTGGTCTTACTAAATTCTTTATAAAGGCTATTCAGCGATAAGCCCTGGGAAATGGATATATAAAATCCATTTCCATTTTTATCCTATTACTGAATTCTTTTTCATTGAAAAATATCCCTAAGGTTGGTCTTATTCTGCATGCAGTTTGAAGATACAGATTAATGCTTCTAGAAGGGCACCTATTTATTTTAACTTTGATCATAGCTGAAAGCATAAGAGAATGCTTCTGGTATATTTTTCCACCAGATTATAAAATATTTAATTTTACTGAATAAAGTAATTTGGATGATGTATGTATATTTTTCCAATACAGATAAGGTGAAATCCTTTTATCATCTTAAATATATAATATATATTAAATATACACATACACAACACATATTTTACTGCCTAGAAATGCAAATTTACAAAATGAAATCAGCATTTTCTTGGAAAATGTTAGTTCTTTTTCTGTAGCAATCACATCTTCTTTATTTTAATAAAAAACAAATAAAATAATCTTTTTGTATTACAATAGTATAGTTTAAATATAACTGAAGTTATAAAGTCAAGTTTACTGTTATGGTCTATGTAATGTTAACCCCTTAAACTCTGATTCAGTCTCTATAGTGGGAGCCTAAGAGCTGGAAATAAGATCATTAGGCAGCCAGCCATCTCTGCCATTGTGAACGGATTTTTGTGTTAACAATTAATGGATTAGTGGGTCCCTCAAAAGTGATTCTTGTTAGAAAAAACATCACTCAAGCTCCAGGTCTGTAACCACAGGATGCTCTGTGTTGCCTGGAGACTGCTAGCAGGAAGCCTATCTCCAGAAGAAGCCCCATGAAACTTGGACCAAACCCACAGGCTAGAGAAACCTCAATGCCTTAATGCTGACCCTCTGTGCTAGTGTGCAGCTAACCTCAAATAAGGAACCAGCATTTCTCACTCAGGTTATTCAACATCCCCAAATCCACTGTCTTTCTATGTTTTGGGAGAAATTAAAACATTTTCATTATTTTTATTGGATAAAACATTTATTTCAAAAACAGCATGAATATATTTGGAAACATTTTATTTTAATTGATTAAAATAATTTTGACGGATTTTTTTTTTTACTTATTCACTTTATTTGAAACAAACATGAATCATTAGTCATCTAACCTTAAAGAAGCAATTGAAATGTAAGTTAGTACAGGACAGAATATATTTTAAACTACTTGCCCGGGTTAGCGGCTGTACCCTAGAACTTAAGGGGTTAAAACAGGATGATTGTCCACATTTTGATACCAGCTTGGGCTACATTTGAGACTTGGTCTAAAAAATAAAATAACAGAAAGGAATTAGAAACAAGGATGTAAGCTGTGATAGGAAGTAGGGAATGATATGAAGAAATAGGTAAAGAAGGCAGGTGGGTTTTCTTAGTTTGGGGTTTATGGCAATGAAGAGACACCATGACCACAACAACTATCATAAAGGAAATAACAGAGATTGGCTTACCGTTTCAGAGGTTCTATCCATTGTCATTATAGTGGGAAGCATGGGTGGCAAGCAGGCAGACATGGTGCTGGAAGAGCTGAACATTCTGCATTTTGATCTGCAGATAGCAAGAAGAGACTGTGTACCATACGGGGTAAAGCTTGAGCATAGAAATGACAGTGCCCACCCCCAGAGTGACACACTTCTTCAATAAGGCCACACCTATTCTAACAAGGTCATACCTCTTAATAGTGCTACTCCCTATGGGC
Source organism: Mus caroli (assembly GCF_978045245.1). NCBI lineage: Eukaryota > Metazoa > Chordata > Mammalia > Rodentia > Muridae > Mus > Mus caroli. The sequence continues at coordinate 122,809,760 of NW_028227258.1, read as the reverse complement.
CAAGCATTCAATGACAGGAGTCTATGGGGGCCATACCTATTCAAACCACCACACAGGCTGGGCATCAGGATGTAACAAGGCTTAGGTGGTACAGATGCCAAGGAGGCAGGTACTCTGAGTCTCTTAATGGTGTCTTGAGCCTTGAGAAGGGAATTTAGGACACATAGTTCATGAAGTACAATTAGTGAAGCATCCACTCTTAGGGTTTGCATTGCTGTGAAGAGATACCATGTTCACATGAACTCTTATAAAGAAAATATTTAATTGGGCTGGCTTACAGTTTCAGAAGTTAAGTTCATTAACATTGTGATGGGAAACATGACATCCTGCAGGCAGACATGGTGCTGGAGGAGCCAAGAGTTCAATACCTTGATCTCAAAGCAGCCAGGAGATAATCTGCAGTCTGCCAGAAGGGTTTCTCTCCCACTAGGTAGAGCTTGAGGATAGGACCTCAATGATTAAAGATAAAATAGGAAGAGAAGCTAGACTATGTACTATTCTTATTAAGGACAGTTCTAAGAAGAACAACTATATAAAACAGAACTATTTGGATATCCCAGAAACATCTCTTCTTCAAGAAAAGGAAATGAGAGAACATTAACATAGAATGCTTATGCAAATGTGTGCCTAGATGCTTATACTAGCAACATGTCCTAAACTGGAAATAACCAGGATTCTAAGAATGATCATGCGATATATATATATATTATACCTTGTGATACTCAGTAATAAAAAGAATAAATTAGGCTGGGGATGTAGTTTAGTGGTTCTCAAATAGCGTGACTAACAGCCTGGCCTTACTCTGCCATTTTGAGTCTCATCCACTCAAAAGAATTAGTGTTGATGAATGCACCCAGCAAATTTGTCACTACTCTGATTTAGGGAAGAACCATACTAAATGATTATCACATACTTTGCTTTGCCTGGAAATCTGGACTTTACAAACTAAGCTGGAGTGCAGAGAGGATGGATATTGCTTATGCCTCCACAAACACACACACACACACACACACACACAGAGAGAGAGAGAGAGAGAGAGAGAGAGAGAGAGAGAGAGAGATGCTGACAACAGTGATGTTATAAGACAGTGGAACTCATGAGCTTCAGCAGAACTGGCACACTCCAATCTCTTCACAATGGTGAAAGTCCTGCTGTGGTCCAGTCTCCCAGTGGCATGACCTATTGTGGACTAGCCTTTCATTCTGTGCTGTTTTGTTACAGCAGTGGGAACTAACAATGACCAACTACCTAGATAACTGGATAGTGGAGAATTCTATCTCTATGGAGATAGATGCATTTGGTAAATAGATGTTGCTAGGCTCATGGGTGGAACTGCTTTTACCCAAACTAGTTACACTGCAAATGTAAAATTTCTTTTGTTGTGTATTTTCCTTGATAACATTAGTATTCAGAGTATAAATAATAACAGAAAATATAGAATAAAATAAAACATAGAAAGTACAAACTTACATCTAACCAAGATATAAAAAGTTCCAGTGTAGTTTCCTGTCTAAAACAACTACTGAAATTCACAGCTTCTGAAAACTGTGAGCACTAGTGAGCATGAGCCAACAAAAGTTAGTGATAACTTAAAAATAAACAAGATATGAGAAAGCCTGAACCTCAGCGTGATGCGGGAGCCAACAGGAGCCGCAAGGCTGAAAAGGCCAAGGTGACAATGTGTTTTTACAGAGGTTACCAGAGAGGAGGTGGCAGCAAAGGGAACTCCGAAGATGCCCCAAGACTCCAGTTGTGGGAAGTTTGGAGAGTCTAAGCAGCATGGGTGAGAAGAAACTATGATATGCCTGTGCCTGGTAGTCAGAAACAAGTGACAACTTTCAAAGTCACAGGGCATCGAGTTCTGTTCCATACATGTGGACAATGATGCTCAAACGCAGACTACAAAAGCACAAAAAGAAAGAAGACTCAAGCGGGTAATTTTTTTCCAAATTTCTAAAACTCATCAAAATACAATTTCTAATATTTACAGAAGTATCTAGTCAAGTAAAATTCTCAACATCTAGCACCTAATCATAAAAACAAATGATTATCAGAGAAGGGGACAAAGTGATGAGAGAGGATAAAAGCCAGCCTACACTTCTCCCCCCACTCCCACCCCCTCGCCACCAGAACATCTTAGACCAGAGTTCAAATAGGTCACCTGGGCTGGGTGTTTATTACAAACAGAAATGCACTGCTGCTCTAACAATGAGCAGGGAAGAGCTCATTCACAAACACAAAGCACACAGTGAAAAGCTGGAAGGGAGCAATGTGCAACCTCCATTCCTTTCACAATGGTGTCGTTCACCTCTGAAAATACCACTCTCCACAACACTCTCACAAGACAATTATGTTCAACATGGGGAGTGAAAGGACATCATAGAAAAAAACTGATGTCAAAATGACACAGCTGGTAGACTCAGCAGAATAGCTTACTGAAGTTACTATATTTAATTTTTAATAGCCATAAATAATACAAATATGAATCATTTTATGCTTCCAGTAACACAGAGGTTACTGACTCAATATTTAAATGAAATTAATTTATATATATTCAGAACACTGAAAATCTATTCCTTTCATAAATTTAAGTCCTTAAAGTTGAAAAATTACAATGTTTTCTTTCTAGCTCTCTCTCTCTCTCTCTCTCTCTCTCTCTCTCTCTCTCTCTCTCACACACACACACACACACACACACACAGAAATATACATGTATACCCCCCAACATATATACACGTGTGCATATCTTCCTGGATTTGCCTGTGCACTCTGTATACTTCTCTACATTTCTGCAGAATTTTCTATAACACTATAGATTTAGGTTTAATTAAGATGTCTTTCTTTCTTTCTTTCTTTCTTTCTTTCTTTCTTTCTTTCTTTCTTTCTTTCTTTTTTTTTTTTTGTTGTTGTTTTTTGAGACAGGGTTTCTCTATGTAGCCCTGGCTGTCCTGGAACTCACTTTGTAGACCAGACTGGCCTCAAACTCAGAAATCCACCGGCCTCTGTCTTCTGAGTGCTGGGATTAAAGGCGTGCTCTATATTACACTATAAAATTCCATTTGCACATTGCTTCACTGATTTACTGAACAATTTCTATGTCACAGTTTTCATATTGTCACTGTAGGGAAAATTGACCTTCTTTAGGTAGTTTAATACCTAATGTGTTTTGAGTAAGCAGTGCTGGATTGTTGGATTGCATATCTAAGAACAAATTAAATCATGCAGAGTCTAATTAACTGAACTGAGAGTGGAACAGAATCCTACTGCAATGTTGAATAGGATTTCAGAAGGTTTGACAGATCACTGGCCATGAGACTACAACAACATCAGATAATTCAGAAGAGAGAGTTCTGGGAACCTGACCTTCAATGACTTAGTAATGCAGTAAATGTGAACAAGACAAATCTCAGCACGAGGGTAGTGTGGAGGCAGATGAGGGGACCTATGTTATGGGTGCTCTCTGGGAAAGAACTCATCACTGAGCTTCTAGATGAAAGCCCACATCAGTTTCCATGCTAGCTAAGAAGATGTTTTCTTGATCTATTTATCATAGCCGAGAGAAGGTTTAAGAGAAATTTTAAAAAATAAGGCAAAGACTTAAAAACTGGACAAATGAAATTCAAATGTTTGTAAACTCTTACAGACGTGACATTTGTTTCTTTCTGCACTCTACCAGGAAACTTTTAAATGTGTTTAGCTGGTGCTCAGGGTGTGTGCACATGCATTCATATGCTTAATAAACCAGCAATGGAGTAGAGCACTGTTGCTCATTACATACTCTCTTTTAAACTTACCCATATGACTATTAATGCACACATATAATCATTTGAATGATCAGAAATCTCTTAGATCAATGAAAGCTGCATCAGATTTCTACCTGCAGAGATGGGAAGAAACCTCTTCAAGTATGTGGGATATTTCCTAAAAGGTACCATTTCCCCTTCAGGTTGTCTCTTGGCTAGAAACACAACGGAATAAATAGGTATCACATGGGTATGACTGCTTTTCTGCACAAACAATTAGGATTGGATTGGGACAATTTACAATTCCAAATTAGATGGTAAATACTATTGTTCCTTGATCCAATCCCTGCCCACACAACTATATTCATGAAGCAAAAGAGGCTGCTGAAGAGGTTTGTGCTTTTGGAAAATGGATTGCTGCCTAGAAACAGCAATGAAGAGAGTGATGGAGATAGGGAAGGAGATGGTGGCAAAAGAGTAAGGCTAAATAACATTAGAGTTAGTATTCACAAATTTCTATAAAACCCTCATATAAATTACACTTTCTAGCTACTTGGATATATTTTTGAAATTTTTATCTATTGTCTTTAAATATCACAGAATATAGTAAAGAAATTGTTGACCTTGAATTGAAATTGACTTAGAGCAGGTGAATTAATTTGGTCACTTTTCAATCTTACAAGCCCTGTGATTTGTGGACTAATGGCTCAGATATCTGTATTTATATTATTCAGACAAAATTAGATGGCTGAACTTAATTATGAGTATTATTTTTCATTGAGATTTTAATTTTAATTAGAGTACCCCCTTTTTATTTCCTAGCCTATAAAAAAAAAAAACCCTATGCAATATCTTATTCCCTTTTACGGCCACTTTCTCTCTTTTATTGAGCACATTATATTATGAGTGCAGAAGGACCTTGTCTTACATTGAGCTGAAGGAAATAGAAATCACAAAGACGAAGAACTATGTCCCCCATTGGCTTTTCTCTCCAGGCACTAAAAACCACATCTTCAGATGTGCCTTCCTTCCCAGTGGCTCAAACACTGCCCCTCAGCAGGTGCTGACAGTATAAGATGAGAAATTCTGAGTAAGAGGTTTCTCTGAGACTCTCCTGGCTCATTGCCATTAATTCACAACCTGGTCCTTTGGCCATTCTACTCTGTGACATAAGACAGTTTGCAGTAGACCTTTGGGTCTCCAGAAGACATCTAATTCCTGTTGTTTTATTACAGTTGCCCCAGATTCAAGGTGCATGTTGACCAATGCTGCCAATGAACTTCAACTACAAGTTCTGAGGCAGAATCTAGCATGCTTTAAACACAAAGAGAATTGTTTTCTAGAAGTTAATTTTCAGAAGCTATGACATTCATGGTACTGATCACTTACTTCACTGGTGCTTAATAGCAATAGGTGTGGTTATCACAGTGTTCCACTGTCAAGGTGATCATGAATAGGTCACTCTGCCTATGAGTAAAAAGGTAATTTTAGGTAAGTTGTTTAAAATAAGGGAGTTATATATAAAAACCTAATACCTGTTTGCCTTGCCAGTGAGAAAGATGACATTGGCTAGACTTTTCTTTCATTTTTAAAAAAATAATTTATGTTTTGGCTAGATATTACTGAAACACTTTTATCCAACTGAATGAAAAATAGCTTTGAAAGCAGGTGAATTTGGCATTTGGAGAGATGGGACAGTGTTTAAGAGCATATGCTGTTTTTGCAGAAGGCTGGAGTTCAGTCCCTGCACCCATGTTAGGCAGCTCTAGGGGAGTCAGCCCTCTCTTCTGGGTTCCACAGTTACTCACATGGACTTGTGCACATGTGTATATGCACATGTGTGTGAACATGTATACACAAATAAGATGATCTTTTAAAAAGCAGATTTAAATACATACTCATTTCCTGTACTATACTTATTTTCTCTTAAAGTCAGTAATATTATCTTAAAATTAAAGATACTTCAATAATAATACTATATAAGGATTGCTGTTACATGTAACGTTAAGTAGGAAGCTTTCAAATATAAACTGACATGTTAATAACCAGAGATGGAGTAATCTTTTATAGATTAGATTTGAATTTTATTAGGATGCTAAACATAGATGTTATTTTTAACCTAGTTTTCGCTCTTTGTATACTGTCTTACTTCTCTCCTTCAGCAAATCCTGGAAACTTAAGTGTGTCTGTTTTTTCACTGGGGCTAATGAGTGTTTCAAAGTACACTGTGGCTTTCATCAGAGCACATACCACTGCTAATGTGCAAGCCTTTGGGAACTGAACATACAGGAACTCAGCCAGCATCCAGTCTGCTAACTGCATATAACTATTGTCTGCATAAACTCTTGCCTCATCTTACAGCGACACATGAAAACAGCTTCTCTACCATGCAGCTCCTGGAAAGGACAGTCTCCAAGTTAGCATGCCTCTTCATTTCAGTTTGCTTGACACGGGGACAGTAGGACAAAAAGCCCTTAACCCTGTAGACATGAATCAGAGGATCCCCTGAGTGTCTCTGAATCCAAAAATAACCACCAATCAAGCCTTCTCACATTTAAGCTTTCTTCACCTTATCTAATTTTCTGCTGACTCTGAATTTCACAAATTTATAAGATTAGAAAAAAATGAATGCTTAATTTTACTTTATGGTCAGAAAGTGAAAATTCTCTCAATTTTAACTTGAACTAAACAACACTGTTTTGATTTGTACTTTTATTGACTGATTTTTAAAAATTCTATTTTGTTATCAGAAAATATCTCTTCAGTTCACCTTCAGTTGATTGAAAATAATTTTTCACACTAAAAACCTGTGTGTTTGTGTGTGTTTGTGTGTGTGTGTGTGTGTGTTCTGGGAACACTTTCATGGCTGGATTTGCTGCATATGGTCCCTAAACTGGCCTTGCCTATGCAGTGAATCCTACCTATCAATTAATTGTAAACAACCACATTGTGCTATGGGACAAAATTAGTAATAGAACTTCGGAACCTTTGGATTACAGGAGCTGTATGTTACCACAACAGGTTTGTATTCTTACAATGCAGAGCATTTAAACAACAAACTCATGAGACAATATCCCCTGTTATTCACCCTTAGACTATCAGACCCATGACATGTAGCTGTTTTTCTAAGAACTGAGTTAAATGTTCACATCACCTGGCTTTTTCACAGCATAGGACAGCTGCACACTTATTTTCATGAAGGGGTTACCACTATATTTAACCATGTTACATAGGATTTCATGGAGCACAAGACCCTTGGTGAGAGGCTGTGGCTCTGTACAGACCTCATTATTTTATAATTTTTTCCAATCAGTCAACCTCAAGTGAGGTTGCTATTTCAGAACACTTGCTGACACCCCAGCTGATGCTGTTCTACATGAACTGGCCTCACTAGAGGGTTCAAAGTGCTTCAGGGAAGCAAGGTGATGAATAACAGACAAGACACTATTTTAAACAGACCAAGAATTATGGGTTTAAGGGCAAAGCGCTGACCTTAATGTTGGAAAATAGTCCCGAAAGTACTTTTTAAGTTGATATTTTTTTCTCTTTCTTTTTAGTTTTAGTCATTCTCAGCAGGAGGGTCAGTTCACAGTGACACACACCACTGCCCAGGGTGAAATTCCCCACCAGGTGGGTGGTCCAGACAAGCAGAAACATGTGCAAATACAGTCTGGTGTCATTTATCCCCATGAGGTACAGTCTCCTTGTCCACAATACTCGATGCTGCAACCAGAAACTGTGATAAAACTCCCTGCACATGGTGTGGAAGTCATCTCCCTTCATGCAACACCCTTTAATACTGATCTGAAATTGGTTTTCTCAAATACTGAATCTAGACTCACAGTTCAGCATAATATCTATCATTAAGAATTCTTTGTAGAGTGGGTGTCAACTAAACTATCATTTCCTTATATTTCGGTGATGTTTAACAAAGAACCTTTGTCTGTACAATGAACAATATGTACCTAAGGATAACTGATATAAAATTCAGGTTTTATATTCTCATAATATTCTGAGTAAAGCACCAAATGAGGCATGTATGAACAATTACCACTCACTTATCATCTTTAAAATTAATTATCTGTCTGTTTACCATGGTAGAATAAAGATATCACAGAATAAAATCACTGTACAGAATCACAGCTTTAGAAAAAAAAGACAAGTTAATGTAAGTCACAAAGAAAAGTTACAATCTGAGAAGAGTGACTCTTGAGAAAGCAGAAAGTCCCAGAATCATATCAGCAAGAAAATGTTACACAAACAAGTGTTATGTCCTTAATTTATAGGCTTTCCGTGAAGCACCTTAAAATAATATCCTGAAAGCCCTGCCAAGGAATCTGAATTAGATTGTGTTCCACTTTCATTACGTTTGCTGTGATCAAATATTTTGATGGGAGCAATATAGGAGAGGAAAGGGTGTGTTCATCTTACAATCCCAGGTCACATGCCAGTATTGCAGTGAAGTCACGAGTCATATTCACTGTCAAGAGCAGAGAGAGACAATAAACTCATGGATCCTTGTTTGGTCATTTTCAGCAAGATTTCTTTCTCACATTGTTCAAGACTCTCCTGCACAGGGGATGGTGACACCCACAATGGGCTGTTTATTCCTATATCAACTAAGAACAAGGCAATCTCACACAGAAATGCCCCTAGATCAAGACGTTATATAGATAATTCCTCAATCAAGTTAGGGTGACTTTTAGGTGTTGTAAGTTGACAATTAAAATTGACTATCAAAGGGACTGAATAGAGAGGGATGGCCAAAGAGCAGGAATTGTGAGTGAGCCAATACTGTCTTCCATTCTGTCCAGCCAGGAATTTATTCCACCACTTTTGAAGATAACAGATGAAGGAATAGGTCAGATGTAGTTCCTAGGCAAACACATTAAAGACCACTGAGGTTGGTTTGTGCTAATTATTTTCTCTTCTTTCACTCAGTCTAAAATTTGAAAATGAAAAGTGAGTGCTAGGAAACTACCTTAAAAATGTGAAAATGGGAATGGACATCTGTGAGCAACAGGGTGATGTCCTAGATAAATTTGGATAAAGGAGCTTTGAGCCCTCGAAGGCAGCTTGTGTCCCTTTCCCAATCATTTTTATCCTCGTGTGTGTGTGTGTGTGTGTGTGTTTTCACATGTGTGGCACATGTGGAGTTCATGAGAGACATTTTGGATTCTCTGGAGTTGGTGCTACATTCAGTTGTAAGCTGTCTGATGTGGAAGATGGGAACTGAACTCTGTGCTCCAAGAGAGCAGCAGGTGCTTTTAAAACAGCAAGCTCTTCAGCCTCATGCTCTACACAATCAAAATGAACACTTATATTACAAAAAACAACAACAACAAAAAGAAAGACACCATGAACAATGGACTTCCTTAATGACATTATGAGTAGAAAATGAGTATTTGAAACTAATGAAGAGGTTAAGGGAAGGTTGGTGACTGTCTGTACAAGGGAACCTAATGGAGAACCTCAGTTATATGAGGAGAATGAGTCACTCTTGGCTTGAGCTATATGTTAAAATCTGAATGTATATCAATCAACAATTCAAAGCTTTCAGTCATTGACTCTGATACATTGCCCAGCCATTGCTATCAGCCAACCACATTCCAAAGTATATCAAAAGTAGTCTAGCTTTGTAAATGTCTTCAGAATTATCAAAATATATTTTGTTCCTTATCGATTCTCAGCTTCTCTCCTTTCTTCACCCTCTTTCCTCTGCCTGTCAGCACTTCTTCCTGCTTGTGAAGATCCAACTTCCTGCTCTCTGTGGCTGCACTGGCAATGCCTAGTCTGGTACTTGTTTCTGCAGTGATTCCTTTCATAGACAACTTATTTTTACATCTCAGGCACAAGTACCCAGAGGAAACACTGCATTCTAGTTTGTGGTTGGTTGTTCTTTTGTGTTTTTGTAAGGCACTGCATTATCTAAGGATAAACTATATCAAGGAAAAATAAGTATAGCAATGATAACTATAAAAGAAATCCTTAGGAAATGTATTCTTCTGGGAGGGTAGGGTGGTCATCTACCCTAATACTACATGGAAAATAGTAAAAGTGATCAACTCTGGGCCAAGAGACTTGTTTCTCTATTGAAGTTAGGCGGGCAGGCACTAGGATGCTGAGGGTTAGATTGCCAGTCTGGAATGTGTATTTGAGTTCTGAGCACTAGACTCAGTGGGTATGATTTCTGTACACCAAGATGAGCTCACACTGAATCAGAGACAGTCCCTAAACCAGAGATGGGCGGACTTACAATAGAAGCATTGGGCACAGCATGTCACAGGAGACCACAGTGTGCATCAAGGAGTCAGTGAAGCTTCCAGGCAATCACCACCACCTAGAAACACCGGGAAGAGCTGTCAACCTTGGAGCCCGAAGGGAAAGACAAGGCCCTCTGCCAGGTGAGATTTTAAATCTCTGTCCTTGAGAATTTTAGATCAATGAGTCTCTTTTCAAGCTTGTTACTTTACTGTACTTTGATCCAGTGTTTTTAGAAAGCCAGAACTGGCTCCACCCCTCTCTTGGTGAATGTTGCCAACAATTAGTAGTGGCAACTAGAAATGCTTTCAGTCTCTCCTTGATGTGGAGCATGCTGGAGATGGCAAACATGACAGAAGTTCATATATGAAGTATAAATCAAATGAAAAACAGTACTGTAATGCATGTATGAAGATATAAAGTGGGGGGGCATGTATGTGTGCATATGTGCATGTATACACACTTGTGTATGGATTTCTTACCAGTTTTGCCTTTAAATTAGCCTATAGTATTAGAATTCCTCATGACATTCCCACATGTGTTGTGCTTCTCTTCCTCCTCCTCCTCCTCCTCCTCCTCCTCCTCCTCCTCCTCCTCCTCCTCCTCCCATAGATCCCAGCACCTGCATCCTTCTGTTTCCATTGATCTCCTTTCTTCTTTATGTCTTAAGTAATTCTTAACCTCTTTACCCACTTCAAAAATATCTGTTCACCATCTTGTGGTCCAGATTTTAGTTTTACAATCTCTATCAACTGTATATGAAAGCTAGAACTTGTGTATGAACAAGAATGTACAGTGTGTATCTCCAGAAATTGAGATTACCTCATTTAATTTCATGATTTCCAGACCAATCTGTTTTCCTAAAGTTTCTTAATTTTTAAATTTATGAATGAATGATATTACTTTGTGTGTATATAACAATCCATCATTGTCCACTTTTCCTTTTTTTCAAATGCTGTGTGTTTTTCACATGATGGTTCCTTATTTATTTATTCATTTATTTATTAGATTTATTTATTACTATACATAAGTACACTGTAGCTGACTTCAGACACACCAGAAGAGGGCATCAAATGGCATTACAGATGGTTGTGAGCCACCATGTGGTTGCTGGAATTTGAACTCAGGACCTTTCGGAAGAGCAGTTAGTGCCCTTACCCGCTGAGCCATCTCACCAGCCCCCATTGTCCACTTTTCCATGCATATCTTGGATGATCCCACTTTTGGCTACTGTGTTAAACATGAATTTGCAGGCATTTCTACGGGAGGGCCTAAAGTCCTTTGTGTGTGCCTAAGAGTATATAGCTTGTCATAGACAATTCTACCTTTAGTTTTAATAATAAGTTCACACACAGATTTCCATGTAACTGGACCAGTTTGTACTCCTACTAGCAATGAATAAAGGTTGTCCTTTGCCTGTATCTCATGTATACAAGGATTCAAAGTCCGAGTGTTTCTCACATGTCACAGAACAATCAAATCACAAACTGCCCTTATGAACAGAACTTTTTAAGATAGACTTTATAGCTTAAGTGGCAGGATAGAAAACATTCAAACCGGACTATCTCAGGTTGGTTCCACTATAAGGGTGTAATTTACAAACCACCAGAGGCAAAGAACCCACTGAGAGTCACAACAGAGTCAGTCAGGCTACACACAAACAGTTACTATTTTATGTATACCAGGGATCCAAAACTGTGCAATTAATCATGTGTGGCATGATTGTCTAGGGATGCACACACAATGGAAATCTGGTCAGATGAAAAATTAAAAACTTGGGGCCCAGCTCCAGATAAGGAAAAACTCCACATCTTTTCTTCTTGGCTGGGAAAGTTTACATTGTATTGTAACATTGTTTTCTGACTAATTACTGCTGTCTAAGTCAGCAGGAACACTAGCCATAAAATATCAGAAAAGAACGCTGGTTCTCTTCCCCTTCTACCAAGTTAAGACAGAAAACTCTGGGAATGTAATCCAAGAAATCAACTGAAAATCTTGGCAACCAGAAGAGCGAGCAACTGGCTTTGTGGCTAGTGTGTAAGAGGGAACATCCTTCTCTCATTCTTGTTTTCTGTTATCATGTCTGGTCCAATATCAACCACTCAAATGTAATAAATCAACTCAGTCATCACTGCTGCTTGAAGTGAGTGTTTTAAAATTCCCCTAATTCCAGTTTCATAGAAACTATGATTTTTTTTTCTTCTACCTTATTTTATTTGTTAGGGGAAATAAAAACATCATCTCATTTTCCAACTTTGTTCTGTTTTGCAGGCCAACTTCTCCTGACACTCAGTGTGTATATTGGAATTTGAGCATAAAATCAGCAACGGCATGAATTGCGTGGGGTTAAGGAACATAAGTTATTTCAGATTATGACTCTAATTAGATAAAAATCACTAAGAAAATAAGTAATTTGGTAATGTCAGCTAAACTCACAAAAGCTCATATTCATCTTTAAGTCAAAGGTTGTGTGTATACTGGCAAGCCAAGATGAAGAATTGAGTCAATTATTTAGATAATTCAAGTCTAAAATTGCTGCTATTTAGGGAGAAAACATTTAGTTAACGGGGTCACGATTTATGTAAATAAACAGTCAGCATTGGCCAATCAGCAACCTTTTCCATTTTACTGGACATGTAAAGCACTTTCCTAATGATTTTCGTGGGAATGTGCTACAAGAAGCTTCCCTTATAAATAGCGCCATCAATATTTTACAAATCAAGCAAGATCAAGCAGAACATCTGAACACACACCTTTGCTTTGTGTATAACTGAAAACAATGAAAAGACCTCAACAAATGGGTTTACTTTGCTTCCCCAATACCTGTAGGGCCCTACATCCTTTTAAAAGTCTTACATGACTCCTTGTTTCTCCATACATTTCTCAAAGTAAGTTACTTAAAGCCTTTAAAGCATGTGGGTTTTCCTACCATTTGCCTCAGATAAAGAATGGGTATAACTGACCTAATGTAAAATAGTACGCTGTTGAGAAACCATAGTTGTCCATTTTTTCATGCATATGTGTGATGTGAATGCATGTTTGTATACATCTCTACATGTGTCTAAGGGTTCCTATATATGCAGGTACACACATGTGTTTGACACACTAGGCCATTGGCTCAGTTACTCTTCTCCTTACATCACAATGTAGCATTTCTCACTGGAAAGCAGAGCTTGACTATGCAGCCAATCTACCTAGGGAGTTTGGTGTTTACTATAGCTGGCATCTGTGCTTAAAGACACCTTGACCTAAAATGAAATAGAAATGGGTAATATTTAATAAACCAATAAATACTAGGTAAAGGATAAAGGGAGGAGAGGACGTTGGTCTTGCTAAAATCATATGCCCAGTACAGGGGAATGCCAGGCCCAGGAAGTGGGAGTGGATGGGTTGGGGAGCAGGGTAGGGGTAGGGGAGGGTATAAGGGGCTTGGGAATAGCATTTGAAATGTAAATGACGAAAGTATCTAATAAAAGAAAGAAAGAAAGAAAAGTTGCACAAAGATAATATGAAGACTTTCTGTATACCAGGGCTCACTCTGCAGATTTGACTGGCCTTGAACTCATCATTTCCTGTCTACTTCTTGTTTGTAGTGCTGGGATTACAGGTCTACACCCCACTTTCACCTTCAACCATTTGTCTCTTTTTGGATGTTCCCCCCTGCATATTTCACATTCCCCTCAATTTACCAGAAGTTACTTCGAATAATGGCATTAGTAGGTGAGTATAGTAGGCAACTTACTAAGACACCTTTCTTTTCTTGTGTTACTGTTGATTTTGTTTTTCATTTTGTTTTTAAAAGACCTGTTTATTTGCTTACAAATCCCTGGAACTTTATTTATTTATTTATTGATTCAATTATTCCTTAAAAATTCACAGCAATTGTCCTCATGAATGATGACATTTGTAAATGTTGAGTTATGCTTATATATGAAGCTGCCTCCCACTTACCAAATACACTGAGATTACTGATGATCTATCTCACAGGGCTTATAAATATTTAAGTGAAATCTCAAACGCAGCTGCTGTGTTTAGCTTCTAACACTCAAAGGGAATTATTTATAACTATTGTGTTTTAATCTGCAGAATTTTATTTAGAAATCCATACAGAAAAATGGCTGCAGTTTGAAATTTTCAGATTTATTGTGTCATAAACAATGGACAAGGCCCTCCAGAACAGAATATAGTGCATTTGGGCGACACATTACATTTACAAATTAAGATGTTTTTCTTTAAATATCTTCAAGTATTAAGACACAGACTAATGGAGTGGAGAGAATGAAGATCCCGAGACACAGAGAAAGGCAGTTTTTCCCATCCCAAGAAATGAAAAATAGTTCTGGCTCACTAATATCTTAATGTTTTTTGGTGATTTCATCAATTAGGATGTGAAATACAGATCATTATAAAAATAATACACTGCTCATAATACAATGTGCTCAATAAAAGACAGAAAGTGGCCATAAAAGGGGTTGAGATATTGCATAGTTTTGTTTGTTTGTTTGATGAACTCAATTACAAATTATAAATGAAAAAAGTTAGTGAAATTCAGCAATGTTGTATACAAAGAACTTCCTGAGTCTTTCAGGAATTGCTTTACAGGGGCATTTGTGTCCTGTGTCCCAAGGAGGCTTTAGTCTCTTTCAGTAAAGATGAGGAAGGGTTCCCCGTCTCAGCACCTTGTACCACAGCTGCGTTAACTGCACGTATGTTCCGTGGCTGCAGTTTTAAATGAAAGATGCTCAAACACTGATAGAATTTTATTCCCTGACTCACCTACTAAGAGTCCACTTTCTTTAAATTATGATTGGGTGAGTTTTGTTAAATGCTTATGGTCTGACCAATGGCAATTTTCCTTGTCTGTTGTATTCATGTAGGAGTTACAGTAAAATTTAAGTGTTGAAGCATCTTGCCCAGAGATGCCCATCCATTTTTGCTTAGATCTCTTTGCTCAGTATATTGTTTAAGATTTATAGGAAATATAGTAGCTGTTTTGTTGTTTGTTTGTTGTACTCAATCTGGGTTTTGAATAAGAGAAGATCTGAGCCCTTGTCTGGGAGAGTCTATACAATTTTGGAATTTTGCTCTGCTCATTTTTAGAGTCTTTCCCTTCTGTTTTTGGACTGAACAAATTCATTTGTCTGTCCTCCAATCCCATGACATTATCATCAATCATCTCAATTCTAAAGTTCATTCATTGAGCTTTTATTTTACAATATTGAATTTTCAGCACCATGATTTTCTGTTGATTTCATTTTGATGTGTTTTTTCTACTTACTAGGTGATTTAAAGAATTGTAATTGAATTAGATTGCTTATTACAACTTTAAAATTGCTTCCAGATTAATTCTGACCTCTCTTATGTCTCTGTCTTCAATCTTTTCTTTGCATGCTTTGCATGCAAGCATTCGATATTTGCTTGAATTTTATTGTATTGTAAGCATTATGTGTGTTTTGATTGTTGATTTATATTATCTTTTAAGTCTATGGCTTACAAGGCAGACTTCTCCATAGACAGTTTCTGGCCCACCTTTAAGGGCTGTCTAATTGCAGTTAGATGCTTAGGATGCGTGATTGCTACTATTTTATTGATATTTATCTGTTGATGCTGGAGGATCCTTACCTCTGTAATGTTGAGGGGCATTCCAATGTGCTAGTATATTTTATAGCATACATTTTATAGAAACACATTTACATGATATCCAGACAAGAGGTAATAGATGCATTCATAGTTTGGAAGAAAATAAAATGTTGTTTAAGGGAAAGACGTATTTAAATTGTTATTTATTTGCTTAGAAAGTACTGGAGACTAATTAGATTAATCTATAACATAGTAGGCATAAACTTTATTTTGACAGTCATGTTTCAATTGTAAATATGTCTCAAAAATTTCTGGGATTTGCAAAGAATGTAGTAGGTACATTAACTTATTGTCATGCAGCTGTGGGAAGTGGGGTTAGCAGAAAGAAATACATAAAGACAGGTGGAAGAAAGAGGGAGGGAAGGGAAATTGAAGAGAGAAAAAAATTCATAATAAAATTCACCTGGAAAGCCCACACTGAAAGGATGTTCAAACTTAAGCAAAAGTCTTCTCTCTGTCTCTTACCCTTCCTGCATTGATAGCTTATTTAAGAATAGCTTAAATAAGCTTATTTAAGAATGTGGTAAAATTGCAATGTCATTCAGTAATTACCATTTATTATATGTGTTTTACATAAATGAACTCTACTTGTTGCCAGATGAGAATCGAATAAGTAAACAGACGAATGAACTGCATACTTTCCAGTGAAGAAGAAAGATCAATAAAAATATGTGAATGGGAAACTAAAATAAGCTCAACCCCTAGAGCAATTGGCAGAAGGTCAGACAAAGTAACAGTGACCCTTGGGTGTACACTCGGTCAGGAGAGCTACCACCAGGAAATAAAGCAAAACTGATTCTGAGAAGGGTATTGGAGAAACAAGCACACACGTACATTCTAACATGGTATAATTAGGCCACTTTGGCAGTTATACTCAAAATAATAAAAATGATTTTGCAATAGAGACCTCTGATTGTTTTTGTTACTGTATCACTGATGACAATAGCCAGGTTAGAGAATCACAGTAAGGGTCTATCCGTGCATAGTGCAGAATGGTTTACCTCTAGGAATCTAATAGAAAGAAGCCAGACTTGGGATAAAAAGTGTCTCATGCTTTCTTCCACATATGTAAAATAAAAAATGTAAACAAGAACTAGAAAGAAGATTTAACAAGGAGAGTGGTAAGAGCTGACCAATAGAAAGGGTTTCAGAAGAAGGGGTCAGCTTTCCTGACATATAACAATTTTACACTTTTTTTTCAGGGGACCATGTGAAATTGACATTTCCACATGGTATAGAAGGATAAGATAGGGTAACTGAGTTCTTTCCCCTTACATGTTATGTTTAACATTTATTTGTGCTGGGAGGTTTCAAATTTCTCATTTCTAAATAATTAAAATAATAAATGACTCTTAAGTATTTCTAAAGATAAATTCACATAGCAAAACATAGAAAGTTCAGTTTTCATAAAGTAAGAATTGTTCTTAGGTGGTTTAAAATTAATACTAACAAATAAAATTATTTCTCCCTTATAATCAAGTAGTGGAATATTTCATCAAAGCAAAAGGAACCATGGGAAATATAGTAATCCAGACCTTTTTTCTGCAAGGCTTGATTTGCAACTAGGTCAGGGAAAACCCATCTTGCTAAGATGTTTGGTCAAATTTGTAGACAGGCTGTAATAAAATAATTAATGGGGGCTGACTGTGAAATGGGTCTCTGACCCCCGTGCCTGCTCGTGGGACTCTTTTCTTCTGTTTGGTTGCTTGCCCAAATTCAGTATCATTGCCTTTGTTTCATTTTACTATATTTTATTTTGTCATGCTTGGCTGTTATCTCTTAGAGGCCTGTTCTTTTATAACTAGAGACATAAAGGAAGTGAATTTGGGAGGAGAGGAGGTGTGGAGGGACTGCAGGGAGCACTAGGAAGGGAGACTATAAGCAGGTTATATGGTATTAGAGAAAAAAAAACTATTTTGTTCTTTAAAACATTTTCTTGGTTCTTTGTAATGCTCATCTGTCCCTCCTTTGTGATGTCCTACGCATCTCTCCTTCGACTTCTACCCACCATCCACTCTTGAAACCTCTCCCCCCAACCAGAGGAAAGAAATTTCATTGTGGAAGTTATAGTGTGTCAGAGTGTGTCCCACAGAACACCCTACTGTCTACACTCCTTTGCTTGCAAGTGTTCATTGCAATGACATGCTGGTCTTATATGAGTCCTCTGACTTCTGCTATTCTATCAATATTGGAACCTCACTGGGACGCCTCTTGGTTTCCTGCTATTGCCCTGTGTCAGGGAGATTCTGTAGTTTTGGATTGGTAAGACCTTCCCTTTCATATACTTCAGCAATTAATTCCTGGGTAGATGATGGGATAGATCAATTCAAAGGTCTGAATCTGGGTCTGAGAGGTATCTGAGCTGCTCAGTCTGCTAACTCTCCCACTTTTACACCCTCACCTGTATCCCTACCATCAGGGTCAGTCAGCTCTAGAGAGCTGTCCAGGTGAGGTGTTGGGACTGCTCTCCCAGGTGCTGCAGCAGGTGAGGGACAGTGCTAGCTCTCCTGCTGTTAAAATCACTTCAGGCACAGCTCCCCTGCCTGCCACTGGTGACAAGGACAAAGGGAGGGGCGGGGCTACCTCCCTCAAAGGCACCATGCAGCAAATAAGAAGCAGGGCAGGCTTTCAAGCTCACATTCTCAGGGCCAGCTCACATGCAACCCCCACATCTAGGGCCAGCTCTGTTATGCTTCCCAGGTGTGGTACAGGGCCTGAAAAAAGAGCTACTTTCAAAAAAGAAAAAAAAGAAATAGAAAAAAAAGAGATGATTTAAAAAAATAAATGAATACTTATTAAAAGAGTAAGAGTAAGTAATTTTGTTCAAACTTTTCCATTTCTTATTACCTTTCACTAAAAGTATTAGGAGCACTCACAAGTACTCATATACTACAAATACTCATATTACATGAATTAGTCATTTGCAATATTGCTATTTGATGATAATCATTAGAGCATCTTAAATTATATAGGATACTCTGGGAATAATTATAAGCCATTTTCACATTGGTACATAAGGCATTAATCTAAATTAAATTAAATGTACATGTTTATAAAAATATAAATTTATAATGCAAGTATTCCTAGGTTTTATTATTTTCTTTATATAACTTTCTATTGGCGCAATCTTTTAATAAGTAGCCATTACTTTTGTAATTTAACAGGGAAAATCGATGCAAACTGGCACTTCTAGTTTGTGCTTCTTATTAGCACATGATGACAGAAAATTTCTTAAATTTCAATATTTAGCTTTATACTATGTGGATGATGATAATAAATTAAGGTTGCTTAGTAAATAAGTGGACTAACAAATGTATAAATAGGTGTATATATTAGTCAAATTGGCTTTCTTAATCTCTGAAGACTATGGTCAGATGGGATTCCCTGCTCTGCTGCTCCCAAAGCACTTGACTTTGTATCTATGGGACCCATGCTGGGCTTTAGACCTTCCAATGATAAATTGCTCAGGTGCTTAGCTGGGAATCATATCTATCAGAGATACAGTCTGCTCTTTGAGCCTGCATCATGTTTGTTGGTCGTTATCTATAAAGCCATTTTGTTTAAAACACCAGGAAAGCTAGACAACTTTCAAAGCTTAATCTCAAAAGAGAGTCCACTGGGCTTTTGATTTACTGTTATGCGTCAGGGGTAACCGCTTGGTACAAATCACTGTGTTGGTTAATGGTTCTGTGGCCTCTGCTCAGAGGTGTTTTTCTCTGTGGGAGGGCATCGGTGTTCTGGGAGTGGACATCAAATGAAGGGGGTAATACTCTGGTGCCCCCTGCCCTCTGCTTTGACACGTCAAAGGGCAGGTTCTTGGCTCCTTTTGTGGAAAAGTCAGAACCAACCACCAGATTTGTAAAGACAGAAAGATCAAAACGAGAGCACTGTGTGCAATTTGAAAGTTCCATTCTGAACACAGGGAAAGAAACATGGGGGCTTAAATTTTCTGTAGCCAATTGAAGTCTATGATACCTACACACAGTGAGCCAGGACCACGTTGCTCTTGATCCATGAAAGAGAAATAAAAGATGGGAACAAGTTGTCAGAGTTAGCTAGTTTTTCTCTTTCCATGCAGTGTTAGAATCTTAAGACTGGTCAGCCTGACTTTTTATGCCATGGCCCTGTGGGGTTCTCACCTGCCACCAGGCTCTTTGTACCTTGTTTCCAATGAAATTAAGAGAAAGCCAGGATCTCCATGACCTGACCTGAATTCCTCTCAGCAGTTACACATGCATCCTGTTTTCCTTTCACAAGCACAGCCATGTTTTACACCAAGTATAAGGTCACAGAGGACGTAAAATGAAAAGAAGCCAGGAACTCTGATCTTCAACTTTACTACAGCTCACGCTTGCACTGGATTTCATTCTAGGAATCAAATGGTCAAGTTTTCTCTGTTTTCTAATCTTCTCCAAATTGAAAACCAATTTCAATTTGAAAAGATCCCTTAGACCCTCTTGTCCTGGGATTTGCATTTGCCCCAAGGCTGACAGAAAAGAGGAGAGGTGGGGGTGTGGCTACAGGATTCAGTGGCAGGGATCTGATTTATTTAACACCGAGTGACAAGAGGAGTAGACAGCTTCAGAAATAGAGGTATTGGTCTTCGCAGTCTGTTTCACAAGGCAATTGCGATTTCAACATTTCAGGAAACACTGATCTGTGAAGACAATCATTTTAAAATATATACAGAAAATAAAAACAATTAACTTTTAAGAAGAATCCAGGAGTAGGCAAATGACTGAAGATAGATTACGATCCCACACCCACTTTCTACAACTACAAGGATCCTCTGAAGACGTGTGGTTTTTGACTACATTGTATGATGTTGAAGACACGTTTGAATTCAAGTAAATAATTTCATTACTATAAGCACAGTAATAAATTGGCTTCAAGTCCCATACATTCCTCCTCTCTTTAAGCAGCTTTGGGTCACAGGGTCACTACTGCAAGCCTTCTAGCTTTTCTGAATCCTTGATCCAGTCAACACTCGCAAATACTTTAGGATGAAATATATGGCCCTGACTTGGTGTCACAGGCACATGTAGTTAAAAAGAAATCCCCAGCTGTTCCAGTACTCCCCTGCCTCTGCCTTGTGAGAAGCGCTGGTGTAATTCAGTTCTCTATGTTCTCTGCTACAGACCCTGTTCCCATGTTACTGCACCACAGGGAAGGGCAGGCAAAAGCTGAGGATTAGTACCCCAGAGGATTTATGGCATCCAGACCTAGAGGTGACCACAAATGCTTGGCAATCCTATGAGATTTTTCTCCTCTGGCATATCTCCCATTCTCTCCACAATGACTGCAGCTCTTCAGTTCCACCTAATCCCCAGCTCTGGGAGAGTTCTTCGCCCACCATCAATTTTCCCTTCTTATCCTGACTTTTAAGACTGCACAGCCACACCCTTACTCACTGAACAGCACGCATGGTGAAGATTTAACAGACACACCTTTGCTTTGCTCCTACTTACAGATGAGCACAGAGATCCTTAAGAACAAATGCTTTGGTGTCCATATGTACATGTGCATATGACTTTAAAGAATCACCAAAATTCCCTTCTCTTTCCAAATTAACAATTTGTTTTGCCTTTTCTTGTGCAGTTGATTTTTTTTTAACCTGAGATCTTTTAGTAGATTGTGGAAAATATTAAAATGATCAATATTTATATTGCAACACACACATATGTATAATTGAGGAGCTGGAGAGGTGGCTCAAATGTTAAGAGTTTATACTTATTTCTCTTGAAGAGGGCCTTAGGTGGGTTTTTTTTAACTTTCATAAACAATTGTCTGTAACTCCAGCTCCTGGGAATCAACCTCTCTCTTCTGGTCATCGGAGGCACTGTACACATATGCACATTACCCACACAAAGATGTGCACAGATAAGTCAATCAATTTTTTAAAATGTAAAATTAATAAAATTCAGTCACCATCTCCCCTTTTCCCAGTTATCTGACAGCCAAGCATCAGGGGTTAAGTTATGTATGAAGGCAATGAAACGAACCCAGAACATAGAACTCATGCTGACATCAATTATTTGCTACTCTTGGCTCCCTTCACTGCTCTGTAGATCACAAAATCAAAAAATAATTATTTGATGATCCTAATATCTAGTTTTGAATAAAATGCTATCACCAACTAAACAAAAGTGTGTTAGGCTGTGTGTTGGGAAGAGAACAGTATGGAAGGAGCACAGGTTCTCATAGGTGTGTCTGTCATTGAGGAAAATATTTCAACCACTAAAACACAAGAAACAGTAGGAATCTTTCCCCACCAGGAAGATCATCGCAGGAAGATTGAACGTTATCAAGAAGATTCTATGAGTTGTGGAATCACAGTCTATCAATAGTGAGAGGATTTACCTAAGAATAAAATTCCTGCTTGACTTAGTGACTGATCACAACAGGGTTGTCATGTTTTGCAACACTTTTATGAGTGAGATCATCAATAAACTCTGAAAAGATCTAAAAAAAACCACACTTCATTTGTATGTCACATTTTCTACTTATATGTTGTAAAGAATGAGTTATATAGCACACATGCTTTCTTTGGAAATATGCAATATTTTAATATATAAAATGAATGGAAATAATATATAAAATTGATTTGTAAGTCCAAATAAATGTTTTAGGTTGAAGATTTCTGCATGAAATTTTCCCATGTAGACATGAAAATGTTCTGAAGGCAGAAACTTGCATTATAGAACTAGGTATCTTTCATGATGATATGAGATTCTTCATGTGATATCCTGTTCAACCCCAGCTAATGTTTGAATCATGAATCATGAATATATTACATGAAATATTTCTAAGTACCTTGAATTTTTCTGGATATAACACACACATCATGCTACATTTACCTTACAGATTTTGACCCAGTTAACTAATTATCATCAGTCTAGCGCTGGCTTACCTTCCATATGACCATGAGCATGAAGCTCAGTCACCTGACCCCTTCTCTTGGAAGTCTGTTGAGCATTCTCCACATATCTCTGGCTTCTCTTTCTGCCATCAGCATTTTTTTCCATCCAATTTAAGGATGTTTCTAAAGACACAAATCATACTTCAGAGGCTGAGATGAAGGCTCATATCCATTTCAAGAGATCACAGCTTACTCACTACATACTTGGGCAAGACTTTAAAATTGAGGTGGTGGGGAGGTAGATACTTCTTTAAAACCTAGATTATAAAAATCACAAAAAAACTAAAATAATAGACATAAAACTAAATAGTATAAAATTATTTAAATTAATAATAATGACTGATACATTCCATAACAAAATATCTGAAATGCAGGTAATGACAGGCACCACCCACAACATATAAAAGACAAAGCACATCACCAGTATTAAGCCAGGTGGGACACATCTTTAAGCCAAGCATTCCAGAGGCAGAGGCAGAGGCAGGCAGATATCTGAGTTTAAGGCTGGTCTCATTCACATACTGAGTTCCAGGGCTACATAGTGAGATATTTTCTCAAAATCAACAAAGAAAACATAAAACCTCAAAAACACATTATCAAATAAAATGTATGTATTTATGTATTTATTTATTTGTTTATTTATTTGTTTGTTTGTTTGTTTATAGACAGGGGTTCTCTGTATAACACTGGCTCTTTTGGAACTCACTCTGTAGGCCAGGAAGGCCTCGAACTCAGAAATCTGCCTGCTTCTGCCTCCCAAGTGCTGGGATTAAAGGTGTGCACCACCACTGCTCAGCTTTTTTTTTTGCTTTTGTTTTGGGTTTTTTTGTTTTTGTTTTTTGTTTTGGAAGAAATTTCTTTATATCATTCTCATTGCTGCTATCTCATTTAAATTTTAGCATATATGTCATAGTTTGAATTTGGTGATATTACTTATCTTCTTATAAAGAAGATGATTGTTAAAAAGACAATAAGGACTCCATACTACCCAAGACACAAAGGAACACATTCAGATTCCCACTGTTTTCAATGATCCCCTTCAAACACAATGCAGAGCCTCTCCTTGAATGAACTCACCAATGGATACACATTCTTCACTTTCAGGTTTTGTTTTATGAGTACCCATTGTTGTAGACATCAAGGATGTTGGGTAATTTGATAATGATAAAGATGCCAAGGTTTATTTTACACAGGCCCAATGCCTATCTTTCTTCTGTTCATGTGTGTTTGCATGTCTCACTGTGAGACCAACATATTTCATGATGTTTACTTGTATGCTGCAGGAACTCTATGGATGGGAACTGGATGGAAATAGAAATGTTGAGTGTCTTGGTCAATGAAAATAGCATTTCATACTTGTCTGTTAGGTTGGCCTCATGCTTTGATAACCTTAAGGCACAAGTGTGTTCCAATGCCTGAAGTGGGAAAGGAGATCAGAGAGAAACATAGAAGTCACATGATGTGTAAGATTCCTCTTCCACCTTGAGACCAGAAACAGGACCAGACCAGCTCAGGTGAGTGCCAAATTCCAGATGTTCCCCCTTCAGTAAAGGAAAAGAGACTGGCTACTTCTGGTGGTTGCTGTTACCAAGAGTTCCTTTTTCCTATAAGAAAGAGAGTGTTTTTGAATGGTTGAAAGTTTGTCACTGTTTACATAACATTAAAATCCTATGAAGTGTCATTCATCCCAAGTTTTGACATTTAAGACAACTTATACCACTGTGTTGGATTATATTTCATTTTTCAGTGGGCAGTAGAAACTATGGTTATTTTTTTTTCTATTTTACACGATAAAATCACAAGGGACCCAAACTCATATTCCATCTGTTCTCCACTAACGTCTGGGCCTGGAGGATGTGGTCCAGTCAAACACAATGCCATACTCATCCATCAAAAGAGAAACAATAAGTTTGTAAATGGCTTGAATTTTGCAACTTTCTTCAAGTATGTGAAACTGCTGAAGTGAATTTATCAGTATGCAAAATTGTGGACTTCAATCTATTCTTGTGTTTTAACTCTTGTTCTTAATATAAACTTGTGAATTTAAAAGCCACTGTAAGTAGCCCTCAGGTTTGTAATTGTTAGTATTTTTTAAAGGTTCAAGATATGAAAAGGTGAGAAATATTATATTTTGGAGTGCAAACTTTATTATTCAATTTTGTTGTAGAACACAGTCCTCCCAGTGAAACAATGTTTGAGAACTGCCTTTATGTGTGCCTGTGTATGTGTGTCTGGTAGGAGTGGTATATGTGTGTGTGTGTGTCTGCACGCATACATGATTAAAAGTATAGTCTGAAGATGGGACTTAGGATTCAGAACCCTAAACCATTCATTGGATACTATTTACTGCTTCATATAGTTAGCAGACAGCCCAGATTAATAGAAAAATTCCGACCTGAGTGTTGAGTTTTCCACTGTGAAACTTTCAGCAGTTCAACATGGCTCCATTTAAAGGGAAATTTAAAGGCCTCATGGCTGATTGCCAAAATAAATAAATTAAAATTTGGCAGCTAGAGAGCATTAGGAGTTAATTTTTTAAAAATGAAAGATAGCAGCAAACAGCACCACGAAGGGCTGTCTGCTGGGCTTTAACTGTTTCCAGTGAATCCAAACCTCACAGCGAGACATTCACAGCCTGGGAAGCCTTCTAGCACATATATAACCCTCCTTTTACATTTATATGAATTTATATTTTGTAATGCATTGGAAACATAACGAAAACCACAAAGGGGTAGAAAAGAAGCAGTTAATGGAAAGATTGTCAGTTCTCGGTAGCCACACAGGTTTGTGCTGCCTTTACCCATGGCTGATCTTCCCACTCCTTACACTGAAACAAGAGCAAAGCTTAGCTTTCTTCATTTGCAAGCAATTTGTAGAAACAGTGGTGAGGAAACCTTAGTATCCAAGGAGTCACTATTTACAGAACACCAGCTGAGTTTTGATGGACCCTTCCTCCAATGTGAAGAAGGAGTCATTAGAGTCTGAAAAAGAGTGTTCATTCCACACAGCTCATGCCAGCTAAAACACTGTGTTCCCCCAACTGAGCACCCCCAGTTATTCTTATTTTCCATGACAGTGTTCTGGGGGGAGGGGGTGCATGCGCTGGCTAGCCTCCCATTGTATGGAAAATCAAACATTTTAAAGTCTTGAACACTGAAGTCTCACCGTGAAGTACATCTTAAGAACTCTAAGTGTGCATTCCCATGTTGAGCACCTCCTTTCTCTGGGTTCAAGTTTTATTAATTAATAGATGATTTTCAAAAGAAGTGAAATTTCTCACAATTTCTGCTATGATTTCATTCAATTTTAACTCACAAGAAATGTTTACTAAGCAGAGAAGATTCTTCTGAAGTTTCACACTATTGAAAGACTTTCAAATTTGCATTATATTCTAGCAATAAGAGGCAGAAGCCACTTGTAAAGGAAACCAAGACATCACTGATTCAGACATTATTATATTACCCGTTCAAGAATCAGTCTGGTCCTTCACTAAGTTTTTCATTGGTTCACAGAAATTTTGGTAGCTTGCTGACTGATACAATTGAAAAATGCTGTCATAAAATACAGC
Source organism: Mus caroli (assembly GCF_978045245.1). Lineage (NCBI taxonomy): Eukaryota > Metazoa > Chordata > Mammalia > Rodentia > Muridae > Mus > Mus caroli. The sequence continues at coordinate 122,783,629 of NW_028227258.1, read as the reverse complement.
TTATGTGTGCATTTGGAATATGAGAGGCTCTTTGCAGAGGCAGAGGCATGGCTGCATTTCAATTCTCACTAAAGGTTTTGGCTCTGAATTGCTTCATTAGATTCAGCTGTTTCATTACCAACGGCCTGTAGCCATTTGTCCTCAGAAGCTATGAATGGGCATTTTTGCTAATAATATAGAAAGCTCCAGGTTTTCTTTGTCACTTTCACTTAAAATGGCGAGAGAGATGGAGAATGAAAGCGTTGCCAGGCCTACCCCCCCCTTAAATGATGCTAGCTATTAGGGCAGCAATCAGCTGGATAAATGTGGTCTTTTCACAACCGTACTGACTGGATCCCTTGATCAGCATCGAGAGATGATTCTATAAATTCTCATCACAGTTTGACAAGCGTGTGAGATGCTGTATGTCTTAAGTGAGCCAATATTTATACAATGTCTCCACATGCAGAAATATCACACCAAACCCAGAAGTATACTAAAGTATTACCTGTTAATTTAAAGTAAATTTAAAAAAAAGCCAGGGCATTTTAATACAGACAAAATAACCCATTTCACTGTACAAATTGATCAATAAAAGAACATATGTTTAATGATTTTTATTACTTAGACACAGAGCTAAGAATGATCACATTGTAATGAAGTTATACATATGATAACTCAATTAGCATGGCTTTCCATATGCATTCTCTACCAGGCCATGTGGTGTAGCCTCCTATGGAAGTCTGAAGCCACTGGGTTTCCTATGTCAATACAGTTACACCCATGTCAGTATAACTAAATAGATGGTACTGTGGAAACTCATTAACTAAACCAGTAGTGTCTTTTATTTTAATGTATGCTTTCCAAAACCAACATCACTTATGGTCTTTACAATAATTTCTCCAAATCATAGCCTGTGATCTTCCCAAGACATGATGTAACCATGGAGAATTTAATTAGCTAAGTTATTTTCCCATCTTGCCTTAATCTTGGTAGTATTTTTATATTTCTCCATTTTTTCCCATTTTAATGACAGACATTCTTTATTTTCTAGCTTATTTTTCTTGGAGTCTGATACCAGCCGCTCTCTAGTCACATTTTTAGCCTAGCCAGTATGGCACCAGTACATTTGAATTCTTCATGAGTTTTTGTCTTATATAAGGGTGACTGATTCTGACACCTCTTTCCACTTGGTGAGACCTTTATAAATGCAATCATGCTCTCCTTAATGATCCATCTAGAGTACAGTGAAAATAGTATTTTATGTGTAACAAAGACATTTGCTATTCTTGTCCAGTTAGTGTTCATATCACAGTAGCTGAGAGCCTAAGTCCTGTCAAAGTCACACTAAAAGGGACAGTGGGACAGTTATGATGCCTTCTGCTGAAACTGGGTTCATTAATGTATTTGAGTGCTCTGTTGGCTACTTTTCCATTCATCAAAAACACTAAGGCTATGCATTATAAGAAAACAAGACAGAGATGTAAACACCACCATTCTATTTCAGACATTTGCTATGGTACTATCTCAAGACATGGATCAGATGCAGTAGTGAGATCAAGATATCAAATTGTGTGACATTCATGAAAACAGAGAGAATGGGTGAAAGTCCAAGCAAATGTCATGTACTTCTGAAATCTTGATGTGACTGGTGTTCTAGAATTCAAAACAGAAATGGCACAAAGGATACAAATTCCTCTAAGCACACCCACCTGATGAATAACATGAAAAACACCAGCAAGACACCTCCAAATTTTGATTACGTTATCTGCTAGAGGAAAAGCTACTGAAGAAAACAGAATGATTCATGGCAGATGAGTCTTTTAAACAACATATTTTTGAAATTAAAGGAAATGTCCATGGAGATTTATTATATGTGAGTTCGCATCGGAAGCACACTGGTATCATAATGAATTGATAGCATATTAACTTGTGAAGCAGTTATTTACCTTCAAGTTTTCCTCTGAGTTGGAGCTTTTTAATCTTCATACTTACATCCAAATATTTGCTGTTCTCTTTGTAGTCATGAAAAGTATTCTTTATTACCAGTGGTTTCTTTCATATTTTTAATAGATTTAAATAATAGGTAAAACCCTCCTTGCCTCTTAGATGTCTGATACCTACACAGGAATGTTCTTCGTAGCGCATGCCTTTCCACAGTTACAAATATTTGCTTGTCTCATCAATCACAGTTGTTATTAAAGGGCATACCATTTACATAATCACTAGTAGGATAGATTAATAAATAAATTAAACTTTACATTTAATATCTTTTAGGTCATAATTAACCCTGATGGGTTAGATATTTAGAGCTCAGAGTGTGACATACTTAACACAAGAAAGAATGCCCAGGTTTTCATTGGCACAGGCTGTGGATGTTGACACCCTTGCAGATGTGACAGGCTGAGGGTTTTTAGATGGGATTATCCCAGCCATCTGCACAGCCTTCTGTAATCTGAGGGATCTCAAGGAAAGAAACACAGAAGGCAAAACCAGAGGAAAAGATGCCGTAAAGTGGAAACCAAAGCTGTGTCATGTACTCTGAAGATAGAGGAAGAACCACAAGCCAAGGAAAGAGAGAAAGACCCAGAGGTACAGAGGTGGAACAGACAGCTTTGCTCTGCAGGTCTACCAGAGCAGCGTGTCCTGGTGATGCCCTGATACTCATTCACACTGACTGGAGCATTGGCATTTTCACAGAATAAAATGTCTGCCTCTTACTGAATTATTAAGATGTACAATGCCTCCCTCATGAAGCAACTTCTGATCCTCTGAGTTGTTGGCCATGGTGGTCAGTATTAGTTTATAAACTTCCTGATGATTTTTCCCATTCTTCCTCCACAGGCTTCTGTGAAAAATAAACTGAGTTAACAGCATTAGCAAAGAGTCTAACCATATCCGTAGAATGGACATGGACACATCATGTCCACAAAAGGAACTCCAGTTATATATGTCAGAGCTGGTGGTCCCATCATGTGCTCCATTAGTGTCTCCTCCACCTATGAAGTTACTCCAAGAAAAATATCCACGGGGAATTGGGCTGGATTCCCTTAATCCTTACCCTTGCACTATATAAACTTTAATTACCCGATCATTAAGTTGACTGCTACACTTTGATTAATACAGCAATCACTGGTTTCTCAGAAAGGAGACATATTTAGGGCCCCTGACAGATTTTATTGCACATACCTTTAGGGAGGCTGCTTTTAGAGACCACAGAGGCTGATGGAATTTTGCCAGAGGCAAAGTTCTGGAAGACTGTAATTAAGGAAGCTTGGGGATGGCTAGCCACCACTAGCCTAGACATAATCCCCCAGACTAAACTGAAGCCATGTAAAATTCTGAGTAATGTTTGAAAGGTGTAACCAGGCAGGACCCCTGGCTACTGTTGGGATTTTGACCTCACACTGAAGCTGGAGAATCAACCCCTCAGACTTGGGGTTCAAGTTTAGAATATTTTTGTTTTGTTTTCGTGAATTTTTCCTTATTTGGAACAAAACCCAGAATGATTTTTCAGAGCATTCAGTAAATCAGTAAGAAGGCCCTTTAATTTAATTAAATAGCCCTCTGCAACTAATCTTTTCTTACATATTAAATAAGGCAGAAACTATGTCTCAAATTCAGCTACCATCATTATTCAATTGAATACAGCCTGAAAGTCCTCTAAGAAGTTTTCTTTATTGATTCTTGGCTTTTGTATAATAATAGCTTAGGTTACTTAGGGTAAAGTCATCATCTGTCTTATATCTTTATGACAAAATGATAAGTAAATTAATGAAGTCGCCACAGAGTCCTCTGACCCTGACAGTAATAGAGAATCCACTAGAAATAAAGAGGAAGGGTGTTTGGCATGTGTCTATGCATGTTATCTGGTTTAACAATACATGAACTTCGATATTCAGCATTGACACCACAGCAGGAGACAGACTTTTATTACTTATGAAGAAATTGGAAAACTACACTTAAAACATCTTTACTGAGTTTCAAAGTATACACAATCCTTTTTATTTTAAATACTGGAATATAACAATGTGTATTTTGCTTGCTCGTTTTGTTTATTTGTTTGTTTATTTATTTATACCAAGTTCTGGGATCGAGTCTACAGCTTTGCATATGCCAAACATATGCTCCAAAAAGTGGGGTGAGAATTACTGTGGAGTTTGGGAGGCCTGAGTATTGCTTCAGTTACATTGTACATTTGGATAGGATTCTGAGTGACCCAGGAAAGGACTTTCCCCAAATACATTGACTTGCTCACTTACGCTTGTCTCACAGATTCCTATACTCATATATATATATATATATATATATATATATATATATATATATATATATAGTGTCTTCTGCAGTCTTAGATGCTTCCATGATTGATTGTAAAGTCGCCAGCCTTTCCTTTTCAGCCTTTTGTAACATCATTGTGAAAACACTGGCCAGTTCATAGGATTCTATAAAGCATGAAATGCATATCCTTATGATTTTTGTATTTGTGTTTTGTTAAATCAGAAAAACAACTCTGTAAAGGATTGATGAGAAATAAACCAAGCACATGAAAGAAAGGGATGGCTATTTATTTTCAACGTTGTGTGGATTTTGTTGGCTGAGGTTATATAGAGGTTTATGCTATGTGATCTAAGCTAAAACGGTGGCTTCAGAAGAATAATAAGATCTCAAAAACTCCTTGCTGAAATTATCCGTGGAGGGTGAAGTGTCTCTGCCTTAAAGAATTTTTTTTCCTTGCAGTTAAGAGGTCTGGATGCCCCCTGAGTTAAGTGTTACTTTAGCAGTGTAATTCACCAGTGCAATGGATGTACAAGTCATGTTTAAATATAAAGAAATGCTAAAAGAAAAAAACGGATTTTTTTTATTATTATGTTAGCATATACAGTAGCATTTCACTTAATGTTTAAGTGTTAATATTATCTAAACATACATAAAATAGTTACAAATTCTTCCTTGTATTATAATTAATACTTGTCCTTTAATCCATTTTTATAAAATACTCTGCTTAAATATTTGACTTTACACAAACAAAGAAACAAATAAAAAAGAATCCTACCTTTATATTACATTGTTGTCTTTGAATTTAGATGTGTTTTAGTTAAGGGTGTGTACTCTTGGCCCTTGCTTTGAGTTCCTCCATAGCAAACAGAGGAACCTGGGGGAGGTTCCAATACCTTCTCCCTCCTTTCCACATGAACACACTTGTCCCATGCACTGTGCTCTTTAACCTTCTTTATTAGATGAGTCCTTACCTGAGATACTTTTGCTTACAAATTATTTTCCTGTATCTGCCTATTAGGCTAATTTTACAAAGACGGTTTTTATTGTTGATGTCATATCCCTAGAGGGTGTGATACTCCCAGTTCATAACAAATACTCTCCAAGAATCTGATGGGATGAAGGAGTGAGTTAATAAGCTTTGGAAAGCAACAGCATCATAAGTAGCAAGGATGAATTACATGTAATCCATTACCTTTACTATCTATCGTTAATTTCATCAATATTAGAGAAGAAATTGTGCGCCTTGCTCATTTTGCTCCATTTTTTCCAATCAAGTAATGCCAGAAGGACAAGAATGGAAAGAAATAACAACTGAGAGATAAAAAAAATAATAATTGTGTAATTTGGATTGTTTGGATGATCACGGCATGCTGATTTGTGTCACAGGGGGATAAGCTCGGGTTTTGGAAGAGGATTAGGAAAATCTTAACCTTCTCTTCTAGCAATTCCCTATGTAAGCAGATAAGTTGTTTTAAGAAAAGGTCATTGAAATAGGATTATAACCATTTACTTCATTTAAAAAAATGGTGATCTATAGCCAAAAGTCCCAAAGCTTTTTTATATCTCGGTGAGCCAAGGAACAACCTCTAAATCTGGTTCTAATCATTTTTGGAAAAGCGATTATTAGATTCCATCAGCCAGGGATTCTATTGTCTCTTCTCCCATGCAAAGAAGAGGGGACTATGACAGAAAAGCTGCCATGGGAGATGACACACATCAGGACAGACTGGAGGAAAGATTACGAAGGTGACACTGTCATGCCGAGAGCAGACAGTGAGCATGAGTCAGGCCTGGTTTCAGTTTCTGTACATCAAGGACACTTCTCTATTACCTGGTTCTATCTCACCTCTTTATCCACTTTACTATGAACTAGTATATAAGCTTCAGTTATTAGTTTAAGCCTTACTAGAGATTTCACAATTAAATGTATTTTATTATGCTACAGTATGAAATGTCAACTTCAGATCTTCATATAGTTTCCTAACAGCAAGAGCAAAGTCATTCTCTTCTTCACATTTTTATAATTATTATCATTATCATCATCATCATCATCATTATCACCACCACCATCACCATGATCGCCTTCACCACTATTACCATTCCCACCAAAAAAATAAAATAAAATAAAATCTTTCCTAGAGACTATAATAACTAAAGCATACTGCCAAGACTCTGTTAATTACAATTTGCCATCAATCCAAATTGTTATTGATCTTCCTCTTCATGCTAGAGACAATGTGAGATAGATAGTGACTTCAAGGAATTTTAAGAAGAAAGTATATGATTTTTATTCACTAACAAAAATCATTCAAAGTGTGTCTGGTGCATTTCTAGGTTCTTGGAATAAACTAGATCATTAGTTATTCATTTCGCCTTTATCTATTTACACACACAGAGACACAGGCGCATGTGCATGCATGCCAATTCAAATGCCATGAAGAGTGTGCGTAGTTGTTAAAATGTATGAACTAACACCATGTGGATGTAACTAGGAAAATTCACATGCATGGGAACTCTTCAGTGAGTAACTTCAGCCCTGTTGGTGACTTTGTGAGTCAGTGCAGTGTATTTTTCTATCTGAATCACAAATGTAAAGGTCACAGGTAGCCACTAACAGGTTTGCTCAGTTAATAGCTGACTTCAAATATCCCCCGCTGCCTGTGACTCCTCAACTCAACACAGTCTACTAAGACAATAATCTTCATTTAATAGAACACATGCAACTGTCCCAGCCAGGTTTGAAAATGGAATTTAGATGAACACTGAAACTAGAACCATTGTTCCTGTTCTAAAGGCTATTGTGTTAGAACTTTTTTCCAGTTGAGCCCCAAAAGGGAGGCAGGCTGTGCACAGAGCTCTTGTGTGGGGCTCTTTTAGGAGGTGACATGACTCTCAAGGCAGGAGGCTGATCCAGAGGTGGCTTTGTGTGTCATAGTAACACTGTGATTGGATCAGAAATAAACATCATAAGAAATGGCCAGAATCTGAGTTCTTTATCCCCTGGGGCATTCTGAACTCACATGTGTTAGGGTTATTTTTAGGGAAGAGGCAGGCTGCATTTTGGGTGTTTCTCATTCTGATATTAAAAAATGACTTCAGACATTGTGCATATGTTTTGTGATAGAACACGCATGCAGCTGGTTTTGTCGTATGTTTTTTATTCGTGGTTTAGGAAATAATATACAAATGTCTAGTTTTCTAAAGATGAATCTGAATTTGGAAAATTTACAATTTAGTCATAATTGAATAATTTACTTTTTGAAGTATCCACCAATTCATAAAGACATTCCATCTTTCCTTTTTTTTCCCCCCACTAACACAAACTCTCCTGATAGAATCAATGAGAAGCACAGAAATAAAAGCAAGGATCTGTTGCATTTCCTCTAAGTTTAATCTCTCTGTAATGTGAAAGTAGTGTGGTCCCAGCCCTTCTCCAACTCCAAACTCTGGTCTTACCCTCTGAGCCATCTTTCCAGCTCCAAATTACTGTCTTAATAAGTATTACCTTTACCCCATCTGCAGATCAAAGTGAGAAACCCACTGTTGACACTTTTCACACTCCCTAGATGAATGCAATCCATTCAAACTGTTGTCACTGTTTGTCACTCTTCACATATTTTTCTCCATATCCACCACTCCCATTCAGGTCTCTTTCTCTCTGAGTTGATATGTTGCAAATAATCCCTCTCCATCTCTACAAAGGAAGACTGCCTCAGTTTAAAGCCAGTATGACTCCTTTTTGATAATCTAGCACTTAAACATTGTGATGAGTCTTGTCTTTGATAATGACAGCAATGTCTATCAAAGCCTTCCCTACTCTGCCATAACCCTCTCCTAAGATCTTTCCCCTGAATTATTTCTCATCATCTTTCAGACCTGTTTTATTCCAAAGCACATCCACTCCCTGGACGTATAGAAAACATTCTTCCTTTTCTTTAAAAAGATATTTTTATTGCACAAAACGTTTTGAATGCAAGAAAGGGACACATGCAAAACTATTGGCACATTCATACCAGTTTGTCCAGTTATATGAGACATAAAAGGGCATTTGGGGCATGTTAATGATATCATTGTCCCTGCCCCAAGCTCATCTGCTTTGCTTGTTGTTGAATACCTCTCCTTAAGACAAAGTGAATTAAGCAGCGTAGATTGTCATCTTCTTTTAAACTAACCAGGAAACAGAAATAGGCTTTTCTACTTTTATGAAATCTTATAGAAGCTCAAAGCTCCCACAAAATCAGAAGTAGATTATATAATAAGTATGCTATGCTGTCTTCTGTGAGTGAAGCCATGGAATGAGCTCTGAGACATGTGGCTAATGCGGTACTCCTCACATAAGGGCCATCAGTCATACTTTGCCATTTACAGTGTTTGAAGAATAAGCCTCATGGTTGTTAGCATGCATGAGTAAATCACTAGAATCCATGACACGTGATTCTTAATGACTGATATGAATATGGTTGGATTCTTCTTTTATTTATTAGATATTTTCTTCATTTACATTTCCAATGCTATCCCCAAAGTCCCCCATACCCTCCCCCTCCACTCCCCCACCCACCCACTCCCACTTCTTGGCCCTAGTGTTCCCCTGTACTGAGGCATATAAAGTTTGCATGTCCAATGGGCCTCTCTTTCCAATGATGGCCGACTAGGTCATCTTCTGATACATATGCAGCTTGAGACACGAGCTCCGGAGGGTACTGGGTAGTTCATATTGTTGTTCCACCTATAGGGTTGCAGACCCCTTTAGCTCCTTGGGTACTTTCTCTAGTTCCTCCATTGGGGGCCCTGTGATCCATCCAATAGATGACTGTGAGCATCCACTTCTGTGTTTGCTAGGCCCTGACATAATCTCACAAGAGACAGCTATATCAGGGTCTTTTCAGCAAAATCTTGCTAGTGTATGCAATGGTGTCAGTGTTTGGAGGCTAATTATGGGATGGATCCCTGAGTATGGCAGTCTCTAGATGGTCCATCCTTTTGTCTCAGCTCCAAACTTTGTCTCTGTATGTGGTTGGATTCTTAAACATATGGTAAGCAAGTCTCCTTCTCCAGTTACAGAGGATGGTGACCTCTATGGCAGCAGTATAAGTCCAGGCAAGGAACCCATGCTGCTGAATAAGTGGAAAACAGTAGATTTTGTAATTTTCCGAATACCATAGCAATGTTAAATATCAATATAAGAAACTCATATGTGAGCCACCACGCCCAGGTGTGGAGCATCATACACAGACATAACATCCCATGTCCAGGCATAAGCTCCCAGGAACAAATGTGAACCATGGTGCCAGGCCTAGTTGTAAACAGCAATGTCTGAAAGTGAGCAGCCATCCCCAGGAAGGAGGAGCCATCCCCAGGAGGGAGCAGCCATCCACAGGAGGGAGCAGCCATGCTTAGAAGTGAATAGTCGAGGGACATCTGGGTTCTTTCCAGCTTCTGGCTATTATAAATAAGGCTGCTATGAACATAGGGGAGCATGTGTCCTTTTTACCGGTTGGGACATCTTCTGGATATATGCCCAGGAGAGGTATTGCTGGATCCTCCGGTAGTACTATGTCCAATTTTCTGAGGATCCGCCAGACTGATTTCCAGAGTGGTTGTACAAGCTTGCAATCCCACCAACAATGGAGGAGTGTTCCTCTTTCTCCACATCCTCGCCAGCATCTGCTGTCACCTGAATTCTTGATCTTAGCCATTCTGACTGGTGTGAGGTGGAATCTCAGGGTTGTTTTGATTTGCATTTCCCTGATGATTAAGGATGTTGAACATTTTTTCAGGTGTTTCTCTGCCATTCGGTATTCCTCAGGTGAGAATTCTTTGTTCAGTTCTGAGCCCCATTTTTTAATGGGGTTATTTGACTTTCTGGAGTTCACCTTCTTGAGTTCTTTATATATATTGGATATTAGTCCCTTATCTGATTTAGGATAGGTGAAGATCCTTTCCCAATCTGTTGGTGGTTTTTTTGTCTTATTGATGGTGTCTTTAGCCTTGCAGAAGCTTTGTAGTTTCATGAGGTCCCACTTGTCAATTCTCGATCTTACAGCACAAGCCATTACTGTTCTGTTCAGGAATTTTTCCCCTGTGCCCATATCTTCAAGGCTTTTCCCCACTTTCTCCTCTGTAAGTTTCAGTGTCTCTGGTTTTATGTGAAGTTCCTTGATCCACTTAGACTTGACCTTAGTACAAGGAGATGGGAATGGATCGATTCGCATTCTTCTACATGTTAACAACCAGTTGTGCCAGCACCATTTGTTGAAAATGCTGTCTTTCTTCCACTGGATGTTTTTAGCTCCCTTGTCGAAGATCAAGTGACCATAGGTGTGTGGGTTCATTTCTGGGTCTTCAATTCTATTCCATTGGTCTATTTGTCTGTCACTATACCAGTACCATGCAGTTTTTATCACAATTGCTCTGTAGTAGAGCTTTAGAACCCAGATGTCCCTCAACAGAGGAATGGATACAGAAATTATGGTACATTTACACAATGGAGTACTACTCAGCTATTAAAAAGAATGAATTTATGAAATTCCTAGCCAAATGGATGGACCTGGAGGGCATCATCTTGAGTGAAGTAACACAATCACAAAAGAACTCACACAATATGTATTCATTGATAAGTGGATATTAGCCCAAAACTTAGGATACCCAAGATATAAGATACAATTTGATAAACGCATGAAACTCAAGAAGAATGAAGACCAAAGTGTGGACACTGTGCACCTTCTTAGAATTGGGAACAAAACACCCAGGGAAGGAGTTACAGAGACAAAGTTCGTAGCTGTGATGAAAGGATGGACCATTTAGAGACTGCCGTATCCAGGGATCCATCCCATAAGCAGCTTCTAAACGCTGACACCATTGCATACACTAGCAAGATTTTGCTGAAAGGACCCAAATATAGCTGTCTCTTGTGAGACAATGCCGGGGCCTAGCAAACACAGGAGTGGATGTTCACAGTCAGCTATTGGATGTATCACAGGGCTCCCAATGGAGAAGCTAGAGAAAGTACCCAAGGAGCTAAAGGGATCTGCAACCCTATTGTTGGAACAACATGATGTACTAACCAGAACCCCGGAGCTCTTGTCTCTAGCTGCATATGTATCGAAAGATGGTCTAGTCGGCCATCAATGGAAAGAGAGGCCCATTGGACTTGCAAACTTTATATGCCCCAATATAGGGGAATGCCAGGGCCAAAAGAATGGGAATGGGTGGGTAGGGAAGTGGGGGGCGCTATGGGGGACTTTTGGGATAGCATTGGAAATGTAATTGAGGAAAATATGTAATAAAAATATTAAAAATCAAAAAAAAAGAACAGTTAAAAAAAAAAAAAGAGCACTGACTGCTCTTCTGAAGGTTCCGAATTCAATCCCAGCAACCACATGGTGGCTTATAGCCATCCGTAATGAGATCTGATGCCCTCTTCTGGTGTGTCTAAAGTCAGCTACAGTGTACTTACAAATAATAATAAATAAATCTTTAAAAAACAAAAAACAAAACAAAAAAAAAGAAGTGAATAGTCATGCCCAGGAGTGGATAGTCATGCCCAGGAGTGGATAGTCATGCCCAGGAGTGGATAGTCATGCCCAGGAGTGGATAGTCATGCCCAGGAGTGGATAGTCATGCCCAGGAGTGGATAGTCATGCCTAGGATTGAGCAATAATGCCCAGGTGTTGCGAGTCATACACTGCTTCCCTTCCCTTCCATTTTCTTCCCTTCCCTTCCTTTTTTTCTCTTCTTTCTTATGCTACTTTGCATATTTTCCTTTCATCCACTCCTCCCTCTCTTGCTCCCCTTCCCTCTCCACCTTCCTTCCCCTTTGTGTTCTCTTGGTTGCCCTTTCCTCCTCTTGCTCCTCTCTTCCTGCTCCCACTTATTTTCATTGTTTCTGTTCCCAACCTCCTTCCTTCATTTCTATCCCATTTCTTCCTCCATCACATAGCCTGTCTCTACCTCCTTTCCTGTCACTGGCTGAAATATACCGGCCTCTCCTATCTGTATCTATTCAGATTATTATTATTATTATTTAACTTATTTCAAAGCTTCTGTAAAAGAGGTGTTAGAAACTAAGAAAATTCTATTCATCAGTGTTCATTACATTAATGAAATAATCAGTATCCATAGCAATCTGGGGCATGCAAAAGGTAGAGATTAAAAGGAAATAAATAATGGGCTTATGCTCTATGAATGGAAGAATTAGTTTACTTATAGTGGGTTAGGACAGAATGTAACTGTGCTGTAAATATCAGAGCATCTGGGTTTTTATCTAAGAACATGTATCTAAAATAATACAGAAAAATTCAGCCTGGCATCACTTCCTCACTTGGTGATATTTTTAAGGTACCCACATTACTAAATTTCTGATGACCAATGTACAGTGACATGTGTGAGATGTGCTGAATATCATAGTGTGACTTTTGCTTTAGTATAAGCATCATTAGAATCTAACCACCCATGGTTACAGAAGCCAGAAGGCCACAACTGGGGTGTAAACCCAGTCACAGGCCAGACCAGATGTCTGGCTCTACCCACCACTGTAGGCATTCAAGAACCACATCTTTATGCTGAGATTTTCAGAGCTTGAGAACCCTACCCATGAATTCGTGAGAATCCTCCACTCTTAGAGGAAAGGACAAAGGTACTGTGTCATATGTAACTGGAGAACTACCTTCTGAGATGAAGATGTGGCTTGTTTTGTAATGTTAGGCATAGGAACATCTGGACCAATTAAACAGATGTGCATGGTTTATGTGTGTGCTTCTCACACTCCCATTGTTTGTTTAATTCATATTCACACCCTTTAATTTGGTAACAAGAATGTGGCCAATGCTGGATGGTTTAACAGAAAGAGCCCTGCCTTCAAATCCTAAACCTTGTTTTAATTTCCTGTGGCATTCCTCATCTCTACCATCAAAACTCATAGTTTTAATCACTCACTGTAATTCTAACTTTCTTGTAATAAAATTTGTAAAGAAGCTGCTTTTCACAAAACATGGTGTAAAAGAAAAAAGTATACTGAGGTTAATATTAAAGAAGATGAGGTGAATTCCTATCCCACTGGGAAGATGGAGTCATAGTTAACTCTGATAATGATTGAGGGCACTGTGTGTTGTACACAAATTTTACATGGGTTCTATAACTTCGACAAAATGAGAAAATTCTTATTATGTAGTGACTATATAGATTATATCGGGGAGAAGTAGAATTTGCATAGCATAGACAAGAGGATGCTGCACAGGATACACAAGAGGGTGCTGTATAGGATACACAAGAGGGTGCTGTATAGGATAGACAAGAGGATGCTGCACAGGATAAATGAGAACATGCTGCTTAGGATAAAATAGAGCAGGGGATTAAGACTTAGTTCTTGACAAATTTCAACATTATAAGAGTCATTTTCCCACACAAGTTTAATAAACGAGAACCTGAGGGAGCAATGTTCCCGAGAACTAATTTTCCGTAACATCAGAGATGATATTTTAGTTCTGAATCATATTGTTAATAAAAATATGCTGACATGAGAGCCAGAGAACATTCCTGTTAGTGTAGCTGCAGGGAAAAGAAACTGTGTCCGTGAAATGGGAAGGCTCATGCAGGTAAAATATTTAATATGATTATTTGAGTTCTTCCACAGTAGGAAGCCATGCATGACTTCATACAAAGCTGGTTGTTTTGTAAGGAATTTCTGTCAAGTTAAGGGAGCAAAATGGAGAAGAAAATTCCCACTTTGTCTGTGATCATGAATGTGTGTGTGTTTTTTTTTAATCTGTTGTCCCTTTGTGCATTATCATTGCAATAGTTTTGTTTTGTTTGGTTTTTGGGTTTTTTTTTTTTTTTTTTTGGTTTTGTTTTGTTTTGTTTTTAGAGACAAGGGTTCTCTGTATAGGCCTGGCTGTTCTGGAGCTCACTTTGTAGAGCAGGCTGGCCTTGAACTCAGAAATCTGCCTGCCTCTGCCTCTGCCTCTGGAGTGCTGAGATTAAAGGCTTGTGCCACCACGCCCAGCTTTGCAATAGTTTTTGTTTTCATATTCCAGAGCCCACTGAGGGAAGAGGCGCTGGAAGTCAGAGTACAGTGAATTTGTAGCCCTTCCCTGGAAATTAGGGAAGCAGTGGGATTTCAGAAAAAATATTGACCTTTAATCTCATTTAAAGTTTATTTAATCGTTTGTCCATGTGTGTGTGTGTGTAAATGAGGTCAGAAAATAACTTGCAGATAACTGTTCTCTCCGTGCATCATACAGGTTCTAAGGATTGTTAACATAGATCATCATATGATAGCAAGCTTTTACCTTTTAAGCATATCATGGCCCAATTAACCTCATTTAAATGGATGAAATACTCTGAATTTAAAGTATAAGACATAAGCTTTTTCCATGAAGAGGCCAGATGTTTGCTGAAGAGCCTTTTAATATTTTCTGTTATATTTGACAACCAAATATTAATCTCTTCTTTGTTTTGAAAAATAAATAACATGTACAATGGGGTCTTGAATGTGCATAAAGTCAAAGTAAATATTGTAGATTTAAAAATGAATTATGATTCTCTTTGGTCTGTGCAGCAACTTGTTCTATAACAAAATGAAGCTGTTTGCTTCTCTCTCTTGTAGTTCATGTTCACCTAAGAGAAGGGTAAGTGAACTAACTGTGAACAGAAACTTGCATGTGCCAGACTGAAAGCTGTTAATGGGTCAGACAGAAGGATGATTGATGACTTCCGTGTTCTAAGTGTTGATGGAATCCATTTCTTCCTGATTCAGCAACTGTTTCAGCGATCAGGTGGAAGATGCTGCAGCCTTTTAAAGACATAAGGGCACATATATTATCTTCCCTTCCTGATAGATCAAGTACAAGATGTTTGCTGAACAACTTGCGGACACTACTTTTCTGGCCCATTCTATTAAAAGACATACCACAGTGAGTAGAGAAAGTAAGAGGGGGCAGGCAGAATGGATTGGATACAGTGAACGGTTTTCTTATTGCATCTTAGAAATTAAAGTCCCCACTGTGTTGTGGAGTTGGCAGAATAACTGGGCCTGTGTTCCTCTTCTCAGCAACATGCCTGTCAGAGCGTTCACAGGTTCTCTGCTAGCTCACCATACACATGTGTGTGATACATTCATGGAGTCCCTCACCACCTTAATTTGTGTCTATGAGAATAACTGTAATGTCCATGTTACAAACTAATGTGAATCGAGACTATTATTGTATTCTTGCTAGCATTCTTGTCAGCCATGGAGACAAATTCCGTTCTCAGAATGCAGGCTATTGTCTGTAGCTACAGCATGCATCAGTCTACATGAGAAGAACAGTTCTCATGAATGAATACTGTTTCTTTTACTCAATTTCCCAACCCATTTAGTTTTGCAATTGCAGAGATATCGTAAAGAAGCATTTGTGATGCCGGTACCAATCATTAGAAGCTGCTGGCGCCAGCAGTGAAGGGGAACCCAGGACAACAAGTTGAAGTATGCTTCTCTTCTGCATTCACTTAGTCACAAGTGTTTGTCTGTGTCAGGTTTTGTATTACAGAAGTCAGATTAAGAAGGAAAGAGTGAGAGAGTAATAAAGAGAGAAGGGAAGGGAGGGAGGGAGAGAGAGAGAGAGGGAGGGAGAGAGAGAGAGAGAGAGAGAGAGACAGAGAGACAGAGAGCTAGCAGAGCTGCCTGATTAGTCAGATTGCAAGGTTCTAGGCCTCTCATCCTAGGATTTCTACCTCAGCGAACCTCCTGGGCATCTGCTAAACACGTATCAATATGAAGGAGGAGAGAGCAGAGCTCCTAACCCACTCAGCACCCCACTGCCTGTTTTGGAGAGGGCATTCCCAGATATTGGAAAGCTTTGCCTCATAATGCAGAGGATGGCCATCTCTCCCTGGGTCTGGGAACAATTGTCTACCACTGCAAAGGTAATTTTAATCTCCCTTTATTTGCACTTACTTTGACTTATTTTAGTTAATAATGTGTGAAATTTTTAGTAGGGAATGCTTAATTAGCTCTTTTGGGGTTTAAAGTGTGTCTGTGTTGCCTGTAAGACACTAATTTCATTTCAAAATCATGTACATGTGTTATTTTTCCCTGCAGCTTCTTGTTGAGTGCTATGAGACTTCAGTGCAATCCTGGATCAGGCTCCAGGATGCAGGTTAAAGCTAAGAAGAAAAGATATCTACTTAGGGAGAGTGTCACTTATATAATCTTTCTTGTGTCTTTTGCAAACATAGTTAAGATTTTTTAAATAATGTATTTTAATTAAATATTCCTTCATGTTGAGTTGGACAAAACACTCTGATATTAGTGTGTATTTAAAAATGACCTGCTATGGTTCAAGAACATCACAGGCTGGTTTTTATTATGTAGTATTTCAAAACCTCACTTACATTATTTTTTTAATAGAAAAAGGCACATAGTATCACTCCAGTAATAATGTGAAAGTACTGGAATGTTCAGATTCAAACAAGTGAGTTTTAGGGTGTCCTATAAATAGACGACCAAGGATTTGAGAGCAAGGGGGATGGATTGGAAGCTATTCTTCATTTCAGCCATCCTAACAGTTGCAAACCTTTAAGAGCTTCCATGCCCTGTCCCCTCAGTCCTCCATATGATTTTCCAGTGGAGTGGCGCCATCTAAATGGGCACGGCAGTGTCATATGGACATTATGTCTATAGCTCCTCATCAACCTTCTACTCATGGACAAATTACACTCACAGGATTGGGATGTAGCTAAGACAGTAGAGTGCTTGCCCAGCATGCATGATGCCCTGGATTCCATTCTCAGTGCCATATAGACTGAACATCATGAGGTGCACCTATATCCTAGCACTTGGGAGGTAGAAAAGATGTTCAGAAATTCATCATCCTTGTGACTCAGTGAGTTCTCTGAAAACACAGATTGCATCTCTCTTAGCTAGCACTGCCTCATTTGTCTCACTTTGTCATTTTTTCCCCTTTCATCTTAGTATCTGTGTGACACTTTTTGACATAAATGTACTTCTACAAATTTTCTTTTCTCTTGCATGTTCCAGTCACTCACTGTAGACAATATTTTTCCCTCAGATTGTGCCAATGCATGGTGGCAATTTGAGGAACTCCACTGTTGCCAACTACAGTCTATGATACATCAAAGCCTCAAGGATCGGTTACAGTCTCAACTCTTCCCAGTCCCTCTAAACCTGCTCTGGGCTATCTTTTGACCCTGCCATCTGTAGCTGGATAGCAACTCCAGATACATCATCCAGATACATGTCTGATTTCATATCATGTAACTTGGTATAAGATAAGATTTTAAAACTGAATTCTTTATACTCAATTTTACTTGTATTTTTCATATGTGATTTAATATTACTTGACACATATTAGCCAGAAGCTAATAATTTATATCACTTTAGAATAACCAGTTTAACATTGTACCAAAATCTGTTAGCAAACAGTTGTTACTGACAATAATGTTGACTTTGATGATTTTTTTTAGATAAGCTATGAAGCATGAAGATTCCTTTCTTTAGTACAAGCCAAGTGTGATTACTTAGGGGTTATTTCAGAAACTAGGACCAGAAATAAGGAAATACTTACACAAGACGGAAAAAGCCAGAAGCATTTGTTAAACGAAAAGAGGAGACGATTGAATAGAGACTGGAGTGTCCATGGCCAATGCTGGAAGAACCCAAGCAATAAAATAAATTACTGATAGATGAAGACTCAAGTATAAAATAAAAACCCATGAGTCTAAAGACATTGCTGACAAAATAAGTAAATGGAAAATAGATCTGCTGAGAAGAAAATCAAATCATCTGTGGAGTTGCAATCCCTGTGCTAGTTTCCCAGAGAAGCAAGGGCAATATGAACGGAGGAAAGAGGGACAGATTTTAAGCTATCTCCTGCAATTCTGGAGGCTTGACTAACTGAAGACTGTAGGGAAGGATAGAGACAGACTGGAATCTGTGACAAGTTGCAAGGTCATCTGATAACATAAATCTTTGCTCTGGGAGGTCAGTGTTTTCCTAAGACCATCAGCTGACAAGGTAAGACTGCCTCTCCCACCCTCACACACAATGAAAGTAGTCAGCTTACCTTGGTCAATCTCATCCAAGTAATTATCATCAGAGAAATATCCAGAATACTTATTAACTATATACCCAAGAGCCATGTCCCAGCCAAGATATCACCTAAAATTAAGCATCCATTCATCAAATGTGGTCAGTGCATAACAAATTCCTCCCAGTCACTGCTGTCAAGAGGAGAACAATGAGACTACACTATGAGGAAACTTCAGAGAATGTCTCAATGGTGGGGAGAGGTTCACAGCAGGAGTGATGGGTGATGCAGTTGGCAGGTACCCATGATAAGATGTGATGAGAACTGCAATTCTGCTCTGTAGCCTTTCCCTCTCAAATCTACATCTTCAAGCTAACCATGAGGAAAACCTTCAAATAGTTGTAACTGATAAACTTTTATACAACTCTGTACTCCTCAAGCTCACCAAGTCCAACCCAACCAGCAAAGGTCCAAGAGTGCATCTCTACACTACCCATGAGGATGAAGCATATAGTGCAGTACCCTGACCAGAATTTGAAACCAGCAAAGAGACATCAAGAAGTCTGCAGAACAGTTAGAATTTAATTAATAATAGTATGAACAGTTGTGACTCATGATTTGCGTAAAGTCCATTGCTCAAATGCCACAGAAACTGGGTGTGGAGTATGGGAAACGATGTGTACTGGCTTCATAAAGTTTATGCAAACCAAAAGTAATATATTCATTACAAAATGTAAATGAAACAATGCACAAGCCTTTCATTAGAAGGACAATTCTCATGTAATAATACTACTCAGAAAATAGATTTTAAAACTGCCTGGAAAGTCAGAAATGATCTTGCAGGCATGAAGTATTATGCACTTTACCACTTCGCTCGTACCACTATCTAAAGGTGTAAAGTTTATTATTATAAAGCAAAACATCCAATAGTACATTGAAAATAAAAGTCAATAGGTTCATTAAGAAAATTAATGTTATTCAAACCTACAGCCTGCTGGCAACTCGTCTTTATAAAAAGCTCCATTAAACTTATAATCACTGCAGGAGGGAAGCAATAAGATTCTCCATGGAGAGAACAAATTTTCAATGCGAGAAATCAATATTCTTGGACAGGCCTCAAAAGAAAAGCCTAGAAGGAAAAGAAATCAAATAACCTAACACTGGCAACATGCGACGCCATGTAGTTAAGCCGATGTCTGTTGAATCTGGCAACCTCCTTGACGTTTGGTAGATAAATCTCTTTACCAGAACTCTCAGGTCAAGTAAAATGCACACCAGACATGTCTGAGCCAGACTGCATCAGTCGAGGAAGCGCTGTTGGTGGCCACAGACATGGTGGATCCAGGTAGAGGAAACTCTGAATTAGGCAGTCTCTAGTTTAATTCCTTTCCACCCTCACCCCATTCTTTCTTTCTGTGAATCCAAAACCAGCATTTTGGATTTCAGGTTGATTAGACTATACCCACTCAGTCATAAATTCAAAAATAAACATGGATTAAGTGTGTGTGTGTGTGTGTGTGTGTGTGTGTGTGTGTGTGTCTAAGCTAGTAGTGTTCTTACCTTTCAGACAGATGGCTATGAATTCAAATAATTTGCTTTGGGGGAAATCTAAACATATTTTATCTGCCTGTATTCAAGTCACTGTGAAGCACCACAGACAGCTGGAGCCCATGCCCACACTGTGAGTCATTAAGTACCCTATGGTTCTCGTTAAAGGAAATTATGTTCAACTGCATGCCAGGTGGCTCATTCCCACAATGCATTAGGAGGTTGAAATGATGTGTGAGCAAGGGATTTGTGTATATACAATACACACGTGTAGGAATAAAACCTGAAATGTGCACAAGCAATAAAAAAAAACCCTAACAACTTAAGGAAGAGAAAAAAGAGGCATTAGGCTAGATATGATTTCTCTGGTTTTTATGATCTTGAGTCCCCCTGGGGTTGAACCAGAAAAAAATTTTAATAAGGTAATTTATTTTAAACTTTTATTTTACAAAGAAAATACTTTCTACATTACTCAACTTGATTTACATAAAGGCAGTCGGCTTTTAGAATCTGAAAATACTGTATTCAAACAAGACACTGAGCCTTCCCCATTTAGAAACTACATGCATTTCTGTACTTAATGTAAGACTGGGCAAATTATAACACTTGCTTTTGGACTACATGGGGAAATGAGGAACACATACAGTCATATCTTAAATTTGTAAATCATTTTCTTATGCATAGGGCACATTTGTGGCCACTTGTGTATTTTTCTAATTACTACAGTCCTGGAAATTCAAATGAAACAAGTATTGTGCTTTGCATTTTTGAGAGAATAACTTAAGGTTCCAGGGTTATGCTTATGTTTTTGATAGCTTCTTTATTTTATTTTAAAATGCATGTTAATGAAAATATTATTACATCACTTCTTTCTTTCCCTTCCCTCCTCCAACCCCTCCTGCTTTCAAATTGAAAAACCTTTTTATTGGTTGCTACACACACATACACACACACACACACACACACACACACACACACACACACACACACATATACACACACATACCCCCCTAAACACACACACACACACATACACTTTATGTATGGATATATGTATGTATATCTCCTTCTATCTCTATATATCTATATAAATACAGTCTTTTGAGTTGGTTTTTGTTGTGTGTTCATATGGTTTAGAAGGTGAGCATTTCTGTATTGATAAACTTGAGACTCTTTCCTGGAAGAAGTTAATGTTCCCTCTCTCAGGAGTCATCAGTTGTCTTAGTCAATATATAAGCGTGGCACCCCACTGAGATTTTTTTTCCCCATCCATGTTAGCATGTCTTTTGACATTGTCATGGTTCCACTCTTGTTTTTGCAACCATGTTTATGAGGTTCATTTTCACAGCAGACTTCCTGGTTCTCTTTCATTACAAGCTTTCCGCTTCCTCTTCCACAATGTTCCCTGAGCCATAAATCCAGGAGCTGTGCTACAGATGTATCCACTGGGGCTGGACTCCAGACAAGCCATTGATTTCTGCATTATGTCCAGCTCTGTTTTTCTATAATTGTTTCCATTTGCTTTAAAAGAACGTTCTTTGATTAAGGATGATAGTTCCACTTGTCTGTGGGTATAAGTATAGGATTTAAGATGTGTTTAAGGAATGATGCTGGCCTAGCAGAGACTTTCTTCTAAGATGCATGACCGCACTAGCCTTAGGAAGTTGACTAAATTCCCAGTACCAGATATGATTTACTTCCTGTTGAGTAGGCCTTAAATCCACATAGACAGCTGGTGGTTACTACCAACATGTGAGTGCCACTATTGCACCTCAACGGATATCTTGCCATATCAGGCATTGTTATGGTTCATATTTGTCATAACTGGGTATGAGTATTGGTCTCCTCTCTTTTTGGCAGCTTTCACAGTACTTTCTGATACTATGGAATCTATACCATAGGAATGAGGCTTTCAAGTTAGATTGAAGTCAAATAATCAGAGGCCTGTGTACCAGTGATGTCTTTAGCAATAGAGGCTTGCCTTCAATCTTTGAGAGATACTGAAGGGCAACAATGGCTGTGGATTGCTTTGGGACTCATTTGGATTACCCTGATCACTTGATAGGAGGTTTCTCATAACTTGTACTGGGTTTTTGGTTAATCTATGGCTCTTGATGGGAGCATTGTCAGCCCAAGTGTAAGGCATAACATCCATAAGACACACACACACACACACACACACACACACACACACACACACACACATATATATATATATATATATATGTGTGTGTGTGTGTATATATATATATATATATATAGAGAGAGAGAGAGAGAGAGAGAGAGAGAGGGAGAGAGAGAGGGGGGGTATGCATAATTGGTATACATACACATTTGTGTCTTTTTTACTTGAGACATCATCAAATGACATTGGTGATAATTGTCTATCCTCTCTCCTCCTTTTGTACTAATTTTACTCCTCCCTCTCCAGTTGGGGCCTAACTCCTTGTTCTTTTTTTCCCATTACTCCTTCACATCACTTGTATCTCCTATTCACCACGCACGCCCACCCTCATCCCCGGTGTATAGTTCCGTTTTACTTTCTCGGTTTCTGTAGGTTTTCCCTACTGAATACTTACTTGAAGATTTGGAGCTGAGAGAGAGAGCATGTGGCAGTTGTGGGTCTTTCTGGGTCTGGGTTACCTAATTCAATAAAATCTTTTCTAAGTCCATCAATTTACCTCTAAAGTTCATGATTTCATTTTCCTTTACAGCTGGGTAGTATTCCATAGTGTATATGCACTCCATTTTCAGTATTAAATCAGCTAAAGGACATTCAGATTGTTTCCATTTCCTAGCTATTAAGAATAGAGAAGCAATGAGCATAGCTGAGCAGGTATCTGTGGAGCAGGTCGTTGAGTCCTTTGGGAATATGCCAAGGAGCAGAAGACCTGGGTCATGTGGTAGATTTATATTTAGAGTTTGAGGATTCTTCATATAGATTTCTGGAAGGTTTTGGCCAACTTGAAATTCCACCAACCTTGAACAATGGTTCCCCTTTTCCCACAGTCTAACAAGCATTGTTTTCCCATTGTCTTGTTGATCTTTGCCATTCTGACTAGAGTGAGGGAAACATTTCAGAGCGGTTCCCATTTGCCTAACAGCTAAGGGTATTTGAAATATTTACTAGCCACTGTATAACTTTTGTTGAGAACTCTCTGTATAGGTCCCTAGCCTATTTTTAAAACTTAGGGCATTGTTTCCTTAACTCTGATTTTTGAATCAACAATATATGATTTAATGTATTTTATTCTCTTCTGAAGGTTTCTTTTTAACTTAATTTATAGTTTCCTTATGTGTACAGAATCAGTTAGATGTTAGGAGATCCTGCTTTGCCAATTGCTAGCCTTACATCCTTGGCAAATGGGGTCCTATACAGAAATTCCTTCCCTATACCTTTTTCTTTTACAGTTCTTCATATGTATTTTCTCCTAACAGTTTTACTTTCTTGGGTTTCACATTGAGTTCGTGGCTCCATGTCAATTCAATTTTACTTTTTGTGTGCAGGGTAATAGATACAGCTCTAATTTTATTTTTCTCCATGCTGATGCCCAGTTTTCCAAGAACATATTTTGAAGAGGCTGGTTTTTTTCTGTAATATGTGTTTTTAGCCTCTTAATCAAATATCAAAAGACTGTAGTTATCAGTACCCATGTATGAGCCTTCTGTTTTGCTATATTGGTCCGTATTGCCAGCATTTGTGCCAGTATGGTATTGTTTTCATTACTACAGGCTTATAATATATCTTGACCTACCGAGTGGCAGTGTCTTCAGTATTCCCTTTACTCAGTATTGTTTTGTCTATCTGCCATTTTTTCTGGTTACCTGTAAATTTCAGAATAGTTTTTTTTTTTCTTTTTCTCTTCTGTGCAAAATATCATGGTCATTTTGATTGGGATTGCAAAAATCTGGTAGCATGGTTGTTTAACAATATTAATTGTATCAATTTAGAAACACAGATGTGTCCATTCCCTAGTGTCTTTTTCAGTATTTTTCTTCAGAGATTAAAGTTTTCATTAAAGAGTTCTTCCACAGCTTTGGCGGGCTTACTATGTTATTTTATTGTCTTTGATGCTCCTGAACATGGAAATGTGTTCATGATCTCTTTCTTAGTGTGTTGTTAATGCATATATAGTTTAAAAATCTGTGGACATTTTTAAGTTCATTTGTACCATATCACTTTGTTGAAATTTTTAATTGCTTCTAGAAGTTTTCTGATGGGATTGTTTTATGTATAATATCATATAATCTGCAACTAGGGATTTTTCCTGTTTGTATCCATTTAATCTTTTCCTCTTGCCTTATTGCTTTATCTCATATTACTATATTGAATTGGACTGATGCTTTTGAACAACAGTGTCCTGTTACTGATTTTAATGAGATTGTTTTGAGTTTTTTTCATGTTAGTGATGGGTTTGTCATACAAAGTCTTTATTATGTTGAGGTCTGTTCCTTTCCTCCAGTCCTAGTTTCTCTAGGAATTTGATCATGAATGTATATTAGATTTTTCAAAGATACTTTTGCCTTTTGAGATCATCGTGTGATTTTTGTCTCCAACACCGTTTATATGATTATTCATATACTATATATATTTATTGAGTTATATATGTTGAACCAGCCCTATAATCAGGGTAAAGTCAACATGATCTTGGTGGATGACCTTCTTGATATGTGCGTGAGAGAGTTTGCTACTACTTTATTGAGGATTTTTACGTCTCTGTTCATCAGGAATGTCTGCCTGTAGTTTTGTTTTTTTGTTGTTCCTTTTCTGCTTTGGATATTAGAGCAACACTGGCTTTATATAATGCATACAGGGGTGATACATTTGTTTCTATTTTCAAAATAAAGTTAAGGAGTATTGGTTATAGTTCTTCATCAAAAGTCTAGTAAAAGTCTACTGTGAACCCACTGGGCCTGGACTTTCTATAATCAGAAGTTTTTTATTACTCTTTCAATCTCCTCCTTTGTTATGGATCTGATTGGGTTGCTCATCTCTTCCTGGATTAACTTTGGTAGTTCCAACGAGCAAGTAAATGCACACATTTTTTTTTTTAGACTTTCCAACTTAATGTAGTACAGGCTTTTAAAGCTTTATTCAGGGATTGAAGTTTTCATTGTAGAACCATACCTCAGGGAATATACCTCAACAGGATAAAGGATGGATATGACAAATCCACAGCCAACATGGAGAAAAATGGATAAGGACTTGAAGTGATCTCATTAAAATCAGAACCAAGACTGAGTTGTTCACTGGCTCCAGACGTTTTTAATATAGACAC
Source organism: Mus caroli (assembly GCF_978045245.1). Taxonomy (NCBI): domain Eukaryota; kingdom Metazoa; phylum Chordata; class Mammalia; order Rodentia; family Muridae; genus Mus; species Mus caroli. Next base: position 122,758,518 of record NW_028227258.1, on the reverse strand, counting down.
TCTAGCTGGAACAAGAGGGCAAGACAAAGTAACCCTGGAATTTCTTTGGAATCTGTTGTAATGTTTTTATTTCATTCTGTTAATTTGGTTCCTCTCTTCCTTTTAGATAGTTGAGCCAAGGGTCTTTCGGTCTTGTTTATCTCTTCAGAGAACCCACTTTTAGATTCATTGATTTTTGCATTGTTTTCTTTGTTTCAATTTCCTTTATTTTTATTTTTGTTATGTCTTGTTTTTATTTTATTTTTAATAAATAAATAAAAATAATTACTTGAATTTTTATGTCTTGTTATTTGCTGGATTTGGGTTTGGTTTTTCTTGTTTTCAACTCTTGAGTTTTATCATTAGGTCGTCTATTTGTGATTGCTCTGATATCTTAGTGTAGGCACTTAGGGCTTTAAACATTTTTTTCTTTATCTTTTGTTTGTGCAATTTACTTTTTAATGTAATATAGTCATTGATTTGTTTTGAGAAATTCATATATTGAATATATTTTGATTATATTCACCCCTACTCCTCCTCTAACTCCTACAAAATCTATACCCTACCATTGCTTCTCCTAATGTCCAGACCTTTTCTGGGTTAATAGCCCACCCTTTCCAATATGTGCTGCACACACGCCACTCAGTGGAGCATGGTTGGACTACCAGCCACCACACTTTAAAGAAACTGACTTTTCCTCTGCCAGATCCATTAGCTGCCCAGGGCCACTTATCTAACAGTAGAGTCTCACAAGCACTGCTCCTAAATGCTAATGTGTGCACTGGCTAGTCTCTCTAGGAGAGAACATGTTCCAATTGTCTGAATTATTCAAAGGCTCATATGGAGCATATCTATCTCAACACAATTTTTTTGTGGTCATTAATTTCCACCTTTCTTAGTTCACTTTGTTTACTCTGGAATCATGTGCAAGCAGGACAAAAAAAAAAGTAACACAGAAAAGAAAAAGAGGGTGTGTTACTTAAGGTGGTAGAGAACTTTTTTTTTTTAATTTTAAATCTTAGGAAGCTATATAGCTTACGATACCTTGGCATTCTCTGCTTATGAACAGAGTTTAGCCAGGTTATGTACCCAGCCGTAGTGTTATCTGTTTTCTTAAAGTTAGCCTCTGAATAACACTATTAATTCTACCTTTTCTAGTTTTCTGTTTCATTTTTCCACTTCACCTGGATAAATCTAGTATCCTAACTATAATTCCTCAATAACTGGAGGTCCTGTCATAGAAAGGGTATTCTGTAGACCTATAGCATGGCTGCCATGTGGAACTTTGAGATATGTAAAATTTTAGATCCCATCTCAGACTGGTAGATCACAATCCACATTTTATTTTTGTATGTTTTTATGTATATGTTTATTTTTTCCTCCTTTATTGAATGTACATTCTTTCTTCATATAATATATTGTGATTATAGTCTCCTCTCTCTGTACTCCTCTCAGTTCCTCCCCACCTCTTTTAACAACTGGGATTCACTCCCTTTTAATTTCTCATTAGAAAAGACCAGGCTTCTAAGAAATAGCAATAAAACATGACAAAGTAAAATATAATAAGATAATTTAAAACTCACCACACTGAAGGTGGACAAGGTAAACCAACTGAAGGAAAAGAATGTCAAGAGAAGGCACAAGAATGAAAGACCCACTCATGTACACACTCAGGGGTCCTATAAAATACTAACCTGAAAGTTGTAATACTTGCACAGAGTACCTTGTGCAGACCCCTGTAGGCCATATGCTTTTTGACTTCAGCTCTGTGAGGTCATATGAGCCGCACTAGGTTGATTCAGAGTGCCTTGTACTCCTGGTGTCCTCCATCCTCTCTGACTCTTACACTATTTCAGGATCCTCTAATGTGTGGTTTTCTGAGATTTGAGAGGATAGATTTAATAGAGCATCCCATTTATAGATGTATGATCCCTCTCTCTCTATGTGATATATGACTGTGGGTCTTTACATTTATTTATTCCTATCTGCTGAAGGAGGGAGCTTCTCTGATGAAAACTAAATAAGGTACTCATTTATGAGTGTAGCAGAATATCACTAGGGGTGATTATATCACTACATTTTCTACATAAGACAAGTAGTATTTGGTTTTACCCCAGATCTCTGGAATATCTTGTATCTGGTTATTGGTCAATAAAGCATTGTTAAGTACAGGTTGTATCTTGGATAATGGCATTAAGTTAAATCTGGTGTTGTTTGGTTACTCTCAGAAGCCTTGTACTATCCTAGCATATTTTATATACCTGACAGCACTGTAGATTCATGTGACTATGTTGGTGTTTACTTTCTCTTTTGATAGCCTGCAGGCTACCTTTCTATACCAAAGACATAGCGTTGAAGGTTCTATGTAGAAAACAGCTTGACCTCTCCATGGTCAGTGAACTGTGTGGGTGTTTTCTTCACCCATGGGGCCTTTTGTCAGCTTAAGAGGAGTAACCTACTGTTTTGGCAACAGCCTGTATTGTTTTAGGATTTTCATGGGACCCCTTTGACCAACAACTCAATTGGATGTGATCCAGTCTCAAATCTGGAAATTTTATTTGGTGACAAGAAATGGCCAACTGGAACTCCATCTATCCTATTATTTGGAGACTGAATTATGAACACTTTCATGTATTTTAGACAGTTTCTGTACAACCCCTGAAATGTCCCTTAATTCTATCTGTCTCTCCCAGAATTCCACCCTTCAATCTGATCTCTCCTCTAATAGCCACCTGATTCTCCTGTTCCTATCTCTGGTAACTTCAGTCCACCCATAGAATCTATTCTATTTTCCTTTCCCAGGGAGATTCATGTGTCCCCTGCAAGGCCCTACCCTTATACTATCCTCTCTACATCTATTGATTGCAGTTTCATTATCATTTATTTAATGATGAATATCCACATAGCTGTGGATGTATACCACACTTATCTTTCTGTGTCTTTGTTACTTCACTCAGGATGATTTTTTTTCTAGTTTCATCTATTTGCTTGCAAATTTCATGATGTCATTATTAAAACTACAGAGCAATACTCTATTGTGTAAATATACAGTATTTTCTTTAGCCATTCTTCTGTTGAGGGACATCTGGGTTGTTTGCAAGAAGCTTCCATGCGGGTGCTTAGGAAGTGGACTGTAGACAGCAGAAACAGCTACCTGATTGGCCAGAAAAACTTTCTTTCATAGCAATTTCCATTACTGAGATCAATTCCAAGGCTTAAGATTTTAAATGGCATTCTAGTTATCAATAAGAATCTGTTAATGCCTCTAAAATTGCCTTGGGATTTATTAAGAAAGTGATCATTTAGGTGAAGGCCATTTCATGGGTCCCCAACAAGGCACTAGAACTTAAAGAAGAATATCTGCCAGTTAGTCTAGATTTTATGACCATTTTGTAGGTTCTGACTAATCTTATTTAATGAAGAGATTTCATGAAGTGCTATTTAGTGTCTTCTCTGATTATTCTACAATATAGAACACATATTTGTAACACTTCATAACTTCTGCATGGAAGATAATATAGGTTGTATACAATGCCATCATTTGATGCTGAAATTGGTTGAATTAACCACTTACACTCTGGTGTATAAAGTAATGTTTGCTAATTACACTTAATACAAATGTGTTGAATTAAGGCATTCTAAAGTTACCAGTAACCTATGGGGCAATATATCTCTCATCCTAGGCATACAGAAAGTTGTAACCCAGGCTAATGGAATCTTCCTGGAGAATTCTCCAGAAAAGGCAGGTTTTAGAATCTAAATTAATTTTAGTACCATTATTCAGGGGCTTCACTGAGCTTTCTCTTATTTACAGCTGTTAAATTTCTTCACTCCTGTCTCAATAGCCTCTACTCTCTCTTATCTTTAAAAGCATGTGTCATGCTCAAAACAAAACAAAAAATACAAACAAACAAAACCAGAGAGCACAGTGAGTATAATTGATATTGTTCCTAAATTTGTCACTGTAAATAAAAAACAAAAACAAAACAAACAAACAAACAAACAACAACAACAAAGGGGAATATTTAGAAGAAGTAATAAAAACAGGTTTAAATGCTAGACAAATGCAAAGTCAGCAGCTCACATGACTGTGATGTGCGGACAACTGGGTCTGAGTTTAGCCTCCACTGGACTCATTGGTGATGATGTAATTAAAAAAACAGGCATATATATTTTTGTATCAGTTTCTACAGAGACCAGTTGCCCACCCAGGAGCTTGTTCTTCTAATTCTATCATGGAAAAGTCTAGACCTTCACATGTTTTCTTCTAGCTTTCCTTTCTCTGAGCTGTGTTGGCAAGTGTCTGAAACCCTCAGTAATCCTTCTTGCTTATAACCTTTCACAACTGATCAGCTAGAGTCTCCACAACTGTACTAGTACTTATTTCAGTTCAAATGTTACCAGAGGATCAAGTTTCTGATGGCAAATTGTGACTCACAGTTCACATTGCTCTCAGAAATTACACACATAGTCAGTTGTCACAACTGAGAGTATTTATCAGGGTTCATTCTTCCAGGAAAAAAAGAAAGTTTGTTATGCTGAGGACAATCAGTGTTAAAGGCTGGATTATTAATGTTTAACTTGATCTTAAGATTTCAGATTTATCATTATTTAATGAATTATCAGCAAGTAAAAACTATCAGAGATATATCCCCTCATTTTCTACTTTCCTATCAATATACAACATTTTAGTGTTTTTTTTTTCTTTAATGTTTTAGTTCAAACTGAATTATAAGGGGCTGGCACAATTGCTCAGTAGTCAGGAGTATTGGCTGCTTTTCCAGAAGGCCTGGTTACAGTTCCCAGCACCCACAAGACAACTTGCAAGAGTCTATAACTCTATTTGCAGGGATCGGACGTGCTCTTCTGGCCTTGGGAGCCAATCAAAACTCATGATACACAGACATATATGCAATCCAAACTCATACACATAAAATAATAAAATAAAACAAACAAACGAACACAAGAGTTAAAGCTCCATGTTCTTAGTACCCACTCTTGCCTCATCTCAGACTCCAAATAAAGTCCCTGTGCTTCCACCATGTAAGCTCTGGCTCTGTTTCTGACATTATGCTCTTTTCTCACTCACTGTATAACACATAACCGAAAGCAAACACTTCACCTTTTCAAAGTCTTAGGTTTTGGCACAAAGTATTGCAATACATAAGTTGGAATAGAGAGTAGATGGCCCCAGCAAGAAAAATATTTCTCAAATTAAAATTCTGCCTGAGGCTAGCTCTACATTTATACTTCAAAAATTACAATCACCATCTCTTTTGTTTGCTAATATTACTTGAGTGGAAAAGATCATGTTCGTGTTTAGACTAGAAACCAAAGCCACATTTCCATATTAGGAGTACATTTTGGTTTGATGGAATCAAAATTGATAGAAACCATGGAAATGTGTTTATTGGGATTGTAGGAAGATAGATGCCTCCGTGTTTTCTATATTCAATCTCTCCTTGCTTTTTCAGGTAATACTACTGAGATGCCACTTTGAAATTTTTCTGAAACTGTAAGAGCCCAAAGAGCTGTTTGGGTATTTACTTTCAGGGCAGTTGTGGTGCTGAGGTAGTCAGGCAAACTCTGTGCTAAGAACTACAACTCCCGATGCATCTTCGACTCATCATAGGGTTCTAAAGACATCGGCACTTTCACTTTCGGTATGAAAATGGTATGGTCTTCCTTTGCAGTTAAGTTCCATTATGCAGGAAAAAACACTCATGCTGTCAGAGAAGATCTCTTTTCTGCATGCGTGTATAGCTGGGTACTAGGCTACCTGTGTGATTCAGCATTGTGCTATCAGTCAGTAAAACAAGGAAGAAATTGTCTGAGAAGGTGTCCAGCTCAGTACTGTGTCAGCTGTGAGATACATTTCTATGCAGCTTTGGAAAGTGTCCGTGAGCTCCTTAAGCTCCCAGTACTGCGGGGACAGCACTAAGAATCGGAAGTTGCAATGTACATGCAGATAGAGTTCTGCAATCTCAAATGCAGCACAAGTTGGTATAAGGGTAGCATAGTCACAACTCCACAACAGCAAGGCTCAGTGAGCACCAGCGTCTTCTACTGAAAGAGACACTGCAGACTCAGAAAACCACTGCAAAAAATGAGACTTACATAGTTCTCATCTTCTCATCTTTCTGCTTCTTCCTTCACAGTACTGGGATTACAGACAGGGGCCACCACATCTGTTGGTACACCACAGTCATCAAATATCAGGATTCACACATGTTAAACAAGCAGTACCCACGCAGAGAGCCACATAGTCAAGCTTCAAAAAGACAGGTCTCCAAAAGGACAAATATTCGATGTCTTCCTTTCATCACATTAGTGAAGTTAATGTAAAAGCTAAGGTTGCTTCAAATTCCACTATCTACCCATAAAATGTCTTCCAATATGGTGTTTGATGTTTTCATTAAAATTACCTCAGTTATATTAATAGTGAAGTCATTTATGATCAGGTTAGTAATTTAATTACTCAAAATCCACTAATACCATAGCTTTCTTCCAGCTTTCCATCAAGTGAAATGTTGACATTTCATCATATTTCCATGTATAGAAAACCAGACACTTTTCTTTAAATGTCTCTGTATGAGAAATATTTTTCAAAACATAATGTAACGAAGAACTTGACTAAACATTGTGTTATTTATCTTACCAAACTACACAAAAAAGCAGAACAAAATGAAGTATTGCTTACTGAATTACTCTAACAAAACAAAATTAAGGCAAATATTACAATCTAGTGGGACTTAATAGTTGTTACATTTTTAATAAAAATTAAAAACTTTCCCACAATTTCTAAAGTATCCTTCAAAAGAGCATTTCACAAGTGCACGAAGCTCTGCAAACAATATAGACAACATAGACATTTGTCTCTGCGCCATACATTAATTAATTAAACACGTAAACTGGGATAAGTTGACACAGACCCTTCTTCAGTTCTCTGGGAGCTTCTGACTCACCCATTTCTGATATTGGGACTTAAGGAAAATTAGTTCAGAAGTCTGACACGCTGTTGTCCTTGCCAGGAACACAATCCAAATATGTAAAATGAAGCAACACTGTAGTCAGTATCAAAATAAACCCACTCAGAATGCCCCCTGCCCCCGTAGGGCTTGGGGCCAAATCAAGCCAGGCTGTAAGCAGGCAGTGCTGGGAAACCGACAGGAAAAACGAATCGATTTCCCTCTTGAGAAAATATTCAGCTGCATCATGAAAAATGTCTTCCACTTCCTTGCACATTTTCATCTCCACTGAATTTGATTTTTCAGCTTTCTCCGAATTACTAATGCCCGGCTAAACACTCTAATGATTTCATGCTGGTGTGGTGATAAAATTAGAAAGACTGAGAGGAGACTTGGGCACAGGTCTTTTCCTTAAGTGACTTTTGACTCAGAGATGTGCCCAGAAATATGACTAAAGAAGGTGGAAGGGACTTGAGCTCATTCCTTCTCTCAGAAGCTAGTGACTGTGGTTGAAGCACCCCTAGGAACTGGCATCTCCATATTCAGGATGGAACAAGATTCTAAGGACATTTCTTCCACTCTTCAGACCCTGTCTTGGTAAGATATTTGCTCTCTAAGCTATCATACATAGTGGCCTTTAACATAGTTACCTACATCAGAAAGTCTGTTCAGTTATTTAGATGTGATAAATCTACATGGTATTTGAAATTAGCATCACTGATCTTATAGATTTCCATTGTAAATGGAAAGTAGACACATGCTTAGCTACTTTCTCCATATATTGTCATGGCTCAGTTTTGCCCTTTCTACTGTCTCACTCTAGTCAGAATTGTGTCTAATGACTCCCATGACCACATTTGTGTTAGTGCAGTCTCATTAGGGAGTATAGAGTTGCTCTAATTCAACTATTTTCTTCTTTAACCTATGAGCCACAATTTCATGCCCACTGAGTTGTTATACACATGCAGATCATGTGATCAAGGAATATGTTCTCTGCTCAGGACTTTACAGAATCATGATGGAGGAAGTTTGCCCTCCTCCTACCCCGAGTTTCTTTTGTCTGTGGAAGGTTAGGTCATATCTTTTTCTGCTGATGCAGCATGCAGGTACCATCTACGATGGAGAAACCTGGACCCTGGGCAGACATATACTGATGGTGTGTTGGTCTTAAATTCTCAACTGCTTTTGTTGCACCTAATTCAGCAATGGCTGTTGCTTATGGCTTAATGTTCAGCCTCCTAAATGGAGCAAGAAAACTGTCTTATAAGTTTGAGAGGTTATTGTTGGTTATTTTGTTTGTTTGTTTGATATTTTTGTATTAATGCAAAAACTACAGACCATGACAGTCTGATTATATAATTGTGGGTATTAGTATAAAAACTAACTAGGAAGATTCCACTAAAATATTAGCAGCTATCTTTTCAAAAGCAAATTAAGCTATTGATGTTTTGCACTGATATCATAGTTCTGGGGAAATTACCTTTAATAATGAAATTCTGTGATAATGCCTCTTCTCTGTTTAAAGTATAGATTGAAGGCTAAAATCATTGATACTAATTCCAATCTTCATTTTCTACCTGCCTGAGACAGTTCAGTACTTGTGGTATATTCAGTATTGACCGTCTCAACTATTGAACCATACTAAAGTGGATAAATTTGCTTCAATTGTCAAAGAACATGGGAATGTTGTCCTCTTGATGTGGAATTTCTGAACATTCTTTATAATATTTGAATGTGCTGAGTAATTTTTAGATTTTTAAAAATGCTTGGTTATGTATATGCATGGGTGTGGATGGAATCCAGAAGGCTCATCAAAGCCCCTGAATCTGGGTACTGGGAGTGGGACACCAGTCCTCCAAAAAAGCAGCATGTGCTGTATTTATTTTATTTTTCTCTTTTTTTATTGGATATTTTCTTTATTTACATTTCAAATGTCATCCCCTTTCCCAGTCGCCCCCTCCCAAAGACCCCTATCCCATCCTTCCTCCCCCTGTTTCTATGAGGGTGTTCCAACACCCACCAACCCACACCCACCTCCCCACCCTCAGTTCCCCTATACTGGGGCATCTATCCAGCATTCATAGGACCAAGGACCTCTCCTCCCATTAATGCCTGACAAGACCATCTTCTGACCCATGCCTACATCTTCCCATACCCATGCTGGAGAGGAAAACAAGTCTCACAGAGATTCCAGAGGAGCACAGACATGGAGAATGAAGTCTTTATCAGGGTTGAAATCCTTTTCTAACTATCTTAAGCAAAGGAGCCAACAGCAAAGGTTGGACTTAGAACTTTTTTCCAGACGGACACTCACAGCTCCCATGTATCATCTCACAGCAGAAGAGGACCCCAAGGAGGAATTCAAGGCATGGACAGCTTCACCTGAAAGGTCGTCTTGGACAGAAATTCCCAGAAGGAACACTTTTGGCCTACATCTGAGCTATCTTACTTGAACCATATGGTTTTTAAAACGTGAAGAAATATTTCAGTTTGCATTTTTTAAATACAAAATCCAAAAGGAATAGGAAAATATATTTGCAAATATTTTTGGTTACTTCAAAGTCATCTTAGTTTGCAATTGCGAACTGTGTCTATTTAACAACAGAGAAGTTGACAGGAATCCTATTTTCTGGATAGTGACACACATTGTGATTTTTATTACTTCCTTTGTTCTACACATATATATTTTATATTCCAACTACACAAAACATTAAACTGCTCATAACAAATATTTGGAAGTTATTTTTGAGACATTTTTAATAGATACTTTAACATAACATTTTATCTGTCCTTTCTTCTTTAATGATAACACTAGAAACTATTTTTAGACATTAAAAACTATGCTTTTGTAAATTTTCATTATGAATCACCTTGGTTAAATTTAAACTGAAAAACTAAATAAATATTGCATCCAATTTAAAACAATAACTAAAATTAATACACACTTATATTTAAAATAATGTAGAACTATTAATATTTCCATTTTATTGATAATTTAAATTTAGGCCTCTTAAAAAGAGAAACTTCTTGCTTGTTTTCTCCACAATGTTGAATGTGGAACTTCACACTACCACATCTAAAATATTTTATAGGAAGACTAATTTATTTCTAGAATCGCCTGACATTTCAAAATGATCTGCAACACCTATACCCTCTTTGTTGATACTATGAAGCAACCCTAGATGTGGTATTTTTAAAACCATGCAGCAGCCTACAGAGTATTCCTACAGAAGAGAAAAGAAACCCAAAGAATTGCTTTGCTCACTAGCACAAGCGGATTACATATGCATCGAAATTCTATTGCTTACAGTAATGCTGAACTGAACGTACACTGTGAGAGCAGTTTTCCTGAATTCCTTTCAGACATGTTGTGCCAAATTACATTCATCACTGTATAACCACAGTGAGGGAAGAGCTTATGCCTTCATCCCCAGCAGTTATGATTCACTGTGTTCCTTTGGTTAAATACCTGCAGGTATAAATCAAAACAGGATTTAAATTCTTATAAATAAAAATCAAATATTATGACTTACTCAAAATCATATGAGCTATGATAAAATATTTTTCAATGAGACAGTGTTTCACTGCACCTAATAAGCAAAATAAATAAATAAATAAATAAATAAATAAATAAATAAATAAACAAATAAATCTAGATTTTCAGTTTTGAGCCAACTTCTTGTTAATAGAGGCAAAAATTGTCCTCCAAATCAAGGGATCTCAGCATTGTTGTGTGAACACAAACAGCAGGCAACACAATTTTAATTTAAAATCACTTTCATAGTCTCATGATGACATTTAAGAACATCTGTTCTCAATGATCCAGAGAACATTCCAGAGTGTTGGGGTCTAGATGTTCAGATATGTGAAAAAGTGCTTCTTGTTAATTTTAATGAGTGGAATGCATAGAATGGATAAACTTGGGCTAGAGAAAGATGCAAATCATCACTTTCTGAATTTCTTAGAGAAATTGAAAACTGGACTTAGATATCTGGATGGCATAGAACATGTGGTTCAATGAGTAAGTACTCAGCCCGCTGATTTGAAACCAGTCCCAGGTAACATACATCCAAGCCTCTTAACAGGCCAAAACAAAGGGCACATTTTCAAACCATTTTGTTTCAGAGTAACTGGGACTCAGTCTCCAGATGAAGAGGTTGCTGGTCTACCACAAATGGAAGAAAATCCACCTTGGCTTTACCTTCAACACCCTTGAGACAATTACTCTTTAATCGGTCCAGCATTTAGTGCTTCACATGGAATAAATTTTAAATAGCAAGCCATTGAATATGTGTGTGTATGTATATGTATATGCATATGTATATCTATATCATATCTATATCTATATATCTATATATTCTGAAAAATGATCACCATACTCAATATAAAGCATTCAATCTCATAATTTTTACAATTTACATACTCAATGCAAAAATGCCAAATCTGCCTTTAAAAAAATTTAGCATTTCAGAAATTAATCCCTTCTGTTCTTGTGAAGATAATTTGATTTGAGTCCTTAAAAGGTAAGACACTTAAACAAATAAACATATTTTTATGGGACTTTATATATAAATATATATGGGATATATATTATATATAAACAATGAGCTGTATTCATAATTAATTGTTGATGAAATACCAATAAATAACTATACAGGAATAATGAAAACAGTTCACAATTAATTTACATTAGAACCCCACCTATAAGTAATTTGTTAATTATATCTGAGTTTAGTAAAGAAGGTGCACTTAGGAAAGTAATCTAGGAGTGAGAGGCTGACCCAGTAAAGAAAAATAAATCTAAGGCTTTACTTTTTCTGAAATGGAATCTGTTTTGTTTTTTTTTCTTAGCCTCACTCTTATCCTTCATTGGCCCTGAAATTTAAAAAAAAGGTTCTAACAGACCATCTCACCAAGTACCCTTCTCATGGCCTATCCTAAATTGGCTCCAAGAACTACCCATAGATTTTTTTTCCATATATGCCAGAAAGCCAAGCTAATATCTAGCCTTCTCTTGAGGCCTTCAAAGATTTTGTTTAAACTTAAAATTCTTATGGTGAAGTAGATTCTTTGGCAAAGACAGAATATGAGTTAGTTTCCTCTTACATATACATAGAAACATTGCTCGCTTGCACAGGCACACAACACACACACACACACACACACACACACACACACACACACACACCTTGTCTTGTTGGAAACAAAATTTATACTTAGTGTAATAAAACTAAACATATCAAATAATTGTAAGACCTCAAGGATCAATTGAGTTGCTATAGGACTATAGTAGTTTAAAAATATTTTATCTACAGGGTGTTAGCTAAATCTTACACAGAAAATAAACATGTCAAAAACATAAAGGTAATTTCTGCAGTCAAAGAGAGGGAGAAGAGACTCTCATTAAGATTGCTGTTGCCCAACATGCCTCCCAAGAAGATGAGCTGAGCCCAGGATAGAGCAGACACAAAGCCACTGAGCCTCTTGCAAGGACTCTCAGCAGCAGGCTGACCATCTGGAGTTGGGTGTGTTCTGAAATTTTAATTGAGTCCCAACAAAAACTATAAAATAAACTCAGAACTTATGTTTATTTATTTATTCACTTATTTTGGATAATTTTATATTCTGAAAAAAATGATAACCATACTCAATATCTCATAATTGTTTACAGTTTACACACTCAAAGCAAAAATGGCAATTCAGTCTTTAAAAATTTTAGCATTTCATAAATTAATCCCTTCTGTTGTTGTGAAGAGTATTTGATGTGAGTATTTAAGAGGTAAGACAAAAAAGACTTAAACAAATAAACATAGTTTTATTGAACGTTTTTTCTTCTAAACATAGAATGTATGTTTCTTCTGCGCAAAGAGTAAAATAAAATGAGAAACTTATTGAGAGTAAAATGATGCCTGTGTTTTCTATCATTAGAATAAAAGCACTATACATACAGATACTTAATAATATTACATGGCTTAAATTGAAAACTTCTGTAAATGATTCAACTTATTATCATGAACTAAAATCATTTAATGCAATTAAGAGAAATCTTAATCTTTTTAAGTTGGCAAACTTTTCCTAATAATTAAACGATCTTGTTTACAACAAAGATGTTATTTATTTAAGAGTGTATCTTAGAGGAATTGTGTTGGAAAAAGGTCATGGTAAAAGAAATGAAGTAATGATATTACATCTTTATGCATGTTTATTTTGTTTCTAAAAAGAAACAGAACCATTTTGAGTTTTAATTGCATTATATTAATGCATTTTAAAGGGATATCAGATCTTAATAATTGGAAATTTAGAAAGCATAGGCGTACTGCCTAATGTAGTGCTAACTTTGGTTCATAAGCATGCATCTGAGTGATTTAATATTTGAATCCACTGTCTGGGGAACTGAGTTTGTCATAGTTTGCTTCCCATTGCCAGAGTAATGACCACGATAAAAAGCAAGTGGTAAAGGAAAAGGTTGATTTGGCTTCCTTGCCCTGTGTATCACCTTCCATTCTAAGAGATGCCAAAGCAGGATCTCAAGAAAAGTAGGGACCTGGAGGCCTTAACTAAAGAGCAAAACTACAGAGGAAACAGCTTGCTGTCTTGTTGCAAATAAATTTCTCAGCTTGTTTTTTTGCTACAGCTCCAGACTACCTATCCAGAGGCACCACCTCCCACAGAAGCTTGGACCATCCTACATCAATAATGAATCAATAAAACTCTCCACAAACTTGCCACAGGGCAGTCTGTTGGATTGTCCACATTTTCTCATTGGGCATTCCCTCTTCCCATAACACTCTAGCTTGTGTCCATGTGACAAGCATAGTAGACCCTTTGTCAACCTGACTATATTACTACAAAGACACAATGCTCCCCTTTTTGTTTATCCCCAAATCACAATAATATTATAATATAAAACAAAATGCAGCTTTAAGATTCCACGTCTTTCTTAAAAATGTAAACACTTTAAAACTTAATTCTCTTAAATATCCAAAGCCTCTTAGCTGTGGTATTTTGGTAAAATGGAAAATGAATAAGCTACATCCTTGCTTATTACAAGAGTGAAGGATCAATGCAAAGTTACAAGTAGGTAAAACAAAACAAAAATTCAACATTATAAATAACTCCAGCTTGATATCTTACTCATAATCTCCTGGGCTCCAAGTGGCTCAGGAAAGCCCACAGCTCCGGCTCTGCCATATTCAACACAATCAGCTTGTCTTGAAATTTCAGGATATAACTTATCTTCATAACTTCCACTGTCTTTGGTGGTCATCCCATGGCTCTAGCATCTCCAGAACCCTCAGGCCTACAAAGCTACCAGGCTCTACCCTCACCAATAGCCTCCCCTGGGCTGTTTTTAGGAACTCCATACCTGCTGAATGGTACCAAGCTCAGCATCTCTGCATGAGCCTTTTAATTTTGAAACATGACTGTACCTTCACCAATGGCCTCTCCTGACCACCTGTGATGCCAAACTTCAGCAATTCTCCATGACCTCTTTAATCCTATCACTTTCCTGCCATCAAAACCAGTAACATGTGGGAGAATATGACACATTACCAAATTAATCTACCAGCTTGAGATGCAGGGTTGGCCACTTGTGGAGCACAGCTTCTTTATGCTGACCCTGAAGAAATACTCTGCAGAGGATTACACCTCTGTGATACTGGTCTCTTATTGAGCATAGCTGATTTCTCAGACTTCACTAACTGTCAAGTGAAAGCAAAGGTTTCACTTTATTGTAACTGGAGTTTTTGAATCTCAGCTGATTCTTTATCCCCAGATGGCTGGATTCTGCCATTGACTTTAGATTTAGGACTTTAGATCTCCACATCAGGATAAATATCGTAGTATTCCTCACCAGTTCACTTAAGCTGTGTCATGGAATGCTGATTTTAACACTCAAGTATATCTTATCTGATTTCTTACCTACTCCTGCATATGCACGTGCAGTTTATAAATGCAGATTAATTGACAAAAAATAATAATCATAATAAAATCTTCTCCTTGAGAACAAAAATGAGGAGAAAGCCCTTTAGTCACTGGGTCATGTAATGATGGCATCCTATAAAGCTGCAAGTCCAGAGATTCCCTTGAATCTGGCAGGGAGAAATTTCCTTGATTTGATCCTTGAGTCTTTGGAAGAATTTTTGTCATTTCTCCAGAAGAAAATAAATACTTCTAGCATACTGTCAGCTTTCAATAAGATGAAGATATGGAAAGTCTAACTACAAGGACAGACTAACTCTGATATTAGGAAATATTTGAGAGTGAAAGATGATACTCAGAACTATAGAGGGCTCTTAGTGGATCTCCTAGAAGGTTCAGCCAGGATTTTCCCAGCATGTTACAGTGAGTGGTAATGACTCTATGTCAGTTTGTGTAATGTCCATGAGAGCAATGCTCTCTGAGAAATCCTGTGCTCCTTCTTAGGGAACACCTTCCATGGAGCCAGGGGGACTGTGGGTGTATAAAAAAATAAACAATTCAGCATGTCCCTCAGTTTGGTTCTTTTTTCTTTTCCTCTATTTCAATGAGGATGTTAATCTCAATACTAGTCAGCTTCCCTGAGTGTACAAAGAAAGGGAAGAACTGATTCTAAATAGCAGAAAAGTTAGTGGACAATTCCCCTGCACAAATTTCTGTTATCAAGAAAACGACATCATTGGGCTGGTGGGATGGCTCAGCTGGGAAATGCCCTTTCCATGATGCCTAAGGACCTGTGTTTGATCCCCAGGACTGACAGGATGGAGGTAAGAACCAACTGCTTCAAGTTGTTATGTGACATTTACAGTTTGGTGGACACACATGCATAGGTAGATAACAGACAGATGACAGAGAGACAGATAATGTTTTTTAAATAGTTAAAAAAACTGTCATATTCTGTATCACTATGCAATAATTCATTAGGTTTTTCTTAGCAAATGTGCAACTACTTGGTTGCAACAAGTTTTATGGTGGACACTCTCTAGTTCTTTGAATTTTCTAGTCTCTATTATTTACCAAAGTACTCTTCATTTACTTCAATTGCCTGACTATTAGTTATAGCTTGCATCACTAGTGCAGTATCTGACTTTATAACACTGGTTCAGAAGAGAAGAATACGTTTCCAAAAAAATAGTTTCCAAATAACATATAGCAGTTTCCTCTGAGATTGAAACTTTCATCTTCCAGAAAAGCTCCTTAAAACAGAAGGTACAATTCAAGATAGCTTCAGGAAGTCCTTGAAACTGATCAAATTCTAGGCCCCTTTCTTCCAAGGGTAAACAACAGAGACTGCTGAGAGTCACTCTGAGAGAAGTCATGCTGCAAAGACTCGGACACCATCCTCCCTCACTGCCTAAAGGGAACAGACTAGCTTAGCTTCCAGCAAAAGGCACCAACAAACTGAGTTGTTTGGAAAAGAAATGCCAAACTGTTGAGATGTCTGCAGGCTGTATAGTTTCTCTAGATCCCCAGCTTCTGTGAACTGTCACTCAGGGTGGATTGGGATTTAATGGTATAGTTATCTTTGAGTCATTTCTGCTGCTGTAGGTAACCTCTCACCCTATTTCAGTAGTAACCCCAATAAAAATCATTGGTTCATTAAGTTAGACTTTAATGGTATTCTTTGTTGGTCTGTCCTGTGCTCTGTGTCTGGGATGAGTGGACTTTTTTGTTGTGTCTTCCAGGAGAGATCTGTCACATGAGACGTAGAAGCTGTATAGAGGAATATATGCATTATTCCAAGAAAGGGAAACATATAAAGCAGTCAAAACACTCAGTGCATTTAGAAAGTGTTATTGAACTAACAGAAAAGAAGGATATCAGGCCACTTGACCTCACAGCATTGCCTGCCCTGTTATAACTTTGTCTCCATGTGAAGGTAATCTGACAGTTAGTGAACATACAGGTGTGAGCCATACATAAGATTTGAAATTAATATACACTGAAGTTAGCATCGGAAAAGTGATGTCGGTCAAATTAGTTGGAATAATTTATTCCATTTCACCACACACAAAATGATGTACAGTCAATAGCCAACATAAGCTATTTGTATAGTTTGAAATCTACTCTGCCTTGTTCAGAGACATGTATCTCAGATTAGATTTAGCCTCATTAAGTTGCTCAAAAGGTATGCATGGCTGCATAATGAGTAGAGCAGGTCTGGTAGGTTTCAAACTTATGTTCTCCACCATGAATATTAATCAGTGGTCTAGTCAGTGTTTTGTGCTCTAAGTCACTGCTAGATTCCTTGATGTTAACATAACACGGGGAATAGAAAATATGGAAGTTCTTAGCCTGTACATCTTGTTGTCAAAGCTTGTCCCCAGTATGATCCCTGTTGTCCACCCAAAGCTCCAGATAGTCACTCTGATCCTCTCAACAACCATGCCTAGCTGTCACCATCTGTGTATGGACAGCCTAACGGTACATTTGTTTCTTTGAGATCTTGCCAATATAATATTTAACCTTCACTTTGTTTATTCATGGTCATTAATTTTGATCGTAAAACATACCGCACATATCCTAAGGCCTCTGAGAAAGCTGACTGGCATTGTCCTTAAACAGTCTCGTTCTCTGCCATGATCTATCTTTAAAAGGGTTGTGGAATGGCTCATCTGTCTTTTTGACCATCACAGCTTGTTGTAAATGATCAAGACAAATTGTAGTTGTTTCCTGGCACTGGCCTAAAATGTTCCCCATAGGTACTTTGCACAAGTCCCTCATCAACATTACCATGCAAGGAAAAGCTTGCCTCTTCCCACCAGCCTCCTGCTCCATGTTTTAAATTCTTTGAGCGACTTGATGTTGCAGAACCTCCCACCTGCTCAAACCAAATGACTTGGGCCACATTGTCTGCATCCCTGTGCTCATGATCCTGGGTTCACATTCTGAAAGCTTGCTCATCAGCTCTTTACATTGCATCATTGTTGATGAATTTCCAAAAAGCTACCAAAACAAATAACAGTAACAAAAATAGCTCTAATATGAAGAGCCTGCTGGCAATCTTGCCTCACAGCCCATTGCTTCTCACCATCAGCAAAAATAGAGTTTACTACGAGTGATTAGGACTAATGGTTTGTTAAAAAGAAGCCCAATTGTGGTGCTATTAGCACATAATATAAGCTGTGGCTACTTCCCAGTAAGCTGCTGGAAGAAATCTTGCGAAGATTTTAGAGAACAAACAAATGTAATGTAGGTAATAGGTAATGATCCAACAATAGCAACAAAAAATGACAAGCTGTGGACACTTCCCATAGCTCTGCTTCAGGCAGACAGCACACCAGCCAAGGTAAGATAATCAGTTTTATGAGCATTGGAAAGACATTTGGTACAGACAGAAGCCAGCCTCAAAGCTGGGATCATCTGAAACCTGGAGATCGGAGGCTTTAAAGGAGTCTACAATTACTTATAGTTAATTGCTAATGATAAATGAGCCCGAAATATGTAAATACATAAAAATTAGACCAATTCTTCAGTGATATGCATTATTGCACAAATATTGGACCTAGAGACCCTGATACATGAAAATAACCAGACCATGTACACATTTATGATGTCATCGACATACTAACAGTGGAGAGCTCATGAAAAGTGCACCCCCAGAAGAGACAAAGACTCTGAACCTGGAAGCTGCTGACAGGCTGCTGAATACTGAGAAATACAGTCATGCAGAGTCAAGGCAACTGCACACATCCCCACTCTGGTGTAAGAGGCTGTCCTGAGAACAGAATGAACTGTTTATTAATACGAACGAACAGAACATCAAAGACAGGAAAGCATTTTGACAGCCCTCTGTTCCCTAATAAGGTGGTGACCCATACAGGTCGCAGCCCCGTGTTACCAATACAATGAGAGAAAATCCAGTCATTTATTAGGTAAGAAACTAGACAATATTGCAATCTCTTGTCAGCATAGGTTTCTTCATTTTCTATATGTACCTATGAGCAGCATGTATGCATCTGCCTTCCTCATCCTCACATGCTCAGCCATCATTGTGTGAGCTTGGTTTCCATGTGTCCTGTGTTCTCCCTACCTGAGTCTCTGCTTACTCCAGACAAGCTGGGCACAAATCATTCAACACAGACTATTGACACCATCCTTACCAATCTAACTAAATTATCAAGGAGTTCTTCTAGAACTATCCACAGTTGTACAAAACCAAAGTGCTCATGACAGAGGAGAGATCTGCTTCCTCCATGTGCACACGTCTAAAAGATTGCTATCCAGAAACACCTACATATGTCTTCTTAAAGTAGTTTCACTATTTCAAGTTTTACATTTAGAACTTTAGTTCATTTGGAGACATTTTGGAGGCAAAGTGATAGAGATGGTGTGTGTGTGTGTGTGTGTGTGTATGTGTAAGCCAGAAGTCTTTGTTGGGTATCCTTATCAAAAACTATCTTCATTATCATTACCATCATCATCATCTGTGTGGCTAGTGAGCCATGTAGAGCAGGCATTGAAGAATAATGGGATCAAGGAGGTATGTCCAAAGATCAGGAATCTCATCCTGAGATTGGAAGGAGTAGAATTCCTCCCTGGTTTATATGACCCAGCCCACATAGTCCTGTACTCTTTCCTTTGCCCCTCCAAAAGAGGTCACCTAGCTCAGACGCCAAGTTAAATTTCCTCTCCCTTTATAAGGTCATGTCTAACAGCTCCTGGAATTCCTCCTTATGTTAATGAGGCAGTCCCAACACCCCAGCATTAACCAATATTGTACATTAGCTACCCAAATCACTACCTGTCCCCAAAAGTTAAATAGCCTTTGTTTGCCCCAATAAAATGAGCTGTCTCACTGAAATAGCCTCCCAAGAGTCTGTTCTAGCTTTCTGAGACCTCTCTGCTCCAAATAGTCCCTGCCTCACTTCCCCACAATCAGAAGTTGTAGGTTGTGATCAGTCATGCTACTACAGGTGGCAAGGTAGAGCTTGAATGGCAATTACCATTTTATCACCACAGGGTCTCTCAATCAACCTAGTTTCAGCCAATTCAGCTAGCCTGGCTGGCCGGCAGTCCCCAGGAATCTTTTTCATCTCCACATCCCGAGGGCTGGTATTATGAGCACACATGTGCCTGACCTTCTGCTTGTTGCTGAGGATCAGAACCTAAGTCTTCTGAGTGTGTGGCAGGCATGTTACCCACTAAGCCATCTCCACCACTCCCACACTTCAAGGTTTCTTCTTGAATGGAGCTTATGGATATCATTACAGCAGGCTTGAGTCATACCCCATTGTACTGTTTACATAACAGATAGTCAGCATCTTTCATTGATGAGAAATTAAACTTCCCAGACATGACAAGGGGCTTTTGTAAAGAGTGCTGAAGGAAAAAAAAATCTTTGTGTATTGTCATAAAACTGGCTAATATTTTCTAGTGTAAATTCTTAGAAGTGGCTTTTGGGGCTGTGAGAGTCTGTGAAACTTGTGTCTCACATCCTGACACTTGCTGCCAAAGTCTACATGACAGTTTACACTCTATTCACTGGAGGGGCCAATGCTTGGATCTCTGCTTTGACCCCAAACAGATTTCATTACACACATCAGTCTTTGCTGACCCTACAGAGAACCCATATGCCCCAACTAGATTGTCTTCACTTTCTTTCTTTCTTTCTTTCTTTCTTTCTTTCTTTCTTTCTTTCTTTCTTTCTTTCTTTCTTTCTTTCTTTCTTTCTTTCTTTCTTTCTTTTTAGGAAGAGCAAGCATTTCTGCCTGGGTTTATAGGTTTTGTGTGTGTGTGTGTTCTTTTAAACTAGCTGCTGAAAGCTTCTACCTTGCCAGTCTTGATTTATTGATTTATACGACTTAACATTCATGTTATATGAGTGTACTATAATTTAAAAAGTAGTTTTACTTATCAAAATTGTACTTATAATATTAATTAATATCACATTTCTATGCAGATATTTGTTTGCAGTGATGTGGCAGTACCCTGTGTCTCTGAGGTGGAAGACACTTCTTCTGGAAGCATGAAACATTCTAATCTTTCCAGGAATTCCTCATGGTGCTTCCTGTGCTTCTGAATTTCAATATATCACCTGAACACATTTTGTTCAATTGCTCATGTAGATATTTTACTAGATTATTATAAAGGTTTTCAAGTATACAAAAGCTTTTCACTTTCATATTGCATGCCCATATGGCCATAACCAGAATTATATGAGGAACATTTCAGCTATTCTCTGTTTCTTTCATATCTTCAATCTACAGATTTTGTGATAAACAGTGAAAGGGACTTGAGTGGCATGATCCTCTTCTCTTATGTCTGGTTTCACCTACCTATCTCAGCCTCAGCAGTAAGCCATTCAAGTCCCTCCAATACATTTCTCCAGTCTCTTCTTCTGCAGTAGCACTTCTCATAAAATTGCCTCATTTCAGGGAGGAGTAACAATGAGCAACAAGGAAACATGAACCCTGGGACTGGAGAGATAGCTCAGTAGTTAGGAGCACCTGCTATTCTTCTAAAGGAACAGGGTTCAATTCCCAGCACCAAAGTAACCATGTGTCACTCCAGTCCCAGGGGATCCAGTGTTGTATTCTGGCCTCTGTAAGGCACTGCATGTCTGTGGTACACAGGGATATATGCAGACAAACTTCTCAGACATGAGAAAATAAGCTCACAAAATAAAAATAAGCAAAGGACCACCTAAGACAAATCAGATGGAAGATTAGCAATAAAAATATCCATAAAACTAAAATTTTAAAGTGAACTCTCACTGAAAGCTTTTCTCCAGATAAATACTTCTATAATTTATTAAGTAACTATTACATGGACCAAAAATTAACTTCATTTTTAAACATTTATTTGAGTGTATGTGTATGAGTGTATATATATATGAGTGTGTGCATATGCTTGTGCATGTGTATGTTTGTGTGTGTGTGTATGTTTGTACATTCAGGGCTCAATTATACTGGCTTGTTCTATGTCAGTTAGACACAATCTAGAGTCATCAAGAGGAGGGAGCTGCCACTGAAAAAAAATGCCTCCATAAGGTCAGGCTGTAGGGAAGCCTATAGACCATTTTCTTAGTTTCTGATGGTTGGGGAGGGCCCAGCCCATTGTGCAAATACTGGCCTGTGGTCCTGAGTTCTATAAGAAAGCAGACTGAGGCAGCCACGAAGAAGGGAAAGCAAGCCAGAGAGCAGCACCCCTCTATAGACTTTGCATCAGCTCCTGTATTCAGACTCCTGCCTTGTTTGAGTACCTGTCAAGACTTCCTTCCATGATGAACAGCATATCAAAGCACAAACCAAATAAATCCCTTCCTCCCCACTTGCCTTTTAGTCATGGTGTTTCATTGCAGCAAATCATTCGTTTATCCACTGAGCCATCTTGAGGCCCACAGAGGCCTTTCTGCTCATCAAGTATTAGTGATTGTCAAACCCTGAGTTACACTTTAATAGCATAAGAGGAAATAGCATAATGAAAGAGCAGAACTTCCTCTTACAATTCCTCCTGTATTAATTGCCCAATCTCTTCCTCCCTCATTAACCTTCACACTATTTGCTCTGATTTGCATAATTTCTAACCTTTAATGGTTTTCTGTAGTCATTATACCATCATGCACTTACTGGGGCATGATGGGTAAATTATGAGGGTTTAGGAAATCTTCAGAAGCTATCCCTTACAGGTCTTACACAGTAAGGTGAGTTTAGGTGAATTAGGGGATGGATATCATGCAGGAAGTATTTTCACCTGGATTTTGCCAACTTCTGTTGATTGCTTCATCTCGCCACCCCTCCCTACAACTTTATTGCTCTAGCAAATATTGATTTTCACATTTCATTTCACTTGATATCCTATAAATCTTCCCTGAAATCCTCAGATTTAAGATAGAAATTAATCATTAATATAACTGAACAGCAGAACACATGTTTTATCCATACCAGTGAGTGATTATTTTCTTTCTTGGGCAAGGGTTTTATTTGTTATCAAACCACAGAAGGCCAAAAAAAGAACAGGTCCTTCTGCTAATCCCTCCTGCAGGCTTTACCTGGATTGGCCCCAGCCATCAACACAGCTGACCCCGCCTCTGAGCTTCATGCTCCTGGGCTACCTGGGATGCTGTTTTTGTTTGTCCCTCATCTTGCTGTGGCTTTAGTGATGAAAAACATCTGTCCTTTGAAACTTTTAGATGGATGTTCCTTTTACCACTACAGCCAGTCTGGGCTCCTGTGTGTTTGACTCTGGAAATCCCTGTTAAGTTCCTTGCTGAGATCAGAAATGGTTTGTTTACTAAATCTATATCTTTACATTGTGAGGGGCCCAGCTCTGTGACAGGATCCCAGGGAAGTATAAACATTGCTTAATCTTTCATCCAGCACCACTCTCCAACAGCAAAGTCACTTATGAAATGAACAGGGATTGTTCTACCCTTCAGCTATATCTGGTTAGTTCAAACCCTGCTGAGAATTTATCATCTAGCATATCATAAATGCCAATTTTGTTTCATGTGTTTGATCAAGTCTATTTTCTATTGAATAAGTCAACTTTCTATTGACTTGAGTTTTCAACCATAATAACTTTTGTCAGCTCCAATCAGCATAACTGACAGATGAGACATGGGTTAAAATCAATTCAAGGCTTGACTCATTTAATTTCATCTAGGATGATAGTTTGAAATTAATATTATAGATACATTTAGTGTCAGTATATGTGGAGATCAGAGGGCAACTTGGTAGGCTTGATTCTGTCTTTTCTTCTCTCTCTCTCTCTCTCTCTCTCTCTCTCTCTCTCTCTCTCTCTGTGTGTGTGTGTGTGTGTGTGTGTGTGTGTCCATGCATCCCAAAGACTAGACTCACAAAGTCAGACTTGCCTAAAAAAATACACTTAAGTGTGTGCAGATGTGAAAGAGTACAGGTGTGTGAGTGTTGTGTGTGCATACCTGCAAGTGAGTGTGACTATGTAGGTGTGTGTTCAAATATGTATATGTGTGCTTGTGCATGTATGAGAGAGTGTGTATATGTGCGGGAGTTTAAGTGAGTGTGTTGTATATTCAGATGCATATCTTGTTTGTGGGGGTATGCAAGCAAATTCGCATGTATGCTTAGGCCTAAATGCCTATGTGTCTTGTGAATGTGTGTGTCTAGGTGTCCATGTGTGCATGTGTACACCCAGGTGAGTGGGAAGGCTGCAGGCAGGTATGTGTGTACTGGTGTGCAGGTATGTGTGTTTGTAAGTGCGAAACCACGGGTGAATAATAGATTCCTTCTCTATAACTATCCCATCTTACTATATTTTTAGAAGAGTCTCTTGGTATACCTGGAGCTTACTGTTCTGACTAGTCCTGCGGTCAGCAATGTCCTCAGATCCTTCTATCTCTGTCCCAGATTACAGGCATGTGACACTGTGTTTTGTTTTCAGGGTTTGATGCGGGAGTTGGGGATCCGAGCTCATCTATGCACTATGTACTTTATGCACTGACTGTCCCCAGTCCATGGCTGTCCGTTTTGAAAGGCGGCCGTGCTCCACAGTGTCCTCAGTGCTGTATCTCATGGCTGCCTTTATCAGCTGTTTCTTCCCACATCTAAGCCATATGTCTTATAACGTCTAAACGGATTCTTGTGGCATAGTGACTCAAGAAGCTTTTGAATCAGTGTTAGCTTCAGGAGGACTCCTTTACCCCAGTAAGACAAACCTGAAGGCTATTGTCTGTCTGTCTATACTGGCTTCATCTCTCTCTTCTTTATGTGTTGCATACACACCTTAAAAAGGAAAGGAAGGAGACATTATTCACAGAACCTCATTACTGCAGCTGTGCGATAACTCTCTCCATGCTCGGCATGCAGCTTTGGACATGCTAACAAGGATGGTACAGCAGTTCAAAGGCCAAACCAAGACTAAAATTCCAGGTAGGTCTTGGCCATTTTGTGTCTGCATACCTGACTTTATGTCAGGCCAGTGTCAACCTGAAATATTTTGTAATGGATACCGTCTGAGGTGTAATTATGAAAGAAAATCAGCAGCCACCACAACTGACTTCCAAACCTTTAAAACATTTCTTCAGCTCACTCAGTTGGCCGAGCAAGACTATGTCACCACATACAGTAAATAACCCCCAGCATGGGACGTGTCAGGGGAGAACCCACTGTTGATGAGATCATCGTGGTTTTTATAGCTTCGCTCTCATTTACAAGCAGAAGTGCTGCAGAGGTCAAAGCCCTGTTTCATGTCACACAGCAACCCACTGAAGCTGAACACCCACCGTGAGACCCCGAGGTGGCCAGCTGGCTTGGTGGCGGCCATCAGATACAATTCTGCCCACCCACACAGTGTGCTGAAACCAGTAAATAGAGAACACACAGTGGTTTTTATCAAATTACCAAGTGTAAACCACTCACTTATTAGATAAAATATTGATAATAAAATGGAGAAGGATTACTTGTGAATCTTAAATTTACTGGAAGGATAAGCCCCTTCCAAACACTCTCAGCAGGCTAGGAGAAAAAGATACCTCTTAGAATTCCATGACATAATGCAGTCTGTCTGCTCCTTTCTTCCTTCAGCAGGATAGTGTAGATCAGACCTAAGCCTACAGACCTGAGTGTAAGAACCAGCCTTAGCCACTAAAGGAGCATGTAACCTATTGTTCAATACAGGTATGTTAGTGTTCTGAAAGCAAGCTTCTGTGAAGCAAAACAGCCTGTACATTACATGTCCTGACATAGAAAGTGCATGTCACGCTCCATTCCCAGAATCATACACAAATACCTGGCTGTTTATCCACTTTGGAAACTAATGGGCTAGCTACCATATTTTCAGTGAAAACCACCCACAAGTCTTGTTGGAAAGGCTCGTTACACAATTTGCAAAATAACTTTATGGACTAACCAATTTGTCTCTAAATCATAAAATAGAACAATGTTAAAAATTTTTTAACTGGTTTTGTAGGATAGGCTCATAGTAGAGTGCTTCCTTAAAATAAAACAAAGTCCTCATTTTAGCTCCTAGTAGCTTCTATCTATCTATCCATCTATCTATCTATCTATCTATCTATCTATCTATCTATCTATCTATCTATCTACCTACCTACCTACCTATCTACCTAACTATCAGCCAAAACAATAAACATGGGTAGAAAGGAAACTTGCATGGATTTTCAAGTGGTGGGTCAGTTTTCTACATTGAGATTTTGTGTATTAAGAAGTAAAACTAATTTGCATGTTGAAAAGTAAAGACTGGTATGAAAGGTTTTCTCTGGAGAGGATGCTGATCTTGTTTGATGCTGCCTCCCTCTCCTCTGCTGTCTTATTCGACACTCTCACTGATTTCTCACTGGCAGACATGGTTTGTGCACACACCTGAGTGACATTTGTGCGTGTTGACTTTGTAAACCATAGACAAGGTGTTTTGAAAGTAAGCTGCAAACTGTGACTGCTGTGGCATACAAGACACCAAAGAGGTCATCAGAAGAAGCCCTCAAGGGCAGATAAAGCTAATAAAACAATTGACCTGTCTGTTCTGAGATTTTGTGGATAGTCATGGGGACCTAATTAAATTTAGACATGTTCAAAGAGTCTGTTGATCACATTCTGTTTCCTCACAGCCTTCTTCAGTTCAGCCCTCCTGCCTTCCTACACACACATCATGGGCACTGAAAGACGAATAAAATATTGCTCAGCCTTGCTGTCTTCTTGTAGCCTATTTTAACTACACAAAGCATCTTGCCAGAGTTAATGTTGAATGATCAAACTGCCTTGTGCATGGTTAGAACTCCAGGGTGGACTGGAGCTCTGGACTCTTATGGGAGTTGGAATTTACCTTCAACTCTAGGGGGAGCCAAAGTAGAGAGAGGTGAAGCTCAAATCAAGGCAGCAGGATTTTGGCAAGGAGTTAGTTCAGGCAACTCCAGCCAGTATCTACAGGGAAATAGTCTTGCAAGGCAGAGGGTTCTGAGAATTTCTTGTCCCATTAAACAAGAAACAGGAAAGAGGCACCTGAGAAATATTGAGGAAGAGATATCCAGAAGGAACCGATTTTATGCTGTGCTACATATGGGCTTAAAAGGATAACTCTGACATCCACAGCCTTTGGTAAAGACAAACAGAAGTGTGGATAAAAGAGAGAAATATGTGAAAGGAGTGCTCCAAAGAAGAATGTGCTGATGGCTAACTGAGCCTGGGCCACACTGGACACTGCCAAAGCCAGAGGAGAAATATGGTCAGATGAGGAGGAAGAAAAGGAATTTGTGTAGTGGGTACAGAGCACAGACAGATAAAAGGAGATGATGGAAAATAAATGTTTGAATTGTAGTTGGGACTTTTCACTTTTTATGGAAGTCTTGTGAGGGGATAACTTCTTCACTCAGGAGAGCCCCCACATGATAAGACAAGGGAGAATCCGTCTTCCATACCTTAGGGGAAACAGATTGCAATGGACCCACATGAGCCTCGTAGCACCCAAAACCAGATTCTGTATTTTGCTCACATTTAACACAATCTGTCAAAGACACTGTCTACTGACTGGATGCAGAATGGTATTAAATTTCTCTTCTTTTACCGCTCTTTGGCAGTCTACAGTGCATTTTTCTGCTATACAGAGTTGAAACCAGATATTTTTTTCTTCTTCTGTGATGCATTTATTTAAGTACTTTAAAACAATCATTATTTCTGATTTATGCTTTGTTTGTAGAAAGAATAAACTTCTCTCTCTGCAGTAGTTTCCAAGATACCATTTAACAAATGACAGAGTGTCCAGTTGACAAAAGAAAATGAAGTCATTAATAAGAACAACGGCTTTTCTAGAATCCCAAACATATGAAGGCTTCACTTGGACTGGAATAAGCAATTTAGAGTTCGGTGATAAGACAAATGTGCTATTGTGGTATCACTGAAGGGAACTGAAAGCTACACTCATGCTTCCCCCTGGGTGGGATAGCCAGCAGTGAGAATCCATCTGTTTGATGTGCTAACTGGGGACAGAGATGGCAAAAGAAGGCTCTCCCTCACTTGGGAAGTTCCCACAACCATTAGAGAAACATCTTGTCTCTAACAAGAATTCTGATATTTGTCATCTACATGGCATCAGACATAAAATGAACTATTCTACTTGGGCTGAACTTGCTGGATTTGAGCACAGAAAAAGAAGTCATTGAGGTGGATTAAGCACGGTGTCTTTATAGTTACTTGTCAATTAGAATGTTATGGGACAAAACCAAAATCTGTAGGACAAAAACTTAACAGTTAACTGTTATATCCTTCTCTGTGCAATTCCTGGAAATAAATGAACTTGGAGATAGATGCATTAAGTAGACTTGAGAGTTACAGGGATGCCGACATATGCATACACACACATGTGCACACATACATCATATATGCATACACACACACATACATGCACACATGTTCAGGTACTTATGCAGGTACACATACATACATGCATTCATAAATACATACACATGTACATGCACATACACACATATACACATACATGCACAAACATAAAACACTGCACATACACAGGCACAGAAACATACATGCATACATACACATATTTATACATCTGAGATGTGAACAGCTGACCACTGAGTTTGACTGTCTGTTCTTAAGAGTCCTGGCCCAGGGACTTATTAGTCACAGCATTACCTGAGGAAAGAAGATGCTTAGAACACATAAGCAACACTCAAGGTTTCGTGATTGGAGCATGAATTTCAAGGAAACTTTGCAAATGAAATGAGTTCACTTGAATATTTCTAAGTTAAAATACTAGAAATCAATCATGTAAAATGTGCTCATTAAAAAATTTTCACTATTGTTTGAGAATTTAAGACATACATCTAGTGTGTTTTGATCAGGTCCATCCCATATTTCTTCTGCTTCACCTCTTCTCCTAACCCTCTGGACCACTTTTCTCCCTCGACTTCCTGTCTGTCTGTCTGCCCATCCCTCCCCCCCTCTCTGCTTTCCTTCTCTCTTTCTCCCCTTCCTTCAGGTTTAAACTGTTCCCTGAATACACTTAGTGTTGCCTGGTTGTGCATGATTGAGAGCTGTCTCCTGGAGCATGGATTGTCTCTTAGGAGCTCCTTCTAAGAAAACCGTATCTTCCGTTCCCCAGCAGCCATCCACTGCCAATATCTCCTCAGCGAGGGTGGGACTCAAAGAGGCTCTCTCCCGGGACCCTATGCACACAGTCAAGTGTCGATTTCTTATCCCAGTTTGCCTTTCATAATCTCCACAAAACAAAGCTTCCAAGGATGGCTGAATTTTGAT
This sequence comes from Mus caroli, assembly GCF_978045245.1. Lineage (NCBI taxonomy): Eukaryota > Metazoa > Chordata > Mammalia > Rodentia > Muridae > Mus > Mus caroli. The sequence goes on along the minus strand of NW_028227258.1, from coordinate 122,729,384 downwards.
GGGACAGCTCAGAAGAGTTCTGTGGTTCTTCTGTGTGTGACCTTACTCTCAGGAATCATGTGTATATTGTCTTGATTCTTGATTAAAATTTGCAGAACTCTAATGCTGAAGAAGTGGCACACTGATTAAGAGCACCGGGTGTTCTTGTGGAAGACCTCCATTGGATTCCTAGACTCCCATGGGAGTTCACAATGGGCTGTAACTCCACTTCCAGAGGATCTGGCACCAAAATCTTCTGACTTTCATGGATAGAATACCCCTATATTCAGGTAAAATGGATATAAACTAAAATAAATCTCTTTTTAAAATTTGGATCATCCTGAGGAGGTTTGACATCATTATTCACCACTCTATATCAAATCTTAAGTGATGATGCTTCAGAGGGTTGACATCACACTGTTCAGCACTGTGATGCAAAAGTCAGGTCCTCAAGTTTTGGCACCATCTTTGACCAGTCACAGGGCTAAAAGGAGCCTGCGGGCTTCTTGGCGAGGGTATGTAGCAAGGGTGGCATACCCTGTAGGTAACACTGATACTGGAGGTACTGGCAGGTAGGGGGATGCTGGGCTGGTAGTCTTCCCTATAACTATTTGGTTTGTACTGAATTCTCACAGGTCTAACACAAAGTGAGTACTGCTCCAGAGAGTTGAGACAAGCCAGATTCTGGACACACTTTAAGGGCAGAATATAGAGAACATTCTGATACATTCTCCACATGCAGTGGGAAAAAAGCTAGTTTTTCTAACTCATCAGAGTAAGTGTGTGAATCGTGGAAGAATTTTCTCTGAATGTTCTTTCTGGAAATTGGACCAGTGGATTGGAATATGAGAAAATGAAGGAAAAAAAAAGCTCTTTGGGATTTACTAAAGTTCAAGGATGCAGCAACTATCCCAAGTACATTTGAAACATCATCAGGTGTATAGTTAGAAAAGAGTGAGAGATAAGACCAGGTCAGAAATGTGGGTGGGGCATCCTTTAGAGCCTGTGGAACAATTAGATGTAGCAGAAACAGGGAGAATAAAATGAGTTTAGAAAGAATGTCCAGGGCGGGTAAGATGGTTCCGTTGATGAAGCCATTTGCCAGGCAAGCCTGGTGACTTCAACATATGGATGTCAAGGTGAGAACGAGAGAAGCCATTCCAGAAAGTTGTCCTGTGATCTCAATACTACCATAGCATGCTTGAGTCTCTGCCCCTAACCCTGCTCTCACATACATAATAATGAGAGAGAGAGAGAGATTGAGGAGAGGGAATTACAGTGACCCATAGCAGAATAAGAGTGGGGAAGAGCTGAAGAATAGAGTTTCAGATTTGGTAGAAAAACATCCTGGTGTCTTCAAGTCACTGAACCTAAACAGTATTTCCAAATGGAAAAGAATTCTCTCAACTACAAAGGCAAAGAGCTGCCTAGTGATCTGAGTTATGCTGTTGAATTTAGGCACTTTCTACATTAAAAAATCTAACCAAGCACGAGCCATTCATTTTCAAAAAACTAACTATCAAGATGCTTTATGACCTAAATATAAATTAACTTCAACAAAAAAGAAGAATATTTAATAGATCTAATGGTAATGATTTCCCAGAAAAATATCCCAAAGCCAGTCAAATCATCTTCTAAATTCACCAAAACTGTGATCTGAGCATTAGCCTCTGCTTGTTCAGTAGCTAATTTTTATAGGTCTTTTGCTTTTGGAGGGATTTCTTGGGGGGATTGGTGCAACTAAAGCAGTTTTAAGTTTGGTTGGTTTTCCTCCTATGATTAATTTTTCTTGTGTTAATTACTCATGAAATGGAGCCACAAAATATTTGAATTGTTTTGCGACAGATGAGTCTTTACAAAGAATACAAAAATGTAGCACATTCGGCAATTAGGAGTTGGTGAGTTCTTCTCAGAAACGTTGCATCTAAACATTGCTGCCTATCTCTATGTCCTGATACACAGATCCAGGGCAGCAGTCATGTCTGTGTAGGTAATGTTGAACACAAAGCTTCTATGTGATAAAAGGATAATAATAAGAATAATTATTTGTCAAATAAACATTGTCCTCTGTGCTCCACATGAATATGCATACATACATATGCACCCTCACACAGGTCCATCTGCACACACACATGCATACATATCCTACACATAGGTGTATCTGCACACATATGAACATATACACATGCACATATCTCCCCACAGGTGCACCTGCACACCTCTCTCTCTCTCTCTCCTCCTCCTCCTCCTAATCCTCCTTTTCCCTCCCCATCTCTTTCATATACACACACATACACACACTCACACACACATACACACACAGTCAAACACACATACACACACATACATACACACTCACACAGATACATACAGACTCACACACATCAGTGAGAATCTACAACCTCTGAAATTAACTGTTGCATTCACAGTATGAAACAAAAAACGACAGAGTTCAGTGTACAACAGCACTGTAAAAGAATATTCTAGAGAATTAGGAGATATACAGGGACACAGACTGGAAAACAAAATATCCCAAAAGGCAATATCTCCAAAGAGTATCTGAAAGCCAAAGCTGGTAGCAATAAAAAGAACCAATAAGCCTTTGCTGTTTAAATTGCTGCTCAGAGTAGAACGCCTTTTCAGCTGGAACCTTTATGTCCCTCTGTGGAGGCTGGGATGAGAGAGATGATGTCACACACACACACACACACACACACACACACACACACACACACACTTCAGTCTGCTCTCAGCTAAAGGGCTCCAGCATTCATAAGACATAAAGCCAGCAACCTCATAATGAAAAGATGATTACATTTCATATATGCCTCCCTTAGGAAGAAAGAAAAAAAAAACCTATCATTTAAAATGAGGTTAGCCAGCAAATACAATTGCTTAATTTCAGCATGGGGTCGGATCCCAGTCAGAGCTTTATAGGCACATTAGCAAGCATTATTTTTAGTGTGTTTTTCTACCAAATCCATTTAAAATTTCTTTGGGGAGATAAAAAGTCCTAGCCTTTAATACCTTTATTCATCTTGTCTATAACCAATGCCAAGACGAAAAGCAAGAGATCTAACCACAGCTAGTGTTGAAATGCCCTGGGATGTTACTCAGTCTGAACTGTTGAACATTGAAGCCCTGGCAGAGGCCACTGTTTAAACCTCATTTCCCAACTCCTGCGGGTGCAGATAGTGATCGTAGGTAAAAGTGAAGCTTCTGAAGGCCTCGGAGTATTGATGGTGGTATTCTACCAAAGGCTGACTGTGGGCTCCATACTCAGTGTGGCATTCATTTGCTAAGGGGAAATCTCTTCATAAAAGAATACAGCATGCACCCTATAGGCTCCCCCAGAGAGTGCATTCATTATCTACCAGGGTCTGCCCCAGATCAATTTTTTGTTTTTGTTCTAAAAATATTTAATTTCCAGTCTTTCTTTATTTGTTCTGTTTAATCTATTGTTTCTTATCTGGTACAAATATTTCATCATATGAATTTAGAAAAGATTGATGATAAAATACAATAGACTTTAATTATTAAATAGTTCTTGTCTTTAAAAAATGTGCCAGTTTTTACCTTAGCATAATAATTTTGTATATGTCTTTTATAGTTTGTCACCATCTTCCTGTGCATCTCCAAATTGCTGGTGTTCTCTGTTCCTGTCCTCTGATTTTTTGTTGTTGTTGTTGTTGTTGTTGTTTTAGTTTGTTTTTTGAGACAGAGTTTCTCTGTATAGCCCTGGCTGTCCTGGAACTCACTTTGTAGACCAGACTGGCCTCGAACTCAGAAATCCGCCTGCCTCTGCCTCCCGAATGCTGGGATTAAAGGCATGCGCCACCACATCCAGCATTGTTCCTGGACTTTTAGTACTTTGTTTTTTCAGCCTACCTAGTAAGCACCAGCTTTCTGGTGTCTTTGTGCTTTGCACTGTGGCCAGCTCTCTGCTCTTTTGAACCATTTCTCTGCTCTTGTCATGTCAACATGTGAGCTATCTGTAATGTCCATGTAGATCACTATATACCTTAACACAGCATATAGTCAATCAAGACCTTTCCCCTAGTAACCTCAGCTGCTTCTCACTAGGTTTCTATAATATTGTTTTCTGGGATTAGAGACTGGACCACAGCCTGCTGTTGATTAGGTTCTACCTAGACTGCATTCATCTGCCATGATGCCCTCTGCCCTTACTGATGCATCATCCCCCTTTTCCACTCAGCAATGTCATCTCACTGCAGTTGCAGGGCCTCGGACTCTTTCTTCCAATTGTATTTGTAATATACTGGTGATGCTAACAAGAGTTTGTCATTATCCTGACATTCTCCTACTGTCAGTCAGCTCCTTGGGAGGTTCAGCTCTGGAAAATCAAGTCCCTTTTACAAACTACAAAACATTAGCAGTTCTGTCCTTAGCCTCTGGTCCTCAGGGATCGTGGGTGGGTGCTTCCTACAACAGCTTCCAACATAGAGGCAAAAGTTTCTATTAGGTTGCTTAAATTTTTCAATAACCAGTAACCCACTTTTATTAGATAGTTTTTTTTTTTGTTTTTTTTTTTTTAGTAAAAGAATAATCCCCACCATCCCATGATGGATGCCAGTCAGGGCCTTTGATGCTTCCTCTTTTACCTCTATTTGGATTTTTTCAAGTTATAATAAGCATTAATGCATTTTAAATAAAAATACAAAGTGATAAATAGAAGGCAACCCCCTCCCCCATTTCTGCTCAGTGAGATTTCAGGTGACTTTGTTGTACTTCAGTTCACATGAGCTATCTATGCATCCTGTGGAATTAGGAGCTACCCTACACATCCAGTCTCACTTACCACATTGTTGAGAGCTGACCATAGTTAGAAATGATGAGGTAGAACTCTGCTTTTTCTTATATCTATTTAAGCTTTACTATTTTAGTCCATTTCACTAAGTAAACATTTCATGTTTTTCCCATTCTAGAGGTCATTTTTGACTTTTAACTAAAACCACAGTTCTTATTATCTGTTTACTTTGACAGAACAAAGAAGGAAATGTTTATATATACTTATCACTACAGTGGGTGCATGTGAACATGCACATGTACTCAACTACCAGATGCTTTGCATTGAACAAACTGGTTCTACTAAAGAATTAAACCTTGAAATGAAGATATGCGTTGTCCTACATTAGCCTACATATAGAATACATTTCCCATTGTTGACACAAACAACATAACTAAAGTCAGAAATGAGGAAGAATTTTTGATGCAAGGATCAGAAATAAAGTGATTAACATCATTAAAAGAACATTAGTGTGGGTGCTAGATGAGCCAAATTGGGATTCAGTACAAAACTATGGTGGTTCATAGCATCACCAGCTCTGCTTCTGGGAGAGTGCTCAGTAATTCAGTAATTCTAGTAATTCAGAAGTCATAAAACGTCTTGGAGTTTCTCTAGATTGATGTACTCCGTTATTATCAGTAAGTAGCCATTTATCCTCACTGAGCAATGTTACCTTATTTGCTTAGATAGGATACGTCTAATACATTATACAATTTTTTGAAAAACTCTGAAATTTGAGTTTCTTCATTTTTAAAACCAAATCTAGTTGATATCACTTGTGTCCAGAATTATCAGGTTAGAACATGAATCTGTGTGAACTAATTTCATTCACCCTGTTAACCCCATGGATCCACTAGCATGGGGGATCTTTCCATCCTCTGATTATCTTCTTCGTTTTCCTTCTTTGGAGACTTGAAGTTCTTGTCATGCAAGTTTTTCACTTGCTTGGTGATAATTTCTATTACTTGTGGCTTTTGTGAAAGATGTTGTCTCTCCATCTCCTTTCTCAGCCCATTTATCATGTGTGTAACATGGTTCTTGTGATTTCTTGGAGTTAATTTTGTATCCAGCCACTTTGCTGAAGGTGTTTATCAGTTGTGGGATTTATCTGATAGAGTTTTTGACATCACTTAGATGATACTATCATATCATCTGCAAATAGTGATACTTTGACTTCTTCCTTTCCAATTTCTAACCACTTGATCTCCTTTAGTTTTCTTATTGCTCTAGCTAGGACATTAAGTAGCATATTGAAGAGAAAGGAAAATAGTGGACATCTCTTTGTTTTCTCTGATTTTAATGGAAATGCTTTAAGTTTCTTTATATTTAATTTGATGATGGCTAGAGGCTTGTTATATTTTGCCTACATTATATTTACATGTGTGCCTTGTATCCTCAAGACTTTTAACATGATGGGGTATTTTATTTTGTCAAAAGGTTTTTTTTCAGCATATAGTGAGAAGATCATGTGTTTCCTTTCTTTTTAATTTCACTTTCAGGTTTGTTTTTAATAATATGGTGGATTACAATGGAGAGTTTTCTTATATTGAACCAACCTTGCATCCCTGAGATGAAGCCTAGTCATGGATGATATCTTTGATATGTTCTTGGATTTTGTTTGTGAGTATTTTATTGAATAATTTTTCATCAATGTTTATAAGAAAATTTGGTCTGAAATTCACTTTCTTTGTTGAATCTTTGCGTGGTTTAGTTCCGGGGTGATTGTGACTGGATAGAATGAGTATGGCAATGTTCCTTCTATTTCCATTTTTTGTGAGTTTGAATAGTATTGGTATGGGTATTAGTTCTTATTTGAAAGCCTTGTAGAATTCTGTGCTAAAACCATCTGGCCTAGGGTATTTATTTATTTATTTATTTATTTATTTATTTATTTATTTATTGGGAGACTTTAAATGATAGTTTCTGTTTCCTGAGGGTTTATAGGACTATTTAAATAGTTTACTTGATATCGAGTCAACTTTTTTTTTTAAATATGTGTTTTATTTATTTTTTTATTGAGCATTTATTTCATCTACATTTCCAATGCTATCCCAAAAGTCCCCACACACACTCCCCCACCCACTCCCACTTCTTGGCCCTGTCGTTCCCCTGTACTGAGACATATAAAGTTTGCACGACCAATGGGCCTCTCTTTCCACTGATGGCCGACTAGGCCATCTTCTGATTCATATGCAGCGAGTCAACTTTGTTAAATGATATCTGCTTAGAAAATCATCCATTTCCTTTAGATTATCCAATTTTGTGGACTGTATGCTTTTGTAGTAAGGTCTAATGATTCTTTGAATTTCTTCAATGTTCATTGCTTTATTTCCCTTTTCCCTACTGAATTTGGTAATTTGTGTACTGTCTCTCTGCCTTTCAATTAGGATAGATAAGGGTTGGACTATCTTGTTGGTTTACCAGCACTTGGTTTTGTTGATTCTTTGTACTGTTCTCTTGATTTCTTATTGATTGAAAGCCCCAAATTAAGTCATTTCTTTCTCTCTACTCCTCTTCAGTGTGTTTGCCTCTTTCTCTTCTTAGTTCTTCCAGTTTCGTTTTTAATTTGTTAATATGAGAATTGTCTTTCTTTATGAAGGCACTTAATAATAAGCTTATCACCTAGCATTTCTTTCATTCTGCTCCACAAGTTTTGGTGTACCATGCCTTCAATTTCATTAAATTCTAGAAAAGCTTTAATTTCTTTAATTTTTTTCCTCTGACCCAATGATCACTGAGTAGAGAATTGTTCAGTTTCCATGAGTATGTAGGCTTTCTGCTTTTTCTGTTTTTCCTGAAGTCCAGCTCTAATCCATGAAAGTCTTATAGGATACAAGGAGATATTGAATTTTCTTGTATCCATTGAGGCTTACTTTGAGACCAAGTATATGGTCAAATATGGAGAAGATTCCCTGAGGTGCTAAGACAAAGGTGCTGGGACAAAGGTATATTCTTTTATGTTTGGGTGAAATGTTCTATAGATATATGTTAGGACCACTTGATTTATACACTCTGTTAGTTTCAATATTTCACTCTTTAGTTTCTGTCTCAGTGACCTGATATTTGGTGCTTTCAGGGTGTTGAAGACTCCCACTATTAATGTGTGATTGAAGCTTTAGTAATGTTTCTTCTATAGATGTGGGTACCATTGCATTCATGGCATAGATGGTCAGAATTAAGACATCATCTTAGTGAATTTTTTCCTTTGATGAGTATGAAGTGTTCTTCCACATCTCTTTTGATTACTTTTGGTCAAAATTCTACTTCATTGGATATTGTTTCATTGAACTCTAGCTTGCTTTTTTGGGTCCATTTGCTTGGGAAAACATGGCCCAGCCCTTTATTTGGAGGTAGTATCTATCTTTGTTGGTAATATTTGTTTCTTGTATGCAGTACAATGATGTTTACATATCCACTATGTTATTCTGTGTCTTTTTATTGGGGAATTGAGACCATTGATGTTGAGAGATATTCATGTCCAATGATTGCTCATTTTTGTGATTTTGATGTTAGCCTGCACACTGTGTTTCTCTCTCTCTCTCTCTCTCTCTCTCTCTCTCTCTCTCTCTCTCTCTCTCTCTCTCTCTGTGTGTGTGTGTGTGTGTGTGTGTGTGTGTGTGTGTATGTAGGATTTTTTTTCTTTTGGTTTTGCAGGTGTGGAATTATATATTTCTTGTGTTTTGGGGGTGTAGTTACCTTCTTCCTTGTATTGAAGTTTTCCTTCTAGTATCATCTGTAGGGCTGGATTAATGGAAAGATATTGTTTATATTTGGATCTGTCATGGAATATCTTGTTTTTTTTCCATCTACAGTGATTGCAAATATTTCTGAGTATAGTATTCTAAGCTGACATCTGTGATCTCTTAGGGACTGTAAGACCTAAGTCTGGTGTAATTCTAATACGTATGCCTTTATATGTTATTGGCCTTTATCCCTTATGGATCTTAACATTCTTTCTTTGTTCTGTATATTTAGTATTTTTATTATTATGTAGCTTGTGGATTTCTCCTTTGGTCCACTCTTTACTGTTCTGTAAGTTTCTTATATGTTTATAGGCATCCCTTTCTTTAGGTTAGGGAAATTTTCTTTTATGATTTTGTTGAGGATAATTTTGGGGCCTTTGAATTGAAAGACTTCTCCTTCTTCTATTCCTATTATTCTTTGGTTAGGTCTTTTTGTAGTGTCCTAAATATCCTCAATGGCTTATAATAGAAACATTTTAGCTTTAGGATTTTCTTTGACTAATGTATCAATTTCCTTTATCCTATCTTCCATGCATGAGATTCTCTTTTAAAATCTCTTGTATTCTGTTGGTGATGCTTTGGTCTGTAGTTCCTGTTCTGTTTCTTAGGTATTCTATCTCCAAGACTGCCTCAGATTGTGTTTTCTTTATTGCTTTCATTTCCATTTTCAGGTCTTGAACAGTTTTATTCATTTCTTTCACCTGTTTGATTGTATTTTTCAGTATTTCTTTAATAAATTAATCCATTCCCTCTTTAGATACTTCTATCATCTTCATAAGATTAGACATAAGGTCATTTTCTTGAGATGCATGTGTACTGGGATAGCCAGGGCTTGCTATAGTAGCATGGCTGAGTTCTGGTGGTTCCATATTGCCCTAGATGTTGTTGTGTTCTTATGCTGGCCTTTTGTTATCTGGTTGTTTCTAATTTTGCCAGGTCTGTTAGTCCCTGATGTTAGTAGGCCTCTGGGATAATAGATGCAGATGGTCTCTGTTGGCAGCAGACTTTCAGGGATGCAAGCAGAGCTCATATATCCTGGTGTACCGTGATGTTTTCAGGCTGCTGGTTGTCCCATGTAGAAACAGATCTTCAGGGATGCAGGCAGAGTTGTGGCCCAGAAAATGGATTGCAGAGGGTACAAGGCAGAGATTGCCACTGCTAGGTATTCCTAACGGGGCCAGCAGGCAGAGAATTGTGGTAGGGGTCTAACCTGGTGGATGCTGATGATTATAGGTATCTGGAATTGTAGTTAAAGTTATAGACTGGAAGAAGGGACACAGGGGATAGTGCAGACCTCATAGCTGCTGCGCTTGCCAGAGGCCCTGCAGGGGGGTGTTGGGGGGTTGGTGATCATTCCTGGTTGTCCCAGGAATTTAGGTGGAACTGAGGCCTGGAAAATGTGGTGCAGAGGGAGCAGGAAAGAGCTTGCTAATTCTGTGTATGTTTAGGGCTGCAGGGAATTGAGGTAGGAATCTCACCTGGTGGTTGCTTATGGTGGCAGGTATCTGGGATTGTCAATATTTGATTGTCAATATTTCATTGAAAATAACATCAAGAATGGCTGAAATTAGAGCAGAACTCCAACAAGGAGTTGTTGCTCTTGTTTGTTTGTTTGTTTTTTCTTTTATTCCTTTATGGAAAAGAAAAACTGTTTCTCAAACTTATATGGAATGGCAGAGACCCTCAAACTGCTATAAACATTGGAAGAATGGAATGGTATCTGTTATTTAAAATTGAGCCTACTGTGAAGGCCTGGAATGAATGCTGTCAAAGAATTGGAGACAGTGCAAAAAGTGTAGAACAATGAAAGGAGCATTGAAAGATCCAGCCACCTTGAATGAGAGCCTGCTGATTTTAATGAAACTAAGCATAAGACTTCTGGAAGCAATCCAAAGTTCTCTTCTCATAAATTTATTTCAAAAATAAAAGATTGTGCCTACTATAGATTTATTTTTTTTAATAATGAAACTGAGTATAATCCAGGTGTTCTTCCATGGGCAAATATTTAAACGGTAGCAATCTGTTCCATGGAATACTATGCAGCAGTAATCAGTGATTCACATGATGAAGCAAGACTCAAGCAGAAGCACTATACAGTAAAAGGCAGCAAGAATTCATGAAATAATAGCCACCTCAGTGAGGAAATGGAAGTTTGTTTGGGGTGCCCTCTTCTGAACGAATGCATGAGCTTCTCAACTTCTGAACTAATGAATGAACACTAGTTCATTCATCATCCTCCCATGGTTTATCTAAAGGGTCACTGAATGCTTGGAATCTCTCCATTCTACCTCATCACCTATCATCTTTCAGAGCCACATCAGAATCATCTCTCAGCCCCAAAATTCTATTTATATTTACATTTCATGATTCCGTCTTGGGTCTTCCCAGACAGCCTGCTATACAACAGCCAAAGTGGTCATTTAAACGTAGAGCTCTTGCTACAGTATGATCCATGTGCCACCTGCCCTTTCTCAACACAACAAGTTTGAGAGCTTCACATTATGTATCAAAGGGGAAATTAAAAAAAAATTAAACCCTTCATGTGGACTACAAATCCCTTTAGGTACTACTTCTTACTAAATCAAACTAGTAGGATAGCCTTTCAAAAGTTAGGATGATACATCAGGAGCAAACCAGGAGAGACAGTTTTACTTATGTTGCAGAAGAAGAATGTAAGTAGAGAAAAATTTCCATGATTTGAAATCAGAGTCTTTACAGTTGGAAAAATAGGCATGTTTTGTACTGTAACAGGAGTTTAGTATTTGCAAAATCCAATGGAAAATTAATCATGTTAAGTAAACTACTGCTTGAGAAATGAACTGTTTCCCAAGAAGTCAATGAATGTCCTAATCAGTGAATGTCTATGAAGGAGGAAGGCAGAAGTTTTTCTTGTTGAGCTGATGTTATCCTGAGCCATGGTCTCCTGTATTCAATAGGATGCTTATGAATGGGGGTCCTCTTCTGGTTGCATTTTTTTGTACTTCTTTCTTTCTACATAAATCACCCCTCCTAAATTTGCCCATCTGCTTTCCCCATTCCCATCACTGTTTCTGAGATGACTTTTTTGGCACTGTGGCTGAACACAGCACTTTATTCTATGCTTTCATGAGTTTCTCATGTAAATACCTTAATTAAAATTGTATTTTTGTTGTTCAGTTATCTTGATAAGAAACACATCAGCAAAGTAAATAAAATTTACTCATGATTTTTTTTTTGGTTACAAAGAATGAGATTTTATTTTAAAATATTTTGTTTGTCTCTATGTTTTCTCTCTTCACTTGTAGCAAATATCCCTCTCTCTCTGCACTTTCTCTACCACAGTAGCCTTATTTCTAGATTTCTATCATAAATACTGTCCTCCTTTCTTTGTTCCTTATTTTTTACACTTGTGATCTCTCTCTCTCTCTCTCTCTCTCTCTCTCTCTCTCTCTCTCTCTCTCTCTCTCTCTCTCTTCGTTTTTTGAGACAGGGTTTCTCTGTATAGCCCTGGCTGTCCTGGAACTCACTTTGTAGACCAAGCTGACCTCGAACTCAGAAATCCGCCTGCCTCTGTCTCCCGAGTGCTGGGATTAAAGGTGTGCGCCACTACTGCCCGGCTACACTTGTGATCTCTTATTGAAATTCATTTTATACCCAGTCTCAGCCACTTATATGCACATATCCAAACATTGAAAGTTACTCTCAGTATATGAAACAGATAATATGATTGTTGTCTTTATCATAGTGGGTCCTCACATTATACCTCCAGAACTATCCTTTTTTTTTCTGCAAGTTTCAGTATTTAATTTCTCCATGTAACTGAGTAAAATATACCACACTTGCACCCATTCATCTATTGTTTAATAACTGCTGGCTCTGTTTTCTTGTTGTGAATAGTTATAGCAAGTTGTGCAAGTGTAGGTGTGGGAGAATACAGAACCTTATAAGTATATGCAAGGCAGAGAATAGATACATCATATGGTAATTTTATTTTTAAACTTTTTTTTGGAGGTGAGGTGGAGAAACTCCATTCTGATTTCCTAATGGTTGAACTGTTTGCACTCTAACCAGAAATAGATGTGGTCCATAATTCCTACATATTCCTAGCATCTATTATCATTTGTTTTTTGATTATCAGAAGTTTTACTGGGAAGATGAAATCTTGGGTAGGCTTTTAAATGGTCATCTTCCTGTGGTTTAGTTGTTGATATCTAAGCTCTTTTATTACATCATCAACTACATGTTTGGTCTCCCGATATTGGAATGGATGTATGTATGTGTGGGTATATGGATGGATGGTGAATATATGGGTAAGTTTGATGGATGGATGGATGGAAAACAGTCTTCTGTCTAAAGAGCACTTCTGACTTCACATTCTTCAGAATCTCATTTCAAAGAAAGTTTCTAAACAAAAAGAAGAGAAACTCATCATCACATGACTTAAATGTTTAAAGATGGTATTTTAATGCTAAGTCGCTGAATTAGGCATTAGAAGTTATGGAAGATGTTAACTAAAGTGATTCATGGCAATTAGGATTATTCAAAACACTTTATTTTATAAGAAAAACAAAACTCTTCAAAATAGAAAAAAAATTCTCACTTTCCCTTTAGCAGTATTTATTTTCTCCAAAGACATTGTGTAACAAAATGCAAATAAAGAATTTTGAGTTTGACATCTGTGAACAATAAGAAAATGTTTTATTCATCATGATGAGAGATGTTAAGCAAATTAAATATAAAATTGATTTTTTAAAAGCATATTTTCTCAAATTGAGTTCAGTTTTATGTGATGGAAGAAACAAGGAAGCAAAAGTAAATACACAAGCAAGGAAGAAGTCAGCAGAAAGGACTACATCTTTTTCTTTTTTTTTTTTTTGGTTATTTAGACACTCATTTCCTACTTCCTCAGAAGGCCAGGGACTAAACCTAAGGGATAAGAAAATCATCTATTAAGCATCTAAAGAAGTCATAGCACTGTTTTTTCTGTCTTTTTTGAAACTACAGGGGATAATTAAGAGGCTAGATTAAACGCAATAATGCCAAGTAAAAGAAAACAAATGAACAAAATTAATCATGTATTTGTAAGATGAATATAAGACTAAATACAAAATTAAATTGTTGGCATGACAACAAAGCATGTAACTTTATGATGTATTTGATATTAATGAGCAATCAAAAAGAGAAGAACCAGAATATTCCAGCTTGTTTGTAACATCCACTGTGATTCTCTCCAGGTCCACTTGTATTTGTAGAACCTTCTGAGAGACAAAAGTGAGTTTCTCCATCTCACTCCAGTGGGCCTCCCTGTGAGGACTGCAAGGACTAAGAGACAAAGTAGGTCCCTCCCTATGCCATGTCCAGGATGAGCCTAATAAACAGGGAGACCAAACTCCTTAGACATTCCCATACCAAATAAAGAGGAAATTTCTTTCTATTTTCTGAAGCACTGCATCTCTGAAGGCTGTGAGAAAATGACCCTACAGTGTCCTGCTCTGGTTATTTCAACAGAAATATCTGTGAATGAAGCCTCAGTGCACTGTGTCTCACTTCAAAGTCCTGGACAGGCCTGCTTACTGCTCATCACTGAATTCATAGTTTAACTCAGAGGTCTCTCTCTGTGAAGATCTTCACTGTACATGCTAGCTTCTATCCTGTAGAGTTCTTCTGTTGGGTGAATGTGAATGTGGTTCAAGTGTGTGGGTTTTCTGAAAGTGCAGGTGCTATGCTACCCCAGCAATTTTGCATGCTGATATCACTGACACCCCACTGTTCTTCATAGGATGGCCAACAGAATGCTATGTTTTCCTGAGGAACTAATTCAATGTAATATTATTGTGCCAGTAGCATAATGCATAGTGTGGCCTTTTGTGCTCAAGGAACCAAGGAACGATTACTTTTATCACTGAGACAAAAGACTGGACAAATATAACTTAGGCAAGGGAGGATTCATTTGTCTTGTACTTGACGGTACAGTCTTTCATGGCAGGGGCATCCTGGTGGCAAGAGTTTAAGATGGCTGATCACATTGCATTCCTATGCAGTGAGGAAACAGGAGAGATCAATGCTGGTACTCAGTTTTGCCTTCTCATTTTTCATCATCTAGGATCCCAGGCCAGAAAATGGCTTTGCTCATAGGAAGGGTGGGTTTCCCATCTCAACCAAACACCAATGTCCCTAAGAGATATGCTCAAAGCTTTGAGTCCATGGTGAATCTAGATACACTGGACTTGACAAAGTAATTACAGAGGCATTCAGGTTCTAAGCAGCCTAAGACCCAAGGTGGGCTCTCCTCACTGAACAGCAGAGAAGACTAACAATAGAAGTAATCTTTTACTGACACCAGGCAGCAGCAGGATTTACTAGGACTGCTTCTTTCACTGGTGCCTGAGATTTTTACTTAAAATTTGAGGATCTGTCCATCATCTTCTGCATTTTCTAGATTAATAGAAATAGTTGGGAGCCTTAATGCTAATTTTTCTTCCTACAGTAGAACCCTTCTGAAAATAGAGATGTGCTTAAACACTTAGAAAAGATGCTCAAACATATAACAAGGACAAATGCTCCACTATGTTCATCGCAGCCTTATTTATAGTAGTCAGAAGCTGGAAAGAACCCAGATGTACTTCAACAGAGGAATGGATACAGAAAATGTGGTACATTTACACAATGGAGTACTACTCAGCTTTAAAAACAATGAGTTCATGAAGTTTGCAGGCAAATGGATGCAACTAGAAAATATCATCCTGAGTGTGGTAACTCAGTCACAAAAGGACACACATGGTATGTACTCACTAATACATGGATATTAGTACAAAAGCTCTGAATACCAATTATTCAATACACAGACCATATGAAACTCAAGAAGAGGAAGTATGGATACTTCAATTCTTCTTAGAAGGGGAGAAATACTCACAGGAGGAAATGGGGGTTTAACGTGTGGAGCAAAGACTGAAGGAAAGGCAATCCAGAGACTGCCCCACCTGGGGCTCCATCCCATATACAGACACCAAACTCAGACACTATTGTGGATGTCAAGAAGTGCTTGTTGACAGGAGTCTGATATAGCTCTCTCCTGAGAAGCTCTGCTAGAGACTGACAAGTATAGATGTGGAGGCTTGCAGTCAATCATTGGAATGAGCATGGTGACCCCAGTGGAGGAGTTAGGGAAATGACTGAAGAAGTTGAAGTGGTTTGCAACCCCATAGGAAGAACAACAATATCAACCAACCAGACACTCCCCCCACCCCCAGAGTTCCGAGGGTTTAAACCACCAACCAAAGAGCGCTCATGGAGAGACCAATGGCTCCAGCTGCATATGTAGCAGAGTATGGCCTTATCTGGCATTAATGGGAGGAGAGGCCATTGGTCCTGTGAAGATTTGATGTCCCTGTATAGGGTAATGCCAGGGCAGTGAGGTGGGCATGGGAGGTAGGGAGAAGAGCACCCTCATAGCAGCAGGGGAAGGGATAGCAGATGTGTGGAGAGGAAACTGGGAAAGGGGATAGCACTTGAAATGTAAATAAATGAAATATGAAATAATTTTTTTTTTTCAAAAAAGATTTTGGGCAGAGCCAGAGACATTGCTGTCATGTGATGAGTTAAGCTGGGCTGGTTTGTTTATCTGATTTTACTATTTATATTGCTAGAGAGAGTTGACTTATTTGTTGTGGTATGTATTGAGTTCATTTTTAAAAAAAATATAAATATCATAAAACATTATAAGCAAATAAGTGGAAATAAAATAATAACTCTAAGATTGGTGGCAGGATTTTAAATCTATGACTTAAACTATTGTTAAGTACGTAAAGTCTTACTTTCCTTCAAACCTGGTGTTTATTTTTACAGAAGAAAGTGGGATTATGAGATGGACAACCATGCAGGATAACATTGTGGGCAATTGTCCATCCCAAAATCCAATTTTATAAAAAAAAAAACATTGCCCATGACTCCTTAGCCAGCAAGCATTCTGAGAAGACAGTGTGCTCTCACTTTTCCTTTAAATAGATACAAATTACTTTGTACATTAAAAGCCTTGCTTCTCTCTAGTGTTAGTTACCTAGAAATGTGTCATTATACTCCCAGCAAATCTGGTGTTATTTGAAGACATTTGCTGTTATTTTTTTTGTTTTGTTTTGTTGCATTACAAAGTTGAAGCAGATGAGCAAGTGACATGGAAAACAGGGAAGCATAACAGAAATGTTGCAGAGACAAGAAACCATGGCATACTGATGCTCTTCCAGCTCCTGAAGAGAGAGTAACAGAGCAATAATTCAAGCCATCACTTTGCAATCTTGAGTCTATTATTTTGTTGTCTGCATAGAGTCAATAGATCAATGAATGTGCCTCTGCCTTGCCTAACTTTCTTATTTATTGATTAGATTCTATTTTACATATTGCAGAGTTTAGGAGATTGACTTTATAGACACAGATGGAACCTTGTCAGAAACCTTACAAAATCTCCGGTATTTATATCAAATCCAAGTCCTTCTTCCGAGACCACGTGGCCTGCTCCACCTACTCTTAACCAAGTGGGCACAGATGTTTAATGAGGTTATCGCTTGCACATGTGCTATTTGCATGTGAAGAAAGCATGTGACCATCCAAGTTGGGCCATGAAGGTTCTGCCTCTGTGAAGCATATAAATTTGACCAGAAGCAACACAGCGACTACCTTCCTCAATCAAAGGACTTGGAACTAGTCTAGTTCTGTCAGGTAGTGAGGGTTTAAATCCATGGACTATGTTTAAAGTTTAAAGTTCCTCATAAAAAAAGAGAATGATGATGTTTTTCTTCCATTTTACCCATCTAAGACATAATAAATGTTGATAAGGTGGAATTCATGTTTTGAGAAGTCTTAATTGTGATGAAGAAGAACATTTAAAAGTAAATATTAAGTTGGGCATAGTGGTACCTACGTGTAATGCTGCCACTTAGGAGTGTCACATGTTCCAGACTAGTCTCAGCTACATAGTGAGTTCAAGGCCAGCCTGTGCTGCACAGGGAGATATTCAGACACAGTGCTGTAATCAGGATTGTGATGTCAACTCAATTACATCTGTAATAAACTAAAATAAGGGGTGTTAGACACTCCTTTGAGGGATTTTCTTGAACAGGTTATATTAAGAATAAACACTACTCTTATTTTAATGGTGGCTCACCTAATAGGGTAAAGGAATCGGGAGATTTGTTTTTGGAATTTTTGCCCTTGATCTCTCTGGCAAGTTGCTGAGACACTCCTTTGTTAGATGTAGAAGAGACTTCTTTGAGATTCTAACGTAGACTGAAGACCTGAAGCTCTGCAGAAATCCTCCAGGGTACCAGCACTAGATTAGGACTGCAGAGATATCACATGTGTGAACTTAGAATTTGCCAGATTCTCAACCTTACAATCATGAGGCTGGAATACTCACAGTCCAACCTGTAAACCACGCTGATAAGTTTCATATATATTCACTCATTCTCTCAGGTCTCTTCCTTTAGAAAATCCTGTCAAACATAGGGACAGAGCTGACAAATCAAGGAAGAGGGTCATCAGGTCCAACCCCCCCCCCCCCAGAATAATCTGTACCTCTCCTTAGGGAAAGTCAAGCTTTGAGATCCTACTCTACCACACTCACTAAGTGTGTCTACTTATTGGTTGTTATTTTACATGGAGTAGTGTTGCGCTCACCTTGTCCAGCAAGAAAAGACGCAACACGGTCGGATTCTTCTCAACAGCTTTCTTTATTTCAGGAACACCTCCATGCTACTGGGGAACTCTGGAAACCCCGGGAGGACTGACTATATCCACCCCAGCACTGGGGAGAGCTACGTGTCCTCCTGGGATTCGTCAATCTGTCGGCCCCTTTGATATGTAACACCCGCTGGGGAGGGGTTGGCGCCAGATTCAGGCTGGCGCCTGCGCAATGGCGTTGTTTACGCCGGAGGTTGGTGCCATCTTTTGGGAGTGCGGCTGCCTACATCTCCCCCGTTTTTGTTTAATAATATGATGCTGGACTAGGTCTGGGCAAGTCTGTCCATCGGCTATGGCTCCTGTCTTAGGTCGATCCTTTCATGTCACAGCCTTACCTGTCCTAGGGTTACCTTATCGCCACTGGGCCCCGTGTCTTAGGTTGGTCTGTGCATAAGGAAAGTTGCCCGTCTCTGGATACCGCAGTGCTGTGTGATAGTAACTGCTAAATGACCTAGGGCGAACTCTACAAAAGAGGAACTAAACTTCAGGGGAGACGCCCTCTTTAATTGCCATCAATGGTACACCACTGTCTTATACTGTCTTATACTGATGGTGCACACAGGGCTGGTAGGTCTAATAGGTCCTGAATTTCTAATGAACGCACTGCATTTACTACATAAGCCAAATCAGAGACTAGATTAAAGAATTCTTAAAAGCTTTGAATACTTCCAACACAATTTTACATTCAGTAAGTTGTGGGGTGCCTGGAGAGCCTGTGAGTGTGCTCTCATTTGCCAGACACAAAAGACACAACCCAGGCGGACCACTGCTCCCCAAGCCAAAATTCCCACCCACTCCTTAAACTATGAAAAGGCATTGGTGATCCAGGAGGTGAAGTCCCCCAAGGTGACAGGGTCCAGATGAGTGCTGTTGAGTTTGGCAATCTGGTGGAGCAGCTTTCTGGACAACTGCTCCGCTTTAGCCAACCAATTTCCTACTCAGATAAGAGGCGAATCTGTTCAAGAGACTGAGAGAAGTTAGCTTATACAACTTTATACAAGGGGCACCTAATGGGCATAGGTGGCAAACATTTCAAAATCTACTATAGGCACAAAGGTGAGAAATTTCACAACCACAGCAGTATACCCTGCCAACACACTGCTAACAAACATGTCCTTCCGGAACTATTACAATCTATATCTCTGTCGGGGGGAGTAATTTTTGCATCAGCCTCTCTGGTACCCAAATCGGGTGTTCTTGACGTTGTGGAAAAACACAAACAACTCCCCTGGATCTCGAAATAACGGGATCTGGGCCATACCATTTTCCAGTTAGGACATCTTTCCATTTGACATCCTGTTTAAGGATAGGCGAGGTCATGGCATGCCTATCTGCAGCCGAACGACCATGTTCGTCCAGAATTAAAAAATTTAAAGTAAAGAGGGCTAAAGATAATTGTTCTTTGGGTGGCTGGCCATGGGCGATTCTGCCTTTTTGTTTTTGTAAGAGTTCTTTTAAGGTTCGATGTGCTCTTTCCACAATGCCTTGGCCCTGTGGATTATAGGGAAGGCCAGTAGAGTGACTAACCTGCATTATTTTGCAAAAGGTTTGGAATGATTTTGATGTATATGCGGGGCCATCATCAGTTTTTAAACTATCTGGCCTTCCCCAAGCTGCCCAGGCTTCTAGGCAATGGCCAACCACGTTGCAGGGTTTCTCACCGGATATGGGGGAGGCGAAAATGACACCTGAACAGGTGTCAATTGAAACATGAACATATTTTAATCTTCCAAATGCGGAGACATGAGTAACATCCATTTGCCACAGTTTTAGAGGAAGCAATCCACGAGGGTTAATACCAACATGAGGAGGGTGGTGAAATTGTACACACTGTGGACATTGTAACAACACATCTTGTGCTGAGGCTCGAGAGATATCAAATTTCTGCTGAAGTGTAGCAGCAGGAACATGATACAATCGATGAAAATCTTTTGCAAGCTCCAGTGGGGTGGCATAAAAAATAAATTCCATGCGAGTGCTAGTGTCCACTAAGGTATTTCTTTCTGCCATAGGGCCTGGTAAGGTAGAGTGAGCTCGTATATGTTGAATAAAGAATTTATGTGTTCTTTTCCAAATCAATTTTTGTAACTCTAATAAGATGGTGCACACAGGGCTGGTAGGTCTAATAGGTCCTGAATTTCTAATGCACGCACTGCATTTACTACATAAGCCAAATCAGAGACTAGATTAAAGAATTCTTAAAAGCTTTGAATACTTCCAACACAATTTTACATTCAGTAAGTTGTGGGGTGCCTGCATTGTATTGAAAAAGAATGGGTTTTTGAGAATTAACTGCATAGGCACCAACACCTGTTTTAAACCATCTGTATAAATATCCAGTGCACCCAATATGGGTTTAGATGCTGTGACTTTGGGGAAAATCACTGTATGTTCACTAAAAAATTGTAGCAAAGGATCTTTGGGATAATAATTACCTAATTCCCCATCAAAACTACAGTGCAATAGAGCCCAATCATCTATCAAAGAACTTAGAATCTGTATTTGATTAGCATTATAAGGTGTAATGATTTTCTGAGGGGGTGCTCAGAATTCATTAAATCGTGAATACACGATTTAATGCCCAAAATCGCTAATTGAGCTACAGCAATGGGATAATATTCAAGGGTTTTATTGGGAGATACATGAGGATAAATCCACAATAGAGGACCTGACTGCCACAACACTCCTGTTGGTTGATGGAATGTCTTCAAAATGCATAAGAGAATGTCCTCTCCCTCTTTCCATCTATACAGTTTGGCCTTTTCTAAACACCTTTCTACCTTTTCTAATGCTACTCGGGCCTCCTGGGTGAGAGCACGAGGTGACAAAAGATGTGGATCACCCTTCAATATATCAAAAAGAGGTATTAATTCAAAATTTGATAGCCTCATATATGGACGAATCCAATTTATATCACCTAGCAATTTCTGGAAATTATTTAATGTTTTTAAATGATCTTTACATAATTCTATCTTTTGAGGTGTAATAAAATGTGGAGTAATTCGAGTACCCAAGAACTCTCCTAAATTTCCCATTTGAACTTTATCAGGAGCTATAAATAATTGTTTCATTTCTAATTCTTTTACTAGCTTAATATAGGCTTCATCTAAACTTTCTTTATTCTTGGAGGCAAGAAGGACATCATCTACATAATGTACTATCCTTAACTTTGGGAATGCATCACGGACAGGTTTTAGGGCTTCTCCTACAAAAAGTTGACACATAGTAGGACTGTTTGCCATCCATTGAGGTAAAACTATCCATTGATACCATTTATAAGGCTCTTCATTATTTACAGAAGGAAGAGTAAAGGCAAAGCGCTCACTATCACACAATGCAAGGGGAATAGAGAAAAAACAGTCTTTAAAAATCAATGATTATAATAGGCCACTCTTTGGGCAAACTAGAAAGTAGGGGCAGACCCCTCTCTGAGAGTGGGGCCCATAATCTGCATTTGATTATTAATGCCTCAAAGATCATGCAGGAGTTTCCATTTGCCTGATTTTTTCTTAATCACGAATATGGGTGTATTCCAAGGTGACTGGGAAGTTTGAATATGTCCTAATTTCAATTGTTCCTCTACTAATTCTCTGGCAGCTACTAATTTTTTAGAGGAAAGAGGCCATTGAGGAACCCATACAGGCTCCTCTGTTTTCCAAGTAATGGGTATACCACCCTCAAAGGCCCCTAGGAAAAACCCAATCCCTTTCTATCTTGTTTGAACTTTGTGGGCACTGCCTTGTAGTGATTTTCCTAAACCTTTTCCTGGGGTGTAGCCCATATTAGACATAATTTCTTGGGCCTGTGGGGAATACTCATTAGTTAGTATAAGATCCATTTGGGTTAAGACATCCCTACCCCATAGGGTCACAGGAATATCCACAATATAAGGAAAAAATTTCCCTGACTTACCTTCCTCATGTTTCCAAGTTAATTCCTTAGCACTTATAAGGGGAGCAGTCTTATAACCGAGACGGCAGAGGCTTTGAGATGATGTTTGCAAAGCCCATTTTGGCGGCCAATCATGAGCGGAGATAATACTGCGATCTGCACCTGTGTCTAGCAACCTCCAAAGTTAACATGGGGCGATCTCCTAATTCCATTGATAAGAAAGTGAACCGAGAACCTGTAGAACCTAATCCTCTCTCTCCTCTTATTTTATTATTTGCTGGAAAATGTTTATGCAAACTTGGCAATAGTAATAATTGAGCAATTCTATCTCCTGGAGAGATAGCTGAAATACCACTGGGGGAGGCCACTAAGATTTTCACAACCCCTGTATAATCTGGATCAATCACTCCAGGGGTAATTTGTAATCCTTTTAAAGCAGAAGATGAACAGCCAAGCAATAGTCCTACAGTATCTTTGGGAAGGGGGCTTTTAAAATCTGTATCTATGGGCTGTACCCCCATCTGTGGGATTAATACGAGTCTGGTGGTGGAGTGGAGGTCCAGTCCTGCGTAGCCAGTAGTGGCTCTCCGTGGTCTCTCGGATGACGGAGAGACGGCCAAGGTCTCATCTGGTCTTTCTGAAGAGCCCCATATATTTGAGGGCCCTGGGGACATGGGCCCCGCTGTCCGTTTTTTGGCCTAGTGCCATTATATCCTGCTTGTAATGGTCGGCCTTCTATGTCCTTAGTATATTCTGCTTGTAATGGTCGGCCTTCTATGTCCTTTATTGATCTGCACTCATTAGCCCAATGTTTTCCTTTTCTACATTTATGGCATATTCCTGGCTGTCTAGGTTTATCTAATGGAGTCCTTTTCTCATTTTCGGGGCATTGTCTTCTAAAATGTCCTCTCTGGCCATATTTATAACAAGTATCATTATTAGATCTACCCAGATTGTACCACAGCTGCTGCCAGGCCTGCATTGGTTAATGGGCCCCCTAGTTCTCTGCAAACCTTCATCCAAACTTGTAAACCTTTATGTTTATAGGGTGTAATTGTGGAGAGCCATGCCGCGAACAATCGCTGTGGAGAGCCATGCATGCCGCGAACAATCGCCATTATAAGATGGCGCTGGCCTCCGCTGTGCCTAACTAGTAAACAAGCCTTGTGTGCAAGTGCGAGAGTGAACTCACTCCTAGTCACTGCCCATTCTTGGGGTGTAATAGTGGGGTAATGGGAGAGCAACGAATCAGGAGCTGTCACGCCACATCAGGTGCTGAAACGTCATGGCTGAGGGCTATATAAGCGACTCTATTTTCTGGGGTCGGGGTCTTCCTGAGAAGTAAGCAATAAAGCTTTGCTGCAGAAGATTCTGGTTGTCCTGAGTGTGTTCTTGCCAGCGGGGACAAAAGCTCGGGATACGCTGCGCCGAAGACCCACCGGTGCAAGGTGCAAGGGAGATCCCCCGTTCGTGGGGCGGAACCAGAACTGCAGGACATTACAGCTCTGCAAGGTACGTGCAGTCTTGAAATTTCTCCAAAGTTAGACACCCTTTTGATTGTTTGCACGGCAAATGCACTTTCTCTTTCGGTTTCATTTTTCTTCCACCACTGGAACTGCTGACTGATTCCCAGTCGCGGTCAGGCCTGGACAGCGCCTGGACAGCGACCAGTTTCAGTCGTGGTCAGGATTGGACAGCAGCAGTATTGGAATTTCTCACTCTGTAGTAGTGGCTTTAAGGTCGGTCCTGAAGCAGTGTGGCCTTAAAATCGCCACTACGAGTATAGAGGCATTTGTCAGGGAGATAGACTGTGTGGCACCATGGTATGCTTGCTCAGGGTCGTTAACTGTCACCTCTTGGGACAAACTGAAAGGAGATCTAGTTAGGGAACAGCAGAATGACAAACTTAAAGCAGGGATCATGCCGTTATGGAAATTAGTGAGATAGTGCTTAACAGAGGAGGATTGTCAGCAAATGGTAGAAGTGGGGCAGAAAATTTTGGACGAAATTCAAGACAGTCTATCAGAGGCAGAGTGGGGAGAGAGAGTGAAAGTTGGGACGAAACAAGGTGCACCGAAGAATATAGGCCTTTCCACGGGCCTTGAGCCTGAGGAAAAGAGATATAAAGAAAAGAATGCCTTGGGAGAAATTAGAAAAAGGGATGGAAAGGGAGAGAAGAAGAGAGAAAGAACTGGAGAGGCACATAAGGAAAGGAGCCTCTACCCGCCATTAGATGAGTTCAAGGCACTAGCTGTCAGTAGCTCAGAACTGGATAAGGAACTTAGCTCCTCTGAGGAGACAGACTTAGACGAAGAAAGATACCAGCCAGATGAAAGACGAGCTAATCAGTCACAGAATAACATAAAGAAAGCAAAAGTAGCTAGAGACAAATGTCAAATCACTATGCGATCTTCAGATCTGCAACCTCTGGGTCCTAGTACACCTCCGCCCTATGTGCAGAGGTATCAATCAGACTCATTCATTTCAAAAGAGGAACAGAGAAAAGTCCAGCAAGCTTTCCCGGTCTTTGAAGGCGCAGAGGGCGGACGCGTTCACGCCCCAGTGGAGTATATACAGATTAAAGAACTTGCGGAGTTAGTTCGTAACTATGGAGTCAATGCCAACTTTACTGTAGCCCAAGTCGAAAGGCTTGCGACTCTGGCAATGACCCCCGGTGATTGGATGACCGTAGTAAAAGCCGCATCTCCTAACATGGGAATGTATTTAGAATGGAAAGCTTTGTGGCAAGACTCCTGCCAAGCACAGGCAAGGGCCAATGCCAATGTTGAAGGTGACCAAGGAACATGGACTTTTGAGTTGCTTACAGGTCAGGGACAACACGCTAATAACCAGACAAATTACCATTGGGGAGCTTACGCTCAGATCTCAGCTGCTGCAGTTAAGGCATGGAAGTCACTCTCTAAGAAGGGAGAGGCAAGTGGGCATTTGACCAAGATCACTCAGGGCGCCCAGGAGTCATTCTCAGATTTTGTGGCTAGAATGACAGAAGCGGCAGGGAGAATTTTTGGGGACCCAGAGACAGCTATGCCTTTAACTGAACCACAGGCTACCCAGGAATGCAGGGTGGCTATTACACCTAGAAAGAGCAAGGGACTGCAGGACTGGTTGAAGGTTTGCCGTGAGCTTGGAGGGCCACTCACTAATGCTGGTTTAGCAGCTGCCATTCTACAAGGGCAAAATCGCCCTGACATGGCTGGGCTCAAACTCTGCTAAAATTGTGGCAAACTGGGACACTTAAAAAAGGACTGTAGAGCCCTTGTCAAAAGGAGAGCACCAGGACTGTGTACTAAGTGTGGGAAAGGATATCATTGGACTAGAGATTGTCGTTCAGTCAGGGACATTCGAGGCAGGCCCCTGCAGCCAGGATTCCCTCAAGCAGTAGATAATGAGACCATTCCAAAAAACCAGTACAGGGCCCTCAGGTCTCAGGGCCCGAAAACATATGGGACCTCGACAGGCAAAAGGTGGACCCCACAGTCCACAGGGCAACAGAAGGATCAGCTGGGTTGGACCTCCATACCACCACCCGATTCATGCTGATGCCCTAAATGGGAGTGCAGCCTATTCCTACTGACTATAAAGGGCCTCTGCCATCCAGGAGTGTTGGCCTAATATTGGGCCGGGCCTCCCTTACCTTACAAGGTCTTATTGTTCACCCTGGAGTCGTAGATCAAGACTATGAAGGGGAACTTCAAGTTCTCTGTTCCTGTCCTCAGGGTGTCTTTTCTATTTCACAAGGGTATAGAATAGCTCAGTTAATAATTTTGCCAAGCCTACATGGCTGTTTTCCTTCCTCTGGTGTCCCTCGAGCTACCAGAGGGATTGGTTCTACTGGAAATGATTCTGCTTACTTAGTGATGCCTCTTGACTCCAGGCCATTCTTAGAATTAGTTATAGAAGGAAAACAATTTAAAGGGATTTTAGACACAGGAGCAGATAAAAGTATCCTTTCTTCCCAATGGTGGCCAAAAACTTGGCCCGTTACTCAGTCATCACGTTCTTTGCAAGATTTAGGTTATCAGTCCTGTCCCACTATTAGTTCCCGTTCTTTGAGCTGGACAGCTCCTGAAGGTCAAACAGGATGATTCACTCCCTATGTTTTACCACTCCCAGTAAATCTCTGGGGGAGAGACATCTTACAGGCACTAGGACTGACCTTGACTAATGAATACTCGCCACAAGCTGTTGAGATGATGAAGAAAATGGACTATAAAGAAGGAAGGGGATTAGGGAAAGGAGAGCAGGGTAAACTTGAACCTATCCCTCAAAAAGGTAATAATGGGAGACAAGGTTTGGGTTTTTTCTAGGGGCCGTTGAGGGCTCCATGCCCATACCATGGCTTACAGAGGAAGTTGTATGGGTTCCTCAATGGCCTCTCTCCTCTGAAAAGTTAGAAGCAGCCACAAAACTAATTTCTGAACAGCTACGCTTGGGTCATTTAGAGCCCTCTACCTCACCCTGGAATACACCTATTTTCGTAATTAAGAAAAAATCTGGCAAATGGTGCTTATTATATATATGATCTTAGAGCTATTAATGCACAAATGCGTCTATTTGGACCAGTTCAGCGAGGGCTACCATTGCTTTCTGCCTTACCCAAAAATTGGGAAATTATAATTATAGATATTAAAGATTGCTTTTTCTCTATACCTTTATGCCCTCAAGATAGGCAAAGATTTGTATTTACCATCACAGCCACTAATCATTTAGAGCCGGATCAAAGATACCAATAGAAGGTCCTACCTCAGGGGATGGCGAATAGTCCCACCATGTGTCAACTGTATGTGCAATTGGCACTTAAGTTAATTAGAGAGCATTTTCCATCATTACAGGTGATAATTTATATGGATGACATTCTGATTTGCCATAAAAATTCACAATTATTGCAAGATGCATACCCTATATTAGTAAAAACATTAGGGCAATGGGGATGGCAGGTGGCCACTGAAAAGGTGCAAGTTGCTCAAATGGGAGCCTTCCTAGGGTCACTCATTTATCCTGACAAAATTGTTCCTCAAAAATTAGAGATTCACAAAGATCAACTACATACCTTGAATGATTTCCAAAAATTGCTAGGAGATATTAATTGGCTAAGACCACTTTTGAAAATTCCATCAGCAGAATTAAAGCCCTTATTTGACATATTAGAGGGAGATACCCACATCTCCTTCCACAGAGCAATTACCCCAGCTGCATGTCAAGCTTTACAAACGATAGAAAAGGCCTTACAAGATGCTGAATTACAATGCATTGAGGAGTCAAAGTCATTTAAATTGTGCATATTAAAAACTGCACAGTTACCAACAGCAGTCTTATGGCAAAAAGGACCCTTATTGTGGGTCCATCCTAATGCTTCCCCTGCAAAAATCATTGAGTGGTATCCTAATGCAGTTGCTCAACTTGCACTTAGGGGGATAAAAGCAGCCATTACTCATTTTGGGAGAGAACCTCATATGCTAATTGTACCTTATACGTCTGCTCAAGTTCAAATCCTGGCAGCAACAACTAAAGATTGGGCAGTCTTGGTTGCCTCTTATTCAGGACAAATTGATAATCATTATCCAAAACAACCAATTTTACAATTTGCCTTAAGCCAAGCTATAGTGTTTCCAGTAATAACAGCCAAACACCCACCTCTGGATGGGGTAGTAGTGTATACAGATGGATCCAAATCTGGTATAGGTGCATATGTAGTAAATGGCCAAGTAATATCTAAACAATATAATGAGACATCACCCCAGGTTGTAGAGTGTTTGGTAGTTCTAGAAGTCCTTGAAACTTTTCCGGGACCACTCAATATTGTATCTGATTCC
The DNA here is from genome assembly GCF_978045245.1 of Mus caroli. Lineage (NCBI taxonomy): Eukaryota > Metazoa > Chordata > Mammalia > Rodentia > Muridae > Mus > Mus caroli. The sequence goes on along the minus strand of NW_028227258.1, from coordinate 122,701,419 downwards.
TTATATGTGGTCAATGCAGTTAATATGCTTGAAGTTGCTGGCTTAATTAGACCCTCTATCAAGCTTGCTCACATTTTTCAGCAAATTCAGTCAGCCCTGTTACATAGAAGACATCTTGTGTATTTTACTCATGTTAGGGCTCATTCTGGCCTTCCTGGCCCCATGTCTCATGGAAATGATTTGGCAGACAAAGCCACTAGAATCGTGGCTGCTGCTCTGTCCTCGTAGGCAGAGGCTGCAACGTAGTTTCATAAACGCTTCCATGTGATGGCTGAAACATTACACCGCCGTTTCACTTTAACCAGGAAAGAAGCTCGAGACATTGTCACCCAATGTCAAAACTGTTGTCAATTTCTGCCTACTCCTCATCTAGGGGCAAACCCCCGAGGCATCAGACCATTACAGGTCTGGCAAATGGATGTCACTCATATTTCCTCCTTTGGAAGAAATCATTATTTACATGTTTCCATTGACACCTGCTCTGGTGTTATGTTTGTTACACCTTTAACAGGTGAGAAAGCCTCTCATGTTATACAGCACTGTTTAGAAGCGTGGAGTGCTTGGGGCAAGCCCACAATTCTTAAAACTGATAATGGGCCAGCATATACCTCTACTAAATTTCAGCAATTTTGTCATCAAATGGATGTCACTCACTTGACTGGCCTTCCTTATAATCCTCAAGGACAAGGCATTGTGGAACGTGCCCATCGTACACTCAAGTCTTATCTTATAAAACAAAAAGGGGGAGTTGATGAGACTCTGCCCTCAGTGTCAAGAGTAGCTGTATCTATGGCACTCTTTACACTTAATTTTTTGAATCTTGACGAGCAAGGTCGCTCTGCAGCTGATCAACATAGCTCAGACCCTGATAGACCAAAAGAAATGGTCAAATGGAAGGATGTCTAAACTGGTCTGTGGAAAGGCCTGGATCCTATTTTAATAAGATCCAGGGGAGCTGTTTGTGTTTTTCCACAGAGTGAAGACAACCCATTTTGGCTGCTGGAATGACTCACCCGCAAGATATTCATCAAGGATGGTGCAGAAGATTCTGACCTCCCGAGGACTGCTCCTGATCCTGACAATGCTGAACTTCTCTCAGGTTCCTAGTATGAGGGGCGAACAGAGATGGACTAGTCTCTCGACTTTCCCCAAACCAATGCCAGTTCGCCATAATGCTATAGTTTTTCCAAAATTCTTTACTACTAATAAAACATTAGATTTACCATATCTACCCTATGATCCCACCCGAGCACCATTAGGAGAAAATCGCTCTTTATTAGAACAGGGTTCTTTATGTTTTCAAATTAATGGACCAGGAAAATGTATCAACCTCACAGCTCGAGCTTTGTGGAATTTTTATGAGCACTGAGGAGGTTGGGTAAGCACAACCCAAGATACTTCCAATGCAGATATAACCTTTACAAATCGGACCTTCTGGCAGGAGGCAATTTGGGTTAATGGTACATTTCTACCACCTAACTTTTCAGACAAAGAACTCTTGAGGCCCTGAGGGTGGCAGTTTTAAAGATCAACTCAACGCGAGTGGACCTGTCATTGATAGAGGGCCTCTCCTCCTGGATTTCATCTGCATTTTCTTATTTTAAGGAATGGGTGGGGTGGGTTTGTTTGGTGTTGCCACCTGCTGTGGACTTGTGTTCATGCTCTGGTTGGTTTGCAAGCTCAGAACCCAACAAATACGTGACAAGGTTGTGATAGCTCAAGCACTTGCTGCCATTGAGCAAGGGGCTTCCCCTGAAATCTGGCTATCTATGCTCAAAAATTAGTTGACATTGGTGGCTGGCCTCTTTTGTAGAGTTTGCCCTAGGTCATTTAGTAGTTACTGTCACATAGCACTGCAGTATCCAGGGACGGGCAACTTTCCTCATGCACAGATCATCCAAAGACACGGGGCCCAGGTGGCGATAGGGTTACCCTATGACAGGAAAGGCTGTGACATTGGAGGAACGACCTAAGACAGGAGCCACAGTAGATGGGCATAATTACACAGATCTAGTCCAGCCTCAACTTAATAAAATAAAAAGGGGGAGATGTGGACAGCCGTACCATGAACAATCGCTGTGGAGAGCCGTGTATGCTGCGAGCAATCGCCATTATAAGATGGTGCTGGCCTCTGCTGTGCCTAACTAGTAAACAAGCCTTGTTCGCAAGTGCGAGAGTGAACTCACTCCTAGTCACTGCCCATTCTTGGGGTGTAATAGTGGGGTGATGGGTGAGCAACGAATTAGGAGCTGTCAGGCCACATCAGGTGCTGAAACGTCATGGCTGAGGGCTATATAAGCGACTCCATTTTCTGGGGTCGGGGTCTTCCTGAGAAGTAAGCAATAAAGCTTTGCTGCAGAAGATTCTGGTTGTCCTGAGTGTGTTCTTGCCGGCGGGGACAAAAGCTCGGGATATGTAATAGCTGCTCTACACTCCTTAGTGCATTGCTCATACACTAGCTGTTTTACTAAAGGCATAGCTATATCAGGATCTCCAAAAATTCTAGCGGCTGCTTCAATGAGGCGTGCTGCAAAGTCTGAAATTGATTCTGTAGGACCCTGCAAGATTTTTGTAAGATTGCCTGAGACTGCGCCTTTGTTCGGCAATGTCTTCCATGCTTTGGTAGCTACCTCATTTATTTGAGCATAGACTGCTTCAGGATAATTTGTTTGATCTAAAGCAAAACATCCTAAACCTAGAAGCATGTCTGAATCCCAATGTCTCTGAGGATCTTGTCCTGTGGCTAAATTTGCTGCTGCCTGACTGTTTGCATATTCATAGGACAAGGACTTCCAATCTAAACACTGTCCAGATGACAAACAAGCCCGAGCAATATTATTCCAGTCCCCCGGGGTGAGGCAATATCTAGCAAGTGCCTCGACCTGTGCAACTCCAAAAGCTGCACTCACCCCATAGGTACGGACTGACTCAGCCAGCTGCTTAATAGTTTTAAAATCTATTGGCTCATTATACCGTCGTCCCTGGCCATCTAAGAATGCAGGGAAAGTCAGTTCAGCTTCCTTCCAAACCTCTGGGCACAATGAGGTACCTTCTTTACCAGCTTTTGTGGATTCCTTTTTTACTGTATACTCAGGGTTAAGAGGTGGAGCAGTCGTCACTTTACTCCTTTGCCAGCCGACCCCCCGTTTTTCGTACCTATCCCTCTCATACTGAGCTGCCTCTTCTTCTAGGTCAGCTTCCTCAGCTTTATCAAGCTCTGAGTCACTGGAGTCAGAACTTGCTGAACTTATTGTTAAGTCTTTTAATGAGGGATATCCTTTTGCTATTTCCTTTCCTTTCTCATTATTTCCTTTTCCTTTTGATTTTTCCTTTCCTCCCTTTTCCTTTTCTCTCTCTTTTTCGCCCCTTTTCTTTCTTTACTTATATGTTTCCTATCTTCCTCTGACATACTTTCTTGTTCCATAAAAATTTTCTGACCTGCCTTAACTGCTCCTATCACCCAAAAGCAGAGGCCAGAAATTACAAAAAAACAAAACAAAAACACTAAGAGCTACCCACACTGGGTCTATGGGCAAGAGAATCATATCCCTTCTTTTAACCAGGGATCAATTTTGGGAAACTTACTGGTACAGCCGTTCCTCAGCTGAAGAGTTCTGAATTCATGAAATCCTCCATTCCCCATACGGGCCACCACTTTGTTGTGCTCACCTTGTCTAGCAAGAAAAGATGCAACACGGTTGGATTATTCTCAACAGCTTTCTTTATTTCAGGAATACCTCCATGCTACTGGGGAACTCTGGAAACCCCGGGAGGACTGACTATATCCACCCCAGCACTGGGGAGAGCTACGTGTCCTCCTGGGATTCGTCAGTCTGTTGGTCCCTTTGATATGTAACACCCACTGGGGAGGGGTTGGCGCCAGATTCGGGCTGGCGCCTGCGCAATGGCGTTGTTTTCGGAGCCAGTGTACCAGAGGTCAGCGCCATCTTTTGGGCTTGCGGCTGCCTACAGAGTAGTGTTGTCTTTATGGCTGTGTATGCACCATGTATCTGCATTCTCCTTGGGGACTAACTTATTTCCAATCTTTACTTCCCTTTCACACTGATTTCACTTTCATTAGAGTAAAGGTACCTGATGTAGGCTGAAAATGTGTGTTATCTAAGTAATGTGATAACTTAATCTCCAGTGTGATAGCATTATGAGGCAGGGTCTTTAATTGAGCCGTCAGCTTGGAGCTCTCACCCCTATTTCCTGCTTTTGTCAAGAAATTTCCTTCATATTGGAAAACAAAGAAGGACCCAGATGTAAGAATTCCCAGACCCTGCCACTACCAGTACTTTGATGGAAGACTTTTAAAATCCAGAACACTGAGCAAGCCATCTCTTCTGTTTGTAACTCACCCAGCCTCAAGCATTTTTTATGACATTGAACTTGGTCTAAGACACATCCCTTGCCAGCCAAGGATGACTTCTTAACTAATAGTAATGTATTACCAACACCCCAATTACAACAAGTTGCTATTCAATGTTGGCAGGAGGTAGAACAAGACAGTGTATGGGACACATCTAATGACACAGCCCTGTAATCAAGTTCTGATGTTAACACAGGCAGCCCAGAATCTGGCCCAGTTCTCCTGAGTTCTACACAATTGCAAACTAAGAAGATTCTGCTTTGCTTCTTCAGTGGGCTCTAGCTCAGCTCTATGACATCATCCAAGGTGCACATTGGCATTTTCCTCCACCTCAATCAATCTACCTTAGCATTTCCAGTTCAGACATACAGTCTCTGTCTTTGGTGATGTGTTAGCTTCAAAAGTGTTATTTGTTTTACACAACTTGAATTAGTATATTCAGATTGCATTCATTTTTACATGGTTTTGGCTTAAAACTTTGTTGGCTGCTTTCATTAGCTAGATACTTTTAAAAATTTCATTTTTAAAGAAAAAAATTTTAAAGATGGGCTTGTGGCATTAGTCAAAAAAATTAAACCATCTTATGGGTTTTATCCCATTACAGTTAAAGAATTCCGTGTAGTTTCCACGGAACATAAGTCATGAGTCTTAGGGAGTTTGGGCATTAGATAGCAGTGTGTTACATTAAACCAGCTGAAGCTTAAATATCCATCATTTATGTATACCCAGCTCCACAGTTCTTAGTTAGCATTAGGAAAATGAATTAAACAATCTTGACATCATATAAATAGTGTGATTGCCTCAGCAGAATGAGACTCCTCATTTTCCAGTCTCGATGCTCAATTTCCTGAGTGCTTCCTTTGGTAAAGTAATTTTATAGAGGAACAGTGTGCTCTGTAAACAAAGCATGGGATCATGATGGTCACAGAAACTCTGTATTTTTGAGTAAGAAAAGTTACAGTCAATGATTGTAAATAGAATGTAAGAGTAAATTATTTACATCTCCCATAGTGTGCAAAATGTTTATTAGTGTCACATTACCATTATTTAAGATATAAATAGTTTTAGGAATTTGAATCAAAATACACTTTTACTTTTTATCAGTTTGTGGCTTATGCTAATTATTTGGACTCTTCAAATGAGCTGAGAGACAAAGCTTGTTTGGAACCAACAGTTCTAAAGCTGGGAAACAACCTGGTAAAGCAAACCCTGCAGATGGGCCAGCAGAGGCTCCAGGTCAGGACTTGTATGTAGTATTCTCTGCCTTAGTCACTGACAGACTACTCTCCAGGCAGGATAGAGATCTAAACATCAAAATGAACATCTCTGTTGAAGAACATACTTTAGACTTAGAAAACAATCTTGCAGCTGCTTTAGGCTGTCTACACTGCAGTAGCAAAGCACTTAGGTCGGTGGCCTTTGGACATAGGGGAAGCATTGCTCAGACTTCTGGGTTTATTAAAGCTAGAAATCATTAGACAGGTACTGCTGATGGTGGCCTCTCTGCTCTGAGAAGTAACTTAATGCTGCAGCCTTTCACAGTGGGAAGGCTGTGGGCAACCCATCCACCCTCTTTCATAAGATCCCCAATCCCACTGATGAGAATGAAGCCTTCATGACACAAGCACATGTTAACTTTCCTACTTCTTAGGACCACCATTGCATCCAGTCAGTTAGAAGTACAAGTTTTAGATAGGCACTAGGAACAACAACAACAACAAAAAACCAGAGGAACTCTGGTGGAACACAACACAACTAGACCTGTGGAGGACACAAAGGAAGGAGAATGTGCAATTGTTGAAAACATCACCATCCCACCCATAGTGCCAAACTGAGGCTGGCTGTAATGTCTGGAGTAACACCATGCCTAACAAAGGGTAGGGGAGGGAAGTAAGCTGGCAAGCTCAGTCCATCATGGCTGAGGCTTCTAGTTCCATAGGACAGAGGCTGTCTGTAAACCTATCTGTGTCTAGTGCCTGTGTTTTGTTTTTCTTTATCCCACTTGTAATAAACTGGCATTGGAACATTTGTTCATATTCAGCCAGGGTGTCTGAGAAAGTTGTGTGACTTTATAGGCAAACTGTATTGTAAGCCATAAAACCCATCTGCCAAGAGCATGGAAAAGACCTGTGGGGAACTGTAGCAAATCATTCTTATTAAGCTCTGGAAACTGGAACAGTGGACACCTACAATGGCTCCATTCTGCACTCCTGGTATTTCTTCTGAAAATAAACAAAATAAAATTGACTTAATCTTATTTAGGAAATAGATTCAGGGCTGACAGATGTCCTAGCTGGGAGAGCTCTTGATGTTTTTACAGAAGATCCAGGATCAGTTCCCAGGACTCACAATGGGCAGCTCACAATGAGCCACAGCTCCAGCTCTGGGGGGAATCTGACAATCTTATGACCTTCATGGGTACTCACATGTGCACAGGGTAGATGCATCACACACACACACACACACACACACACACACACACACACACACACAGAGACAGAGAGAGAGACAGAGAGACCGAGAGTCAGAGAGACAGAGAGAGACAGAGAGAGACAGAGAGAGAGAGAGAGAGAGAGAGAGAGAGAGAGAGAGACAGACTTAGAGAGACAGAGACAGAGAGGGACAAAGAGAGACAGAGAGACAGAGACAGAGTCACACACAGGCATGCACACATGCAATCTTGAAAAAATAGATTCTCAATTTATGTTAGAAATGTATGTTGTGGGTTTGTAACAGCCTGTGTGCCTGTTCTCCATAGCAGATGGGTGACAAAAGTAATTCTGATTTAATTGTACATATCATGTCATAAACCCAGAGGGATGCATATTCTAGAGCTCATTTTGTAGACACATATAAAGGAGGGGAAACACCTTGAGAGGTTGCTAAAATAACACCATGGCCTTTTGAAGACTAGATAATATGAACAAGAGAATGCTTTTCAGAAATTGTTTAAATCATCATTTGCAAAACTTTATTTCTGTAAAAAGGCAGAAGAGAAAACCATGGAAACGCTTGGGAAATGTCAGTGGCGTGTGCCTGGCATTCACAGGCTAATAAACCAGTTGCTTTAGTAATGAGGTTCCTATTAGCCCTCCACGGAGATTAATGCCTTCGGGAATGTCTTGTGCAAGAAAATGTTCTCTAAGGAATTTGCAGCCAATTTCTGCCAGTCAGAGTTTTCTCTCTCTCTCCCTCTCCCTCTCCTCCCTCTCCCTCTCCCTCTCCCTCTCCCTCTCCCTCTCCCTCTCCCTCTCCCTCTCCCTCTCCCTCTCCCTCTCCCTCTCCCTCTCCCTCTCCCTCTCCCTCTCCCTCTCCCTCTCCCTCTCCCTCTCCCTCTCCCTCTCCCTCTCCCTCTCCCTCTCCCTCTCCCTCTACCTCTCCCTCTCCCTCTCCCTCTCTCTCTCTCTCTCTCTCTCTTGTGTATGCCTCCATGGGCTTTGTCACAGCATGTTGTTTCCTTAATGAACATTCTCAAATGCTTTAGCCCTAAACCAAAGCTCCAACTACCCCACCCCAACCCTGGCCCCTGACTTATGGGAAAGAAAATCTAGACGTATAGTAGGGTATGAGTGAGGTGCTTGTTGCATAAGCATGATCCAAGAGCTAGTAGCCAGGCACAGTACCACATGTCTATTCCCATGGCTCCTATGGAATATGCAAGTAAGAGACAGTGTATCCTGGGGAGATCATAGGCCATCTTTTTCTTAATTTAGAAATACCAGTACGAAGCAACAAAAGGATGTTGCCCCAAAGGAAGTGTAAGGCAAAGCAAAGATCAATACTTGAAGTTGTCCTCCAAGATTTTCTAATTAGCTGCAGCACAGGCCTGAGAGAGAGAGAGAGACAGAGAGAGAGAGAGAGAGAGAGAGAGAGAGAGAGAGAGAGAGAGACAGAGACAGAGACAGAGACAGAGACAGAGACAGAGAAACAGAGAGGGGTGGAGACATAGAGAGACACACAAAGAGACACAAGGGGCAGAGAGATGTAGAGACAAAGAGAGACAGGAGAGAGAGGATGGAAGTGAGAGGTAGGTATATATATATATATATATATATATATATATATATATATATGGAGAGAGAACTATGATCATAAAAAAATTATTATGAAAAAATAGAGTTTGGCTATTTTATATTGTCACAAAAATATCACAATTATCTGAACATAATATTTCCATAGTATCAACTCATGACTACAGTGGAGTCAGGTGGATGTGGAACAAGAAAGGGTGAATGGATTTTTCCCAGGATTCTTCCTGCCTCCTGGGATAGTTTGAGAAGCAGAGAAATCTGGGTCAATGGAGAAAAAAAAGAGCTCTGGGATGGGTGTTTAATTTGATCATTGGTAAAGACAAGCCCTTCAGACAATCCTGTCTCTAGACATTTCCTGATCTCAGTTGCAGACAGAATATGCATTGTGTGCACTCAGAGAAAGGATCTTTGAGGAATGGAAAGACTTTTCAAAGCTGTGGGTGCAGAGTAGTGTAGAACAGAGCAAGCCCACACTGTTTTCAGTCATTGTATATAGTATATGTCCTAGGAATGCTAAAGGTGATATAATTTGAGAAAAACTTGATGTAAAAGTGAAAATTTTAGTTTCTTAAAATGCACACCATTTTTGGTGCAACAAAAATGGAATATTTTTGGTGCAACAAAAATGGAATAGAAAAATATTTCAAGGATGTCTTTGAGATAGAGTCTCTAAATTCATATCAAGTTGTTCCCTAAGTCACAGTGACTCTCCTGCTCCACCTCCTGAGTGTTAGAACTGTAGGTATGACTTGCCATGCATGGCTGGGAAGGTTTTCAAATGACTTAGGGCTGACTCTGTGGTGAAAATATTTGCAATGAAAACCTGAAGACCTGTGTGATCCTGGAACCCCACTGCAGAAGTCAGGAACTGAAACTCAAAGCTATCTTCTGGCCTACCCCCACCACACACACACACACACACACACATAGACACCATACACACCTCACACACACTCTTTCACATACCATACACACCTCACACATACACACTGTAACACCACACCACACACATATACACACATATTCCCACACATACTCACACTCAAAAACACACTCACACACACACAATCACACACACTCATAGAGTCACAGGCACATCACACATTCACAGATAGCACATACACACACCATACACACAAACTTACACATAGGCTCACACACAAACTCGCACACACACACAAACACCATTGTATGTACATGCCCTCCCTCTAACACATAGACACACACGCTTATACATATACCACACATACATGCTCACACACTCATAATACAGCACATACACCAGATACATTCACATACCACATACTCAGACACACACATACACACACAATTGCATGTTCATGCCCTCCCTCACACACTTCCACACCTACAAAACTAGTAATAAATCTGATTTACATAGCTCCATGATTCTCTCAGACTTCCACAACAGATTATATACCATGTTGAGAAAATTGGAATCAAAAAATGAGTCCCTACGTTTTTAATTAATTGCACATTCTTCTGTCTTCTAATTGCCCTGACATAATTTTGGCCTATACAAAACATATTTATACCCATGGTTGAAATAATGGGCATGGAATGGCAAGGACACACCATTCAGACCTCCCTGCACACTCAGCAATCCTGGTAACTCCTGACATTTGCATAGGAGACAGTTTAGCAAGGCAGATTTGTAGCCGGACTGAGCAGTCCCAGATCATCATTTCTGAGAGTGGGTTCCAAGCACTTCACAGGGACACAGAGACAGTCTACTGTACTTGTAAAGCTTGAGGTAAGATCTTGGACTCAGCCCAAGTTATCTGATGATACTGTGAAGTGTTTCTGATAACCCATCCAGCCATGAATCTGCTCTTCTGTACTGAAATACAAGGTTTATAACCCATAGACTGGAACATCGTCCCTTCAAACTTGACAAGCCTGATAACTGAACACACCCACCACTGGAGAGGAGTAGATGGAGGTGACTAATGGGATGATGTGTTCATTTAGTGAGGTTCACCATGCAGAGAGGTTGTACTTTTACCCTGAACTCTCTGGCTGTAGTTTCCATGTGCAATCAAGGATGGACAGATACTGGCCATTCTACGAGCAGCTGGGAATCTGAAGACAGAACTGTGAGTGCAATGTGAAGACCATACCTCTGTGTGTGTGTGTGTGTGTGTGTGTGTGTGTGTGCAAGCAGATGAGGAGCTGTCTGCAGCTTGGTGGTAGAATGCCTGCTTAGCTTGATGCTGAGTCAGAACACCCTTGTATCTTGGGCTTTACCCTTCCAAGTTATTCATGGAAAACAAAATTCAACAAGCAGGAAGAAAAGAAGAAGAGAATTACTCTTCTATTATTATTTATTATTATTATTACCTCAAAAATGATATTTTTATATAAAGGTATGATTTTTTTTGGAGAGAGAGCGAGAGAGAGAGAGAGAGAGAAAGAGAGAGAGAGAGAGAGAGAGAGAGAGAGAGAGAGAGAGAATAAAAATCTGTGAGAAGTCTTACTAACCAGAATTATGCAGAATCACAATATTTATAATATTTAACAATGGAGGGAGGGAGGGGAAAGGGAAACTAATTGCTTCAGAAAGCAAAAGCTGCAATGTTAGCATGGGAAGAATAGAGGGCAGTGAATCTCCCAACTACAGTAGAACTTAAAATGTACATTGCTAATGCTTATAGATTTTAAACGAAACACAAGTAAAATAACTCTAAAAGAGAAATAGTCCACCACTTCAGTAAACACTCACTGCATCTCTTTAAACTCCAGTCTATTTCCAAGTACCACTAATTCAAACAAAAGATTCGATTTTCCTTAGAAATTTCTCCAGATGGAAATTTTGAAAAAAAAATTCTTGTGTTATTATTCTGGGTTGAAATAAAATATGGATTAAGAGGGAAAATAAAGAAAATGCTTGCTAAATAAATAGATAATTAAATCTTGTTTACTATTCCACTCACAGATTTTTAATGTCTGCCAGAATATAATATTGGCTTGGGAGATGAGATGTTGGTTAAACTGAAGCCAAACAATTCAAAATTTAGAGAAATAATAACTGAAGTTTGTTGAAAAACAAGTTACTGCAGGCATCATGTAAGCCTTCCTATGTGCATGTGTAGAAAATACACAGTGAAGGTCCAGAGTTGATCTGCATCATGTCATGCTATGTCTTGCAATGACTCTGCCCCAAGCAACCAGCATAATTAAGTTAAATTGCAACCTAAGCAAAATATCCCAAACTGAAAAAAACAAGCCCATTGTCTTACCATTTTATTATTACTGTATGGCACCAGAAAGAAACAACATGTAAAATCAACTTAGCATTTCATTGTAGCTAATATTACAGTATTGTTAAGAATATGTCTACATGTAGAAGAATGTAAACGGACCACATCTATTACCCTGTAGAAAACTCAAGTCAAGTGACTCACAGACCTCAACATAAAATCAGATACACTAAATCAAGTAGAAGAGAAAGTAGTGTCTGCACAGGAACATCTTCCTGAATAAAACACCAATAGCTCAGGAACTAAAATCAAAAATTAATCCATAGGACCCTTGAAACTGAAAATGTTTTGCAAGGTTAATGATACTCTCATTAATAGAACAAAATAACAGCCTATAGAATGCTAAAAGAGCTTTACTGACCCTACATCTGACAGAGGACTAATATCCAAAATACATAAAGAACTCAAGAAATTAGACAGCCAAAACCAAATAACTCATTTAAAAAAAATTGAGTATAGAGCTAAACAGAATTCCCAACAAAGAAATCTTGAATGGTTGAGAAACACTTAAAGAAATGTTCGAATCCTTAGTGAACAGGGAAATGCAAACCAAAATGATCCTGAGATTCCATTTTACTCCCATCAGAATGGCTAAGATGAAAAACACAAGTGACAGCATATGCTGGTGAAGATGTGAACATTTACTCAAAAGATGCCTGCCCTACTATACCACAAGGGTATTTGCTCAACTATGTTCACAGCAATTTTAATTGTAATAGCCAGAAAGTAGAAACAATCTAGATATTCTTCAACAGAAAAATGAATAAAGAAAATGTGGTATGTCTACACAATGCAATACTCTTCAGCTATTGAAAACAAGAACATCATGAAATTTGCAATCAAATGAATAAGACTAGAAAATGTCAGCCTGAGTGAGGTAACAGAGACTCAGAAAGAGTCAGTACTCACTTATAAATAGACATTAGCCATAAAGTACAGCACACCAGTGCTACAATCCACAGACACAAGAAACTAAGAAATAAAGAAGGCCTGAGAGAGGATGCGTGAATTTCACTAAGAAAAGGAAACAAAATGTTCAAGAGAGGTGGTTGGAGAGAGTGAACTGGGTGGGAGAGGGAGTAAGGACCAGGTGTTGGGATGGGGACCAAGTGTATGAAGAGAGGGGACTGTAGAGGCCTAGAATAAGAATGGAAATCTGTGTGGGTGGACATCTCTGGGACTACCTGGAGATCTGGGACTGGAGAGACTCCCAGGAGTTCATGGGAGTGATCCTAGATGAGATTCCTATCAGCAGAAAATATGGAGACAGAGGTGAAGTGGCCATCTTCTGAAGTCAGATGGGACTCCCAGTGGAGAGAGGGGAATATCAACCTATCCACAAAACCTTCAATCCCAAATCTGTCCTGCCTACATGGTGCCTACATGAAGCAGAGACTGAGGCAATGGCCAAACCAATGACTGCCTCTGCTTACAAACCATACCACATGAGAAAGCCAATCCTTGACATGATGAGTGATGCTCTTCTTTGCTTGAAGACAGGAACCTAGCATACCCGTCTCTGGAGAAGCTTCATCCAGCAGCCATTGGAAACAGATGCAGAGACCTATAGCCTAACATCAGGCAGAGCTCCAGGGAGTGTTTTGGAAGTGTGAAGGATAGAATCAAGCAAGCTGGAGGGGTCAAGGATACTACAAGAAGACATGTAGAGTAAACTAACCTGGGCCCAAGGGGACTCACAGAAACTAAACCACCAATCAAAGAGCATTGCAGGGGTTAGACCTAAGCCCCCTACATATTTGTAGCAAATATTTGGTCTTCATGTGGGTCCCCTAACAACTGGAGCCGGAGCTGTCTTTGACTCGGTTGCCTGTTATGGGCTCCCCTTTCCCTAACTGGACAGCCTGGTAGTGCCTCAGTGCGAAAGAATGTGCCTGTTGGGACTAGATGTCCCAGGTTATGCTGGTATTCAAAGTAAGCTTCCCTTCTCAAGCAGAAGAAGAAAGGGTAATGGGGGAAATGGGGGAAATGGGGGAAGGAATTTATAAGGATGGGAGAGGAGGGGGTATGTAATAAGAATGTAGAGAAAATGAATTATTAAATAATGAAAAATATTATATATATACATATATATATAGAGAGAATATATAAAAAGAGAAAATAAATTCCATATATATGAAGAGAGATTCATTCCATTAATTCTGTGACTCTAGATCTAGAGAACTGTGACTAATACATTATTCATTCATCCATCTGTCTACCCATCCACCCATTTACCTATTCATCCATTCATCTATCTGTCAATCTATCATCTGTTATCTATGTGTGATCTATATATCTATCATTCTTCTATTTGTGTACTCTCTACCCCATATGTATTACCTACAAATTCAATGTCTATGTATTATATATCTGTATTCAACTTGCTTATCTCTTATCTGTTTCTAGTCTAAGTACTTGGCATATATCTATAATTGATCTTTTATCAACTATTTATGTATCTCCATATCTCTGTCTATCATTTTCATATAAATCACCCATCTCTCATTTATTTGGATAATTAAAGTAATTATCTGCTGATTTTGCATCTTCAACATGCTTCCTTTCCAGCAATATGAAATTCTACTTTAATAGAGTAGATGGTAACCTTGATAGCATTTTTTTTTTTTTTTTTTTTTTGTCTTTCGAGACAGGGTTTCTCTGTGTATCCCAGGCTGTCCTGGAACTCACTTTGTAGAGCAGGCTGGCCTCAAACTCAAAAATCTGCCTGCCTGTGCCTCCAGAGTGCTGGGATTCAAGGTGTGCGCCACCATGCCCAGCTTTTTTTTTTTTTTTTTCTTGATAGCAATTTTACTCAGCAGACTAGAAAATAATGGAGAGATTGTTGGCATTCTCAGTAAAGGTCCGGGCTGGGTGCTTACATGTCATAAAGAGTGATGGCAGGTCATGTCTTTTCTGATGAATTGCTTCTTATTGTGCTTTAACCAAGGATAATCACTGTTTTGCAGTCACTAGCAGGTACCCACATAAGTGTGCTGAAAAAGGACAAACATGGGTGTGGCTCATAGTCCCAATAGTTTCCTTATTAAATATGCTGAAATAAGGTAAATAAACACTAAGTGTCTTACTTATTAGAGAAAAATAGGATGATGATGAGATGATGTAGGAGAACTCTGTCCCATAAGTTGCACACCAAGAGGAGTGTGAGCCACTTGAGGCCTATGGTAGAAAGTGAACACTGGGGGGACTTGAATTTGCTTTCTTTTTATTTTCTGTGTCTTTATGTCTGGGGAACAAGATAGTTTACTTGGCAAGGAACTTTGTAATCTCTGTTCTTCTAAAAAGAAAGCCAGAAAACCCCTAAAACAAAGAATGTAAGATAATACTTAGTAATAAAGATATAAAGCAGAAAGGCTTCCAGTGTCCAGTTCCCTGAACCAGCACTGGTTCCCCTTGCTCAGCACTTTTTTCTTTCCCAGATTACTGCTCTCCATCCAAAGTAAATATTTCTACTGTACCACAGAACAAATTATTCAGCCTCAAAATCGCACAGCATTTGCCCTATAGTAAATCCTACTAAGTCGCTGCAAGCCTCCACATCCAATTCAGAGAATGTTTATATTTGACCAGTGGGGATGAGGACAAACTGTTTACAGTCCTGTCTGCTGAGGGATGATTCCATCAAGTCTGAATGCCATGGAAGGATTGAGGTAGGTCCAGCTGAGGAAAACAAGGACTCAGGTCCCTGTCAGAGAGGGACAGACATGGTGGCTGCTACCCAGGCTGGTGCTGTTGACACTGTTGACAGATTTGCCCACGGCACAAGTAGAAAGCAATTCTTACTGACAAGCCACAGCCTCTCCTTCAGGACAATCTGTTTATTCTGGTGTCGTGTATGTGTATGTGTTTGTGCATGCACACACACTTGAGAGAGAGAGAGAGAGTGTGTGTGTGTGAGCGCGTGTGTGTGCTTGAACTTGCTAACAGACCTATTTACAAAAAATAAATAAAATAAAATAAAATAGAAAAAATGGGACAGCTAAAAATTCAAGAAAGGTCACTTGTGGACAGAACAGGATTGCAGGTCAGGTCTCCTATTATTTCCGTTTATTTTATGGATTATATGATTTCTTGGAGTTTCCCTTCAATTTCATTGGCTCTTTCTCCTGCCAGCTAAAATCTCTCCATGTAAGTTTGTTTCAATTACTGAACTTTAATGTCCAATTTCCCTTTACATCCTTACTCTTATGAAATATTTACTAATGCTTTACTAAGTACCATCTTGTTGGCCCAGTCCAATCTATCCACACCTAGGACTCCTTGCAGGTACTTTTGAGAAAAGTTTGAGAATTTCTTTATGGCTTGCTGTGTTTCAAAAAATACTCTGAGCTCTCTGTTTCTTTCTAGCTCTTATTAGTGACATAGAATAAATGCAAGTTAATTAAGTATATAAATGTTCAAAATTATCCTGAAAGTCAAATCTGATTGGTAATATCAAGACTCTGATGGTTATGAAACACTCGATTAAAAAAGAAATCAAGGAGATCGGAATGGATCAATTCACATTCTTCTACATGATAATTGCCAGTTGTGCCAGCACCATTTGTTGAAAATGCTGTCTTTTTCCACTGGATGGTTTAGCTCCCTTGTCAAAGATCAAGTGACCATAGGTGTGTGGGTTCATTTCTGGGTCTTCAATTCTATTCCTTTGGTCTACTTGTCTGTCGCTATCCCAGTACCATGCAGTTTTTATCACAATTGCTCTGTAGTACAGCTTGAGGTCAGGCATGGTGATTCCACCAGAGGTTCTTTTATCCTTGAGAAGAGTTTTTGCTATCCTAGGTTTTTTGTTATTCCAGATGAATTTGCAGATTGCCCCCTTTCTAATTTGTTGAAGAATTGAGCTGGAATTTTGATGGGGATTGTATTGAATCTCCATCCCATAATCAGCCTCCAAATGCTGACACCATTGCATACACTAACAAGATTTTGCTGAAAGGACCCAGATAGAGCTGTCTCTTGTGAGGCTATGCTGGGGCCTAGCAAACACATAAGTGGAGGCTCACAGTCAACTATTGGATGGATCACAGGGCCCCCAATGGAGGAGCTAGAGAAAGTACCCAAGGAGCTAAAGGGGTCTGCAACCCTATAGGTGGAACAACAATATAAACTAACCAGTACCTCCCAGAGCTCCTGTCTCTAGCTGCATATGTATCAGAAGATGGCCTAGTCGGCCATCATTGGAAAGGGAGGCCCATTGGTCTTAGAAACTTTATATGCCTCAGTACAGGGGTATGCCAGGGCCAAGAAGTGGGAGTGGGTGGGTAGGGGAGTGGGGGGGGGGAGTGTATGGGGAACTTTTGGGATAGCATTGGAAATGTAAATGAAGAAAATACCTACTTTAAAAAAAAAGAAAAATGAAAAGGAATCAATAGCCACATGTACACCAAATGCATTTTTCAACAGAGAAATTTTATTTGTAGGAATATTTCCAATGTCAATAAAACCCAGATAGGTAAATACATTTGTTCCAGTTTCTTCCCCTGCTGTCCCCTTAATCACATCTACTGCCAGCTACAACCAGTTCTAGGCCTGAGGCTATCAATAATCTTCATTTTCAGCACACTTTTCCAGGCCTATGATGAGTGTAGGCATCACCTGAACTCTGTGAAGGCTTAGTCAAGGAAAGCCAGATTATCACTTCACACACATAACCGAGAGAAAGGTGGGGAAGGAGGGGGAGGGGGGAGGGGGAGGGGGAGGCGGAGGGGAAGGAGGAGGGGGAGGGGGAGGGGGAGGGGGAGAGGGAGAGGGAGAGGGAGAGGGAGAGGGAGAGGGAGAGGGAGAGGGAGAGGGAGAGGGAGAGGGAGAGGGAGAGGGAGAGGGAGAGGGAGAGAGGAGGAAAGAAAGAAAAGAGCAGAAAGAAACTCCTGTGCCCAGAGCTCAAAAGGACACAAGCTATATGTATGAGCTAATAGGAATAAGAATGATGAAAAGGAGCCTTAGGGGAAAATAATTTAAAAGAATACTCATAAATCTTATCAATTTATTCAATTATTTTAAGGCAAAATTCCACGTTATTGAATGTCAAGAGGGTAACCGTGATGTTACCCTCAACAGTAACATTGAGTGATGGTCAAGGAACCAGAAACACTGCTGAATAAAATACTGAACAAAAATCAGGATTTGAAAAATCAGTTCAATAAGGAGATAGAAATATTGAAGAGGAATTGAGCTGAAATGAAGATGGAATTTTAAAACTGAATATTCTAATTGGAAAACAAGGGAGAAAGCATTATAAGCAGAATGAATTAAGCAGAAGGAAGGAAGGAAGGAAGGAAGGAAGGAAGGAAGGAAGGAAGGAACATAGGTTTCTCCCTTCCCCTTGGAGACTGTTGGCCAGTAATCAGTGAGGACAAAGGAAGCAAAAGTGGCCAGCAGGATTCAGACATCTATGAGTATGAAGCACCTACTACTAGAGATCTTAAAGTGACACAAGTTTACTTTCTTTTCCAGGGATAGGTTATGTAATGGCTCTTTTAGGGGTATGGATAGAAAGGGCTAATTGGTCATAGAATCAAGTAGGCAGGAAGGACTGATTGATTATAATAAAATACCTAAATGTTATGAAGGTGGGAAGCCAGAATGGGACATGTGTGCAGTTATGCAGTCTTGCAGACAGCACTGTACAAGGTCACTTTTCAGACAACACCAGCCACTTGTATTCAGAGACACTCTCCAGACAAAGCTAGGGAGAAATAGGGAATACCCACTAAGAAAGAGAGTCCTTCATTTTGTGCTGAACTTAGAAAGCTGTCTGGTCATGGAGGACCACGACCTAAAAGCATTGTTCTCCAACAGAACCTACGGTAAATGTAGGATGTTTTCAAAGAACACATCTTTGAATTACAGGCACAGTTGAAGAAGATTCCCAGGTCAACAGCATGGACTAAAGCTTTGACGAGATCAGAGAAGAAAACTCCCCTAAACTAAGGGAAGACATGGTCATGCATATACAGGAAGCAAACAGAACCCACAACATATCATAGTTAAAATCCTAAAGATATTGAACAAACGAACACTCCAAGAGGAAAACCACCACCAAGTCATATGTTAAAGCAAACCCAATGGAATAACACCTAATTTCTCAGTGGAAACTCTGAAAGTTAAAGATCCTGAAGCAATGCATTCTAAATTCTAAATGACCAGGACTGTGTACCTAGACTACAGTATCCAGCAAAACTATCAGTCATAGTTGAAGAACAAAGAAAAGGTTTCCACAATCCAAACAACTTAAAACAATTCATATCCAACAAGAGCAAACTAAACAGGATACTTGAAGCAGTACTTTGAACTGAAGAGGAATAAACATACTGAAGAAACCCTGGAAAGAAAACAAAACTTAATTTAATGAAAAATAAATCATAGCTAAAGTTATAAACCAGTAAAATGCAACATTATAACTGTAATCTACAAATACCACTCAATAATAATTCTAAATATCATTGGCCTCCACTCAGCAAAACAAGGACACAGGCTAGCTGAAAAGATTAAGAAATAAAATCCATCTCTGTGTGTCTACCAGAAACCCAGCTTTAAGATAAGCTCCATCTTCAAGTGAAAAGATGGAAATAAAATATTTCAAGTAAAGGGGATCAGGAAGTCATTAGGAGCTGCTGTCTTTATAAATGTCTTAAACATAGTCCCCAAACTAAAACTCATCATTGAGTCAAAGAGACTTCATTCTAATCAAGGGATTAATTAGGAAGAAATATACTAAGCTTATGAGCAATAAACACTAGCACACTCTATTTCATAAAAATACAACATACTACTGGAAATAAAGACATGTTAACACAAACACAATAAGACTAGGCTATGTGTTGGTTTGAATAGGTATGGCCCACATAGACTTATGTGTTTGAATGCTTGGCCCATAGATAGTGACACTGTTGGAGGAAGTGTATCACTGTGGGCATAGGCTTTGATGTCGCCTATGCTTACTGTGTCTCCTGACTGGAAGTCAATAAGTAGAACTCATAGCTCTTTCTTGAGCGCCATGTTTTCCTTCATGCAGCCATGTTTCTTTCTATGTTAATGACTAAACTTCTGAAGCCATAAGCCAGTTCTAATTAAATGTTTCTCTTTAAAAGAGTTGCCTTGGTCATGGTGTCTCTTCACAGAAATAGAACAGTGAATAAGAAAGGTTATTTCAACACCCTCTTTTCTCAATAAATAGGTCATCTAGATAAAAATAAACACAGAAGACTTGGAGCTAAGTGACATTTTTCATGAAATGGCTCTAAGAAATATGTACAGAATAGTCTACCCAAATCTCCAAAATAAACATTCTATTCAGCGGCAATAGAAGCTTCTAAAATAGACCACATGCTGTGACACAAATCAAACAAATACAGAATAATTGAAATAATCCCATGTATTCTATCTGACCATCATGCAATAAAACAAAATCAATAGCAAAAGAAACTCTACTAAGTATATAAACTCATGGAGATTAACAACTAAATGATAAATGGTTTAAAGAAGAAGTCCAAAACTAAATCAAATTATTTCTGGAAATAAATAAAAAGAAAAGACAACATTGCTGGTTTGCATTTAAAACATTTCTAAGAGGGAGGTTTACAGCCCTAAATGTCAAAATCTAGAGTAGTGGATCACAGTCACAATAAATATATTGACAAAATACGCCTGCACCTAAGACCCAGGGAACATTGCTAAATAGGATGTAAAGGTTATAAGAGTGAAAAGATCATGGAATTTGTTTGGAGATTGAGTCTCCAATTAATGTCAGAAGTTACTCTCATAACATCTCAGTGAATGACTGATAAACATGGGGTTAGGAAGGATGACACCAGTAGAAATGCCAAAGTGGACAGGAGAAAGTTCAAGGGGCATCAACCTATGCAAAGACCTACAGGCAACGGAGGAAAACTGGTACCTGGAAAGGTAGTCTTCCCCAGTTATCCAGATGGCAAATGATACCAAATGATTGGCCCTGAAAACACACATGTAGGCAACATAATGTAGACTGTGCAGGATACACTTAGGAATACACATGGATAATTGTATTCTTCTTATGCCATTGCATTGTCTTTGTGCACTTTTCTTAACAGATATGATGTTTTACAGATCAGAATACCAATTTTTAGTTTTCTTTCTTTCTTTGTATTTTTTTGTGTAACTTCTTCCATGTTTTATCATTTAATGTAGTCTGATTTTACTTTTCAATTAACCTCTCACTGTAGGGTCTAGGCTCTTCTTGGGGTCATGACTCTCCTGCCTCAGCTATTCAAGTTCTGGCATTTCAGACCTAAACTACCACCTCTGTCTTTTGACACTGAAGTTTTAATAATTTCCTTTTCTGCTCTGTTAGCTTCCTTTTCTTTCTCCCTCCCTCCCTTTCTCCCTCTCTTCTTTCTTTCTTTCTTTCTTTCTTTCTTTCTTTCTTTCTTTCTTTCTTTCTTTCTCCTTTCCTTTTTGTTCTTCTATCAGATCAATTTCCTTTTTCTATTTTTTCTCCTAGTTTTCTTTTTGTCTCTTTATAAGTTATATTTATATGTTGGTTTTTGTCCATTTTCTGGTGGTTTAATTAATTTCCCAGTTTTTTCTTTATTTTATTTTATTTTATTTTATTTTATTTTATTTTATTTTATTTTATTTTATTGAGCTTTTTGAGGCAGGGTTTCTCTGTATAGCTCAGGCTGTCCTGGAACTCACTCTGTAGACCAGGCTGGCCTTGAACTCAGAAATCTGCCTGCCTCTGCTTCCCGAGTGCTGGGATTAAAGGCGTGCACCACCATGCCCGGCTTCCCAGTCTTTATTTTATTTTTATTTGGATTCTCAGTTCTAACATATTTACTGCTTTTGTCTTTCTTCTGGCATCATTTCATATTAGTTTATTTCAGTACTGACCCACACTTACGTCTTCCCAAATCACTTAAAACTTTCCTGGCTCCCTTTTCCTTCTATTGATTTTGTAGTTGTCTCGAAAACAGTTTTTAGATGACTACTGTTGTGTCTCTACAGTGTGTTTCATGGTGCTGATGTAAGTCTAGGGTCTTACACACACACTGAATATGTGTTTCACTGTTCAGCTACTTCAACCTAGCTCTGAGAAGCTGCTTCTTAGGTTCATTTCCCACCCTCTGATGTGCATATGTGTTACCAGTAAGTCCAAAATGGCTACTACCTTCTGATCACTTGGCCCAATAAGTATAAGGTTATCAACACAGTGTGATACTTTATGGAAGAGACAGATAATCAAGATCTCTTTGAACTAAACAATGACACAGGTTGGAGGGTTAACATATACTTGAGGTAAAAGTATAAATTTTTTTTGAACTGGCAAACTTAAATAAAATTGCTTCTAAGTGTCCATGTGGTTGGTATGGAGATAAAATGCATTTGCTAGATAATTGCATACTATATACCAAGATATCACATTTGGCACAGCAGCTGAAATAGGGGTCACTACTTGATTAATTTGAACATTTCAGCTTTCATTCTCCCTGATCTGTAAGTCTTCTGCATAAAGCAGATAGAAGAGTTAAAGGGAGATGTGGTGGGAACTACATCTAATTTTTGCAATTCCTCCTGGGATGTAATCCTCTCTTTGGCTCACAATTTTCCCTGTAATAGGCAACTCCAATGGCTTCCATTTGGTTTGTACAACCACAATATCCTCACTCCATGAGTCTGAAAACCGACGGAGAAATTCATTCAGGAGGAGAAGCCATTTCTGTGCTTCAAACAAGGTCAGTGCCCACAGAAGAGGAAGTGATAAGCACTAGATTGGAACCTATGATTGTTACTTACTAAATGATCTGGTTTTCAGATGACCTTTTACATATTTATGTCTATGCCCTTAAACCATGGCTACTCTCTACCTTGGTCATGAAAGCTTCTTTTTTTCTGTGGTCAGCAATCAATGAAGAATCTCATGACTGTTCAAAATGCTAAGAATAAATGACCATGAATGCTCAACTCCAGATAGTACATTTTTATCAATCCCACACCATCTTCAAGGCTCAGGCAATATCTTGGAAGAAAAGAGAAAGAATATAAGACCCTCATAATAGATAGTGATGCTATGAAAATTTTGTCTCTGGACAAAGCATGGCTATCACAATCATGAATTCACAGCAGTTGTGATTGCAAGCACAAGACCTGAAATAATAAGTACAGCCAAATCCCAATTTGAATGGGGGTAAGGTGAATTCTTTAGATCCTGGCTCTAACTGGCAATCTATTGGCATTTCATAGCAGCTGGTGGAGGGGAGATGATGATACTGTGAGGATGTGATCTAAACATAACAAAAACACTTGAAGTTTGGATTTTGGAAAAATGGGAGACTGACAAGGTCATATTTTATTGTATACATGCACAAGAGCATCCAAAGAATAGAATAAAAAATAGAATTTATGAGAATAAGACTTCCAAACAATTAATTGGTAAACATGAACAAATCAAACACATTAAAATTTAAAAATTGAGGAAACAGCAGTCAATATGGCTCCTCTAAAAATAACAGTTCACAGTTCCACAGAAGTTCATCATAAGGGTGGTGAAGAGGATGATTTGGACAAAGAGTTCAGAAGCATGATTATTAGAATGATACTTAATCCAAAGAGGACACTGATGAACATAAGAGTAATGTTGAAAAGAATAACCCTAAGTGGTGAGCTATGAGGGGTCAGCTTAATAGAGACAAATTTTGAAAATAGTCAAATAGAAATTTTAAAGTAAATAATTGGACCTAGTCAGGAAAAAAAATCAAAGCTTGGAGACAAAGTCAAGAAATTAGGATAGTCAGATGGAAATACAGAAATGGAACAGAATGCCCATGCCCTGTGAAGGACCATAAATAATCTAACTTACAAACCATTCATGTAGAGCTAGGTGCAAAAGATAGAGCTAAGGGCATTAGGAAAGATATTTAATAGAGTAACAGTAAAATATTCCCCAAATTTCATTCACGTACAGAATTTCAAATAAGCATGTCCAGGTAGGAAATTGTATATGTCACTCCACAGCTAAAACACAACATATACAGATCATAGGAACAATATTGCAGTGCCTAGTCACATACAAAAGCAAGCTAATGAACAGCTCTAGACTTTTAAACAGAAACTGTAAAAGCAAGAATGGCATGTCCTGGGAGAAAGTAACTGCCAACCAAAGTTATCTTCCAAAAATTAAAGGGAAGTAAAGATTTTCTCTGAAAAAAAAAATATGGACCACTAAGCCAGCAGCAAGGAAAAATGGATCCTACACAGAAAAGAAGGCAGATGTGTACAGACTTTTCAATCCTTTCAGCAAAGTTCTTAGGGTTAGTGGTCCCCATTTTACAATGTAAAAAAGGAATAATTAGGAAAAGCCAGCAAGTTCTTTAAAAATACTTCTATATCTTCTGCCAGCAGGGAACTAGATATGAAATTTACACTGAGATTCTCTGTGACTCCAGTCAGAATGGCCACAATACAGAAATCAAAATGTTGTCAAGGACACAGAGAGACAGAATCCTAGTATATCATTGTCAGTTTGAACACGATGAGGATGGATAATGTGAGGTGGACATTACACCAGACCCTACAGAGATCTAGTGTAGATCCAGACCCTTTGAACACAAAATCAAAACAGCATAAGACACAGCTGAACTACTTTCCAGGTTAGAGCCCAACTAGCTTAATTTAGAGATATCCTCATACTTACATTTATTGTGGTTTCCAATAACAGGCAAGCCATGCAACCAATATAGGTGTCTATCAACAGGTACATGAAGGAAATGTAGCATAATAGAGTGGAGAACTGTTGACTCACAAAGAAGAATGGGATGCATTTTTATAGAAAAAAATGTTGTAGTAGAAACTATTGTTGAACAATCTCTAGAATCAGAAGGCAAATATTATGTTTTCTGTCATCTTTGAATCAATTATGGGGGCAATTACAAAACAAGAAGAGAAGCAGAGGAATGGGCAAGGGGTGAGTTACACAGAAAAGAATAGCTATGAGTTGATCAGCTTACTTTCATGTAGAAAAATGTGATATAATACTCATTATTTTGTACAATTAATATAGACTAATAAAAATGAAATGCAGTGACTAATACATGGCATTCACTTCTAATTTAATTTCTATTTAACTTTTATTTCATACAGAAGAACACAACATCTGTACTGACTAATAGAGCATGAGATGACACTATAAAGTTAAATATGTGTGTCCACAAGATCTCTACACACCTAAAGTCATTGCAGTACTGTTCATAAAGGCTAAGAGACAGAAGTGCCCCGGATGTCTACCATCTGGAAAATGAACCAAAAATTATGGTTACATATTCACAGTAGAGTGCAACCTGGCCATAATAATACTCAAATCCTGCCATTTCTAGCACTGTGGCTAGCACTGGAGATCATTCCATGAAGTGAAATAAACAAGCATAGACAGGTAATGTCATCATAATTGCTGTCAGTCCAGTTTTTCTCTTGACCATGCTTTCTGCCATATTAATGTAACAGATCTTATGTTCCTAAAACCTTCCAAGCTTGCATGTTCCATTGGTAGTGACTATCATTAGGATTTGAACTATGGTGGGATTCATACCTAGACCCACCCGGAACACATATACACATCCTGAACTATACACACTGCACTGTGCACATTGCCCTGCACACACCTACACAGACTTGCACACAGTCTCAATCCCCACACTAATATGAAGTGTTTTTGAATCTGTCAAAACTATGAAAATGATGTAGAGTAAAATTCAAGAAATGCTAAAAATATTTCAAGTCTCTATGCCCACCATATGGCTTACTTAATTTAACCTAAATATATGAGACTCTTTAAGGCCAAGTAGTGGGGATCCGGATTATTCGATCTGTGTTTTGCTCAGCAGGCATAAGAGCATTTACTGCCTCCTCACACAGCCTGAGGACGGTTTCCAGCACGCACAGGTGGCTCAAAGTCACCTCAAATCCAGTTCCTGGGCCTCAGCACCCACTGTGCACACATGACTGACACACAAATACTAAGCTTTACATAAACAAAAAAAGAACAAATCTAAAACAACAAGCCATGTAGCAAGCGGTCACTTCTCGGCTAGCAGCTTATATATTATTCTTGCTACCTTACAGATAAATTTATGTCTACCTGATATTTGGTTACATTTTCATTTAAAATCTGGAATTACAACTCAAATTCTTTCTTCCAAGTTCTGTGACTCCCTGTAGGTACTACCTAAGAAACCACTTGACAGAAGTTTCTAGAATCACACAAGGAGCCTCATAAAAAATATGTGACCGGATAGTAAATTATTTCAGGTCCTGGATTGCTGGAGATGTGGACTGAATAATATATTATTAGTCCCCAAACCATTTATTATTCTCAAATATATGATATTTGCCTATGGGTCCTGCAGAAATATGTAGTTCTTCAGCCAGCAAGAGGTCAACTCAGTTCAGGAGAGAAGGAGAGCTCTGGTCCGGGCAGTAGATGTGGGCTCCCTCTCTGTACCTCTTGCTCCAGCCTAATGTGAGAGAAGTTTCTGGTCTAGGTTTTCACAAAAGGCAGTTGCATTCTGACTTCTCCAGATTTCCTGAGTGACAAATGTCAGAATTAAATCATTGCAGCATGTGGCATATTT
The DNA here is from genome assembly GCF_978045245.1 of Mus caroli. Lineage (NCBI taxonomy): Eukaryota > Metazoa > Chordata > Mammalia > Rodentia > Muridae > Mus > Mus caroli. Next base: position 122,675,114 of record NW_028227258.1, on the reverse strand, counting down.
TTTTATCCAGATAAATATTGAAAACATATTTACTGAAATATTGAAGGGATTAGAGCATTCAGAAAGGGAAAGTCTGACCCAAGACTCAGCTGTGCCGCATTCCAGCACACTCCAGGCTTTGCCAGCGTTCATCAGCAGCTCAAATCCCTGACAATAAACAGCCCAGGGTGGAGCCAAGGCTCTTTGAATGCATAATTGCTGGACATTCATTCGCTGCAGCGCTAGCAGCGCTGGTGTCTGCTGGGGTTGTCCATCGTGCCCTGCTTCACTCACATCAGAGACTTAAAGTGGTCTTAAATTATGCTTATAACTGCAATATAGTTTACTGTTTATAATAATGAACTTCGAAAACTAAGTGTGTGTGTGTGTGTGTGTGTGTGGTGTAGTAATACGTATAACTTTTTTCCCTGCTGCATAATGTAATAAAGATGCCATGACTGCTAAAAACCGGTGTGATTGCCTGAATTAAGTATCAGTCCTGGGGCTCCTTCCAAGCACTCAGGATGTCAAGGTGAGTATACAATGTATTCTCTGGAGTGAAATTCCAGATTTCCATGGCTCTTCTGGTAGGAGCTGTGATCAACTGTCCTGGCAATAGAAGAACCAAGAATCTGTATATCATCTCTGTGAAGGGAATCAAGGGATGGCTGAAGAGACTTCCTGCTGCTGGTGGGGGTGACATGGCGATGGCCACAGTTAAGAAAGCAAACCAGAGCTAAGAAAAATAAAGACCGTCAGGCAGTGATAATTCGACAATGAAAGTCATATCGAAGAAAAGATGGGGTGTTTCTTTATTTGAAGATAATGCAGGGATCATAGTAAAGAGTGAAGTCGAGAGGAACAGTTCTGTTATCACAGGTCCAGTTGCGAAGGAGCATGTATACTTGTGGTCCAGGACTGCATACAATGCAGGCGTCATTGTGCTATTCTCCCGTGTATTTGTAAAAAAGATTCATTACAAAGGTCTGCTCCAAGAAAAAAGAAAGAAAGAAAGAAAGAAAGAAAGAAAGAAAGAAAGAGAGAGAGAGAGAGAAGGGAGGGAGGGAGGGAGAGAGAGAGAGAGAGAGAGAGAGAGAGAGAGAGAGAGAGAGAGAGAGAGAAGCACTGAAGTTCAGGCTATTCAAGATGGGAAAGGGTGAGTGAATGTTAGTCTGGTATCTTTTTTTATGAATAACAGGTATTATGGGATTCTCAGTTAAGGCAGTGAAAGGAATTCTTATGTTTAGAGCAAGAGAAGTAAAATGAGCCAATAAGTTTTTATACACATATGCACATATAAAAATGAATATGCACATATATGCATATTTATCTATGATGTGTATACACACACACACACACACAAAGATTTGAGTAGAGGAAAATAAAAGGTTTGGTGAACTTCCTAGATTTATGTTAATTCATATAATTAAAGTAAATTATTGCTATTTTTGCTTATAATAATATATTTATATTATAGAAACATATTTTCAGAATACAATAACAAATAACATATTTCTTACATTTTTTCCTTAAAGTTCTTTTATAAGTAAATTGAAATTTCATGGTTCTTGTGTGCTGAAAAACTCTATATGTTTGTCTGGAAATCTAGAAATAGACACTCGCTTGAATGTCAAAAGTTGCTTTTCTTATGACATTTGAAAATCAATACCAGTGACCTAATTGCTTTTCCTGAGCGCTGCATTCACACTAAGAAGTTCATTCATCTTCAGCCTCCACAGGACCCCAGGTCTCTTTTAAGAAGACTCTGTTTCTCCTCTGTGACTACCTCGATCTTACTAAATCACTAGTAAACTTGGTGACACTGTTGAAATTTTCTCCCTTTATCTGAAATAGAAGCTCCTAGTGAAGGGACAGTCTTGGAAGAGGTCATAATTTCATTAACTAACAGGGAAGGTTCACAAAAATACAAAAAAACTCCCACCACAACACAGCTCCCTAAATTACTAGGCGAGAAACCCCAACCTCTTCTCAGAATGGATGCCAAAATCCAGGCATTCAGAATGTATCCTGTTGCTCTGGAGACTGGGATTGTCTCCTTAGAGAATTCCAATTAGTTGATTACGGAACATGTGTATGCTGACGAAAATACCTTCTGCGTGCAGCAGCCAAGCAGGACCCTCCAGAAGATTTAGTAGAGTTTCCTTGCTGAGAAACACCATTGTTTATTGTCTTGAATAGGGGTAAATTCAGATGTAGAGGACCAAGGTTTTTTTGGTTTTTTTGTTTGTTTGTTTGTTTATTTTTTTAATTGGGTATTTATTTCATTTACATTTCCTATGCTATCCCAAAGTCCCCCACACACTCTGCCACCCACTCCCCCACCCACCCACTCCCACTTCTTGGCCCTGTCATTCCCCTGTACTGAGGCATATAAAGTTTGCACGACCAATGGGCCTCTCTTTCCACTGATGCCGACTAGACCATCTTTTGATACATATGCAGCTAGAGACACGAGCTCCAGGGGGGTACTGGTTAGTTCATATTGTTGTTCCACCTATAGGATTGCAGATCCCTTTAACTCCTTGGGTACTTTCTCTAGCTCCTCCATTGGGGGCCCTGTGATCCATCCAATAGCTGACTATGAGCATCCACTTCTGTGTTTCCTGGGCCCCAGCATAGTCTCACAAGAGACAGCTCTATCTGGGTCCTTTCAGCAAAATCTTGCTAGTGTATGCAGTGGTATCAGCGTTTGGAAGCTGATTATGGGATAGATCCCCAGATATGGAAGTCTCTAGATGGTCCATCCTTTTGTCACAGCTCCAAACTTTGTCTATGTAACTCCTTCCATGGGTGTATTGTTCCCAGTTCTAAGAAGGGGCAAAGTGTCCACACTTTGGTCTTCGTTCTTCTTCAGTTTCATGCGTTTAGCAAATTGTATCTTATATCTTGGGTATCCTAAGTTTCTGGGCTAATATCCACTTATCAGTGAGTACATATTGTGTGAGTTCCTTTGTGATTGGGTTACCTCACTCAGGATGATGCCCTCCAGGTCCATCCATTAGCCTAGGAATTTCATAAATTCATTCTTTCTAATAGCTGAGTAGTACTCCATTGTGTAAATGTACCACATTTTCTGTATCCATTCCTCTGTTGACCTGCATCTGCGTTCTTTCCAGTTTCTGGCTATTATAAATAAGGCTGCTATGAACATAGTGGAGCATGTGTCCTTCTTACCGGTTGGAACATCTTCTGGATATATGCCCAGGAGAGCTATTGAGGATCCTCCGGTAGTACTAGGTCCAATTTTCTGAGGAACTGCCAGACTGATTTCCAGAGTGGTTGTACAAGCTTGCAATCCCACCAACAGTGGAGGAGTGTTCCTCTTTCTCCACATCCTCGCTAGCATCTATTGTCACATGAACTTTTGATCTTAGCCATTCTGACTGGTGTAAGGTGGAATCTCAGGGTTGTTTTGATTTGCATTTTCCTGATGATTAAGGATGTTGAACATTTTTTCAGGTGCTTCTCTGCCATTCAGTATTCCTCAGGTGAGAATTCTTTGTTTAGCTCTGAGACCCATTTTTAATGGGGCTATTTGATTTTCTGGAGTCCACCTTCTTGAGTTCATTATATATATTGGATATTAGCCCGCTATCTGATTTAGGATAGGTAAAAATCCTTTCCCAATCTGTTGGTGGTCTTTTTGTCTTATTGACAGTGTCTTTGGCCTTGCAGAAGCTTTGCAACTTTATGAGGTGCCATTTGTCAATTCTCAATCACACAGCACAAGTCATTGCTCTTCTATTCAGGAAATTTTCCCCTGTACCCATATCTTCGAGGCTTTTGCCTACTTTCTCCTCTATAAGTTTCAGTGTCTCTGTTTTTATGTGGAGTTCCTTAATCCACTTAGATTTGACCTTAGTAAAAGGAGATAGGAATGGATCAATTCGCATTCTTCTACATGATAACTGCCAGATGTGCCAGCACCATTTGTTGAAAATGCTGTCTTTTTTTTCACTGGATAGTTTTAGCTCACTTGTCAAAGATCAAGTGACCATAGGTGTGTGGGTTCATTTCTGGGTCTTCAATTCTATCCCATTGGTCTACTTGTCTTTCACTATACCATGCAGTTTTTATCACAATTGCTCTGTAGTACAGCTTGTGGTCAGGCATGGTGATTCCACCAGAGGTTCTTTTATCCTTAAGAAGAGTTTTTGCTATCCTAGGTTTTTTGTTATTCCAGAAGAATTTGCAGATTGCCCTTTCTAATTTGTTGAAGAATTGAGTTGGAATTTTGATGGGGACTGCATTGCATCTGTCGATCGCTTTTGGCAAGATACCCAATTTTACTGTATTGATCCTGCCAATCCATGAGCATTGGAGATCTTTCCATCTTCTGAGATCTTCTTTAATTTTGTTCTTCAGAGACTTGAAGTTCTTATCATACAGATCTTTCTCTTCTTTAGTTAGAGTCACGCCAAGGTATTTTATATTATTTGTGACTATTGAGAAGGGTTTTGTTTCTAATTTCTTCCTCAGCCTGTTTATCCTTTGTGTATCGAAAGGCCATTGACTTGTTTGAGTTAATTTTATATCCAGCTACTTCATTGAAGCTGTTTATCAGGCTTAGGAGTTCTCTGGTGGAATTTTTAGGGTCACTTATATCTACTATCATATCATCTGCAAAAAGTGATATTTTGACTTCTTCCTTTCCAATTTGTATCCCCTTGATCTCCTTTTGTTGCCTAATTGCTCTGGCTAGGACATCAAGCACAATGTTGAATTGGTAGGAAGAGAGTGGGCAGGCTTGCCTAGTCCCTGATTATAGTGGGATTGCTTCCAGCTTCTCACCATGTACTTTGATGTTGGCTACTGGCTACTGGTTTGCTTTTATCATGTTTAGGTATGGGCCTTGAATTCCTGATCTTTTCAAGACTTTTATCATGAATGGGTTTTGGATTTTGTCAAATGCTTTTTCCGCATCTAACGAGATGATCATGTGGTTTTTGTCTTTGAGTTTGTTTATATACTGGATTACGTTGATGGATTTCCGTATATTAAACCATCCCTGCATCCCTGGGATGAAACCTACTTGGTCAGGATGGATGATTGTTTTGATGTGTTCTTGGATTCGGTTAGCAAGAACTTTATTGAGGATTTTTGCATCGATATTCATAAGGGAAATTGGTCTGAAGTTCTCTATCTTTGTTGGGTCTTTTTGTGGTTTATTTATCAGAGTTATTGTGGCTTCTGTTTTATTTTGTGGAATAGTTTGTGAAGAACTGGGATTATATCTTCTTTGAAGGTCTGATAGAACTCTGCACTAAACCCATCTGGTCCTGGGCTTTTTTTGGTTGGGAGACCAGTAATGACTGCTTCTATTTCTTTAGGGGATATAGGACTGTTTAGATCATTAACATGAACTTTCTTTAACTTTGGTACCTGGTATCTGTCTAGAAATTTGTCCATTTCATCCAGGTTCTCCAGTTTTGTTGAGTATAGCCTTTTGTAGAAGGATCTGATGGTGTTTTAGATTTCTTCCGGATCTGTTGTTATATCTCCCTTTTCATTTCTGTTTTTGTTAATTAGGATGCTTTCTCTGTACCCTCTAGTGAGTCTGGCTAAGGGTTTATCTATCTTGTTGATTTTCTCTAAGAACCAGCTCCTCGTTTGGTTATTTCTTTGAATAGTTCTTCATGTTTTGCCCCTGAGTTTGATTATTTCCTGCCTTCTACACCTCTTGGGTGAATTTGCTTCCTTTTGTTCTAGAGCTTTTAGGTGTGTTGTCAAGCTGCTAGTGTGTGCTCTCTCTAGTTTCATTTTGGAGGCACTCAGAGCTATGAGTTTTCCTCTTAGAAATGCTTTTATTGTGTTCCATAAGTTTGTGTATGTTGTGGCTTCATTTTTATTAAACTCCAAAAAGTCCTTATTTTCTTTCTTTATTCCTTCCTTGACCAAGGTATCATTGAGAAGAGTGTTGTTCTGTTTCCACGTGAATGTTGTTTCTAATATTTATGTTGTTATTGAAGATCAGCCTTAGTCCATGGTGATCTGACAGGATGCATGGGACAATTTCCATATTTTTGTATATGTTGAGGCTTGTTTTGTGACCAATTACGTGGTCAATTTTGAAGAAGGTACCATGAAGTGCTGAGAAAAAGGTATATCCTTTTGTTTTAGGATAAAATGTTCTGTAGATACCTGTTAGATCCATTTGTTTCATAACTTCTGTTAGTTTCACTGTGTCCCTGTTTAGTTTCTGTTTCCATGATCTGTCCATTGGTGAAAGTTGTGTGTTGAAGTTTCCCAATATTATTGTGTGAGGTAAAATGTGTGCTTTGAGCTTTACTAAAGTTTCTTTAATGAATGTGGCTGTCCTTGTATTTGGAGCATAGATATTCAGAATTGAGAGTTCCTCTTGGAAGATTTTACCTCTGATGAGTATGAAGTGCCCCTCCTTGTCTTTTTTGATGACTTTGGGTTGGAAGTCGATTTTATTAGATATTAGAATGGCTACTCCAGCTTGTTTCTTCAGACCATTTGCTTGGAAAATTGTTTTAAAGCCTTTCATTCTGAGGTAGTGTCTTTCTTTTTCCCTGAGATGAGTTTTCTGTAAGCAGGAAAATGTTGGGTCCCGTTTGTGTAGCCAGTCTGTTAGTCTATGTCTTTTTATTGGGGGATTGAGTCCATTGATATTAAGAGATATTAAGGTAAAGTAAGTGATGCTTCCTATTATTTTTGTTGTTAAAGTTGGCGTTATGTTCTTGTGGCTGTCTTTTTTTAGGTTTGTTGAGGGATTACCTTCTTGCTTTTTCTAGGACGAGGTTTCCGTCCTTGTATTGTTTTTTTTTTTTTCCTCTAATTATTCTTTGAAGGGCAGGATTCGTGGAAAGATTAAGTGTGAATTTGGTTCTGTCATGAAATACTTTCATTTCTCCATCTAAGTTAATTTAAAGTTTTTCTGGGTATAGTAGCCTGGGCTGGCATTGTGTTCTCTTAGTGTCTGTATAACATCTGTATAGGCTCTTCTGACTTTCATAGTCACTGGTAAAAAATCTGGTGTAATTCTGATAGGCTTGCCTTTATATGTTACTTGACCATTTTCCCTTACTGCTTTTAATATTCTATCTTTATTTGTGCATTTGTTGTTCTGATTATTATGTGTCAGGAGGAATTTATTTTCTGGTCCAGTCTATTTGGAGTTCTGTAGGCTTCTTGTATGTTCATGGGCATCTCATTCTTTAGGTTTGGGCAGTTTTCTTCTATAATTTTGTTGAAGATATTTGTTGGTCCTTTGAGTTGAAAATCTTCATTCTCATCTACTCCTATTATCCGTAGGTTTGGTCATCTCATTGTGTCCTGGATTTCCTGGATTTTTTGAGTTAGGGTCTTTTTGCATTTTGCATTTTCTTTGATTGTTGTGCCCATGTTCTCTATGGAATCTTCTTCACCTGAGATTCTCTCTTCCATCTCTTGTATTCTGTTGCTGGTGCTCGCATCTATGGTTCCAGATTTCTTTCCTAGGGTTTCTATCTCCAGCATTGCCTCACTTTGTGTTTTCATCATTGTGTCTACTTCCCTTTTTAGGTCTTGGATGGTTTTATTCAATTCTGTCACCCGATTGGTTGTGTTTTCCTGCAATTCTTTAAGGGATTTTTGTGCTTCCACTTTAAGGTCTTCTACCTGTTTAGCAGTGTTCTCCTGTATTTCTTTAAGTGAGTTATTAAAGTCCTTCTTAATGTCCTCTACCATCATCATGAGATATGATTTTAAATACGGGTCTAGCTTTTCAGGTGTGTTGTGGTGCCCTGGACTGGAGGAAGTGGGAGTTCTGGGTTCTGATCCTGGTGAGTTGTCCTGGTTTCTGTTAGTAAGATTCTTACCTTTACCTTTTGCCATCTGGTAATCTCTGGAGTTTGTTGTTATAGTTGTCTCTGGTTAGAGATTTTTTTTTTTTTTTTTTTTTTTGGTTTTTCGAGACAGGGTTTCTCTGTATAGCCCTGGCTGTCCTGGAGCTCACTTTGTAGACCAGGATTTTTCCTCTAGTGATTCTGTTAGCCTCTATCAGAAGACCTGGGAGACTAGTTCTCTCCTCTGAGTTTCAGTGGTCAGAGCACTCTCTGCAAGTAAGCTCTCCTCTTACAGGGAAGGTGCACAGATATCTGGCATTTGGACCTCCCTCCTGGCCGAAGATGAAGGCCCAAAACAGGACCTGTCCCAGAAGCTCTGTTGCTTTGGCCTGTCACAGAGGCTGTTAGCTTCTGTAGTCCACACTCTCACCTGTGCAGACTACTTTTGCTGGAGTCTCAGAACCATGATGTCTTCCTCTGATGCTGAGGCAAAGCCCTCCAGGGCCGGGCGGACACCTATCCTCTGGCCTGGAAGGTGCCTGAATGTCTGGAGCCTGAATAGGGGGCTGCCTCAGAAGCTCTGTGGCTCCCGCCTGTCTCAGAAGCTGTTAGCTTCTGTAATGCACACTCTCACCTGTGCAGAGTCCGGGATCCAAAATGTCTCCTGATGATGCTGAGGACCAAGTTTTAAACACAGTCAGATAACCACAACCAAGTAGTACACAGGAAGATGACAATACAAAATGAGTTGGTCAAAACAAGCAAGTTAAAGAATGACAAAAGAAACTTGCAGGAAGCATAGAACACAGGAAGAAATAATAAGTGGCTTAGTACTCTCAGGCAGATCAAAGAAAGAAACCCTCTGCTGTAGAAAGATCTGGATGTGGAAAAAAAAAAAAAGAAGAAGACCGATTCTGGGAACCAGAGATAATATTTCTGGAACTAAACAAGGATACCAGAAATGAAAATTGAATATATTGACTTCAATGTCTCATGGAGACAACATAACCCAAAGAAGAGCATCAAGAAGCAAGTAAGAACAAGTTACAGGTAAAAGGAGTGATGGGATGGAGAATAAGAAGGGTGGGTCTCAGGTCCTACTCTGAACAACTGGTTCCTATGATAGAGAGTAGAAGGTAGAATGGGGTGAGAAAATAAATAAAATAAGAAGCCATGTGGAATGAAAGGGATGTTTCTAGATTGAGGGGTTTCATATAAGAATCCAGAACTACAAAGAAAACAGGAAGATTTCCAAACTAGACATCAGTAACTAATTATTATCCAGGATACCAGCATGATACTCAAAGACAAAAATAGCATGTTAAATAAGATTACATTTAAAGATGGAAGAAAGTGGAATATGGACGAAATTGTATCTAAACTCACATTCAGTCCTAAAAGATTATCAGCTACACACGATTGTCTTCTTGGCATCATAATGGTAAAACTCTTCACCTGCGTGTGGAAATTTTCTCTGAGCTGCTGGTGATCAGGCTTGTAAGACTTGTGTGCCATAAGCTGTTAAAGGTATAGAAATTGGTTGAGCATATGGAGCAGGAGAAGAGCAACCCATAGACTTAGCAGGCAGATGAGTCTTGAGAGAACAGGTTAGCACTAGAAGATCAACTAAAGTCATTGCTTGGAGGACTTCTAACTACTTGGTATTTTAGATATAACTAAGAGAAATGATTCATTAACTGAGGAAAACTCAGAGAAGTAATTTATAAATAAACTTGGCAAAGCGAGGCAGCAGGCAAGTCAAAGGCAAACATGCTTCCCAAGGAAAGAAATGCAGGAAGGAGCTAGAGAGAAGGCCCAGAGATGGAGAATGCTCACTGCTCTTGCCAGGGACTCGAGTCTTGCTCTCAGCAAACATTCAGTTTCACAACCACATGAGGCTCAAGCTCCAGTTAATGTGACACCCTCTTCTGGCTTCCTCTGTCACTACTTCCATGCATCCTTGTGTACACCACACACACACACACACACACACGCACACGCACACGCACACGCACACGCACACGCACACGCACACACACACACACACACACACACTGTTTTGCTTTTTCCAAACAGGGTTTCTTTGTGTGGTATTGGCTGTCCTGAAACTTGCTTTGTAGACCAGAATGTCTTTGAACTCATAGAGATCTGCCTGTGTCTGCCTCCCACATGCTCAGCTTAAAACGATGAGCCACCACTCTCCTGGAAACGAAAAATCAGAAACACTCCCATTTTACATGACTCAAGTTGGCATGTCTTCATCATGTGAACAACTGACCTAACTAGAAAGAAAACCCACCAAGAATCACAACTCTGAATAAATAAGTAGTGATGCAAAAGAAATATAAATAGAAGCAGTTGTCTCAAGGAACCAGTGAGCAATAAACAGTTTGGAGGAGAGGCCTGGAAACTGCCTGCTCTGTGAAGCTGTGGAATTTTAATAGATATTTATGTTTGAGAAAATTAAATTGAATTTCAACTAAAAATGATTATTCTTAAAATGACCCTGTGAAATGATAGGATACAACCCACACTATCTAAGACATGATGTGATATGTCTGTGCGGGTGAAGAATGCCAAGAACTGCTGTACACATTGCAGAAGTGACCATGGAGCGGGGAACTCAGTTCCCATGGGATTGCGCAAGGCTATGTCTTCAGGGGAACCTGCTCTTTACTCCCACAGAGATGGCTGGCAGGTTCCTTGAGCTTCGCACTCAATGCCGTCCAGATGGAAAGCTTATCACATCTTCCACTCTCTCCTTTGATCTGATAGAATTCAGTTTACATTCACATCTAATCCGATTTTATGAAGCAAATGTCTAATGTGAAAAATCACAAAATGCTAAAAGAATGTTTACAGTATCATAAAACACACAATTATAAACATTCTTACAGTCTCACTGTGTACTAGCCAGCTTGAACTTTTAAGTTGTACAAGCCAATAATCACAAGCTGGTGGCCATTCTTGGTGTTTTAAACTGAAGGGGGTGTAGTGCCAGTGGTCATAAAGGAGGGCAAAACACTCCCTAAACACAAAATTAAAAATTTCATGAAACTAAACGTATGAACACAGAGAACAAACAGAATAAAAGTTAAAGTGTTAATAAAAGCTTTGTCTGTGCATCAGAAGTTATCATTTGGAAGAAGTTATTCAAATAAATGTAAAAATGTCTTGCTAAATAATCAAGTTAATATTGTCATTTTAATTTTTTATGCAAAGAAAATAATCAGCCCAACAAGAAATATCATATAGTTGCTTAAATAATAGCATCACAGAGGAATGCTAGTGCTGTGCACACTATCAGCTAAAAAAGCAACAATAGTGGTTTGGTTATTTGTTTTTGTTTTGTTTGGGTTTTTTTTTGGTATAAAAATAATCACTGAGCCATAACTGCAATTAATTCACTTTATAAGGTAAGAAGAGCACAGTCACTATTCCTCCCCAGCTCTGCCATCTGTGAATCACAGGTGACAATAACCATCCTAAGGAAATATTCTCAGTGGTGCAAAAGTAACACATCTATCTTGGTCTAACCAATAGCTGTTTAATTGGATTTAAGGGCTGCTCAGGAAGCAGGAATTCACACCTGGTACTGTTAGCCTAGCTGATCATGCATGGCTAGAGAGCCCACAGACCCTAGAGGAGAACCCAAGACTGACACTTTCCTAAGTCAAGATAATTTTCTAGCTGTATTTTAAATACTTTACATCCAGATAGATAGATAGATAGATAGATAGATAGATAGATAGATAGATAGATAGATCTTTCACTCTGTACAAAATTAAAGCTTGCTGTTGTGGTTTTGTTGTTGTTTTGTTTCAGCAGAGACTACTACAGATATTCACTATTGGTCAAAATGAAGAGAATAAATACTGTGGGTTAAGTAGTTCTAAGTGGTACATATACAGTACAGCCCTTCAGGCTAAAGTTTAAGAAATACAGTACAAGGCAGGACAGAAAGATTAAAAGGCCAGAAACCCAGATGCTCTCTGGCCACCTATGATCTAGATATGACAGGGAAGCTGCCCCTGTGAGACCTCAACACCAGGGACACTGAAGCATGACCAGCATAGTAACAGCAGCAGTAGACATGCCAACCTAGAGGAGGGAGATTTCACCAGACTCCACCCCTAGCAGTTATTGGCTGCAGAGAAAGCGAGAAGCACCTTATTCTAGTGATGAATCCACTCAGAAGGTACCCAATGCCAGGTGATCAGCCTCAATGCAAATATTATAAGCAACAATAAAAGACGTGTGTGTGTGTGTGTGTGTGTGTGTGTGTGTGTATAACAATCATATTTAGCAGGGAATACATCATGAATTTGGTAATGAGCTGTTAGAGACTAAGAAGAACTAGAGAGGCAAGAGGAGTGGATAGAAATGATGTAAAGACTATTCATGCATGCAATCCTCAAAGAATAAAAAAGTAAATTCAAAGAATGCAATGTTGTAACTCATGCTTTTTACTATGACCAAATAAAGAATTTACTTTCGTTAAGAAGAAATCCTGATGAATTAGTAGATTCAAGAGGCTCAGAATTCCATCCCAGGCCTGGGTCTAGAAGCATGACTGAATTTGGATGCTTCCCCAAAAATCTTAAGCACAAAAAAAGGCCAGGCCTTAAAAATTCATACTTCATTCCCTAAGTCATAATTGAGTTTATATTTTAAAAGATGTTGAACCAAAAACATTTCTGGTTTTGGTCTATGATTAAAATATTCTTAATTGTAATCTTTCTCAGGTCAGAAGGGGTGCAAACGGTCTGAAACATTATTTTAAAAATATGAGCCCTTAATTTCTGAGTATTGGAGAGGCAAAATATATCCGCTCCAAAGCAAGTGTGCTTTGTGACATGTTCCTGACTGGATGTATTACTGTTCGTTGACATCTTGTCTCCTGTGGCCACACTGCTCCCACCAGTGTGTGTGAGGACACAGGAGGAAGGGTGCATGTTGCTTACTTCAAATTAATTAAAATGAATGCCTTGACTGTAGACATAGCCTTCCTGTCTCCTCATCAACGCCAGAGCTATTCCAGGTGAATTTAGACTCAACTGCTGACTACCTTGTCAATAAGATTCTCCTGTGTGCCTGTACAGTCATGTATTTAAACAAACTTATTTGACCAATGCAGGTAATTTGTATGAATGAATATACTGGTAGCTCCTTGGAAATTCACCATAGAAAGAACAAAATAATGATAATGAAAGTCCATGCATTTAGATTATATTTTGTATGCCATCAAGAAGCATACATTTTCTATGGAGATAATCTGTTTGTGCCACCCTACAGAGAATGCTGGCTTTGAAATCTCCCAATCTCTGCACAATGTATCAAAGCTTTGCCAAGTGTGACCTAGAAAGTGCAAATAGGATCATATCTATCATCCTGCACAGAATTCAGGTCCAATTGGATCAGAGACCTCAACATAAAAGGGAATACACAAAATCTAATAGGACAGAAAGTGGGAAGTAGCCTTGAACTCATTGGTACAGAAGCGAACTTCCTAAACAGCACACCAATAGCTCAGACTCTAAGATCAACAATTGGTAAGTGGGACCTCATGAAATTGCAAAGTGTGTGTAAGGCAAAGCACACTGTCATTAGAACAAAACAGAATGATGAAAGTTTTCCACCTATCCTACACCTAGCCTTCTCCACAGCTCTGCACATATGTAGCAGATGTACAGTTTCGTCTTTATCTTCATGAACAATTGAAGAGGGGTCTATCCCTAAAGCTGCTACCTGTCTTTGAGATATGTTCTTCCAGCTGGGCTGCCTTGGCTGGCCTCAGTGTGAGAGGATGTGCTTAACCCTGCAAAGACCTTCACCCTTTCAGAGGACAAAGGATTATGGGAGGTGTGACCAGGAAGAGGTGCAGTGAGCTGGGTATAAAGTGAATGAAAAAAAAAAAAAAAGCTGCCCCACTTCACATACAGGGTTAAAGCACTGCCCCTGGCTGTGCCATAAGATACTTTGCAAAGCAGAACATCTCCATTTGAAGCAGTATTCTAGACAGTTTCTCCCAGGCCAGCACACCTTGGGATTAGCACACATATGATTATCATTAAGTACCATACACATGCACACTGAGTTAATTTACCTTTTCATTAAGAAATTGAGAATTGTACTTTCCGTATAACCAATGCAGTGGGGAAGACCAGGGGCATCCCTCAAACATCCACTGGCCTCCACCCCTTCTAATCAGGTTTCCTTGCACATATTCTTAAGTTTACATGGAGACTGCTTTCAGAGTCCTTTAAAATATCTACTATAGTCAACTTAATTATTCTATAAAATTCAATATAATCATGATTGCAACAAATATTTAATCTATGGTTTTCTTATCCTTTTCTCATGAAAGCAGGGTAAATCAATTGATAGTAGTTCATTCCACCAACAGGATAACAATTAATTATATATTTTAACAATTATAATGTACATAATTTCATGGCTCATTTTCTAAATCAACTCAAATAGTCTATAAACAAAGAATCCTATTGATCTCTTTAATCACCTTTTTGTATGTTAGCTAGGTGTTAGTCTAAAAAGTAGCTAATGCTTTTCTGCATAAAGCAAATTGACTGGATAAAGATAACATTTTCTTCGTTAATTATAAGAGCATGTAATTCCACATTTGAACTAAGTTTTGTATGAAAACATGGGTTTTGTAAATAGTTTATCATTTTTTATTGTCCTTTGGTTGTCAAACATGCATGCACTCTAAGACTGAAAATCAATTAAATTATGACACAGGAGAAATGTGTTCAAGATGTCAAAATGATTAAAGAGAGCATTTACAGGGAGGGTGGTGTCCAAAACCCTGTCTTTTGCTGCTCCTTGGATAATAAATGCTCAGGGCAAGACTGAGAATCACATGGATTTCTGTTTCACAGTTAGTCAAGGATTCCAATGAGAGGATCAGGTTCCAAGGACAGAACAAACGTGACAATGCTATTGATGTACAGCTACGTGGCTCAGTGGGTTAACTGTGGTTACTTGCAGAAGTGCGTGTGTGGAGTGGCACTTATATACAGTCTCTTAGATGAGTTAAAGTCAGGGCATGACTGGAAAACCCACACCAGCATGGCAAGCACCCACAAGGCTTCACCCCTGGGGTTCTCTTCATGACTTGCATGCAGCTTTTAGGACATAAATTCTTCCTGGGAAAGGTTGGTAATGAAAACCGCTACACAAAACTGAGTTTTGATGGAAGGATCCATTTTAGTCACACACAGGAATCCCCACACTTGACCAGCTTAATGAGCAAGGACATTTCCTGAGCCTTATCAGCAGAGTGGAGCTGCTGTCACACAGTCCTGCCTCCAGCAGATCCAGTTACCATGGGCATTGGCATATGAAAACAGACTTTAGGTTTTCTCTTGTTGGATTTCATCTCAGGGTTCAGGAAACCAAGGGAAAGGAAGGAGACAAGCTGTCTACTCATTAAGGTAGCCCAGTGCAATTGGGTGTTCCTGTGATCATTTTGGAAAAATAAAACCAAAACATATTTATCATGAATTAGTTAACCATATATGATTTATTAAGATAATACATCATGAATACAATGAAACTGGAGACTTTTTTTGGCATCATTGATTCCCAGCATGTTCTCAGCAGTGTGCACTTATTACAGGGGCCATTCTCCCCAAACCGACAGTCAGTGCATACCTGTTACTCAGATTTAGTTTATTTTTGCTAGCTAAAAGTAGTCTTCGATTTAGGACTGTGCATATGTTATAGAATGAAGTCAACTGTTATTATAAAATGTGAGAGGGATCATTATTACCATAGTAAAGAACCTTTAGCTCCTGCGAACACTTAATGATTCTAACATCCAGATGATTTTACATTCTGTCTCAGGAATAAGGAGACTTTGTAAAAAGGTGCAATAACAATTCTCAGCACATATAAATGAGTGCCAAAGATTTTAATTTATCTCATTATTATTACTAGTGACTTAGTAAAACTAGTGATTGCTAAAAGTAGTTCAAATAGGGAATGGAGAGACAGCTCAGCTAATAATGGTATTTGTTGGTTCTGCAGATGACCTGGGTGTAGTGCACAGTACCCACTTGGCAGCTCATAAGCTCCTAGAATCCCACTTCCAGGAGTCCTTCTGAATTCTGGGGCCAGTTACACACATGTGCACAAATGCACATGGAGGTAGACACATATACACATAAAATAATAACTGAACAAATCTTTTTAACATGAAACTGGCTCAAATAATATATGAGAGACAACACTATTATAGCCAATACTAATAAAAGGTAATCCAGGCATGAGACCACAATGAGGAAGTCTCTGAACTTAGGAAATAGAAGCAAGCAGGAGAAGCTTGAGACTGAAGTGAACTTGAGTATATGGTGTTGCTATCTCTGAAAAACAATTGCATGCATGAAGATAGGAAGGAAGGAAGGAAGGAAGGAAGGAAGGAAGGAAGGAAGGAAGGAAAGAAAGAAGGAAGGAAGGAAGGAAGGAAGGAAAGAAAAGAAAAGAAAAGAAAAGAAAAGAAAAGAAAAGAAAAGAAAAGAAAAGAAAAGAAAGAAACAAAGAGAGAGGAAAGGAGGGAGGAAGGGAGGGATGGACAAAGAAGGACAACTGGATATGTAGATCAAAGACAATGACATTCTAATATATGCCAGGAATTGAAGGCAGATACTTTAGTGGATCAAAGACAGAATGAATGCCTTCCACACAAGCAGCCCTGGGTTCGATCCTCAGTACTACCATGCATAAATTAATAAGTGTTGAAAAATGAAAAAAGGGAAGGAAGTCTGCGGCAATATGATCCGACAGGGCAATAAAGCACAACCCTTGAAGACCTCTTTTTCACAGCCTAGAAACTGTTTTCAAACCCCTCAAAAAAGAATACTTGTGTTGACCTCTGCCCACAGAAAGCTGAGAAATTCCTCAATGAATTAGAAAACCAACCAAAGAAACAGCACATGTCTGCACTCAGAGACCACCTGGTAATCTCTTTTACCTCCTTTGAAGTTATAGAAACCTTTCTGCACAGCACCCTGCTCTATCTACTAAGCCTCCATGTTTCTACTCAGGAATCCCAAGCAATTTCTCTTTTATCTTTCCTAAATTATTTTGCTGCAGAATGTATTTGAACTAGAATAATCCTGTCATAGCTTTAAAAGGAAGCTCCTTAGCTAGATGCCAAAGTAGGATGACAGTGGTAACTAGAGAGATTTTTGGTTTTGATAGAAAAATGAACCTGAGTTTTGAGAAGAGCCCATTCCTTCCATGCTCTCTGAAGTATTGAAGGACACTTTTTTTGCAGGATTTTCCCTGTCCAATCACATTAGGGCTGTGGGAGGCTTATGATTGGACAGAAGAAGGGAGGCAGAGCAAGGAGTTGAGGAGACAGAGAAAGAGTTCTCAGGAGAGAGAAAAGAACCAGAATGGAGGCTGATGTGGTGTTATTAAAAGTTAGAATAATTGTGTTAAAGCTTTATCATTATCACTTGGCTCTGAAATTATTGTATTGGCATCTTGTAAATTGTGTTATTGTTGATACATACACCTGATTGACTAGTTAAGCGTTAAGAGTCTTTATTCTACCGGGTAATTACGTGTTGAGATGACTAAACAGGGTTGCATGGGGCATTGCGTGAAAGCAAGAGCAACTGGGAAATGGTGTGGTGGGAGCCATGTGGCCTAGCAGGGCTGGCGAGTTGGCAAGCTGAGAGACCAAGTGAGTGAGATCGCCTGGAGCAGGGGCTAGCTCTAGAAAATTCCCACAACACAATTTGTATAGGTGATTGGCATCCAGCAATTTATGTTCTCCCATATTTTCTGTGGATATGTGGAGACTTCAAATCTAGAAGCTGAAGTTAAAAACAGAAAAGTGGGTTGGACAAGGGGCATTTCTGGGACAGTTGGCTTATTGTGTTCCTGTCAAACCCTGGGGAAGTAAAGCCTTAGGTCACGGTTAGGTTTTGGAACTTTGTAAAGAGGTACAGGGGAAAAAAAGATATGGGTATGCTCCTGTTCATTATGTCCTCCTCACTACTGCCTGAGAGAGAATAAAGATGATCTATGTGCCAACAACTAGGGAGAATGAAGCACTGGGTCTAGATTGGGGGTATGGAGATGAGGATCAAGGCCAAAGTTTGTAAATTAATAGAATTTCATACATCATCAGACAAAAGCCATAATTAATAGTTACCAAAATCAGGCATCAGAACAGCAAACTCTATGGTTTGTTTCACATGATTTCAAAGAGAATGGGATTTCTAAAGTCCAAGTTAGATAGCAGGGACTGTGGATCACATCATGGTCACTTCATGAATCACAGCCACCAGGTTCCTGCCTGCTACAGTGGAAAGCTAAGCACTGACTCCTCACAGTAGATTTCTGGGAAATATTACCATCCCATATCTTTGAGCTATTATGTACTGACTTTCTTTTATATACTTTTTATGTTTCCTTGCATGTATATCTGTGCACCATTTGTGTGCCTGGTGTCCTCAGAGAACACAAGAGAGTAAGGATTCTTTGTGACTAGAGTTACAGACTTTTGTGAGATAGGTTGTGGGTTCTGAGAACTGAACCCAGGATCTCAAGAGCAGCCAATGCTCTTAAGTGCTAAGCAATCTCTCCAGCCAGCCTGAGTTAAAACATTTTAAAACCTACCCAAGCTAAAGATTTTACTAAGATCAAGTTTAATGCATACAGGCATTCCTCAATGGATATATAGATAGATGGTACATAGATAGATGGATAGATAGATAAATAGATGATAGAGCATGCATACTTACATAAGTAGGTGGATATACATATATATATACGGATACACAGATCAATCCAAAGATTGATTGATAGATAATATATAGATAACAGATAAGTAGATTGTAGATAGATAGATAGATAGATAGATAGATAGATAGATAGATAGATAGATAGTTAAAAGATACACACATATATACAGTGCACTTGTCTGTGATGGGTGGCCATTAAGTCTGATTTTTTATAATTTTGCTTGCACATTTATCTCACCATCTGTCTGGACTAATTTTTCAGCTCCCTTCTATTGGCAACCCTATGTAAACGCAATTCTAAGGAAAGCCTTGACATATTTATTTCATGCCCTTTCATGCGGGCTGCAAAGTATGTGCTGCCTGCTTTTGAGGAGCAGTTTGCCAGCAACACAGAACTTAACTGAAAAGCTGGACTTTCTTTCTTTTTTTCCTTTTTAACATCTCTTAAAGATTTCATATTTGCTTTTGTTACTACTCCCCCTCATCAGAGTGCAAGATAATTCAGCTGTGAAAACAAACAGCCTTCCTCTAGCACACAAGAGCAGAGTAACCCCACTTTCCTGAGCCACACGTATTCTGTTCTAATCAAGTTTCTAGTATAGACCCACTATGCATGAAGAAAAGTTCTCCATTCTTACTGAAAAACAAAACAAAACAAAACAAAACAAAACAAAACAAAACAAAAAACTTGGATGCACTGAAATGTAGAGAAGCTTAATGGCGTTCTACTTTTCCTTACATTGGCCTTGAAAAGACAGACAAGAAGGTATTTTTCCCAAAAACAACAAACCTACATTTACCACAAAGTCCAACTCACAGGCTAGGAGTGAAACAGAGCTGTGAGTTCAGGGGCATCTAGGCTGGTGTGAGGCTGACAGGGAAGCCCTGTCCTAGGGACAGCCCTCCGCAGGTTTCTGAATCTGAATTCGGTGGTATCCAGGCATCTCTAGGCTCCATGTTTGGATCATTTTAAAACAGTAGCAAGAGTGCACGGAAGGAGCCCGGTTTCTGAAGCATGTACCCCTCGCTCCACGCCTAACAAAGTAGGTAAACTCTGGCTGAGAAGAGAAACACAGAAGCAGCAGTTTCTCGAGACCCACAAAGCCAACATGCTATTAAATATACCACCTAACACGACTCCTTCCCTCTGTCTTTTCACTCACGCAGCCACCACATGTGATGGAAGAGATCCAACTCAAACACTCCCGCCAGAGCATGCTCCAAGACAGATGGCCCAGCCCCAGGCTGCGCCAATACAATGCACTTCTATTCTCTATTTATTTTTGCAGTTCAAAGACCTGGCAATCACCCTCTCCATGCCTGCCATAAGACCAGGGTGCTCCTGATCTCTGCCTAGTGAGTTTTATATCTGAATGCCAGCTACTCAGACTACTTAGAAAGAGCGGGCGAGTTTTAAAGAAAGAAATTTCAGCCTGCATTCAAACTTTGAGATTCAGATGATAAACTGCCAAGCTAGGGACTTTGCCTTAATCAGAGAAGCCATAGGCATGGCTGTTTACTGTGGTCTTTAAGAAACCATCCGGAAGTGGAGCATCTCTGGAAGTTACTGTGATCGCCTCAAATACGTGCATTCTGGATTTCATCTGTTGAATCGAAAGAGGTATAACCCTGTCACAAATGGTGTTCTCCTTTCTTCTGTCTACCACCAATCTGGCTAAGGAAAACTCAGGGTTAATAGGAGATTTTTTTCCTGAGAGATAAGCCACATAGATTCAAATCACTATTGACGTACTTTACTGCTGGAGTTAAACTTTCATCAGAGAATGACTTTAAAGGAAGACAATTTAAGAGAATTCTCTTTTAGTTTTCAACTGTGAATGCACAGGATTTGAAGGCAATTTTATGTAACAGAGAGAGTAAAGACCCTGTTTTTCATAAATCCATTAGTGCTGGAAGATGAAGAAATGATGAGTCTAATATAATCTTTGATGCACACCTGTGTCCAGTTTCACAATGTTTTCAGATCCATGTAAAAGCATTTTGTATACTTCTACATTCTGGGCTAAGTATCATATTTGTTATGAGTTTAACAAGAAGTTTCTTCTTTAATAATAAGAGTCAACTCTGCTGTTTTCCCCTGCAGACTGACTTCATGCCTGACCCAGAACCACATCTCCATTAACAGGCTCAACATGGCAAGTTCTGTATTACACCAGCACCACCTTCTAAGACTGGATTGTGACCATCACTATTCATGCTCTGAAGTACTGCCTAGGCTGAGTATGTGGGCAGGACCTGTCACCTGCTAAGTAAGGCCTGAAGAGGAGCACCTGGATCGGGGCAAGTGACTCTAGGGCTCTGTTGAGCAAGGCAGCAGTTTCTCTCTATTCTGTTCCTTTCCCTCTTTCTCTACTTCTCTCTTTCATCCTCTCTCTCTTATTTCTCTTTCTCTTCTTTCCATTTCTTCTCCCTTTTCTCCCTATATTTCCTCTCCTTTCTTTCCTTCATCCCTTTCTGCCTTTCTTAGCTACTTTTAAGTACTAAGACTGCGGTAACTTATAAAAAAAGATTTTATTTTGGCTTGCAGTTTCATAGGGTTAGAGCCCATAATGACAGAGGCAGTATGGCAGCAGGTAGCAGCAAGAACAGGAAGCCAAAAGCTCACATCTTGAGCCATGAGCAAGAACCAGAGAGAGTACATATAGCCTGAAGCCATCAGCTCCCCAGGTCACTCCCTGGTGACACACTTCCTCCAACAAGGTCGCACTTCCTAAACTTCTCCAATCATTACCACTAAAGGGGGCCAAGTATTCAAGTACCTGAAGCTATCAGGGCATCTCTCTTCCTGTCCATTTTCTATCTGCTAAGTGAGGGCACACTGGGGAAGTGTTGTTTTGCAAGTCAGAAAGAAAGCTGTCATTAGAGTTCAGACTAAATTGAGCACCTGGCTTCAGGTACTGTAGGAAATGAAGTTCTATGTCTGAAGCCACCCAAGCTGTTCATTATTGATGTCCATGCTGTTCTTGAACCATGGCAGTTTTGCTGTCTTTGGGTTAGTGTTCAACTTTTAACAGAAGCAGAACTAACAACGTTCTCTTGTTTTACACACTCAATGTCTTTTAAAGAAAGCACACAAGAACACCCTTTGACATCAACCTTCCTCACCCACTCTGACCCTCCCTTTACAGCTTTACCATTTCTCATACCTATGTTCCTAATTCCAGAATCATGTTTCCATCTGATAGTATTTCCTTTCAGCCCAAAGAACATTCCTTAGCATTTGTGGGAGAATAAATGTGCTTGCAATCAATTTTGTCATTTACAAAAATAGATATCCCTATTTTGTTATTTATGAAGAACATTCAAGCTGTAAATTAAATTGTGAGTAAATGACTCTTTTTGGACTCTAAACGCAGTCTCCTATTGCTCCAGGCACCCATGATTTCAGATGAGAAATTGTCTGTCATCTGGATCATGCTCCCCCCTGTATGTGCTATGTGCCTTTTTCTTGAACCAAATTCTCCAATTCTTCCAAAGTTCTTAGCTTCTGTATGAGTTTACTGGGATCTCTCACTGAAGAGTGGATATTCATCATTATCAGGGACAGGAATCTGGTTATCATAGCTTCAAATGTTTTCTAGTTGTCCACCTCATTACGTCCTTATGGAACTCTGATCACTAGTGAGGAATTATTCTACATTTCTCCTCAGTCTTCTATGGTTTGAATTACTTTTCTTGAATTAATTTCCTCATACTTTAATTCTGAATAATTTCTATGTATACTAAAGTTTACTGATTCTCTTTTTTTTCTTTTATACCTTTTATTCACATAAGCTAAAATGTGTGCAGATATAGATCACAGATATGCACATTTATGTGTTAAGTGTATATACACATGCACATATATATGATATTCCTTTTAGAAACTATATATGTTAGTTCTGGGTTTTTACAAGTGATTCTAAGTCCCCTCTTGAAGTTTCTATTTCTCTACTAAGATACCCCATGCCTTTAGAAAGAGCACATTTCTTCTACTCTAGAATTACATTTATGTTAGCTTTCAGTGTTCTTGGCATTCTATATCTAATACCATGGTCATTCTGCATTCAGTTTCTATATGTTGGTTTTATTTAACTGTGTGCCACAATTACATTAGAAGCAATATTTCTAGCCAGTTTTGATTTAAAATTCAACTTCATGGAGACCATTAAACATTCATTTCTAATACTCTTATTCTCATGTGAAAAGTAGTTTTAGGTTAATAGGTAGTGTGATAACTGACTGGTCGATCTCGCACTTGAAAACTCAGAGTATATCACTGGGCAAAATTATTTTCTAAGCCTCTTTATGGAATAACTACTCTAGTATTTAAGAATAGCAGTGAAACTTGATTTTCAGCTTTAAAATGGAACATTTAGAATGAGTTTCACTACAGAGCACAATCCTTAATATAAAACTATCATTTAACTAGAGTCATAAACAGACACTAATAACATTAAGAAGCCTCTGTTTTTGTATGTAAATATGAATTGCAAAGCCATTATTATTAATACATTATGTCTCTTAAGCCTATGGGAGTTTCACTATAAGTTCATGGCATAGTCTCTGCTTTCTACCAAGAACTTGGACCCCTGTCAGTTCTTATGTCCTCCAATCCAGGCAGCTTCCTTTTTCTGTTTTAGTTTCCTGCTCTAAATTAATTCATTGTATTCAAACACAAGAAAACAAAACTCTTTTCCCTGAAACCACTTTACTAGCAAGTTCTAAATGAACTCACATTCTGTGGAATCCTTAATGAAGTGAATTTCTGTTAGCAAATTCTGTATTGGTAGCAGCAGAAAATCTTCCCTGATTATCTTTGCTTCTTAAGAAAAACCCAAAATCTGGTAGACATTATTGAATATAAAGGGTTACCTCTTCTTACTTTCATTTCTAAGAATGAAGAGTTTTATTTACCGATTTCTTTTCCTATCATTGTGAAGACATACAGTGATCAAAGCAATTAAAGGTGGAAAGTCGTTATGCAAGCTCAAAGTTCCAGGTAAACGTTCATCGTGGAGGAAAAGTCAAAGCATGAGGAGCCTGCAGCTCTTGGACACATTACATTGGTCCTCAGTCAGAAGAGAGAAGTACATGTTTGCATAACAGAGCCCAGCTCATTTCCTCTACTTTGATTCAGACAAAGACCTTCTGCACAGAGTATGGTGCCACCCGCAGTGAGTGG
This sequence comes from Mus caroli, assembly GCF_978045245.1. Classification (NCBI taxonomy): domain Eukaryota; kingdom Metazoa; phylum Chordata; class Mammalia; order Rodentia; family Muridae; genus Mus; species Mus caroli. The sequence continues at coordinate 122,651,361 of NW_028227258.1, read as the reverse complement.
GACTTCCCACCTCATTTAACCCCTCAGACACCCAGATGCTTATTTCTTAGGAAATTCTAGGTTTTTCCAAGTCAACAGCAAACATAAACCACCACAAAAGGAGAGGATTTATATGGTGCTTAGGGAGTTCTTATTGTTTTTTATTTATATTGCACTGTCCCTGGTCTTCCACAATCCTATGGTATAGCATTAACAACCTGTAATTAACAACATGAGTCTTACACTCACACATTTGCTTGACATTTTATTCGACCTCCCTCTTGAGAAACTTCTACATGGAACAACCCTAAGCCTTACTTATGCCTCCCCTTAGACAGAAACACTCAGTTTTATAAGTGTTCATGACTTTGCATCAATATGTTTCTCATCTGGATCCATATTCATGAGAAACAAAAAATAGAAATCTGAGTCATATTTAACTGAACTAATGTCTTCATATGGTCACCTTGTACTTCAATGCCAGTATACTGAAAACAAACCTGTAAAGAAAAGTCAGTGATAGGCACCCAGTACAATACTTGCTTATTGCTCCACAGCCTGGACTCAGTGCTTTCAACATAGAGGTATATGTGATGGGGTGAGTAGTTAGAAGATTGTGGCATGGGAAACATCTCCTGCACAAATCTCAGTCATAAAAGCTGCATTTGCTACTCCATGAGCAGCATGGAGTCAAACAGTTATATAAAGCACAGTTAGGCTTTCTTCTCTCATCTCTTTAAAGGCCCATTGTGTGTACTTTGACATGACCTCACTGATGTAACATTCCTTGATGCCTAGGGTTGTTAAAAAGTGCTATAGGATCTGGTCACTGGGATAGTTACAGAGAGTTTCTAGGCCTCAAGGGTCAAGGATTTCAGAAAGCTCAGCCTTAGGAATAGTAACACTGCCCACCACCATAGGCTGAGGAATCCTAATAGCTAGATGCACCTGGAAGGTATAGCAACAGCTTTGTTGGTGTCTTAGAAGAAACACTGTCTTTCTTAGGACCACAAATGAGACCTTGGACTTAGAGATAAGGCTACCAATGCTCAAGGCCTCTGTAGTATCGGAAAGATTGAGGGTACTCCAGATGCTACGCCTCCTTGCCTAGCATAGCTGCTCCCTGCCTTCTAACACCAAAGAAAGCTGAAGCCAAATAACAACTGAGAAGAAAGTCTCCCTTTTGTGAGGCACATCTTGCTGTCTGGTAATGCTTTTAAGGCAAGCTTCATAGCATCGAGTTGCTTTTGGTTTTGTCATGCAGAAAATCCATAAAATAAAAGCACATTGCTTTAAATGCGAACACATGGCTAATTTTTAGTAGAGAACTGGAAGCTGAGTCATTTGACTACCACACTAACTACGGACAGCCACTAAATCATGTATGAATCACAGCGTGCATTCTGTAAGAATTAGCTAATTGCCAACATGAGGTGACATAGGGGAAACCTGGGCAGGGAGAGCAACGATTTGATAGCATGTAGGCCAATGTCCGAGGATGTCTCTTCTTCTACCTTGATATGAGTAGTAACCCCAGGTTTTGTGAAAATGACATTTTATTGTATCAGTTTTTATTTGTAGCATCATACTGCAAGGTAAATTCTGAAGTTATAACAGAAAACAGAGACTAGCAACAAAGAGGGTCACATTGTTTTCTCAAAGCCTAAAACTAAGGAAGGTTTTCCTGCCAACATAGATCTGGGATCAAGTGGTGGGGGTCCAATTTCTTCAATTATCTAATTTCATAGAAGCCTCCAGAGCTAGAGTTAGAGGCTGGTGACAGGTACCCAACATCTAATTTGAATGTGAGGCTTTTCTGAAAACTCAATGGAAAAGAAGACTTGCCTGAAAACCATCTCACTATACAGGACATTGGCAAGCATTGGCATTTGAGATGTGGAGGACTGATAGCTGATTGGATTAATGTGGGTGATACCTTTGGGTTTAAAACATGCTAAAAGCCTGCTACCAATATGAACTCACCCCCTTCCATTGCTCTTGTTAGACTGACATCTGTAAGGTTACCACCTCACTTAACTCTCAGTGGTCCACCAAACACAGGATGCCTGATTGACAGCTTACATCACAAAGAGGAACAACTTACTGAGATGCTTAGAAGCCAACTGCATTGCCTTTCATAGGCAAGACTAGTGAATCACCAGCAGCAAGCAACAATCGAAAATGAGAAAATAGAAAGAAAACACAAGCATTTGTGGCGAACATCCCCGAAGATGTTTTAAATCCTGGTAAGTCGCCATGCTGTCCTAACCACTGGTGGCTAGCTATTTCTTTTCTTTTGCAAAATTATTCTTGTTTCCATACTTACAATAATTATGGATTTATGGCCAGTTATGTCATTATTTATATAAATGATAACATAAAATACTTTTTATTGTGTCTTGTTTACACAAATACCTGCCTCATTGCTGGTAGAGTTTGTGGTTGCTAGCATTTTTCAAATATGTATGAATATCCCTATATATGTAATAAGAGTGTTCATTTTTTCCTATGTCATTTCAAACTAACTTATGAAATTCTAGGCGCATGAGAAGCAGTAGCTATGGAAGTCTTAGTTTATACATGGAAGGGTTAGTGTCTAACCCTGGCTCTGCTGCCTGTCACTGTGACATTAGGCCCTTGGTTTATGTTACTGAGTCTCTGTTTCCACATCTGTAACAGGAGTTGATGAAATCTGCTCTGTAGATCTTTCCAGACCATAAGGATCAAATGCAAGAAGGCTGAAAACTCATAAGTTGTTCTCATACACAGATGTCACTTGAGCCTTGGAAGTAATTGCTAGTGAAGTCTCATCTCGCTGTGAGGTTCTGATGGCCCCTCTACCATCTGGAATGTCACTGTGGGGCAATGATGGCTCCTCTACCACATGATACATTGCTATACTCATCTTCAGGCATATTGAGCTTTTTACCATTTTATAAAAGCAACCACTTACTGGAGCAGATACACTCTAAAGTTTTCCTCTCAAAGCAACCATGACAAAGTTAGAAACATCATTAGATCACCTTACAGTGAGATCCTACTGTATGTGACTTCTTATATTTATTATATCATCTTCAAAATCATTATAGGAGGCCATGTGAGGAGCCAGAGGAAAACCTCTGAACTGACACATGTGTTTCTTTGTTAGTTCAGTTATCTGATCTTGATCTCTCATTTTTCAAATGAATTCTCTTTTCAGCAAAAGTTCGATTAAGTGTATGTTAAAGTGCCAAGCAGTACAGCACTGGGGATAGGATAGATGCTTAACTCCAGTCTGCCTTCTGAGCTGTTAACAAGTGTCAGCTCTGTTTTCATATGACAAGCACGGAAGGTAAAAAGCTTCAATTTTATCTTCTGCATAAGAAACAGAGCCCCAATGAGGGAAAGCCTTGATGTTGTCGATAGATGGTCCTTGTTAGGAAGATGCACTTCACAGAAAGAAGTTAGATGAGCCATGGACGATCTTGCAAACCTGCTGTAGCATGATCTTACATGCCGTGAAACAGCAGTGAATAGCAAGAGAAAACTGTCCACACAATGTGTGGACACAAGGTTTATGCAAAGCAATAAAAGAGAAAGGTGTTACTGTTTCTTTTCTGTTGCTGTGACAACCATGATGACTGAAAGCAACTTGCAGAAGAATAGGATCTGTTTAGATTCTACTCCGGGGTCACAGTCCATCAGTCCAGACAAGAACTTAAGTAAGAACTTGTAAAAGCCATGCTGGTGCAAAGATGCTTCTGGCTGATTTGAAGGCTTATGCTTAGTTCTTGTGTATGGTCAAGGACTGCTGGCCTTTGGATGGTGTGGTCCACAGAGGTCTGGCCCTCCCTTACCAGGTAACACTTGGAAAAACTCCTGCAGGCATGCCTAGAGACCAGTGTGGTCTAAGTAATCCCTCAGTGGAGACTCTCTTTAGGAGACTGCAGACTGTGTCAAGCAGAATAATAAAGCTCACTGGAACATGTTCTCATGATTGTGGCTGAAGACTTACAATTCATTACACACATATACCATACACACACACTTTTCTAAATCCCTCAGGGAGGTTTTCAAAAGGCTTTGGAATGAAAACAAAACAAAAGCATTGAGTTAACTTAAATATTGATAAAGGAACTATATCTGTGTGTGTGTGTGTGTGTGTGTGTGTGTGTAAAATGTGTTGTGCTTGTGTGTGCACATTCCCATGTGTGAATGTTATCGCTATGTGCCACTCACTGTGCACATATGGAGGTCAAAAGATAAGTTCAGGAGTTGGTACTAATAACCCTTGCCTTGTCAATGACAGGCTTCTTTGGTTGGCTTTCTTTGTCACATGCCAGGCTACCCTGCTACAGACTTCTAAGATTCTTCTGTCTTTCTTGTTTTTAAAGATTTATTTATTTTATGTATGTGAGTAAACTGTAGCTGTACGGATGGTTGTGAGCCACCATGTGGTTCCTGGAATTTGAACTCAGGACCTCTGGAAGAGCAGTCAGTGCTCTTAACCGCTGAGCCATCTCTCCAGCCCTGATTCTTCTGTCTTAATCTCCCATCTTTGCTACAGATGCATGCTACTCATTCTGCCTCAGACGCTTATGCTTCACGGAGAGTGCCCATTGAGCTGTTGATCTTAGAAGGCAGATAACATTAAAATCTTTCTAGTGTTTTTGAGTTGTGTGTGCATATAACACTGCTTGTCTAGCATCTTTCTCTCTCAATAATGACTGTGACAACAAGGTGAAGCAGTTCCAGCTTCAACACCTTTTTCTCTGTGGATGCCTTGTCCCACTTCCTCTGTCAACTCACCCAGTATTCTGTGTGTACAGGAGCCACAAGAGAGACTGCTCTTGGTGCAGTTTACACACACACACACACACACACACACACACACACACACACACACACACACACTTCTCCACCAGAGATCTCTGGTCAGTTGGTACAATTCCATATCACACCCAGTTTATCTCACCCCACACACATGGCCCACATCACTCTACATGCAGTCCAAGGATGGGACACTGAGAATGTAAAGTTCATCTTGCAAATTCTTAATTTCACACAAACCCTTCCACTCGAGACCCCTATATATATCTGATAAGTGAAAATGTGGATGAGAAAAACAAATTAATAAAGTCAATCAAGAGAATGTTTTCAATACACAAAATGTCATTGTATTTCTTCCTGTAGAGATGTGAAAGTGATTATATATATATATATATATATATATATATATATATATATATATATATATATATATTCTTTTTTCACTCTGGTGTGACATAAACATCTATTCCTTAATACAGGAAGAAACGAATTCCATTCACATCTAGTAGTAATTCCTGGCTGTATCTGCTCTTCTGGGAGCTCATCACAGGGGAGTTTCCAGCCTGGGTTAGGACTCATCAAGGCTGCTGTACTGATCAGCCTGCAGGCAGCTCCACTATGGAGTCTCCACTCCTAAGCAACTACCAAGGCTTGATCACACAAGGGGAGGGGTCTTGGGATCTTGTAACAGTACAGGGCACCTGTGTCTTGTAAGTTTTGTTAGTATTCTGTGTTTTATGAACCTTCCTTCTTCTTCCAGAGGGAATGTTTCCATCTGAGGGAATATCATCACAGCAATAGAACTAAGAAAATATCTTTCCCGAAAGTTTCTCAGAATTCACCAATGGAAACATCTGGCTACCATAATTTCTGTTTAGGAAAGTTTTATATACTGATTGTCTTGAATGAGGCTAAAGGATTTAGAGGGTCCATTTCTCCTTGACTAATGATTGCTCCTTGACTTAATGTCTTTGATAGGTTATACATTAAAAGAAAAAAAATAAATGAAAAACTAACAAATAAACAAACAAAAACTTGGTGACATGGCTATTCTTGCATTGACTCTTTAGTTCTAGCTAGTGTTTTAGGAGATTGGGAATTATATTTCTTCATCTCAGCTGTTCACTTTCTATACTCCACCCCTTCTTTCTTACATAGCTTAGATAGAAATCTGTAAATTTTTATTGATTTTCCCCCCAAAGGTAAAAGTCTTAATTCCATTTATTATCACTGATTTTCCTGTTTTTAGTTTCATTGGTTTCTTCTCAATTTTTAAAATATTTTTTTCTAGTTGCTACAGAGTGGAAAGGCCCAGTTAAAATACAGGTATCACCATGCCAAGGGGTGGGACCCTGAACAAATAAACAGCAAGTATTAGCATCTGTCTCTGTCTCAGACTGGTGACAGAAATTGACCAGCTCCTTCACAGGCCTACTGTGGCTCTGTCCCCACCACTGTAGGCTGTAGCTCTCCAGCAGTCTGGAGAGAGAGAGAGAGAGAGAGAGAGAGAGAGAGAGAGAGAGAGAGACAGACAGACAGACAGACAGACAGACAGAGATGGAGACGGAGGGGGAGTGGCTAGAGAGAGGGAGGGAGAGAGGGATGTAGGGAGAGAGAGAGAGAGAGAGAGAGAGAGAGAGAGAGAGAGAGAAAGAGAGAGAGAGAGAGAAGTTACTTTCAGCATCAGAAATGATCAAAAGACAACTTCACCACAAAGCCCACCCCAAGATATCAAAAATATATGGAAGTCACATTTTAAGTGATTACTAGCCATTTACACTCTTTGTTTTAGGAGCCTTTAGTTTAGTTCCATAGCCCACTTCTATCTGTTTTCTTGAGGGTTAGCATTTTGATCCTTTGTATATTCTAGACATTAAACCCCACTGTCAGATGTGTAGCTATTATTTTTAAATTAACATTCTGTAGGCTGCCTCTTGAGTCAACTAACAATTTTCTTTGCTCTACAAATAGTTTTAATTTCTTGAGTTGCTTGGTACTATGGGACTAGTTAGAAGTCCACTGGTGAGATCCTAGTCCATAGTAGGAAACTGTTTTGCCAAAAACCACGGTGTCAAACTGCAAGTATTTGCATTTATACCTATAGATTTTGCTGCTCTCAATTGTGGTCAGAGAGGCTTCTTTTGAAAACGGATATTGGTTGATACAGAGACTCATTACTGCCCAAAATACTGAGCACAAATAACCCTGAGTACCCTATATGTTATCTGAACAACTTCCTTCCTTCCAAAGTTCAGGGAACCAAACAGAAGAAAGGGCAGAGAGAACATAGTTCACAAATTGGGACAGCTGTTGTGAAAAGCTGGTTTCTGTCCTCAACAGGACTATTGCTTGTAGCAACAAACAGGAAATGTGGTTGCCTGTAGTAGACCTGGACAAGACCAAGACATTCAAAATTTCACGAGGGAGGAGGGGGCACTCCGGAGGCCACACTCCTATCTGAAGAGCTACCAAAGGGGTGTGATTACTGAGGGAGGGAGAATGGCTCCTTTGGGGGACCTAGCGCTAGCAGATTGCTCAGGTACAAGTAGATGGCCACCAACCCATGAGCATATGGACAGCTCTTATTACTAAAGTAATAGTAAGAGTAGCTAAAGGGAGTAGGAGGGAAACAGTGCTGCATGGATGTGATCAATACATGTTGCATAAATGTACTGAACATTCAAAGAATACGAATGTTTTTTCTTACAGAAGAACCAGTAATTAGTGGTCTGAACTCTAAGTATTTCCTGAAGCTGAAGGTCTGTATCCAGAGCTCATTTTACTTAACTACCCTTTCTTATTGTTCTTCTGTTTCCCTAGAAATTCTTTAGAAAATCTGCATCATGGGGCATTCCTGGTTATCACACACTGGTGATGCTGTAACCCATCAGTGGAGAAAAACTTGTGTGGGAACAGAACTCTATGCTGTTGTGTTTAGATCTCTGTTGTGTTTCTTTGCTTCTTGTTTTGGGATCCTGTCTATTATCCCCTTATATGAATGGAATATTAGTGGAACTACAATTGGCCAAATGACTTGTCAATGTTATATGTATTTGGTAAATTTGCCTCCTATGAAGCCCAGTCTTCTCATAGACTAAAGAATAGATTTTATAATACAGTACCAGTGCTCTGGATATATTTTATTAAGCTTACTTAAATATCTCTACCTCTATGTCAGAAACTTGAGGATATATCCTTTAGGGCTTCAAAAAATTTTTTTTTGTTTTTGTTTTTTGAGACAGGGTTTCTCTGTATAGACCTGACTGTCCTGGAACTCACTTTGTAGACCAGGCTGGCCTCGAACTCAGAAATCTGCCTGCCACTGCCTTCCAAGTGCTGGTATTAAAGGTGTGCGCCACCACACCCAGCAACTTCAAAAAATTTTAATGTAATGTTTTTATTGATTCTTGGGACATTTCATATCATATACCCTATCATCCTTCCCAGTCCTTCCATACCCCCCTTGTGACCTACCCCAATTCAACAAAACAAAATCTACCTTGTGTTTACTGTATAATCACTGGAGAGTGATCAAACTCTCAGTGGCCTGCCCCTTAAATAGAACTGTGACCTTCCTCTCCTGCACCCCTATCAGAAGCAATCAGTTGTAGAGAGCTATATTTCAGTATCCTTATCATACTTTTTAAGAGTTATCTTTAATGGATTAGGCTGTTTAGGTTGTAACCTTTGGGGATGGAGTTAGAGTTAGTGTAGCCACATCCCTCTTTCTCAACTCTGCATCTGTAGTCATCTATATCACTGCTCAAGTAGCTTCCTTGCACTTTAAATTCAGCAGGAACAGGGATAATAGGCTTCCAGGCTGTGAAAAAGGCCTAGCTGCAGTAGGACTATTGACTCAGACATGGTACTCAGAGGTAGCCCAAACTGCAGATGTCATTATGGCCCTTGGTGGCAGCAAGTCCCCCAGACATCAGTGTGGTTTCAGGCTGCAGCATAGGCCACCAGCACTCATGTGGCATCTGTTGGTAACATGGGCCTCTGACCACAACCATGTACTAAACCATACAAGGACCACTTACTCACATATGACACTTAGCAGCATCACAGACCTTAGTGGTCCTTTGAGGAGGTCCAATCCAGGAAATGAATCATTCCTCATCTCAGTCCTCCATCATTGCCCAGAACCTGGACGATCCTCAGCCAGGTGGCATGATCTGCTTCTACATAAGCTCCAAGCTGCTGCATATCACCCTGCGGACCCAAATGGGGAATGACTGTGGGCCTCAGCCCTCTCTTATACCTGTCATCAACTTCACATCACTAGCTCTGCCTCTTTCCACACCCCATGCACTGCTCTACTCTTCCATCTTTCCCACCTCTCCACCACACATTCATTTTTCAAAATGGTGCCAGAGCATGGTACAGGACAATTTCCCCACAGTAAGAATTTACTATAGTCCTCAAGAGATAAAATGGTGGTGCTGGAGAGACAGCTCAGTGGCTAAGAGTACTGGCTGCTCTTCCAGAGGTCCTGAGTTCAATTCCCAGCAATCACAAAGTGGCTCACAACCATCTGTAATGGGATCTGATGTCCTCTTCTGGTGTGTCTGAAGACAGCTACAGTTTATTCATGAATATTCATAAAATAAATGAATAATTGTTTTAAAAAATCTGTCTCTTCACAGGGACAATTAAAACAAGAGAGAGATAAAATGGAGTCCACCCTCTTGAGTTCTTTATATATATTGGATATTAGTCCCCTATCTGATTTAAGATAGGTAAAGATCCTTTCCCAATCTGTTGGTGGCCTTTTTGTATTATTGATGGTGTCTTTTGCCTTGCAGAAGCTTTGCAGTTTCATGAGGTCCCATTTGTCAATCCTCGATCTTACAGCACAAGCCATTGCTGTTCTATTCAAGAATTTTTCCCCTGTGCCCATATCTACGAGGCTTTTCCCCACTTTCTCCTCTATAAGTTTCAGTGTCTCTGGTTTTATGTGAAGTTCCTTGATCCACTTAGATTTGACCTTAGTACAAGGAGATAGGAATGGATCGATTCTCATTCTTCTACATGTTAACAACCAGTTGTGCCAGCACCATTTGTTGAAAATGCTGTCTTTCTTCCACTGGATGGTTTTAGATCCCTTGTGGAGGATCAAGTGACCATAGGTGTGTGGGTTCATTTCTGGGTCTTCAATTCTATTCCACTGGTCTACTTGTCTGTCACTATACCAGTACCATGCAGTTTTTAATCACAATTGCTCTGTAGTAAAGCTTTAGGTCAGGCAGGGTGGACTCCAGAAAATCAAATAACCCCATTAAAAATGGGGCTCGGAGCTATACAAAGAATTCTCACCTGAGGAATACCTAATGGCTGAGAAGCACCTGAAAAAATGTTCAACACCCTTAACCATCAGAGAAATGCAAATCAAAACAACCCAAGGATTCCATCTCACACCAGTCAGAATGGCTAAGATCAAAAATTCAGGTGACAGCAGATGCTGGCGAGGATGTGGAGAAAGAGGAACACTCCTCCATTGTTGGTGGGATTGCAAGCTTGTACAACCACTCTCAAAATCAGTCTGGCGGTTCCTCAGAAAATTGGACATAGTACTACAGGAGGATCCTGCAATACCTCTCCTGGGCATATATCCAGAAGATGTCCCAACCGGTAAGAAGGACACATGCTTCACTATGTTCATAACAGCCTTATTTATAATAGCCAGAAGCTGGAAAGAACCCAGATGCCCCTCAACAGAGGAATGGATACAAAAACTGCGGTACATTTACACCATGGAGTACTACTCAGCTATTAAAAAGAATGAATTTATGAAATTCCTAGGCAAATGTTTGGACCTGCAGGGCATCCTCCTCAGTGAGGTAACACAATCACAAAATAATTCAAATGATATGTACTCACTGATAAGTGGATATTAGCCCAGAAACTTAGTATACCTGAGATATAAGATACAATTTGCAAAACACATGAAAGTCAAGAACAAAGACCAAAGCATGGACACTTTGCCCCTTCTTAGAATTGGAAACAATCACCCATGGAAGGAGTTACAGAGACAAAGTTTGGAGCTGAGACAAAAGGATGGACCATCTAGAGACTGCCATATCCAGGGATCCATCCCACAATTAGCCTCCAAACGATGACACCATTGCATACACTAGCAAGCGTTTGCTGAAAGGACCCTGATATAGCAGTCTCTTGTGAGACTAGGCTGGGGACTAGCAAACATATAAGTGGATGCTCACAGTCAGCTATTGGAATGATCACAGGGCCCCCAATGGAGGAGCTAGAGAAAGTATCCAAGGAGCTAAAGAGATCTGCAACCCTGTAGGTGCAACAACATTATGAACTAACCAGTACCCCGAAGCTCTTGACTCTAGCTGCATATGTATCAAAAGATGGCCTAGTCGACCGTCACTGAAAAGAGAAGCCCATTGGACATGCAAACTTTATATGCCCCTGTACAGGGGAACACCAGGGCCAAAAAAATGGGAATGGGTGGGTAGGGAAGTGGGGAGGGAGGGTATGGGGGACTTTTGGGATAGCATTGGAAATGTAATTGAGGAAAATAAAAAAAATATTAAAAAAAGAGAGAGAGATAAATGACAGAATGGGGGGTTGCCTAAGATTTTCTCTAATTGCTGCAATTTTAACTCACAGGATAGCCCACACTGAGTGCCTTGCATCTTGTGTGTTATAGCTCAGAAGTTCTTGTTGTCCACTCCTGAAAGGGCTCTTGATTTATGCAAGCTCTATTGCTTTGTATAAACTGTGACTCTCTTTAGGGTCCAGAAAACCAGTGTTCGTTAAAGCTTCTATTCCATTTGAAGCTGTTATTGTTTCATTCTGTTCAATTTTCTTTTGTTTTGTGAGAACACAGATGATTCCCATTTTTTAGCCATGAGCATGAAGACTAGAAATTTCCAAACACATGTGTTCTCCTCAGAAACTGTCCTCAAATTCAACCCTAATGCACCCCTTGGCTCTCACACTCACCTGCCTAATTTCCCATAAAACTATGGGACAGCTTTTCAGTCACTCCCAAGTGGATGATAAGGATGTCAGGCAGTAAACTTGGAGGACAACAATAGGGAAATTTGCAGGAATCTACTTCATCTCACAGGGATGAGGAGATCAAAGGGGTAGGTGGCAGTTGTATCCACATAGCTACAGCAACAGAAGTATATTTAATGTGCCACTGATACAAATTCATTAAATGGACAGGGACCCCACAGAGGAAGCAATGCCCCCAGCTAACTACTCTTGAAATGTCAATGCTGGTGCTAAATGCCAATGAAAAGATCACGTAACCAGGTTGGTTATGATGCCATATTCTGCAGGGTATGCTCCTATGGTCTTCAGTGTAATAGTTTTCAATGCAAGTAGACTCTAAGAAGACATAGAGGAGAGATGGAACAGTGATATTTCATAAGGCCAGTTTCTTAGGAGGAACCCACAGGAGGCATGGGAATAGTGACTGTGTTGGTTATTGAGACCTTTAAAAATACAGTCCAATATTCTAATATTGTTCTTATTGATTTTTTTTCCTAAACAAGAATCAATAAACACTAGATTTTGATGATTAGCCCCTAGACTCTGGGATTAAAGACAGTGACTGTGCCTGCCCACCATTAAAGTGCTATTGTGATTTGTTCCCATCTTATATTTTCTTCTAGTGGAAGATTTGCCAAGGACAAGCCTTAGCTTGGGGAGGGGTTTGAGAGAAGGGGTATCTGGTATCAGGAAAACAAAGTACTTGACGACAATTCATGTGTCCAAGCTGATGCCCTATGTTCTGCACGAGACAACTTTACAGATCTCTCTCTCTCTCTCTCTCTCTCTCTCTCTCTCTCTCTCTCTCTCTCTTTCTCTCTCTCTCTCTCTCTCTCTCTCTCTCTCTCTCTCTCTCTCTCTGTGTGTGTGTGTGTGTGTTCTGCCTAAGGCTATTCAGTCTGTTCTCTACGTTCTGCTCTACTTGAGACAGCTTTTTCTTACAATTCCATAAATAAATAAATAAATAAATAAATAAATAAATAATCAATCAATCTCTGGATAGCTCATCTAGATAGATCAAAAATCCTGTTTTTATTTACATAACAATTCAGTCATAACCCCAGAATTCCTTTTGATGATCCCATGAATCCACATCCCATAACTCCAGGCCCTTGATTCTTAGAAAGAGACATTAAATACAAGCACAGACAATGAGATAGCTGTGTGGAATCCTCCTTCACACATACAGGAAGTAAGCTTGGATATACATGTAAAGAGGATGCTGTACATCTTCCGAGGTCAGAGCCCTAAGTGTTCTTTCAGCATTCTAGACAATGCTGCCACGGGTCTATCACTCAAGGCAGAGGTAAAAGTCAACCTTGCCTTGATTTTTTTTCAGTTTTTAAACATTTATCAAACTCCACATTATCTTATGTCTGTCTTTATGTGTTGCCTCCATTGTCTTACTTAAACAAGTTCTGTATTGTAGGCCCCAGGCAAAATCTGCATTTTCGTTGGTATGTACCTGCATCATTGAGGCTGTTGTCAATCAGCATTTGTCCTGGGACACCGAACATTTACCTGAAATGTTTTAAGTTTGGTCTGATTTCTCTTTGAAATCCTCATTACTGAAGTAAGATTGACAATACAGGGTTAGAGTTTGATTATCAGCATACCAGCCTCTCTTATTTATTCTCTGCCAGGTTAGGCTTATGTGTCACAGACTAGAGTTCTCAAAAATCATGATTTCACATGGAAGGTTTATTTTTGTTGTTCCTTTCTACTAAAATGTGGTTTGAGAATTTGACCAAATCCTGCTCATCCTTCAGAGCTCTTACTTCACTCTCTTGCTTCCTTGGAACATTCTCATGATCCATTGCTACCTTCCCATATTTCAAACCTGGCAATTGAGATCGATTATTACTGTTAATATCAAAATTTTATTTTTACTTCTCTAGATTATTTTTTTCAGTATGCCAATGTGTCTAGGCTAATAAATTGTAATAAAATAAGTGAAATACATAAAACAGAGCTTATTGAATGCCAGAAAACAATAGTTAATGGAGTAAGCGATCATCTACCCTGGTAAATATACATAGCCTTGATCACAAACAGAAATGGACCTACTTCATATTTTGTGTTGCTGTAATGTCTAATTCGATGGCTAAGGGAATTTTCATATTACATTATATATTTAATCATTCCTGAGTAATAGTGCCAAAGCATTGAGAATTATTTTAATTTTGGATTCCAATTCAGACTACCTGAACCAAAATCTGGATGATGAGAGCTATTATCTTTAGAAGGAAAAGTAGCCATGAAAATATCCCTAGGAATCCTAGCACTTACTCAAGTAGAACAGAGCATTCAATGTGGAGTGTCACTGCTGAGCTTAGCTGTTTCCAGCATGTAAAGTGTGGTTTGGAACTCTGCAAATACTGAGAAGTAATGTCCAAATTGAAATTTAAAAAAGGGCAGAAAATCATCATTAGAATGCTCCAAGGACCCCCAGAGCAGGTGAGGGAGCCATCTTGTCTCCCAGGTCCATCTGAGACCAGTCTGTGCAGGTGAGAGTGAGGACTGCAGAAGTGACACAGCTTCTGGGACAAGCCCTGTTTAGGGTTCCAGACATCCGAGCACCTTCTCGGCCAGAGGACAGGCTGGACAGGCTGCCCTGTAAGGCTCTGACCACAGCGCAGGTGAGGGAGCCATCTTGTCTCCCAAGTCCCCTGAGACCAGTCTGCCCAGATCAGCTCGCAGACTGTGGAGGGTGAGCAAGCAGACTGCAGAAGCAACACAACTTCTGGGACAGAGCCATATTTCAGGCTCCATAAATCCGGGTACCTTTGCCTCCAGAAGAGAGGTGACCACCTGGGAGGGGTCTGACCTCCAGAGCAGGTGAGGGACCCATCTTTTGTCTTGGGTCCCTCAGAGACCAGTCTGTGCAGGTGAGCTTGCAGACTTCAGAGACAACCCATCTTCTGGTTTCAGGCCCTGTTTCAGAACTTCATCTTCAGCCAGGGGGCAGGTCTGAACACCAGACCTCTGTGCACCTTCCCTGCAAGAGGAGAGCTTGCCTGAAGAGAGTGCTCTGACCCAGAAGAGAGCTGGACCCCCAGGACAGCTGAAAGAGGCTAACAGAATCACAGGAGGAACAGGCTTCAGCCAGAGACAACTATAACAACTAACACCAGAGATTACCAGATGGCAAAAGGCAAATGTAAGAATCTTACCAACAGAAACCAAGATCTCTCACCATCATTAGAACACAGCACTCCCACCTCAGCCAGTCCTGGATACTCCAACACACCCGAAAAGCAAGATTCAGATTCAAAATCATATCTCATGATACTGGTAGAGGATCGTATGAAGGGCATTAATAACTCACTTAAAGAAATATGGGAGAACACTGCTAAAGAGTTACAAGTCCTTAAAGAATCACAAGAAAACATTGCTAAACAGGTAGAATTCCTTAAAGAGGAAACACAAAAAACCCTTAAAAAATTACAGGAAAAAACAAACAAACAGGTGATGGAATTGAACAAAACCATCCAAGACCTAAAACAGGAAGTAGAAACAATAAAGAAAACCCAAAGTGAGACAACTCTGGAGATAGAAAACCTAGGGAAAAAATCACAAACCATAGATGTGAGCATCAGCAACAGAATACAAGAGATGGAAGAGAGAATCTCAGGTGCAGAAGATTCCATAGAGAACATCAGCACAACAATCAAAGAAAATGGAAAATGCAAAAAGATCCTAACAGAAACATACAGGAAATCCAGGACACAATGAGAAGACCAAACCTACGGATAATAGAAGTAGATGAGAATGAAGATTTTTCAACTTAAAAGGCCAGCAAATATCTTCAACAAAATTATAGAAGAAAATTTCCCAAACCTAAAGAAAGAGATGCCCATGAACATATAAGAAACCTACAGAATTCCCAATAGACTGTACCAGAAAAGAAATTCCTCCCGACACATAATAATCAGAACAACAAATGCACTAAATAAAGATAGAATATTAAAAGCAGTAAGGAGGAAGGTCAAGTAACATATAAAGGCAGGCCTATCAGAATTACACCAGACTTCTCACCAGAGACTATGAAAGCCAGAAGATCCTGGTCAGATGCTATACAGACTCTAAGAGAACACAAATGCCAGCCCAGGCTACTATACCCAGCAAAACTCTCAATTACCATAGATGGAGAAACCAAAGTATTCCATGACAAATCAAATTCCCACAATATCTTTCCACAAATACAGCCCTTCAAAGGATAATAAGGGGTAAACACCAACATAAGGACAGAAACTACACCCTAGAAAAAGCAAGAAAGTAATCCTTCAACAAACCTAAAAGAAGACAGCCACAAGAACAGAATGCCAACTTTAACAACAAAAATTAACAGGAAGCAACAATTACTTTTCTTTAATTTTTCTTAACATCAATGGACTCAATTCCCCCAATTAAAAGACATACACTAATAGACTGGCTACACAAACAGGACCCAACATTTTGCTGCTTACCGGAAACCCACCTCAGGGAAAAAGACAGACACTACCTCAGAGTAAAAGGCTAGAAAACAATTTTTCAAATAAATGGTCCAAAGAAACAAGCTGGAGTAGCCATTCTAAATCGAATAAAATTGAATTTCAAGCCAAAGTTATCAAAAATGACAAGGAGGAGTACTTCATACTCATCAAAGGTAAAATCTACCAAGATGAACTCTACATTCTTAATATTTATGCTTCAAATGCAAGAGCAGCCACATTCATTAAAGAAACTTTAGTAAAGCTCAAAGTACAGATTGCAACTCACACAATAATAGTGGGAGACTTTAACAGCCCACTCTCAAAAATAGACAGATTCTAGAAACAGAAATTAAACATAGACACATGGACACTAACAGAAGTTAGGAAACAAATGGATTTAATAGATATCTACAGAACATTTTATCCTAAAACAAAAGGATATACATTCTTCTCAGAACCACATGGTACCTCTTCCAAAATTTACCATATAATCGGTCACAAACAGGACTCAACAGATACACAAATATTGAAATTATCCCATGCATCCTATCAGATCACCACAAACGAAGGCTGATCTTCAATAACAGCATAAATAATAGAAAGCCAACATTCATATGGAAACTGAACAACACTCTACTCAATAATACCTTGGTCAAGGAAGATATAAAGAAATAAATTAAAGACATTTTAGAGTTTAATGAACATGAAGCCGCAACATACTCAAACTTATGAGACACAATGAAGGCAGTCCTAAGAGTAAAACTTATTGCCCTGAATGCCTCCAAAAAGAAACTAGAGAGATCATATACTAGTAGCCTGACAGCACACCTAGAACCTCTAGAACTACAGGAAGTAAATTCACCTAAGAGGAGTAGACTGCAGAAAATAATCAAACTCAGGGCTAAATCAACCAAGTGGAAACAAAAAGAAATATTCAAAGAATCAAACAAACCAGGAGCTGGTTCTTTGAGAAAACCAACAAGATAGATAAACCCTTAGTCAGACTAACTAGAGGGCACAGGGACAGTATTCTAATGAACAAAATCAGAAATGGAAAAGGAGACATAACAACAGAACCTGAGGAAATCCAAAACATCATCAGACCTCACTACAAAAGGCTATACTCAACAAAACTGGATAGTCTGGATGAAATGGAAAACTTCCTAGACAGATACCAGGTACCAAAGTTAAATAAGGATCATATTAATGATCTAAACAGTCCCATTTCTCATAAAGAAATAGAAGCAATCATCAATAGTCTCCCAACCAAATAAAGCCCAGGACCAGATGGGTTGATTGCAGAGTTCTATCAGACCTTCAAGGAAGACCTAATTCCAACTCTACTTAAACTATTCCACAAAATAGAAACAGAAGGTATTCTACCCAATTCATTCTACGAAGCCACAATTACTCTGATACCTAAACCGCACAAAGATCCAACAAAGAAGGAGTACTTCAGACCAATTTCTCTTATGAATATTGATGCAAAAAAATACTCAATAAAATCCTCGCAAACTGAATCCAAGAACACCTCAAAATGATCATCCATCATGACCAAGTAGGATTCATCCCAGGGATGCAAGGATGGTTTAATATACAGAAATCAATCAACATAATTCAGTATAAAAACAAACTCAAAGACAAAAACCACATGATCACCTATTAGATGCTGAGAAAGCATTCGATAAAATCCAACACCCATTCATGATAAAAGTCTTGGAAAGATCAGGAATTCAAGGCCCATACCTAAACATAATAAAAGTAGTCAACAGCAAACCAGTAGTCACAATAGTCACAATAGTCACAAATAATATAAAAGACCTTGGTGTGACTCTAACTAAGGAAGTGAAAGATCTGTATGATAAGAACTTCAAGTCTCTGAAGAATGAAATTGAAGAAGATCTCAGAAGATGGAAAGATCTCCCATGTTCATGGGTTGGCAGGATTAATATAGTAAAAAATTAAAATAGTAATAAACTATCCTGCCAAAAGCAGTCTACAGATACAATGCAAGCCCTGTCAAAATTCCAACTTAGTATTTCACTGAGTTAGGAAGGAGAATTTGAAAATTCATCTGGTATAATGAAAAACCTAGGATAGCAAAAACTATTCTCAACAATAAAAGAACCTCTGGTGGAATTACCATGCCTGACCTCAAGCTGTACTACAGAGCAATTGTGATAAAAAATAAATAAATAAAAACCTGCATGGTACTGGTACAGCGACAGATAGGTAGATCAATAGAATAGAATTGAATACCCAGAAATGAACCCACACACCTATGGTCACTTGATCTTTGACAAGGAAGCTAAATCCATCCAGTGGTAAAAAGAATACCCAGAAATGAACCCACACACCTATGGTCACTTGATCTTTGACAAGGAAGCTAAATCCATCCAGTGGTAAAAAGACAGCATTTTCAACAAATGGTGCTGGCACAACTGGTGGTTATCATGTAGAAGAATGCAAATTGATCCATTCTTTTCTCCTTGTACAAACCTCAAGTCTAAGTGGATCAAAGAACTCCACATAAAACCAGAGACACTGAAATTTATAGAGGAGAAAAGCCTCAAAGATATAGGCACAGGGGGAAAATTCCTAAACAGCAATGGCTTGTGCTCTATGATCAAGAATTGACAAATGGGACCTCATGAAATTGCAAAGCTTCAGTAAGGTAAAAGACACTGTTGATAAGACAAAAAGGCCACGAACAGATTGGGAAAGGGTTTTTAAAGAATCCTAAACCTGATAGGGGACTAATATCCAATATATACAAAGAGCTCATGAAGCTGGACTCCAGAAATTCAAATAACCCATTAAAAATGGGCTATAGTGAGGTCACCCAATCACAAAGGAACTCACATAATATGTACTCACTGATAAGTGGATATTGCCCAGAAACGTAGGATACCCAAGATATAAGATACAATTTGCTAAACACATGAAACTCAAGAAGAACAAAGACCAAAGTGTGGACACTTTGCCCCTTCTTAGAATTGGAAACAATCACCCATGGAAGGAGTTACAGAGACAAAGTTTGGAGCTGTGATGAAAGGATGGACCATCTAGAGACTTCCATTTCCAGGGATCCATCCCATAATCAGCTTCCAAACGCTGACACCATTGCATACAATAGCAAGATTTTGCTGAAAGGACCCAGATAAAGCTGTCTCTTGTGAGACTGTGCCGGAGCCTAGCAAACACAGAAGTGGATGCTCACTGTCAGCTATTGGATGGATCACAGGGCCCCCAATGGAGGAGCTATAGAAACTACCCAAGGAGCTAAAGGGATCTGCAACCCTATAGGTGGAACAACATTATGAAGTAACCAGTACCCAGGAGCTCTTGACTCTAGCTGCATATGTATGTATCAAAAGATGGCCTAGTTGGCCATCACTGGAAAGAGAGGCCCATTGGACTTGCAAACTTTATATGCCCCAGTACAGGGGAATGCCAGGGCAAAAAAGTGGGAGTGGGTGGGTAGGGGAGTGGCGGGGAGGGTATGGGGGATTTTTGGGATAGCATTGGAAATGTAAATGAGGAAAATACCTAATAAAAAAAATAAATAAATAAAATGTTATCTAAACTTTTAATCCATAGACATGATGATATATTACTGATTTAAATGCAAATTCTCAGGTGTTTGATAAGCATAAACCAAGATCATCAATAAGTTACTAGCAAAAAATTAATGTTATAAAGATGCATTTATACAAAGACGATTATCTTTCCTTTAAAACTGGTTATACACACCGTGTGCAAATCTCACTTCTGTTGTAATCAATTTGATTTAAAATATATTTATTAAAATGCATGACTCAAAAAAATGGGGTACAAAGATAAACAAATAATTCTCAATTGAGGAATACCAAAGGACTGAGAAGCACCTGAAAAAATGTTCAACATCTTTAATCATCAGGGAAATGCAAATCAACACCACCTTGAGATTCCACCTCACTCCAGTCAGAATGGCTAAGATCAAAAATTCACGTGACAGCAGATGCTAGTGAGGATGTAGCGAAAGAGGAATACTCCTCCATTGCTTGTGGGATAGCAAGCTTGTATAACCACTCTGGAAATCAGTCTGGTGGTTCCTCAGAATATTGGACATAGTACTACTGGAAGATCCACCAATACCTCTCCTGGGCATATACCCAGAAGATGTTCCAACTGGTAATAAGGACACATGCTCCCCTATGTTTATTGCAGCCTTACTTATAATAGCCAGAAGCTGGAAAGAACCCAGATGTCCCTCAACAGAGGAATGGATACAGAAAATGTGGTACATTACACAATGGAGTACTACTCAGCTATTAAAAACAATGAATTTATGAAATTCTTAGCCAAATGGATGTATCTGGAGAATATCATCCCTAGTGAGGTAACACAATCACAAAAGAAGTCACTTGATATGCACTCACTGATACGTGGATATTAGCCCAGAATCTTAGAATACCCAAGATACAATTTGCAAAACATAATAAAATCAAGAAGAAGGAAGACCAAAGTGTGGATACTTCATTCCTCCTTAGAATAGGGAAGACAACAACCATGAAAGGAGTTACAGAGACAAAGTATGGAACTAAAAAGAAAGAATGGATCATCCAGAGACTACCCCACCCAGGGATCCATCCCATAATCAGCCACCAAACCCAGACACTATTGCATATGACAGCAAGATTTTCCTGAATGGACCCTGATATAGCTTTCTTGAGTGAGGCTTTGCCAGTGCCTGGCAAATACAGAAGTGGATGCTCACAGTCATCTATTGGATGGAACACAGGGACCACAATGGAGGAGCTAAAGAAAGCACCCAAGGAGCTGAAGGGGTCTGCAGCCCTATAAGTGGAACAACAATATGAACTGACCAGTACACCCAGAGCTCATATCTTTAGCTGCATATGTAGCAGAAGATGGCCTAGTTGGCCATCGTTGGGAAGAGAGGCCCCTTGGTCTTGCAAACTCTATATGCCCCAGTATAGGGGAATGCCAGGGCCAAGAAGTGGGAGTGGGTGGGTAGGGGAGCAGGGCGGGGGAGGGTATAGGGAACTTTCGGGATAGCATTTGAAATGTAATAGAGAAAATATCTAAAAAAATCTAAAAATATCTAAAACAAACAAACAAATAAACAAAGAGTGTTCTAAGGAAAGATGAGCCCAGATGATTTAATGTGCCACACCAGATACCCCTTACATGGCATCCATGATTCACAGCCTAAGAGAAGACACCACACTTCGGAAGAGTTCCTTACCACTCAGGTACATGAGGTGCACATCCTATTCTTTAAATAAAAATCTACAAGTCAACAAATTTCACTTGTATAGAATACTACTGATCCAAATGTAGCTGTGTAAAAATTATTATTTGATCATCTTTTGCAAAATTATATAAACTTTACCTTTACTTAAATTCTGTTAATTATCATTGTCCATAGTTGATGTGATCGTTTTGGTGAGATTTACAACAGACACTTCAGAATCCAAAATTTCTTTGTTGATTTGTTTGTTTGTTTGTTTGTTTTCATTTCTACATGCTCCAATTTTCTCTTGCAAAACAACTAAGCACCATAAAATAGTAATTCTTCCATTTATCAGGGTATCCTTACATTGGATGATTTATTGAATATAGGGATATTTTGTCTGAAAGTTTGGAGCATTTATCTAGTAATGCAGAGAACACAGAAAAGTCCTTCCAAAAAAACATGGAAAATTCAAGATTCTACACTGGGCTTCTTAGCTCTATCGTTTGGAGAACAGAGGCTAAGCAGGATACTTCCTTTGAGTCCACACTGTAGATCACTGCAAGTGAAAGATGTGATCAAAAGGTTCTGTTAGAAATAGCATCTGTTATTAGATGTTACCAACGCTTTAGGCTTTGCCAAAGGGATGTTGACTTTTAACTGTGGCACAGGCCGCAAGCACTGCACCAAAACAATGGAGTTGTTTAAAGCAGCAGATGAGTGAAACAAATCGAACGAGTGTTTTGGATGTATGTAGACATAGCTATGAACACAGCCAACGGATGAGGTCAATGTGTGCTTACATTGACTGCACTGTAAAATGTTTAATGTCACTGCACACAGTCTACTTCAAAGCGACGTGTACTCATGCTTTATGCTGGTTATTAAGACAAATAGCAAATGAGGTTCTTGTTGTTTCTCTTTTCCTAATCTAATTTCCAAAACAAAGTTTGATTTTCTTCATTTCCCTGGCTTTAAAGGAACTTATCTTTAAAGAGACATAAGCAGAAATGCCTGAAACAAAACCTTAGACATCTGTGTGGATAAGACAACAGTAATATATACATATGAAAGGGTTATCACTCTGGTTTTCATCAAATGGCTTTTAGCAATAAGATACTGTTAATACACAGAGATCAAGAGTAAATGTTATCCAGTGCCCTTCCTTAGAAATAAAACTGGTGAGAAATTCGAATGAGAACCAGCACAGAAGGGGCTTTGTCCAGCAAGTGCTTTAAGCCAGTAGCCATTTTTGTCAAGAAACAGCTTTTTATGTTCAGGAGAGTCTTTCCTTACATCATCTTTCATTAATTACTCATTGTTAAAAGTTTATCACAGATACCCTTACTAGACATGAGGGTAGCAAGAAGCAGATTTATGAACCAGATTTCCATAGTTCTTTAATGTTTTCCAAGAGAAGGGTAAAAGATTCTGTAATTTTGCAGGATTTCTGTGTTCAATGGTTGATTTCAATGTCCCCTCCACGAAGTTATGAGTCTGCCTGTCTCTACTTGTTCATCTCTCTCTCTCTCTCTTACACACACACATACATTATTATTATATTATTATTATTATTATTATCTACTTACATACCCACCTCTATCTTATCTATACCTATAAAATCACTGTTGGAATCCACAACCACTATTATATAATGATCAAAACTGAATTATTAATATGATTCATCTCTTAACCAGACTGAAGAAGATACAGTTTATAATTTTCATGCTACCTCTAATCTACTTGTTCAGCAGGAAACATATATACAGCCCTATTGGAGAGCTAGTCATTCAGAGTTAGTATGAACACATTAATGCAAGATTGGTCTACATCATTTTATAATTAGAGGGATGTTGTTTGTTTGTTTGTTGAGTTGACAAAACTGGTTCTAACAAAGGCAAAACTGGCAGTTTCTGAATATCTGCTATTTTTAAGGTGTAAGGCATTACCACTTGACATTCACTACTCAAACTCTCTAGAGAATTATTCAATCTTTCAGAAATAAGCTGGATTTTGTGGGGTGATCAAGAGCTAGGTGGAGAAGAATAATCCTATGCTAGGTGTCTCTGCTTTGAAAACAATACTTCAGCCCAGAAATGTTAACCAGAACGAAATACAGTAAACATAGAAGCTATAGGCTATATGTCCATGCATTTGCATGTTATTGTGCGTCCTTCCTTAGTTAACTATTATGGAGAAGACAGGAGAAACACAGAAATAAATCCACAAGCTCAGAGAAACAACCCACTTGACCTGGTAATACCCATCTTTCTCCAATTTAATTTCTTTAACTCGATGGCATCAATCTTGAAAATGCTTTTGTAAGGCATAGACAGTAAGATTGTCAACATCTATTAACACTGTACTCTGGAGATGTCTTTACAGATTTGTGTGAATAGTCCTTAATTAATGTAGAGTATTTATCACATTCATTTCCAGCCTCCTTCAGTGTCAGCACTCCACTAACCATGGTACATCATGTGAAAGTAGGAGATCAGTATTGGGGCAAAATGATCAGCTGAAATCTTTATATTGGCCCACAATTCTATCCCTCCTAGGTCTTTGTTGAAGTTTGGCAGCTTACAAAAAAAAAGTGTAGCATTTTTGGTTTGATTTTGTGGAGGAAATTAAAAATTAGGCACAAGTGTATGCTTAATTAAAAGAATGTTGAGAATACATCTTTAAAAAGGAGCTCAGAGCGATGACTCCTGTTGGAGAAATGATAGTGAGCAAGCTCATTGGAATAAATGGGATAAAGGGTTCCACATAAAAACAAAAACAAAAACAAAACAAACAAAAACATTTCTCTTCATACCAAGCAATACCAGGATATGTGGGAATCAGGCTGTCTCTAGGCATGTTAATATACTGGTGGGTTCTGGAAAATTATTCTGAACATGATAACAAGCCTGTACCTGTCGGAGGATGAGCAGAATGAGGACAGGACAGAAAAAATAAAAGAATTGCCTGTTCCCTTATGAATTGCAGACTGCCTCCAAAGTACAAAATTTTACCCCCAAACTTTGACATGAAAATCAGGAGTTATGTAAAATTATAGCAACAACATTGGAATATAACATGCCAGTAATTCGATTTATCTCAAAATGAAATACAACTGCAACAACCCTGATGTGGACTCTAAATCTCTCCTTTGCAGGCCTGTTAGCTATAGAAACCCTTATATGTTAACAGAATATATTGTTTTCTTCTTCAGTTAGATTAGACACTTTGCGATGAAATTGCTGTCAGGGAAAACAAACAAACAAAACCCCAAGATTTTAGTACCTAGAACAAATTCAGTCATTACTGTAGAGTTTAGTATTTTAGACTTTTTGGTGTAATGTAATGTAAATCACACATAAAAATCCCCCACAGAGTTTTTATATTACAGCTCAATCATTTATGGCATATCATACATCTCTGCAGCCCAAGCCAGGCAGAGGCAGAATGCTGAAGCATTGGACAGGCATCTTTTATGTCAGGTTCTCATCAATAACTTCAGCCCTTCAGGGACTTACTTTCTCTCCTGACTTCTGATAGGACCATTTGCTGATATGTGGCACTAACAGAATTGAAATCACTGGACTGTATTTCCTGATGGCTGGGTTCTTTCAGTGGTGGAAATATGATTTCCATCTGGGTTGTTGGATGTATAAATCTGCCTTTCTCACTTTTGGTTATTGGTGTTTTACAAATGTTCCTCTAGGTAATTTCCTATTTTGCTGGCCTATCTGGGAACTTATTAGCTTGAGCTATTAATATATAACTAAATGGCTTGTGAGATGGCTTAGAGAGTAATGGCACTTGTTGCCAAGCCTGAGTCCACATGGTAGAAAGATATAACGGACACCTAGAGGTGCTGCTCTGACTTCTACATACGTTCAGTGGCAAATACACTCAAATCCACACTCACATATGCACACACACACACACACACACACACGCATGTATACACATGCACACAAAGGCACATATACACATGCATACACATAGGAAAGAAAGGAATCTCTAGTACCCTTACTCTATTGATGTTTTGTTTCTTTATTTATATTCATTTATTTGAGCTCACACTTAATAGAGACATTATTCGTTTTCTGTTAGGAACCAATCTTACTGAAGCCAGACATCATTCTGAAAGATTCCAGCTTACTCTCAGAATCAACATGTAGAAATCTCGGAGCTATGTCTAGACATAGATGGCCTGGGATTGTCCCATTTCCTTTCTTTTTAGGGATTCTGGTGTTTCTGCATCTCAGCAAAGCTCATGGCACCATGTGCCTATGCAATTGTTGCTTCCAGTTACTCAGATGGCTGTGCTGTGGGCATGTCTTCTTCAGCTACCATTTTCTAAATCACCACCCCATTTTCACTCACATCTCCTGGGGTATTAAATTGCATCCAATTTTCCTTGCACTAATGTTTTGCGACATTACTTTAATCGATACTTTATAAACCCTAGTTTGTTTGTTTTATTCACTTTACATCCTGGTGTCCACTCTCATGGTCCTCTCTCCTCCCCTTCTCCTCTGAGAGAATAGAGGGCCTCCTGTGAATAACCCTCACCTTAGCATGTCGAGTCTCTGTAGGGCTAGTCTCTTCTCCCACGGAGACCAGAAAAGACAACTGAATTGAGGAAATGGATTCCACAGACAGACAACAGCTTTTGGGACAGCCCCTGCTCTAGTTGTTCAGTACTCACATGAAGACCAGGCTTCTCTGCTCCATCTCCTGTCCCTGAATTAACTGTAGGCAGGATAAAATTTGGGTTGAAATTGTTGTGGATAGGTTGGTGTCCTTATCGCTCCTCTGGGGTTCTTGCTTAGCTACAGGAGGTGGCCTCTTTAGTTTCCATATCCTCAGTGCTGAGAGTCTTAACTAAGGTCACCCTCATTAATTCTTGGGAATCTCTCTTATCCCAAGGATCTAGTACATCCTGAAGATGCCCCTTACCACCACCCCCTGACTGCTCCAGGTTTTTATTCATTCTCATGGACATCTAATCAGCTTTTCTGTCCTTCCCCACACCTGATCCTGAACTCTCCCATTCTATTCCCTATCCCCTCTCTACCCAGTTCTCTTCCTCCTTCTGCATCCTATGACTATTTTATTCCCCTTCTCAATGAGATTCAAGCATCCTCTCTTGGGCCTTCCTTCTTATTTAGCTTCTTTGGGTCCGTGGAGTATAGAATGGGTATCCTGTATTTTATGGCCAATATCCACTTATGAATAAGTACATACCATGCATGTCCTTTAGGTTTTGTGTTACCTATTCTCAAGTTCCACCCATTTGCCTACAAAATTCATGATGCTCTGTTTTTAATAGCTCAATAATATCCCACTGTGCAGACATACCACATATTCTTTATCCATTCTTCAGCTGAGGGACATCAAGGTTGATTCCAGTTCCTGGTTGTTATGGATAAAGCTGCTATGAACATAGTTGAGCAAGTGTCTTTGTGGAATAGTGGAGCATATTTTGGTTATATGCCCAGGAGTATACAACTGAATCTTGAGGCAGAAGAACTATTCCCAGTTTTCTGAGAAACTGCCAAATTGATTTCTAAAGTAGTTGTACAATTTGCACTCCCACCCCTGATGGAGGAATGCTCCCCTTGCTCCAACATCCTTGACATCATGCGCTACTATTGGAGTTTTTGATCTTAGCCATTCTCATAGGTTTAAGATGAAATCTCAGAGTCATTTTAATTTGTATTTCCCTGATGACTCAGAATTTTGAATATTTCTTTAACTGTTTCTCAGCATTCGAGATTCCTCTGTTGAGAATTCTCTGTTTAGCTCTGTACCCCATTTTTAATTGACTTATCTGGGTTGGTGGTGTTAAGCTTCTTGAATTCTTTACAAATTTTGGATAATAGCCCTCTGCCAGATATGGAGTTGGTGGAGATGCTTCCCCAATCTGTAGGCTGCCATTTTGCCCTATGGACAGTAAAGCAAAGGCCTTACAGAAGCTTTTCATTTTCATGAGGTCCCATTTATCAATTGTTGATCTTAGAGCCTGAGTCACTGGTGTTCTGTTCAGGAAGTTGTCTCTCGTACTAATGAGTTCAAGGCTATTTCCCACTTTCTGTTCCAATAGATTTAGTGTACTTGGTTTTACATTGAGATCTTTGATCCACTTGGACTTGAGCTATATGCAGGTTGATAAGCATGAATTGATTTGCATTACTCTGCATGCAGAAATCCTGTTAAACCAACATCATTTATTGAAGATTTCCACCTTATAGTTTTGCTTTCTTTGTCATATATTAAGTGTCCATAGGTATGTGAGCTTATTTCAAGGTCTTCAATTCGATTTCACTGACCAATCTGACTGTTCCTACAAAAATATCATGCATTTTTTTATTACTATTGTTCTGTAGTGCACCTTGAGGCCAGGGATGTTCATATCTCCAGAAGTTCTTTTAGTGTTCAGGACTGTTTAAGCTATCCTGGAGTTATTATTTTTCCATATGAGACTGAGGATTTCTCTTTCAAGGTCTATAAAAATTATGTGGGAATTTTGATAGGGATTGTATTGAATCTGTAGACTGATCCTGTTAGGTGTCTATTTCCTCTGCATGAATCCTGCTGATCCATGAGCATGGGAGATCTTTCCATCTTCTGATATTTTTCTCAATTTCTTTCTTCATTGATTTGAAGTTCTTTTCATGCAGGTCTTTCACTTGCTTGTTTAGAGTAATACCAAACAGTATCTATTTTTCAGTATCTAATTATTTATATTATTTATGTTTTATTGTAATGGGTGTTGTTTTCCTAATTTTTTTCTTGGACCGTTTATTATTTGTATAAAGGAGGGCTACTAATATTTTTTAGTTAGTTCTGTAACTAGCCACTTTGCTGAAGGTGTTTATTAGCTGTCGGAGTTCTCGGGTAGAAATTTTGCAATTGCTCATGTATACTATCAAATCATCAACAAATAGTGAAACCTTGACTTCTTCCTTTCCAATTTGCATCAATCTTGATCTTTTGTTCTCTAAATGCTCTAGCTAGAACTTTGAGTACTATATTGAATGGATGTGGAGAGAGTGGGTAGCCTTGCCTTGTCCCTGATTTTAATGGGATTGTTTTAAGTTTCTATAGATTTTGGAGTTCACTATTAGCCTGCTATATATTTCTTTTATGTTTAGGTATGCACCTTGTATACCTCATATCTCTAAAACTTTTAACATGAAGGAATATTAGATTTTGTCAAAGGCTTTTTCAGTATCTAATGAGATGATCATGTGATTTTTCTTTCATATTGTTTATATTGTGAATTATGTTTATGGATTTTCGTATATTGAACCATCCCTGCAACCGTGGGATGAAGCCTAGATGATCCTGGTGATAATGTTTTTTATGTGTTCCTAGATTTGGTTTGTGAGCATCTTATTGAGTATTTTTCCATCAATATTCATAAGAGAAATTGGTCTGAAATTCTCTCTTTGTTGAGTCTTTGTGTGGTTTAGCGTCAGAGTGACTGTGGCTTCATAGAATTAGTTTGGCACTTTTATGTTTCTATTTCATGGAATAGTTTGAGAAGGATTGGTGTTAGCTCTTCTTTGAAAGTCTGGTAGAATTCTGGACTAAAACTATCTGGTCCTGGGCTCTTTTTTGGAGAGGGGAGAGTTGGGAGACTTTTAATGACTACTTCTATTTCCCTAGAATGGACCCTAGTTTATTTATATATTCTGATATACTAACATTAAGAACCCTTTTAATTTGGTTCTTTATATATCAAAGTGTCTATGCCCCAAGTCATAGTTGTTAAAAGAATAGTTCATAAATAATATCATATTTGAACTCCGGATATCAGTCCCAAATATTTAAGAAAGCAGTTACTCCCAGACATGAACTTACTCATTTAAAAAGCTATACAGTGTTGTTCAATGAAGACTGTAATATTTTTAAAAATAAGTCACAATGGGTGGTAGTGGTGCATGCCTTTAATCCCAGCACTCTGGGAGGCAGAGGCAGGCAGATTTCTGAGTTGGAGGCCAACCTGGTCTACAAAGTGAGTTCCAGGACAGCCAGGGCTATACAGAGAAACCCTGCCTCAAAAAAAAAAAAAAAAAAAAAAAAAAAAAAAAAAAAAAAAAAAAAAGGCTCAAGCTGAGAAAAGCAGTATGACCAAGTTTTCAGATTCAAGAAAACTAACAGGAAGAGGTCAGCTCAAAATCAGTTTGGTTATCTGATTTTCTTTTTATCCAGTAAAAAAGAAATTAACACATTAGGGAATTAACATGGTTTCCACTAAAATAATGATTTTTAAAAATATTTTTTATTAGGTATTTTCCTCATTTACATTTCCAATGCTATCCCAAAAGTCCCCCATACACTCCCCCCCAACTCCCCTACCCACCCACTCCCACTTTTTGGCCCTGGTGTTCCCCTGTACTGGGGCATATAAAGTTTGCAAGTCCAATGGGCCTCTCTTTCCAGTGATAGCCGACTAGGCCATCTTTTGATACATATGCAGCTAGAGTCAAGAGCTCCAGGGTACTGGTTAGTTCATCATGTTGTTCCCCCTATAGGGTTGCAGACCCCTTTAGCTCCTTGGGTACTTTCTCTAGCTTCTCCATTGGGGCCCCTGTGATCCATCCAATAGCTGACTGTGAGCATCCACTTCTGTGTTTGCTAGGCCCCAGCATAGTCTCACAAGATACAGCTATATCTGGGTCCTTTCAGCAAAATCTTGCTTGTCTTTAAAATAATAATTGTCATGAGTTTCACAATTTTTCATGCTGTTGGGATGTTGCTCCTGAAATTTGAGAGATCGAATTTACTATCTCAATATATTTTAAAATTTGCATCCAATAAAATGTGAGTAAGACATGCAAGATGATGATGAATATTTTGCCAATAAAATGTGGATTTTGAGCTATTTGAACTAAAGTTTAGGCCATGTAGTACAGAGAAACAAGACAAATGTTGTATTAAAAAAGAATTAATATTTTTCTCCAGCATGAAAGTCCACACAAGAAGACTTACATACTCACTATGAACCTAGAGTTCTTCTCATTTATGGAATATCATCCTTAAGCAAACGCCCCCACCACATGCCCAGGACTGCTTACCCTTTTTAACAATCCATGAAATTGGAAGAGCAAAAGGAATGATAGTGGCTGAGGTGCTTAAAGTGAGCAGGGAGAGTGTCTCTGCTAGTGATCCTGTGAGGTCATCTTTGTACAGGAGCCACAGAGAAAGCAGAAACAGATGGCAGATCTGCTTCTGAAGGTGAGGCCACATCAGAACCACTTACATTCTGTCATAGGCAAATTACTGCATGCCATACAAGCCTTCCCATGAGACTGCATTCCAGAATGCCACATATCTGGTTGGGAAAAATATTTTATTATGATCTCTATTAAGATTTATTTAATTACCTCTATTAAGGTGAGAATTTTCTGTGTTACAGCAATGAACAGTTGCGTGAAAACCCAAATGATTAGGTGCTTATCTATTTAACATCTTCTTCCTTGCTTATCATTTATTTATTTTGGGGTGATTGATGCAAAAGAGTACTTAACAAACATTGTTTTTCTTTTTTTTTCCCCCCCTCCAAGATCATTCTAATTCACAGAGTCTTTGAAGCCTGAGGTCACCAGGAGTGACAAAAAGTATTCCATCCTGTGCTTCAGTTTTACATTTGAGTGAGATATTGTTGCCACCTAATCTACTGTTCTTTGGAATTCCTTGTCAGATAGACATCAACAGATGAATACAAAATAATGGATGTATGAGGCTGGATTGATGCCTTAGCAATTAAGAGCAATGGCTCTTCTTACGGAGGACCAGGGTTTGGTTTCCAACTGCCATATGGAGGCTCCCAACTGTCCATAACCCAGTTCCAGGGCACCCAATGCCTTCTTGCTGCCTTTGATATCACTACATCGACATGATGTGTAGCCATATGTGGCAAACAACCATATACATGAAACAAAAATAAATGAATCCTAAAAAATAGGCATAAGTTTAAAAATCAGTCACTCTGAAGTTGAGTGTAGAAGTTCATCATTTTATGAGCACAATCAATCCTATATGTAGAAAGATTATTTACTTTTACCATGAAATTGATATTCCTTGCTATTGTTTCATGTTAAATAGTGACACACTTTTAAAAGTCATGAATATTTTCATTAAATAACATTGTAATCCATAGTATTATGAATAATTTGTTATCCAACACACATATATATGCTCACACATACATGAATGCACACACACATGCACACACATATGCACATACACAGACATACACACACACACATACACAGACACACACACACATCAATATACACTGGCTCATATTATCACAGGCTCCACACATTCATACATGCTGATGCACAGTCACTGGGACAGTCCAGAAGCTGTGTGATTTGTCAACTGAAAATTATCTGTTTGAGAAGTGGTTTGAGTCAGAACTTTAGAGCCTGGACTCATGACTCCAGGCCCAGAACTGAAGATTTCTGTATCCTTTAAAGTTTCTTTTGTGTCCCCATGGCTCCATGTCTAATATCATCTCACAGGCAAGTCTGTCAGGTTATATGCAAACTACAAAGGATACATGAGAGAGTAACACCTTGGGATTCAAGGCTGTATTCCTTCTCATAGCCAGCCTACTTCTTTTAAGAAAACCGCATGGTTTATCTCAGCTCATGCTCTGAGACGCATTGTATTGGGAATAAATTATTGACATCAAATGTAGCACATCTACCATTTTCATCTCAGCAGTTCACATGATAGATGCTAACTTTAATGATGGAGTTGGAAAATGAAAATATTATATAATAAAATACAAATACAAATATCTG
The DNA here is from genome assembly GCF_978045245.1 of Mus caroli. Classification (NCBI taxonomy): domain Eukaryota; kingdom Metazoa; phylum Chordata; class Mammalia; order Rodentia; family Muridae; genus Mus; species Mus caroli. The sequence continues at coordinate 122,619,016 of NW_028227258.1, read as the reverse complement.
TGCTTTCTATCTTTATTCCATAATATAATCTTCAAATCTCTTCAGGCAACTAATCTCTTTTCTTGGATAAAGTTAATTAAGTAAATATATAAAAATTAAATCCACAATAGAAAAATTTCTAACTACTCATGAAGGTAATAACTATTTGTTAGAATAATGATTTTTTTATATTTACATAGTATCTGCCCTGTTTACTAATATTCACTGTAAAGCCAAATGTTTTCATTCCTCTCATCAGTAATTTATTAATTTAATAAATACAGTTTTTATGAATTCATATAGAATGAGCTTTCACGTATCAAAAGCATCTGATTAGTTAGGGAGAGATTTTTGTTATTTATCCTCTATGTTTAATTGAATGAAAGTTTAAAAAGAAATTATATTCACAATAATAAAAATAATGTTTTCATATAAACTAAAAACTTACATAAAACATAGATAACATATCAGCATAGATTCAAATAGTAAATGCTCTAACACACACACACACACGCACACACACACACACACACACACACACACACACACACACTCACACACACTATATTCCAATGTGGTATAATGGGTGCTTACCCTAACAGGTGTCAGTTCTCATTGACTCAAAAGGTTATAAAAGTATTAGTAAATAAATAAGATGAATGGTTGACTTAAATGCAAAATACAGAGAGGAATTATATAGGATACATACATAAGATGTGATTTATATTACATCAAAAGATATCAGAAGCCATTTACAATGCTGGCTGATTTGTGGACCATGTATATATTGTTTACTCATACGTATATCACTATTAACCCCAAATTAGAATAAATGGGCTATGCCCTTTAAGATGCAGAACATAATTATTTTGTTCTGTTTTATGCTTTCATCTCTAGAAGTCTATACAATGCAGTAAGACTTCATGTTACATTAGATTGTTATTTTTACTCAATCCCTGCCTCTGTTCCTGTGGAGCAAAGGAAAGCCTGAGCCTTTACGAAGTAACTAACACCTTTCCTGGTGAATGTTTGTGTACTAACTGTGGCCTGCATGGCTGCATTTCATCACGTTTGAGACTTTACAGAATTGCACAAGTTTGTAGTGGGTTCCTCCCCAGTGCCATATTAATCTCAGCAAAGCCATCAGAATCACTGCTTTTTTGGGACACGAGAAACTGACATTTTTAGAACCAGAAATGAAAATTTCAGAAAATAAATTTCCATTTGACAAAAATGACTATTAAGTTAGGCTTTAAGACTTAAATCATGTGGAAGCAATTTTTTCAGTAAGCAACACACACTCTGGAATGTCAGACATGCTTCATTCAGACCACAGGCCATTATTGCTTGTAAAAATTTAAAACATTTACTGAGTTACTTTATGATCAAATTAAGGCAATTTAAAATCTTGTTAGTATTGTTAAGGTCATCTTATTATGGGTTGAGAAATAATATGCCCAGAAAGAATGTGTTACCAGAACAGTCATTTCTGTTTAATGAGATGTATGTTTAGGATCCAGGTGATTTCAGTAAAAATTTCAGTAACCGCATATGGTTTCAAATTCTATGTATCATTATGCATAGAAATTACCGATGCTATATCCTATCTTTTTGTAAGTAGCTGCTCTGAAAGGCCTGGCATGAAGCTGAATCATTGTAGCGCCCTGGTGGTTTGAATAGGTATGGACCCCATAGACCCATGTGCTTGAATGCTTGGCCATAAGGAGTGGGATTGTTAGGAGGCTCCTTGTTGGAGCAGTTGGAGCCTTGCTGGAGAAAGTGCATCACTGTGTGAATGGGCTTTAAAGTCTCCTATGCTCAACAATGCCCAACATGGAACACAGTCTCTCTTTGCTGTCTGGGTGTCTCAGCTCCATTTCTAGCGCTATGATGGCCTGTATTCTGCCATGTTTCTTCATGATGATAATGGACTAAACCTCAGAAACTGCAAGCCAGTCCAGGTTAAATGGTGTCTTTTATAAGACTTATCTTGGTTATGATATCCCTTCACAGCAGTAAAACCCTAAGCAAGACAAGTGTGATTTGGTTTTCTTAAGATCCTCCCATAGACTCATGGCTGTAAACCAGTTTCTAGCCAGTGCAGAACAGGAGTACATCCCCAAGGGATGCTGATAGGAAAGGTTGCTGCTCTGAATGCTGAGTGGGTTGTCACATCAGATCCTCTCAAGCATCTCCTTAGGAACGAAGCAGAGTGCTTTGTGTGAGTTATGTTTCATGCAGAGGCTGCAGAGCAGAGTGCCAATGTGTACATTGACGGAAACATTATCACAAGTGCTACTGATAGCCAAATGGGTTCTTGCATCTGTGGCTGTGTTTACTGCCTTTTCCAGCATGACTTAATGGATTTTTAAAATGCACTCTTTGGTTCCTTTGCTCTTGTTAAATGCAAAGTGCAATTTTCAGGTTCTTCTAGTTGCAGTTGGTAGACACCCTCATGTAATAATCCTACAGCTTCCCTGCATTGAAACTATCTTTAGACACAACCTATTCCATGAGTCTCTCTGCATTTAGGATTGATGGGAGAAATAAAGATAAATGAAGATGTACATTTAGCCCTTAAGATTTTTGTGTTATTACTAAAATGACCCTGTGGTAAGTAGCCCCATTCCTTCTGAGATTCACTGAAAAGTAGAAACTGCATAGAAATATAGAAAGTATATAAATCCATCAAGTGATAGACCAACTTTTTTATTCATTCAGTGTGCAGTTGTTGAAGGCAGTAGTTTGTTAGGATAAGGATCAGAGAAGATAATCCACTTGAGACCAGATCTTGTGAGTTCCATCTGCAGAGGCTAATCTACAGTGTCTGATATAAGACAATTTGCATAAAGAAATTACAAGTTTGTTTTCTCAGCTGTTGTAACTTCATTATAATTAACTGATTCTCAAAATAATGGAAAATCAAAAAATAAGCTATGCCACTAAATTTATGTAGCACAATGTTTTCTGTGTCCAAATACTGTATGTTTTATTCTCTGTGATGGTGCTTGACTCAATTGGCAGAAATGAATGAAAACAGTAATTATGGAAATTACAAGCACAACCTCCCAGAGAACTCCTGAATGAGCAGTGTGTGGGAGGAGGGGGCACATCCTTTGGTTAATGTGAGAAAAGGCTGGGTTTTACAAAGAATAATTTTCTATGGGCAAAGCTCTCTGTCCAGGACAGAGGCTTGGCCCTCCTCTTTGCTTCCAGGATGGCAGTGACTTCACATCATGTGCCTTAATGTTACCTCCCTCTCTTCTATTTTGTTCTTTCACGTCCAAGGGCACCTTCTAAACACTGAGTTTTGTCTCATTGAGCTTAGGCATGATTGTTTCCTTGGAATGACTGACTCCAAGGGCAGAGTCCAAACCCTTCTCTTTGGCCATAAGATACTTTCTCCCAAGACTCAACACCAAGACCAGTTCAGTATTCATTGTGTCCATGAGTCTTAAAAACACACATACGCATACTGCACACACAGAGGCACATACAAATCATGAATACTGCACACACATACTACAGACATACTATATGATGTCCTACACACATAATAAACACAGTACATATATATTCATAAACACTACATAAAATATATATAATACACACAATATAGTTACATACCTACATACATATATGCACTACATAAGCAAACACACTTCATACACCACACACAACATACAAACACACTGTACATACATACTCTATACACATCACAATGTATATATATATATATGCACTACATAAACAAACACACTTTACACATCACACACAACAAACACACTCTATACACATCACAATATATGTATATACTAAATATATACATACATAGACTCACTATACACACATCAACCTGCTTCACACACTACAAATACACACTGAACACACAACATAAAAATATACTCCATAAAACACTCCACACTTAACACACACTATATACTTATGCACACATTAAACCTATACATACATATATTTATATGTGGATATATATGCACAGAACTTGCACATGCTATACACAGACAGAAAGTATATACACAAAGAATGCACACACGAAACACATAATATACAGGCAATGACTTCAGGGCTGCTTCTGAGAACCAGAGTTCTTAGTGTAATTGATGCAGAAGATCATCCCAGACTTCACATTTGTAATGACGACCAACAGTGCTGTTCATATTAAGATGGCCCAGCATGCCTCAAAAGGGCAGAAGTGTTTGGTTTAGTCTGTAGAACTTTGTATTTATCCTTTTACTTAGAGATACAACCCATCTGTTACCAAAAGTTTTGTATGTTGCTATGTACCCTTCAAGATTTATGGTTTCTCTCCATGACTGTGGGCCTTGTATGAAAGGACCATATTTTACTCAGTTCTTTATAACATTCATGTTGTTCTAAGTCACATATGATTTGTGTAATTTGGTATCCATACTTAACCATAAATCAAATGGCCCAAGCTTGTGCTTTATCATAATAATTTGATTACTGCAACTTTAAAATAAACCCCAATGCCTAGTGCTTCAGTTTCAATGGCTTTGTCATCAGGGCTATTAAAAACCATAGTATTTTATATTTCCATATTAATTTTAAAATCAGCTTCTCAGTTTTCTCAGAAATCAACCTGTGATTTTTGGCTGAGACACTGGTCCCTTCGCAGAGAGACTCAAGTGAGTAGACACCTTTCCTGTGGCATTTCCAAAGGTCTCTACCTTAACTATTAAATGTTGTTGAGTTTATGAAAGACTACATAAGCTTGATATATTTTTGTAGATACTGTATATTTTCTCTGACACTTTTAGAGTGGTTCATGAAAGCATAGTTACTTATGCAGGTTTTCTGTAAACAACTTTACTGAATTCACTTATCAATACCTGTAGTGTTTTTCCTCTATATCCCGATATATAGACTCTTGAAATTTGCTTTCTTCCTTTGTGTACATTACATTGGTTTCTGTCCTTTGTCACCCTCGGTTGTATCAGAAATAATTCAATGCTGCAAATATCATTCACTCTGTCCACAATAGTTAATATTGTACTGTGATAATTTTTAAGTGGAGAAAAAGTGTCAATTAACAGCTTATACATATCTGTAAGCAATTTAGCCCAATCTAATATTCCTTATACATCCATTTACTGAGTTTGTTTTGCAATTTAAATATAGTAAATAGTAAAATAGTATACATATTTTAATCACATTGTTATAGGAGAACTTTAAAAAAACAATAAAATGCCCACAATAACTTCCCTGCATAGGTCTATTTGCCATTAAACAATGCACATGTTGACCAGTGCACACACCTGTGGTGCACTTGACATACGAGAAATTCCTCCTGGCTTTACCACCCAACTCAGAGTCTCCACCCTGTCCAACCATCCACACAAGTCCTCTTATTCTCCTTATACATTCCACTCTTTGTAAATGCAAACAAACACAGCAAAACCTGTGTATTCATGCAGTATATACTGGCCATATGATCTGAGATTAAGTTTTATAATTGATTTAATTAGATGATTCAATTACTTCTCAATGAGGTTTAGTTGTCTTATCACAAAGATCTTTCAGAGAATATTTACTAATGTACATTGGGACTTGTTTCTTGTTTGTTTATTTTTAAATAATCCTGGTTTTGTTTCGTTATTTTGTTTTTATTTTCATGCAAAAGCCACAGTGTAATCTTGGTTGGCCTGAAACATGCTGTGTGGAACAAGCTGACCTCAAACTTGCAGTAATTCTCCTGTCTTGGTGTCCAAGCCTGCACTGGCACACTGGAGCAAGCCTCTTGGCAGTGCTTTATGAGTCATGTCCCCAGAACTATTTGTTCTTCTCAGTAGGTGAGTGAATCTCAATGGCTGCCTGACCTAGTGCACAGGTGCTGCTGTTGGAAGAACATGTTTTATAGTACACACTTGGTTTCTCTCCCACAATATAAGCTGTTGGTCCCAAATCCTCAGACTTCTCATCATCAGCTTTAGCTATCAAAAGGAGTATGTGCTGGGTTTTTATGCCCATCAATATTGGCTTACAAAGTGCTATGGTTTGCCCTGTGTAAAAGTAATTTGATTTGACAGAGTAATAATACTGTCTCAGAGGATTACTGTTGGATAAGCTCACCCTTCTAGCTCTTTCTAAATTCTGTTTGGCTGGTTGAACTTAGCTGTTCTGGCTCACATTTCTCTTTAAGATGACTGATTCAATCTGGCTTCTCTTGGTTTCTCACTGAATTGCTCTGCAATGGAAATTTGCTCTAATTTTCTGGTTCCTTCTCATGCTCTGGCTTCATGTGCACCATTGGTGACTTGCACTGAACTGTATGAAGCTATGGAAGAACTCAACTCCACTGCACTGCACTAACTGCAATGTCTCCTACCTAACCGACTCCCAACTCACCTTACCAAACTCAACTGAATTGAATGTATGGACTCTCTCTCCCTGTGCTGCTCTTAAATAGGTGTTCTTCTGAAAGTTGGGAACATTCTATCTCGGATTCAATTGGTCAAATCTTTCTCTGGCTCATCACTTAGTGTGCTGCTCATTTAGATGGCATTCTTTGAGATTAAAAGTGTGCACCTAAGGATTCTAGCCAAAGGGATAACAATGTGTACTAGGGCATGTATGCATTTTTGCCAGTTCACAAAGACCTTGTAGGTCTTTGGATGTGATCAGAACATCCATATGGTTGGATTAAAATTTCTCTACAGTCCTGTTCCATCATCTTACATAAAATGCCATACTCTATATGTGAGGGATCATTTTATCATTATACACATTGTATTTCTGCTGTTAAAAGACCAGTGCTCCAGACAATGCTCTGTACCGACACTTGTTTTATGGCCATTTCTCTAGTATCTGGTCTTGCCATTTATTTTCTGTTTTTAATGAGAATTTTTATTTTAGTTTGTTTGAATTTGGGGCTACTATCTACTTTATGACTATATATGGGAAAATGTTTAATGCATCTTATCTCAGAAATCTTCACATACTCTTGGCTGTAATACCTAATGTGAAGTGTCTTACTGACTAGACCCAGAACTCTGTAGAAATACTGCCCAATATTCCTATAATGATTATAACATGAGTTAGTGGACCAAATAAAACAGATTTCCCTCCTTAAGTAGGGAGGAACAGTCCAGGGCAATGCAGGCAAAGGAGACCCAAAGACAGAGGAAGAGTGAATTTTCTCTCCACTAAGCAATGTGAGTCACAGTAATCTCCTCCCCACAGACAGGGGCATCTGATTCCTGATTCTGACTTGAAAAGGCCATTGACATGGCCCTGTCTTCCTGCTAGAGGTAGGCTCTATAAGTTCCCTCTCCTTACTTCAGGCATTTCATCTAAGGTCCCTCCCTTTGAGTCCTGAGAGTCTCTCACCAACCAGGTCTCTGGTGCATTCTGTAGGGTCCCCCCAACCTCCTATCTCCCGAGGTTGTCAGTTTCAATTCTCTCTTCTGGCCCTCAGGGCTTCAGTCCTTTTCCCTCACCTAATACCCCCACTACCCCCCATCCCATCCACTTTTCCCCCTCTCCCGGGTTCTTTCCCTCACCCATTATGGTTGCTTTCTTCTCTCTCTCTCTCAAGTGGGACTGAGGTGTTCTCATTTGGTCACTTCAGCTTGTTTAGGTTTGTGAGTTCTGTGGACTGTATCTTGAGTATTCTGTACTTTAAAAAAAAAAAAACTAATAACCACTTATTAGTGAGGACATACCATGCATGTCCTATTGCGTCTGTTTGAGTTACCTCACTCAGAATGATATTTTCTAGTTCCATCCATTTGCCTGTAAAACTCGGGATGTCCTCGTTCTTAATAGCTGAGTAATAGTCCATCATGTAAATGAACCATATTTTCTGTATTCATTCTTCTGTTGTGGGACATCTATCTAGGTTGTTTCCAGATTCTGGCTATCAAAAATAAGGTCTTTTATTGTTAAAAATTGTTTTTGCTATTCTGTTTTTTTTTTTTTTTTTTTTTTTTTGCCTTTCCAGATGAATTTGAGAATTGCTCTTTCCATGTCTTTGAAGGATTTTGTCGGGATTTTGATGGGGATTGCATTGAATTTATAGATTGCCTTTGGTAGGATGGCCATTTTTAGTATGTTAATTATGCCAATCCATGAGCATGGGCGATATCTCCATTTTCTTCTGGCTATTATGAAGGGAATTGTTTCCCTAATTTCTTTCTCAGCCTGTTTATCCATTGTATAAAGGAAGGCTACTGATTTATTTGACTTAATTTTATATCTGGCTACTTTGCTGAAGATGTTTATCAGCTGGAGAAGTTCTCTGATAGAATTTTTGGGGTCTCTTAGGTATACTATCAATTCATCTGCAAATAGTGATACCTTTATTTCTTCTTTACCAATTTGTATCTACTTGATCTATTTTTGTTGTCTTATTGTTCTAGGTGGCACTGGATAAAAATGGGGAGAGTGGCCATCCCTGTCTTGTCTCCAAGTTCAGTGGGATTGCATCAAGTATGTCTCCATTTAATATTAGTGATTGGTTTGCAGTAAATTGTTTTTATTACGTTTAGGTATGGGCCTTGAATTCCTCATCTCTCCAATACTTTTAACATGAAGGGGTCTTGTATTTTGTCAAATGCTTTTCTGCATCTAAGCAGATGATCATATGATTTTTTTTCTTTGAGTTTGTTTATATAGTGGTTTACATTAATGGATTTTCATATATTAAATCAACCTTGCATCCCTGGGATAAAGCCTACTTGATCGCAGTGAATGATGGTTTTGATGTGTTCTTGGATTCGGTTTGCAAGAATTTTATTTAGTATTTTTTGCATCTGTCACACGAACTATCGTCTCGCCAGCAAGAACACACGCGGACAACCGGATCCTTCTGCAGTCAATCTTTATTACGCTAGCTTCAGCACGATGAAGAGGAGGACGACCCCAAGCCCCAGAAAGGCACTGCTTATATACACCCTAGCATGGCGTGTCCATGCCTGATTGGTCGCTCACTCATCACCTCATTACCACGCCCCAGGACGGGCTGTGACTTGGCGCGAACACCTTTTCGCACATTCGCACATTGCTTGTTTATCAGTTAAGCTTTCAAGGGCACAGTGGAAATTGGCGCCATCTTGTAATGGCGATTGTAGCATTTGCAACTACGGCTCTCCACATGCATCAATATTCATAAGCAAGATTGGTCTGAAGTTCTCTTTTTTGGTTTGGTCCTTTTTTTGGTTTAAGTATCAGAGTAATTGTGGCTTCATAGAATGAGTTGGGTAGTATTTCTTCTGTTTCTGTTTTATGGAATAGTTCAAGGAAAATTGGTATCGGGTCTTCATTGAATGTCTGGTAGAATTCTGCACTTAGTCCATCTGGCCCTGGGATTTTTTGGTTGGGAGGGTTTTAAAGAATTTTTCTATTTCTTTGTATGATATGGGCCTGCTTAGATAGTTTATCTGCTTTTGATTTAACTTTGGTATATGGCATCTATTTAGAAAACCATCCATTTCATCTAGATTTTCCAGTTTTGTTGAGTATAGGCTTTTATAGAGGGATCTGATGATTTTTTCAAATTTCCCCCATTTCTGTTATTTCCCCTTTTCATTTTTGATTTTATTAATTTGGATACTGCCTCTTGGCCCTTTATTTTGACTAGGGATTTATCTATCTTGTTGATTCTTTCCAAGAACCAGCTTTTGTTTTGCTGATTCTTTGTATTGTTTACTTTGTTTCTATTTAGTTGGTTTCAGCCCTGAGTTTGAATACTTCCTGCCTTCTACTCCTACTGGGTGAATTTGCTTCTTTTTATTCTAGAGCTCTCAGGTGTGCTGTTAAGTTGTTAGTGCAAAATCTCACCAGCTTCTTTACCAGGGCACTTAGTGCTATGAGCTTTCCTCTTAGAACTGCTTTCATTGTGTCCTGTAAGTTTGGGTACAATGTGTCATTTTCATTAAATTTCAGGAGGTCTTTCATTTCTTTTTTTATTTCTTCCCTGACCAAGTTATCATTGAGTAAAGACTTTTTCAGTTTCCACCTGTATGTGGGCTTTCTGTGGTTTTTGCTCTTATTGAAGACCAGCATTAGGCCATGGTGATCTGATAGAATGCATGGTATTATTCCAATCTTCTTATATCTGTTGAGAATTGTTTTTTGACCAATTATATGTTCGATTTTGGAGAAGATACCAGGAAGTGCTGAGAAGAAGGTGTATTCTTTTGTTTTAGGGTGAAGTGTTCTGTAGATATCTGTTAAATCAATTTGATTCATAACCTCTCTTAGTTCCACTGTGTCTCTGTTTAGTTTCTGTTTCAATGACCTGTTCATTGGTGAGAGTGGGGTGTTGAAATCTTTCACTATTATTGTGTGGGGTTCAATGAATGTTTTGAACTTTAGTAGAATTTTTTTTTTATGAATTTGGGTGCTCTTGCATTTGGGGCATAGATGTTCAGAATTGAGACTTTCTCTTGGTGAATTTTCCCCTTGATGAATATGAAGTGTTCTTCTTCATCATGCTTGATAACTTTTTGTTGACAGTCTACTCTATTGGATATTAGGCTAGCAACTTCTGCTTGTTTCCTGGGACCATTTGCTTGGAAGACCTTTTTCCATCCTTTTACTCTGATATAGTTTTGTCTTTGCTGTTGAGGTGTGTTTATTGTATGCAGCAAAATGCTGGGTCTTGTGTGTATATCCAGACTGTTACCTTATGCCTTTTTATAGGTGAGTTGAGTCCATTAATATTGAGAGATATTAAAGAGATATGACTGTTATGGCTCTCTGCTTTTGACTTTGTTGTGAGATGCTTAATATATTGTCTTTTCTTTGGTACAGGTATCTTCCTTGTGTCTGAGTTTTCCTTTTAGGATCCTCTGTAGGGCTGGATTAGTAGATAGATAATGTTTGAATTTGGTTTTGTCCTGTAATGTTTTGGTTTCTCCATTTATGTTGATTGAAAGTTTTGCTGGGTATAGTAGTCTGGGCTGGCATTTGTTTTCTTTTAGAGTTTGCATGACCTCTGACCAGGTTCTTCTGGCTTTCATAGTCTCTGTTGTGATGTCTAGTGTAATTCTGATAGGTCCACCTTTGTATGCTACTTGCAGCTTTTAATATTCTTTCTTTGCTCTGTGTATTTAGTGTTTTGATAATTATGTGATAAGAAGATTTTCTTTTCTGATCCCATTTACTTGGTGTTCTATAGGCTTCTTGTACCTTTATGTCCATCTCTTTCTTTAGCTCAGGAAAGTTTTCTTTTATGGTTTCCTTGAAGACATTTTCAGATACTTTGAGGTTTCATCATATGTCTATAAGAATAAGTAAGAGTGATAGCTCATGATAGCAAGGATATGGAATAAGTCAAGTACTAATTCATTGCTGATGGGAGTACAAAATTTAGTTACTATAGAAGTCAGTGTGATGGTTCCTCTGAATGAAGGGAATCAATATACTCCAAGATCCCACTATACCATTCTTAATTGTACACTCAGGGGATGCTTCATCCTTTCACTAGGACACTTTCTCAACCATGTACATTGCTCCTTATTCATAATATCCAGAAATTGGAAACAACTTAAGTGTTCTTCGACAGAAGAAGGGATAAAGAGAATGTGGTGCATTTACATAATGGATGGAGTATTACTTAGCTGTTAAAAAATGCTATCATGAAATTCATAGGCAGATGGAAGGAACTACAAATAAATCATCCTGAGTGAGGTAGTCCAGATTCAGAAAGATAAATTTGATATGTAGTCACTTACATGTGTATATTATCCAAGAAGTAAAAGATAACCAAGCTACAATCCACCCAGAGTGGTTAGGTATAGAGAAAGGGACTAGACTATATGCATTGATCTCCATGAGAGTGGGAAATAGAATCCATCTTATGGGTTAACTAGGATAGGTGGATGGGAACAGGAGGATCAAGTGGGGAACAGTAGGATAGATGAAACTGAGAGGGGCATTTGTGGAGAGAGAATAGAACTCAGAGGATTTGGAAGCATGCTATCAAAACCCAGTGCAATGGAAACTTCCTAAGCTATATGAAGGCAATCCTAATGAAGCCTCCAAATAATAGGAGACAAAGCACCAACTGGCCATCTCTTGTTACCAAATGAAACTTCCAGGATCAGAACTGGGTTATATCCATTTGAGTTGCTGGCCAGAGATCCCATGGAAATTCCCAAACAACTGAGACTGTTGCCAAGACAATGGTTGCTCTTCACAAACTGACAGTGGGGCACAAATACAGAGGACAAAACCCAGAGATCTCATTGAACATGGAGAGATTTAGCTGATGCCTACAAAGAAATCCTGTGAAGGCTAGATGGATACCCCCAGGGTAGAGGAATTGGAGTGCAGGGAGGTAGGAGTTGGTGGGTGGGTGAGGTAGGGGAACACCCTCATAGAAGCAGGGGAAAAGGGATGGTATAAGGGGACCAGCAAAGGAGATAGCATTTGACATGTAAATAAAGAAAATATCCACTAAAAAATTTAAGAAACAAAACAAATAATCAAATAAAAACTAGAGTACAAATCTAAACAGAATTCTCAAAAGAGAAAACTCAAATGGCTTATTCACACTTAAAGGAATGTTCAACATCCTTAGCTATCAAGGAAATGCAAGTCAAAACTATCCTTGTGTTCTCTTCTTTGGTATGGGAAGGTACTCTGCAGGATACCAAAAGACAAACACAAATAGCACTCAGATACAAATCCTTTGTTCTGCAATGCTGTCCTGCCTGGAAAATTCTTTTTTAAAATTTAATAATATTTGATGTTTTATTTTTTGCCCTCCTCTTTCCTCTCCTCCTCTTTCCTCTCCTCCTTTTTTTCTCTTTCTCCCTCCTTCCCTCCATCTCTCCTTCCTTCCTTCTTTCCTCCCTTCCTTCTTTTCTTTTTGTTTTGACATCAACGATTTTTTCTTGATTGAATCCTTTGAAGTTGGAAGATATGGACTAAATATGGGCTAAAATTTCTGGTGGTAGCTCATATAAATAGACATGGAGAAAGGAGGCTTTTGCTGTTTTTACCTACTTGACCTCATGCTCCCTAGCAAGTCAATTTCTTCACTGGTTGTAACAACCTGCTTCTTCAGAATTCCAACATGTCTTCATGATTAGCTGAGACATCCAGTCTTATGGACTGAACAACTAGTGGATTCGTAGTCTTTCCCTATGGGATCAGCCATTTATTGAAGTAGCCAGACCAAAGCCTGCAAGACATTCTAATAAATCCCTCTTTAATGCACAGAGATTTATTCTTTTGGTTCTGTTTCTCTGGGGAACTGTGACTTATGCAGTTTTCTAATTTTTTGATTGCAGATTGTTTCATTTATGAATGTCTTTGTTAAATGTACCTTCTACTTGGCATCATGCAATCTTGACATTTGCTCTATTATATATAAATATATATAATATATATATATACACACACACATATATATTCCTATTCTTTATTTAATAATATATAAATATTTCTTCCTATTCTTTATTTAATTATATATATATATATATATATATATATATCTTCCTATTCTTTTTTTTACAAGTTTTTCTAAGAATCAAAATACCAAAGTATTTGAACACTTAACATTAAATTTGATTTAGTTTTTCGTTTTTTCTTATTTTTTTTTTTTTTTTTTAGATCTGTCTACAGTCATCAGAGAAAAGACTTTCCCTAATGCTTCACGTTGAAATTGGTTGAGATTTCCTTTCAACCAAAGCATTGAATCTGTTTGGTTGAAGGCTTCTTATATGCTTGAAAATAATACAAACTCTTGCTTGAACACTAGCTTTCCATGTCAGTTATTTCAAGTTTGTGATCTTACATTTCAGATCTGAGTGTGAGTAGATAAGATTTGACCCTCCCTACTTTACTTCAACTTTTTCATTGACCTTTTCTCTTCCTTGTTTTCTGTGGTGCTGGGGATGAAACCCAGAGCCACAATCGTGCCTGATAAGTACGCTCCCCTCCACCGTACCCATGCTGCTTGAACAAGCACAGAATGAGGTGCTGTGGCTGCACAATTTCTCACTCTTGAATTTTAAGTAGAAATGCATTGTCCTACAGTTGACTATATTTTCTGTTTATATGCAGTGCAATTACTGACATTTGTGGGTTTATAGCTTAAATGTTGTCATTTTTGTCAGCACAGAGATTTATTTAGAGCATAGCTGGAGTGTTTTATCCAGCTCTTCTTTGGGGAGAGGATGCAGATGTTTGCAGCACCACACAGACCTCCAGAGACACTGCAGTTACAGTTCTCTGTTTTCTAAAAATCTAAATTAGAGATATTTGGGGGCACAGTATTTTTTGAGAAATAGGATGGAAACAACCTGTATAAGTTATCTAAGAAGAAAGAACATTTAGTCACTTATGGAATCTCAGGCCTGCTTCAACCGTTGTGTCTATATGATAATTGTATGAGCTCAGCTTTCATTGCCCCATCATTTTTAGTTCAATTCAAAATGAAAGTGATTTACAGGTGTGTGTTCTTCTATTTTTCTCAACCCTAATTTTGATAACAGTTCTTAAATGGTTCTTAAATGCTTTAACCTCTCTTCTAGCCCACCACCCACTAGAAGTAGTGAAAAAGAAAAACTATTTGGATATGAGTAAGTGAGCTTCTTTAGAAATTGTTCTTTGAAGCAAATCCTACCTGTGTGGTCAGGAAATCAGCAGTTCAGTTCAGTAGTGTTGAGATAGCAAACAGAAACCTTGGTGGGGCTGGTAGCACAGTCTACCCCGAGCTTAAAGTGGGGTAGTAAGAATTATAGACTACATGTAATGACTTAGAAATTCTTTTACTTAAAAGTTTTTTGAGTTAGTGTAACCAATAGCTGAAAAGTTTGTCAAAACCTACAGCTACATTCATTCTGCCACAGGACTGCATTGAGGCTTCTCTTCTTTGTTTCTGCACATGCCTGATAACCTGTACTGTACTGCGGTAGCTGGGGCCTCTAGAAGCTGAGGCTGATGTATAGGTTATGGTCCTAAACACTGTAAATTTAAAAAAAAAATCTGGATCTTTGAAAATGAGCTTGTTAAGATGTCTGATGATAAATGTTCTTTCTTAGACTATTTTATTACCAAGTCTACTTTTCAAGTATTGTGTGGATCTTTGTGGTTTAATTTCCTAGTTTACTTTTCCCCCTTCTAAGGAACCCAGTAGAAATTATTTCTGCTATTTACTCTCCACATCCAAAGAACAAGTTTAATCTGTACCACTATACTTCTCAGTGATTTAGTAAACTTGGAGCATGCAACTTTTGTTTCTAGAAGAAATGGAGAAAAATAAAAGCTACAGTAGCTGAGACACTGTTTCTATTTGTTAAGAAAGGACACTAGAGTGTCCTGCTTGTTAGTTTTCACTTGGGGCTTAGATGAAATCTTACAGTAGAGACTTTGAAGAGTGATTCTTGTTCAGTTTGGTCAAATACCTCATGCTTGAAGAATTAAGATATACTGAAATGAAAGAATCTTGAATGGAGGTAAAGATGTACATGTATTCTGATTGCTGAAATATATTATATTCCAAGTATAATTTTATATGACAAGTTTCCTAAACAGAAAATGCTTGCCAATTTTATTCAGAGACCAACAGGCAGACACACAAGTCAAACTGACATTAAATTAAAATCCACATGAAATTTCTGCAAACCAGTTACCATGTCAAACATTTAAAAAATAAATGGTTTTTCAGGACCTGAAATTGCACAGACGACATGCCCACCATCTGGAGATTTTCCATCTGCCCCAAGTGACATGATATATTCACTAGGGTTGACCTAGGCAGCATCCGCTGCAGATAAATGGCAGTTGATTTTATCATACATTTCAGGTTGGGATGTCTGGGAGGATTTTAAGATAGCCATAATATCTGTATCTTGTGGGACACCAAAATGTTATAATAATCAGGAGATTTTGCTTATTTGTTTAGTTTCTGTTTTCCTTCTTCAAGAACACAGGCTTAATTATGGTAGAATTCATGAAGGTCTTTGCTCCTTTTTAAAATACTTATTTTAAGTGTGTGTGTGTGTTTAGTGTCAGTCAGTTTACTTTCATTAGTTATTATATTTCTAGAGTTACAATATCTTTGACCACAAACCATCATGCTTTTCTCTTAATTTCAATGGGATCATTTATTGTCTCACTTATTTTCTCTTGTTTCTACCATTGTCCTCATATGGGGAAGCTTCAGTGATGGGATATTTCCCCGATAGCATCCTTTAATCCTATTGTTTCTATAGGAAAGAAGAGATAGACACAGCATTCCCAGGCATCTGGTATACACTACAGAGGAAATTATACCTGTCTCCCACAAGACAGAAAGTCATGACCTTCAACTGTAGCTGTTGTCTGACCTCTACATCCATGCCATACCAATACATTCCCCTACTCATAAAAAGGAGTATAAGTGTGCATGTATGTGCTCTCGTGTAAATGTGCACACACACACACATACACACACACACAAAGAAAAAAATTAAATTAGGAATGGTATAATTCACAAAGACCAGATCCCACAATGTTTGACACATCAATGTGAAATTCAAATGGAAATTATCTGAGTTTTAATATGAGTTACTGTGGTGGATATTGTACTGTAGCTCAGAGGTAGAGACCTTGATAAGCATGAGCAAGGTCCTGATTCATTTCCAGAGCTACCCATGCCCTTCTCCCACACCAACACACACTCTTCCTTGCCATCCATCGCACCTACATATACAAATATATAATTGTATACACAGATTTGTATAGTGCTTATCTCATATTTCCTTCACTGAAAGACTCAAAAGTTTAACAATAGCTAAGCCAAGGTACAGACTCTAGATCATTCTTCTGCACCCAGTCCTTCTATGGAAGTCTACTAATTGTCTCTTCATCACTAAGAGTAGGAGTGTGTGACACTTTTGCAGCAGACAATGGAGGTGAATGTAATGGATACAAGGGTGAGAATAACAAGGCATTGCCTTCTACACTCATAACTGCTTTTTGCATGAAGTTCTGAGGCCAAGAACCCTGATTATGTGCTCTTCTGAATATCAGACACACAGGCTTTTACATTTTATTTAAATTAGTCTAAGTCTGAAAATTACAATAGGTTAGGGACTTAGGAATAGTTGACATCTCTGAATTCATGAGCTCCACTACTTCAAAAATAACCACAGATACTGCCTTGAACATTTTTCTGTATCTATTAAGTGAGAGAAGTTCCTCTGTTTAAATGAACAAATTAAAGAACAACTGACAGAGGACTCTCAACCTTTGCCTTTGCTTGTTTGAAGCCTCCTGTTGGCACTTCCTGTGAGACTCAGAAAAGGCAAGCATCAGACAACCATCAAAGTCAGGCTAGAATTTGAGAGCTGCAGAAACTGTTGGGGTTCAGAGGGCAGTGCTCTGCAGGGATGGCTGGAACTCAAACAGAAAACCCCTTTGGTGGACAACTGGAAGAAGCACCTTCAGCAACGGAACCAAGCAACTGTAATGTGTTAGAAGCATAGAGAACAGGAAAATGTTCAGAGATGCTCAACAATTTTAATGAAAGTCAGCATTACTTTTATTATAGTAAAATAATCAATTAAATAGAGAAGGACACATTTATCCTTACAATGATCAAATACACTAAGTTCTACCCAAATGTTTAGCAATGTGCCTCATGCAGCAGACTGGATGAATCTGCAAAAGAGTCAGCTATGAGAATGAGATAGTCTTCTGATAAATTAATTTTGTGTCAAAAGATCAATGGAGAGAAGAAGAAACACAAATTTAAAAAGGAAAAAATAAAAGTGAACTGCCACTATTTTTGGGTGGCAGAGATATGTATAGGAAAATGCTAAATAATTACATAGCAAAACAAGAGCAAAGCGATTGAAGTAAACACATTCTTGCAAAATTGATTAATAGAAATAAACATATGCAATCAATGGCAAGCCAGCAGACACAATGGCATAGAGAATCTGATCATCCATCACACACAGCTGGTAACATTGTCACAAAAGCTAACAAGTAGTACAGTGAAAACTTACAAAGCACTAGGCAAAGATGACAGAAAGATGAATCTAATCTTGTACAGAACATACACCTCTGTGGTAAGACAACTCTCCCAATGTGTGCTGTAAATTCACCATTATTTCAGTTACAATGTGAGCATTTGCTGAAAGTGAGAGTGATTAGAAAGACCTGGGAAGCCTATGGTCTTGAGAGATGTCCCTCTGCCAATGGTCCCTACATCAAGGTAGGTTCTTTTTATTTGGTTTGTTTGTTTGTTTGTTTAGTATCCTTCTCCTCTGTGTGTAGTATTAATTCCCAATGTTTACATCTCTCACCATCTGACATTATTGCCTGTGACCCTTGTTAATTTTCTAAAATCTCAAACTATCATCATTCTGTTAGCTATCTACATCTTCCTTGGTTTGTTTTTTCAACATGCTTGCATACACTCTACCTCTTGTTCCCTTCCATCCTGAACTGTGTTCAGCTTCACTAGGAAACAGTCTACTAACACATTCCTCCTTCTGTTTTTCAGCATCTGCAACTCTGGCTGCCATGTTAGGAGCATTTCAAATGAATCTGTTGAGTGTGTGAAATAATAGACAGCTAGCATTTGCTCATGGGTAACATGCACACAGATTTCCATGGATGGGACTGGTATTCCATTTCAGATCTAGTAAGTAAAATGCAAACAGAATGCTCCCAGTGTTGCTTTCATAAAACTAATGTAGCTGGACATGACTTTCCAGTATTCATCAGTGATGAAAATAGATACACATTTTGGTTGTTTTGTTCTAAAAGTTGTAGAAAATGTTTCTAGCTTTAAGGACAGAGACTTCATGGTTTGTATTTTTCTTGCTGTACTTTTCCATTTCATGGATCTATTGTTGTTTTATTTATTCACATCTATGTTGTATTAAGCATACAATTAACTATACAATTAACTAATTAATCATACAAGTTTAAACATACTTTATCCTTTCATTTATTTTTGATATGCATATTCATTATTTTACTATTTATGTGTATGTACATACATATGTGAGTATATGAGCACAGCTATGTGAAGATGTGTGCAGAGGCCAGAAGAGAGCATTAGATTAGCCAGGAGTTGACATTATAGGTAATTTTGAGCTGACCACTGACGAGTACTGGGAACTGAACTCAGGTCCTCAGCCAGAACAGTAAGTTCTCTTTAACACTAAGCCATCTTTCCAGCCCTGTACAACTCTTAACCTGGTGAGACATCTCTTCAGCTACTCTACTCTTCTAAATACCTGAGGTTTTATCTTTACAATGGGCTTCTATGTGGTAGAATATAAGGATAGGCAGATAATTTTGATAGAATTATTCATCAACATTTTTGACATATGCACAAATATGACCACATTTCACAGTCCCTTGACAGGTATCTAGAGTTTCCTTACCATTTTCTTCATAAATAGAATTTTTTTTTTACCCAATGCTATTAATCTTTACTCTGTGTTACTAATTTCTCAACATAACCCAAAATGTCTGTGGGTCTTCCCCCTTGAAAAACTGCTTTCTTCCTTTGAATACTAATGGGTCATACAAACAAGCTAGCCTTTGTATTCATGTCTAAACTCAAATATGCCATGCCTGCACAACTATTTGTGTAGCATTTTTATGTAAATTTGCTGATCACCCAGCATGTTTATATATTTTGATAATATGAAACATTTTGGGGTTGGATATTTATCAGCAGTATTTGTCTATGGTTGCTCAAGTTCCTTGATGTATGTATGTGGAAAGGGGCCTCCCACCCTTCTGCTGTTGTTTAATATTTCCTCTTGTGTTGACATGAATGTTCTCAGAAAATCATGACAACAAGGATTTCATCTATCTCCTCAGTGCTGAAAGCGTACCTCAAACTACACAAAAAAGAAACAATAAATGAGCTAAAGAATTCTAATACAATTATTTCCTACCTATGAAAACTTTAAAACCAAACTCACATAGAACTGCTCCTAGGTCAGGCCCATAGGTATGGCCTCTTTCTTTGTTTAGACACACTTTAAATTCTCAGGACATTAGACCAAACCTTGTTAAATATAAATATGTAAGTCATAGCATGAAAACAGTTTGAAATAAATTTTATTTATAAAACTTTAGGGATTCATGGAACTGTTCATTTCTTTTAATGAGGTAGGGGGAAAAACCCACAATTTCATTAGGCTCAGGATAGACGTAAGGGCAGAACAATCTGATAAGGAGAAAGGTCAGAGGTCTTTCTGAGTTGACTCCTAGATCTATGTCATTTAATTCAAACTGATTTAAGGGTCATTTGAACTCCAATCAAGATGAAAAGTAGAATTTATCAAGTACAAGCTTTCTCTTTCTGAGCACAGAGACCTATCAATGTCTGTCTCCTGGCTACCCTCTTTGTAATAAATGTAGGCTTGGTGGATAATGAAAAGCAGCTGGGGAGGTAAGGTATAGAATACTTCTTTTCTTCTTCTTCCAACTGTGATTGTTCTTATTCTTCAAAATCTACCACAGCTGCCAAAAATCCATTTCATCTTAGCATGAGGTGAAGTTTCCATTAAAGACTTTTCGAGTAGCAGGGGTCAGCAATCTAGTGTCAACTAGGCTACCAAAGAATGCTGTCCAGCAAAGTCTACCAGGAGGGGAAGGAGTGAGTGCAGAGGCAACAGAATATTTATAATGGGCCTCTGCACTGTCCTATCCTCCCGTGCCTTTAATGTTGGCAAGATCATGCCAGGATAGACAGGACAGCAGAATGCATGTGTGATCTCATCAGCTCTGGCGACTGCTGTAAGATGAACTGAGTCACAGTTTACCCCACACAATTTTGCCAGTTAGAACAATGTTGATATGTTCCCATTACAAGCTGCTATGATGCTGTTATCTCTGGGCACAGAAAAGGTTAATAAATACTTGGTCTTATTCTACTCATAAAACAAGTATTAAAACAGTGCAATAACAACCCTTGTTTTATATTGATTGAAAATGAAAATTAGTGCACAAAAATTACTCTTAAATATGTATACTTTTTTTTTTCAATCAACATTCACAATGAGCATATCAGCATGGGTGGATTCTCCCCATTTCATTTGGTTTTCCACCTATTCCAGCTTTTCCCACTCTGCCCATTGACTGGGATTTATTTAGTGTCTACTATAGACCTAATTTACCAAATCAGAATCTGAAGTGCATAGGATGACATTCCAGGTTAAATTCCAGTTGATGAGAAGTCTCAGAGAGATTTTTAAAACAATTATAGTCTTGACACATGCTGCAACAATCTCTATGGAGGCTAAATAATGATTTTTATTATGGGATGGGGAGAAAATAAAGAAGCACATTTGTTTATTTAAGAATTAGTCAGTGGGGCCCAGGACATGCAGAAGAGCTTTAACACATTCCACAGTTGTTCTTCACAGTGATTTAAAATTTTGGTGTCTTCATAATTGAAATATTTAATATCATGACAGCAACACATTGCTTCCTGTTGACTTCCTCAGAGAGTCAGTTAATGCCGTGTGGTTACTGAGAGAGTTTCACATGTGGGATCAGTGGGGATTACCACAGGAATGTCACTGCCTTCATGGGTCCTTCTGGGCTTGAAGAATGGAATTAAAATTGTCAAGTTAACCTGAGTCAACAGTGCTGACTTTTTATTCTCAACAAATACAGGACAATGTGAGGTGCATTGAATCCCCCCTCACTGTGTGAATGACACTGTGTGAATGACACATAGGGTCAGTCTGATATCTCTCTTCTGAGTCTCCCACAGACTCCCAATGCAAGGCACATAAAAACAGTCATCTATTACTCTCTACAGTCACTGAGAGAGTATGAGCTGGCTGCCTCATAGCTACCTTTTACTTTGGTTTTATTTGATTCTTTCAAAATGTAACTGCATTTTGATAACTTTTAAGGTTACCCAAACACTCCAGTGGCTTCACTTGTTGTCTCACTCACCAAAGAAAAAATAATGAAGCCCTCAATTAAATGTGTTTTCAGCTTCACTTCTACAAATAAGTCAATATTCTGAATCATATCAGGTAATATGAAAGTCCACCTTCTCCACTTGGGGCACAAAGAACAATTTGTCTCATGAGAAAGCATCCCAGCTTTAGGGGCTCTGGTTGAGCATGTCTGCCCCTTAACATAATAATCATATATGTGGACACATATGTGGATCTTGCTAAGGACAGTATGCCTTATCTCAAGGTGGCTGTCACCTTGGATAAGTGACATCAAAGATATAAACATCTTTCCACATAAATGGCCCTCTTCTCCTTCGGCCTGCTTGAACTATCTTATCGCGAACAGGCAAGTCTTAAGAAGTCAGAGAAGTCAGCTCAGTGAAATGGCAAGCAGGAGTTGTAAGGCATTGTATGAGCCTGTGCACATGCATACACATGTACAGAGTATGTGTGTGCATGTGTGCTTAGGCATGAGTATGTGAATGTACATATGTGTGTGTGCATATATCTATGTGACTGTGTGACATAATGTATATGCTTTCATACCTATGTGTTAATTAGTGTATTCATATATATGTGCAATGTATGTGACCATGTTTGAGTGTGCATGTGCATGTCTGTGTGCTTATGTATATGTATGTATGTATGTATGTATGTATGTATGTATATATGTGTGTGTGTGTGTGTGTCTATTGTGTCTTAATCTCTGCATGTGCATGCATGAGTATGTTATGTATATGTATGTGCATGTATGTATGTGTGTTTCTATGTGTGTAGGTTTGTGTGAGTATAGGGTATATGCATGTATGTATGTTCATGTCATCTGTGTGTATGCATGATTGTGTGTATATATGTGTGTATGTATGTGTGTGATCAAAGTTGTATGTTTGTCTTTGTGTACATAGTTGTATGTGTCTGTGTATTCATAGTTGTGTCTAAGCATAATTGTGTGCCTGTATATGCATAGCTGTGTACATAATTATGTGTAATTATGTGTATATGTGTGTGCAAAAGTGAGTGTGTGTGTGTGTGTGTGTGTGTGCTAAAGAAGAGGATCACAGTGCAAAAACTAATAACACTGGATCATAAGTAGACAGGAACAGAGTGAAAGACCTGAAGGTGACAAGTCAGACCAGACCACAGAGGACCCTTTCTATCTGAGAGTTAGAAATGGAGCTGTGAAGCAAATTTAAGGACTTTGATGGGACACGGACACAGATATACTTGTGCGTGAAAGGCTTCTAGTTTCCATCAAATTTAGTAAATAAATTGCAGCTTAGAAGAGAGACACATGGCTTATGAGATTGTTCATGCCATATAGCATGAAATTAGAACTGACTAAAGTGAGCCTGCAGCAGATGGTGAGGTTTCAAAAGAGGGGATAGATGTGAAGCATGGCTGAAGATGCCACTGACTGAGCTTACTAATAGGAAGTTTTGTGGGAGAAAAATGATTCAAAGAAGAGGGCACAAGCAGTATGGAAGAATCGGGGCTCTCCCTTAGTGAGACCATCATTTGAACCAGGATGTGTGCAAGGAGGAAGTGGGGTACTCACTCACGTGGAAATGGAACTCCACAGCTAGACATATTTCCTGGACTTGCTGAAAGTAACTGTTCTACTTCCCGCTAGAAATAAAACCCATTCTTTACATCCCAGCTAAAATGTGGCCTGCCCTTTGAAGCCTGCCTAAAGTCTTCCAAATATCTCTTTAACATGACACCTAGTCCTCAGCTACCATTTTCCCCTATGGCATGCGTCATGGCCAGTGGCACAGGCTTGTCTGGACCATAGGACTCTGTTAGGCACAATTCTTTCATAGTCACACTAGGAATCCCTTGCCTTGCCTAGAAACACCCCACTCCACAATAACTGTTGTCTGAATTGGACTAAGTAACAGTATTCTTCACTAAATTCCTTTCAAATGAAAACAATAGATACTTTTGGTCCCAGCCTTGAGTTGAAGGTAAGGTCATTTCTTGCCAGCAGGCTATGGCTGACTTTAATTAAATGTTTTATGCCATTCATCTGCTCTTGGGTAACTTGTCTTTTAAAACACAGGAAACATTAATCTGCAGATGAAGAATATAAAATCTTTTTACAATATTTTCCTCGGTTACAAGTAAGTTATAGACTAACCACAATATTTCTGTTCCATTCTAGAATCATAGAAGAATGCACACTATCAATAGACACCTACAGCGAGGGTAATAACGCACACATGGTACATTATCACATCCGTATGCTGGTTTCCAGAACTGAGAGAAAATAGAGGGGTGAATGTCATGACTTAAACAATACAAACATGTGCACTAAGCGAGTTCTTTCAAGGAGAGTTCACATGTGGGAAGCATAAGTGAGAGTTTTGTATGTTCTCCTGTGTGGTAAGCTCTTATCCCCCTTCATTCTGTAGACCTGAACTGTAGCATAATACTATTCCCTACGTGGGAAGGGGGGGGGGTTGAGGGGAGGCAACCTGTAGCTCAGGCATCAGCCAGTGCCAGGGCAGATAGGTCAGCTCTCAAGAGATCTAAAGGAAAAGTCCATGCCACCCAGGTTCCTGGATGCCACCCAGGTGCTTCATGGTAGACATCAAGTCTAAGTCATGCTAGGTTGTATCTATGAAGATGTTAGATGACAAAGAGCTGAGCAGAGAAGCAAACCCAATGAGTGCTTGAAGCTGAAAATTGCCCAGTGGTCATCAGAGACAATGATTTGTCATTTTCCCGTGTTCAGGAGGTGGTGAGGTATCCGGCAGAGTTACCTGTTCAAGGTGGTGTCATGGGTTTTCATTTCCTTTACAGTCGTGACCTGGTGTGGTCTTCGGAGGGAGAGGCTCCCTGCTTCATGAGTGAGAAAAGCATGTGATGACAGATTTACACTTCATGATCTGCACTTGATTTTACCTACAGGAGACACTGGCCACCCTGGTAATTAAGAACCCCCCCTTGTCTGTGTTCCAGGAACACAGTACTCAAGGTAATTGATGACTCTCATCCCTGAAAACATTCTTACATTTTTTTCTATGTGCTTCAGAACTTTATTTGAACAGGGTTCAGTTAAGACATTTAACCTCTGCCCACCTGTGCATTTCCCTTCCATATTTAAATATCTTTATAAACTAAATGTTTCTTAAACATTCTGGAATATAAAACTTAGATTGTTTCTACCTTTGTTTTCTCTTCCCTTTCTTCCCTATACATTTTGATACAACTGACACTGTATATGTGCCCTCTATCTAAGCAAACTCCAGGATACCCATTGAATTTATTTCTTTTTGTATCTGAGCTGAAACCGTGACTCAAATTCTAATAATTATAATTTCTCATCTGGATAACTTAAATGAGTCTCCAATTTCTTCTCTGGTTGTTTCTTTGGTTAGTCAGCTTGGACTTATAAACCACACATTTACCCATTTTTTCCCTTAAAGCACCAACATGTAAAATTTTTAAAAGATATATCATAGGTGCTTATTATTCTATTTGAAAAAGTCTTAGCCTCAATGAATTTGAAGAATTCTGTGTATTTCTTCAGTACAGGTGGCACTGATTCATAAACCCTTCATTCATTTTTCTGCTTGCTATCTGCATGATAAGAAAGTGAGTTTGTGTAAGATCTTTTAAAACCCCACACTCTTCCTGTCCTATTTTTCTAGCATGGTGTTTGCTGCCTTGTCCTACCTTAAATGTGCCTTTCCTATATTCATTTTTATAACTTTCTCTCATTCTTCCCATTACCATTAAGTCACCATTTCCCCCACTACAGAAAGCAACATTGCAGAGGATCTGAGGGCATGTGTATCATTATTCCATTCACTCACAGCATTAATATAATCTATCTTGAAGCAACCCTCTTTGTAGACTTACTTTAAATTTGTTTAATGAACTGCATGCTTATTTCTTATAGGGACATCTTTCATTCAATTTGATTTACATCTTCAAACTTTGTACAGGATTTTGAATTATACAGGGGATCAAGAATTTCTGGTAGAATAATGGGGCAAATTTCCATTCAATTATATGCCCAAGGTTGTTAGTTTTACTAAGTCACTGGATGGTGTTTCAAATGAAATAATCATAATACAGATTATTTTAAATTAGAGAAAATTTGTTACTTTCATTTAATTATCTGTACTTGACATACTTTGCTCTCTATTTCTTGCTTAATGTTTAACCTGCATATGTATTCTAAAAAGACATTGAAAACGAGACCAAGAAAAATATTTTGAGAGCATATTGTCCCTCATCAGATGGCCTGTCAATTAACAGGACCCAAGACTTAATTTTTCTTCCCCTTTGCTTTTAGGCAAAAGGCTGAAAATAGCAACAATAACAAATTCTTCACATTTTTCAGATGCCAGGTGCAGAGACCCTGTTTTCACCTTTGTAGATCAAAGGCACATGCATCCTACAGTAGCAGCAAAATATATTGGCACCAGAAAGTCTGTGTTGGTCTATAACAGCATGACTGTGGTACACTCAGTATATCAAGATGCCATGGGAGCCAAGTAATGATCAAAAGTGGTAGCTCCATGGTAGATGACAGCATTTACAGAGCAAGCAGTCAACACAGGGTTCCCATGTTCCCACCTCCAACACTAAGGACGCCTCAGGCCAGAGTTTGGGGGTATGCATTGTATTTTTAAAAAATGATCATGCATTAATGCATTCAAACTTTTTGTTGAACTGCATGAACCTGCCACCATCTGCTCAATTTCAGGGGTGGCAGAAACTCTCTGTGACACTTTGGAATCTCAGAAACCACAAACAGGAAGCCTAGAAATCAAAGATGGACTTTCTAAACTTTTTTCTTTTTCATAAAACTAAGTCTAATGTCATCGAGTTTCTCCAGATTTTTATGAAGAATATTAATGACAGTTACTACATCAGTGAAATCGACTATTTTTCCTTAGTATATCCTATGGTCCAATTTCAATGGTTTGTGAATTTATCTTGTAAATCTTCAAAATTCATTTCCGGCCCTTTTGTTCCCACTTAGGTGTGAATAACTAGTTACAAGCCATCCATCAACTACCTCTGTCATACATTACTAACCCTCATAATCCTACATTGTTTTTAGCTCTCTTGAAAAACTTTGAAAAAATGTAGAGTTACCTTATCTAAGATTTCCATCTGGGAGAACACAATACATTTATATCATATTGTAGAAAAAATCCAGGAATCAGATTCAGAACTTGGAAAAATACTTGCAGTGAATGGTTGTGTGTGTTTGCTTGTCTATCTGTTTCTCTCTGTGTGGAAAAGTATATGTGTCTTTGTGTGTCTGTTCAGGTGTGTGTTTATGTGTGTGTGTTTCTGGCTGTGTCTCCGGGTTTATGTGTCTGTCTGTCTGTGTCTGTCTGTCTGTCTGTCTGTGTCTGTCTGTCTGTCTGTGTCTGTCTGTCTGTTGTCTCTATATCTGTGTTTATGTTGCTTTTCTTTTTTCTCGTCTTCTGCTCTTAGGAGTCACCTCTTTAAAGCATTTCAACATCTTTTAATGTGGCAATCTTATAGAATTTTTCCGTACTTACACATAGAAAACCAAGAGCAAATATTTGAGTGTAATTCAGTTTGACCTTTATCCCTTCTAGAGGCTCACTGAGATAGTAGAATGGAAAAGTTTTTGCTTATCTGTTAAATTTGAGGAGAACATCACACATTATCAGATGGCATGGTCGGTCGGTACAGAATTCAGAATAATAGGCTGTGCTCCTGAGTACCTTCACTCCTTTATGCATTAACTCATTTATGCCTTTTAATAACATGATAAATGAAAGACTTCTCCATTTGACAGAATGCACACAAAAAGGAAGTGGCTGCTTTCATGCAAGAGGTATACAGACTGAGTTTGCCAGGATGTTCTACTTAGCATTCTCTGAGCTTTCTGGGTCTGAAGAGAGTCTCTGTCTTTAAGTTCTGAGTCATCCTAAGCCATCAGTATCATTCTGTTCAGTTCCAAGTGTGCTTTCTTCTTTTGATATTCTCACTAAATCAGTGATGAATGGTCCATTATCCACCCAGGACTGAGGGATGTATATTCTAGTTTATGCTTTACATACTGTCACTTTTTAATGTACATTCTTATCATGGTGGCTTCTGGCAACACACCTTCAAGATGAATGAGTCACAGTCTTAGCTCAAAAAATATGTCCCTTGTTTTGTTACAAAGTTTTAAGGTTTCTTTTTTTTAATTTTTTTTTGTATGTTATTCTGATTCCCTTATTAGTTTCCACCCTCCTGGCTCACTCTTCTTGATGTTGCGTATTTTCCATGTTATTCTTCTCATCTTATTAATCACAGCTATTTTCAGAATTCCCACTTCCTACTCCTGTCCCATATGAAATTGTTTCTGGCTGTTGCTCTGTCTCTTCAGCCTACACTGTTTTGCCTTTCATCATGCTTTGTTTACTGTTTCTCTTCATTTTGCAGAGGTCAGACAACAAATGGACTAAATGAGAGTTGGAACTCATGAGAACAGCTGCACAGTGGTTTCACATTATTTGATTCAACTTCAGACTACTTTCTACCCACTGTGACTATAGAGTTAAGGGCTTCCTGTCCCCTGGTGAGTTTTTGTGGAAAATTTGCCATGCATTTGTTTTGATGTTTCTAACACAGACTAAGAGGCTTTGACACCCATACCTGATACCTCTCACATGGTCTGAAGGCTATGGGACCCACACTTGTAACCTCACATGGATACAGTACTGAAATGTGTGTGTGTGTGTATGTGTGTGTGTGTGTGTGTGTGTGTGTGAAGATGAGTGGTGTCCAGGAGTTTCACAAATATGTCTTGGGTTCTCAGTAGACTTGGGATAGAAGAATCTGTAATTTCTCCTACTCTCTACATTGGTTAGGGTTCTGTAAAATTTCAGTTGCTTAGGCTTTCATAAAATTGTTAACCTTAACAAAAGACCTTTTAAAATAATAAGGAAAATTATATTATTTCAAGATTTTTCTCTCCTGACAAACTAGTTACCTTTATCAGTAAAATGACAAAATCAACTTCAGGAAGTCAGGGTTGATTCTGGGCCACAGTTGGAGAAGGAACACAATCCATCACCATGGAGACATGAATGACAGCCAAACTGAAAGTGATGTTCTTGTTTCCTGGAATTCTGGAACCATCACTCAGTGAACCACTTCCTCCAGTGAAGTTCCACATCCTAAAAGTTCTACAGCCTTCTAAACATTCATATGAGTTAGCGACCAAGATTTCAAATACAAGATCCTATGGGGACAATTCACATTCAAACTGAAGCCCTTTAATGAAAGTAGGAGGCTTGTCTTAGATATCCACAGTGAGGGCCTGGTAGGATGCCTAGAGATGAGGCATGGGGAAGCACAGGGATCCCTAAGAAGGGAGATGCCATAGGCTTAGGATGTGCTAAGCCTCTAGCAATGCATCAAGTAAGTCTTGGCATTCTTACCAAAATTGGCTTCAGCTGTTCAGTTCTGCCTTATCCTTCTACACCTTACCTCTAAGCAGTCATTCTTGATCCTCAACGGCCTGTTTTACCATGATGAGGAAAACATTATTCCTTCCAAGATAAATTACTTAATTAGTCTAAAAGGGTTTTTTTTCTATCAGTTTGTCCAACTTTTATGTTCTCCTATTGATGGGCTGACAACTTTCAAGCTTGTAGATCATGAACCAGAAACTAAAACTTAAGAGAGTGCTCACACTGAATACCATCTAGCATAATCAAAATAGCATCCTGGCAAGATTGGCAATCAATCAGTGTGGGGCTGAGGACGAAGGAAGTACAAAGCAAATGCTTTTGTCTGTAACTAAATTCTTATCAACATCTTAATTTCCCCAGTTTACTTGTGATTATTTCTTCTAAATTGTCATTAGCTTCTACCAATAGTGTGAGTATTCTGTGGCCTTTATTTATAGCTGTATTACCTGCTGTTCTCTTCAGGAGACAATTTGCATCTTTAGGGAGTAGACAGGAGAATTTCACAGTGATTTAGGAACCAGCTGGATATAAAAATGTTTTTTCTCTGCCTAGATAGGAACATCTATTTCATCTACTTTGATGTGCTAGAATTCAGGATGCTTTTGTATTCACAGTGACTCAGACACCTTCCTGGATTTTCACTCTGAAAAGATGTTGGTGTAGAACTTTCAAAAAAAAATCCATCCTGTAAATAATAATTTGCTAAGACATTCTGGCAGAATTATGTTCAATTATGGGCCTGGAAAGGAATGCACAGTTACTACACAGAGTGGGGAAATTGAAATGAACTGACACATGTGTGCCAGGATCTTCTGCAGATTTTAAAATCTCCCACTGAGAATACACAGGAAGTATTAATAATCTGACAGAAGCTGTCAGGGCTCATGGGGTGGTCTTATGCCAAGCAGGATTAGGAATACTTGAAGGAAAATAATACTACCCAAGCTGGAGCAAAGCCTGGCCATATACTTTGAGTCTTGTAAGACAATATACCTGCTACTGGCCAAGGCAGTAGTTCTCTAAGATGTGGCATATTACTGATAAATGAGTCCATTAGACCAGATAGTATAAAGGAGAGAAGGAGAATTTAGTCACATGTGTACAATACACATTGACCCTTTCACTTACAAATAAATAAAATTGATCTTGTAAGGATTTACTTTCCTAAGTTTCTTTCGCAAGCTCCTCTCTCCTCATCCTTCCTCAGTATCACCAGAGGACATTGTACTTCCTGATGTAAAACTGTTTGTATACAGTCAGTGTTGGTTATATGTGCAGAATTTTAGTGCTGATGACTTGGCATTTGATAAAGAGTTAGGGCACATCTCTAGGAAAGATTAATTATCTTTTTCTCAGCTGTAATCATTCTGTCAAATTGTCTACATTGTTCTTTGTCTAGAAATGAGCTCCCCGAATATCCCTCTTTCTGCATTACGTTGTATATTGATGTTGTCTTTGTTCAGGTCTTGTTTAGGCAACCATATTGGTGTGGTATCATGAGTTTTCTGTCTTTTCTAGGGGGGAAAATCTCACAGTAGACTTCCCTACCTTCTGGCTCTTACCGTGTTTCTGAGCACTCACTCTTCTGTGACATCCCGTGAGCCTTAAATGCAGAAGTTGTACTGAAGATAGATTTGTTGGGACTAAGAACCCCATGCTCACGTGTTCTCTCTGTATTTTGTCTAGGCATGATGTTACTTTGAAACTTTATCAGACTTACGATGTTTTCTGTTAACATTACAGGAATTAGCATTTAAAATATTAAAATTTAATGACTAACTTCTTGTTTATATGGGCATGATTACTTGAAATAGGAAGTCAATATCCCATAGATTACTTTTTAGTGAGAATCTAAAAATTAATAATTTGCAAAAATCTAAAACTAACTTTTGACCAGTGTTTTTCCCTTTCTTGTAACACTTGAAATAAGACTTCTTCTGGCATAGCTTTATCTTTTTTGTATTCCTAACATTTTTATCATCTAGGTTAAGGCAAATTCCTACAATCTATTAGAGGTAATTACAACATATTAACAATTTTTATGAAGATCGAATACAGTATTACATGGTGCTTTATGGCATGATATGAAGGGGTTCCTCTGTCCTTCTCTATGCATCCATACTCCCTAGGTATGAAACACATTTAATAAAACCCAATGGTTTTACTATATACCCCAGTCTATGTTGTAGCTTTATTGAAGTTCTTACTAATTTTATTTTCAAACTTGGTTTCTTTTAATGAGGATCTGTGTGACAAAGCACATGTGTTTAAGTAGAGGAAAAACATGCTGCATGTGTTTTGGACATCCTCATCTCGTGCACAGTCTTCTGAAAGCCACTGGGGCAATTTGTAGGGGATGAGTGCAAGGTCAACATATTACATCGTGTTCTAATGAATAAATGAGTCCAGCATCTCTGGGAGGGTACATAATTCTAAGAGTGTTTCCAATTCAAAAAGTCATAGCATTAGAAGAAGTTTAGGGTACCAGAGAACCTCATGATATTCCTCATAACTCACTTTCCTATGCTATTAGCCACACACTGAAGTGAAAATGATAATCTGTGAGGCAAGACAAAGAGCAAGGAATCCAGGGTTTTGTTTTCTTTTTCCATCCTGCCTCTCCTTGTTCAGTAGTGAGAAAGAAAGTAGAGTACACTGTGTCCTTGGAAATGTGGAATAAACCAATTAAGATCTATGCAGTGTGTCCTGTGTTTCCAGTTGTAGGAGCTAGGAACTATAAACTATGCATTATGTGATTTGAATGAGTTGGGTACACAAGTAAAAGTTACCATTTCAATTAAAGCAAGAACAATATAGTCTAGAAACTGGTGAAAAAAAAAAAACACTGAGAATTTGTCTTTTTCTCAGCTGTAATCATTCTTACTTTTGACTTTCATTTACTTATGAGGACATAACAACAAATCTTACCCAGAAAAGCAAAAATTTGGTATTTTCAACTGCATTTTCTCCCTTGCTTTGTGAAAGACGTTTCCTGGATGTTCATTTCATGTCATGCTCTCCAAATTACTTAACCAGCTCTGCCACAGGCAATGGCTTGAAATCATTTGGTGTGCATGGATGAAAGAAAGGCTGCCTCAGAATGACAAAAAGGAATGTTGGAAGTGAGGGCGTTCCCCTTGGCAGCCAACACTCATCCAGACCAAGGGCTGTTTGCCATCGGAGTTTTTAGTGAGAAATAATCTCCTACCACATTTAACCAGCCATTTGGGGAGGGCTTGCTATCTACAGCTCCACCCAATGTGAAGTCATTTAAGTGTTTCCTGGAGCAACAGAAGTGTCTAACTACAGGCCTTTCTCATTGTGTCATTTCTTGTATTGTCAAACTGCCTTGGAAACCTTCTTTAGAAGAAAACTGTCCTCAGAGTAGAGTGGCCTGATTTGTATAAGTGACCATCAGATCAACCACAGAGCACCTGTGTCCATTCTACTTTGAGTTCGCTTATTTCTTGATTTACAATGTACCAATACCCCACAAAAAATGCACTTTGAATTTTAATAAATCAGCATTGGATCCTGTGTTTGTCCATTCCCTGTAACTATCAGAAAATATTTGTGAAGCAGTGGTTTATAATAAAAAAAGGTCCCTTTGGCTCATGATGCTGGGCCTGGAATGATGACAGTAGCAATTTTTCTGCTTCTAATCAAACCTTCCTGTTTCTTTACCTTAGTAAAGAGGAAGAGAGGTAGGCACATGTGTAAAGAGAAAACACAAGGCAAAGACATGGCTTTAAAATAGATCACTCTGGAGGAGCAGCATCCTGTGATAGCTTAAATTAAGTCCAGAGAGAAAGGCAGAAACGCATGCTTGCAGACTCAGCCTGCAGTGACCAACACCTCCTCCTGGAGAGCCCCTCTACCAAGTGTGCACAGCAATTAAATCACAGAGCACAAGCTCAGCAGATCTTTCCATTTGCTACATCTAGTTTATTATTTTCTCTATCATCTGTTTATATTTAAAGATCAAGACAATATAAACATGAAAATAGAGTAATATTAAGATACTAAACTTGCAGCAGAAAGAAAGATGGGTTAGAGACAGGCATGTGTGTGTGTGTGTGTGTGTGTGCTCGAGATTCTGAAAATACCATCAGATATTTACACTAAGACTTATAACAGTAGCAGATATAGCTATAAAGTAGTTACAAAATAATTTTACAGTTGGGGATCACCACAGCATGAGAAACTGTATTAAGGGTCACAGCATTTGGAAGGTTGAGAACCACTGGTTTAACAGCAAGAGATTCTGGGAAAACCAGTGGGCTATTTGCATCAATGCTGAGAATGGCAAAACAAGTCTACCCATAGGAGCAGGGAGAAAGCAGCAGCATCCCTGGATTAAGCAGAGAGAGTGGCATCAAGGATCATAGGATTCCAGCTCAGTCTCATAGTCCAGGATCCAGAGTAATGAGTGTCTATGTCCTGATGTATGTGTCCCCAGGAAATTCTGGCTTGGCCTTAGTGTAAAATGTGGGGACGTAGATGCTTTTTGTTTTTTTTGTTTTGTTTTGTTTTTGTTTTGTTTTGGGTTTTTGTTTGTTTGTTTGTTTTTGTTTTTGTTCTTTGTTTTGACAATTTAGAAAAGCCAGAGTATCTCATTTGGAATAGATGTTAAAATAATGAGCTAAATATGGATTTTGTACTCATTAGAAAATTCTCCTTTGTCATAACAAAGGGTGGCCCTGAATGAAGTAACTGCAAGTGTAGACCTACCTATAATCCTGTAAGGAAGAGCCGGACACAGCCAGGACCTTGAGGGAGATAACTCAATTACTATTGTAGATAGACTAAGAAAGAGAAAGGGGGAAGTTAGGCTAAGCAGGTCTGTAACACAGATAAGATGTACTAATGAGGTAGTACTTAGCACCTCATTGGAGAGAGAAAACAGAAGGAATAAAAGTCACCAGAGTGTAAAACCTCAGAATGTGCTTAGAAATGTCAGTGATTTCATCCCGCTCCTAGATCCAAAACTGGTATCTTACACCAGTGATGAGAAATGTTCCTTAGCAAAAATTTAGAAACAATCTTCTATAATGATTAGTTTTACTCTCAGATATCAATTTCTTTTCCTCTGGATTAGCTACCTTTAGGGGAATTTATAGTCTTAGCTGAATGTGAGTTATAAAAATCTAAGCTCAAAATGAAATGTAGGTACGAGTTCATGGGGAGGTCAGAATTTTTGTTCACCATTAATGTTAACGTTTTGACTAAATACGAACCCATCTCTCTCTGATAAAGTTAGTGGATAATTTGAGTTAGGCATCCTGGTCATAAGGAAGAGAGTGAAGAAGGCACCTGTGTTGAGGGGCCTGCTGTGCTTCCAGACTACAGTTAGATTTTATATGAGCTACTCTGTCCTCACTGGAATACTGCGGAGATAAACAATACCGTTGTTTTACAGGCCAGGAGGCAGTAGCTCAGTAATACAAGCCGAATTTCCAAACCCAAAAAGCAAAGAAACAGACTTGAGAAAGAGTCTGTTAAAATGGTATGAAAAAAGGGAGAAATGCAGGCACACTCTGATCCAGGCTGAGTGGGCAGCGTATACCTTCCGTGGAGGAGTCTGCTATGTCTTCCGTGGGTCAGTTTTGCAGATCCAGAAGGCCTTGTTATTCCATCCACAGCTTTAATCAAGTTCCAGTGTGTATGGCTGATCCCAGCCACCAGCACGTTCCACACAAATCCAGTGGGAATGAGATCTTAAAGACAGCTGGAGCCATTGCTTCCAGGCACAATTATTGCCTTGTGTTCTTTTATACGATCCCTGCAAAAGCAGGTGAGCTTAGCTGTCTGACTCACATGAAACCGCAATACATGTTTACACAATCCCCCACTTAAAGAACCTCCACTCAATTTCCTACTTGGACTTCTGTCTGTAATAAGCCAACAGATGAGACAGCTCATGTGTGCCACTTAAGAGTAAGCCAGAAAGTTGGGGCTTGGAGATAGGAAACTAGATGTCTCTGCAGTACCCCATTCAATGCCCTGTCACTAATACGTTGATCAGCACAGAATGATGTGACCACAAGGTCATCGTACCTGCCAACTAACTGGCTCCAGTTGAAGGTCATCAGAATGACCCTGTTTACCCTTATATGACCAGGCAGAGGGATGGCTATTCTCTGGTTTTTGAGGTGATAACAAGTAAGCTCTTCAAGAGGATGGTCAGTTAATTTTTGAAGTTGATAAGTATAATTTCCATTTCTTGAATGGGAGAAAAGGTTACACTCAAGAGCTCTGTGTTGTCTTAACATCTCCTAAAACTTCACCTCGATAGATAGTGGTAGCGCACTTCAAGCAATGCTTGAGTCTTGTGTCTTGGCATTATTTTCTCTTGCTTTACAGAAATTTCAGGGCTACATCCCATGCTTTCCTTTGCTAGGATTTGATTATCAAGTACAAGATTGTCCTTGAACACAGGGATGCTTCCACCTGAATGTAAACACCTACATGAAGTTCTTTCCTTCTGAAGTGTAGACTAAAGGGTATCTTTGGCATGAGCAGGTATGTGGGCAGGTGAGCTAATCATAAAGAGATTTGGTAACAGAAAATAAACTTTGACACGTAACAGAAAAGGAGATTGTCTTGTGGTTCCATATTGTACCTTGAAGCCAAACTCTGCCCGGCTTACAAAACAGGAATGTTCGACTGCATTTACCCTCTGCCACCATAGAGTTTTGGGCTTCCAGGAAGGGCCGATACACCCCTCAGGGGGATGGGGAAATGCAGCCTAAGATGTAGACTTCAGCTCAAGTGAGAATTAACACAGGCTGAGGCTGAAGGTGGGGTTCCCTAACTCCCAGGTATCTAGACAGTACTGAAAAACACATGGAGAAGTTGGGAATGGAAGGGCCATGTGAGGATGAGCCTGGGGGTGGGGGTGGGGCGGAACAGGGGGAGCACTCCAGCTAAATTGAAAATTGGTGATTGTCCTTAGCTTAGCAGGGATTGTCCAGGAGCATAGAGGGACCTTCTGTGTGAGATTTAGGCTGTAAGACTCTGTAGATGATAGCTTCTTCCATGTTCCCTACTGTGGTTCTTGATGAGAGAGACAGTCCCTGGTTCCAAACTGTTTAATTGTTTATTGTAGAAAATTAGTGCATACAACTTCTTCAGGGTGGACCAGAGCTCAAATCCCTTTTGCAGGAAGGAATGTCTGGGAAAGGAAGTTTATTGGCTAAACCCTCAGAGCCCATCTAGATACCTCGTTAACATGGAGAACTCTGACCCCTACTACTTGACCATTGGTCCTATCTCTATGTAGAGAGTGTGGTCACGTGTTTCAGGCCAGGAGTTTGGTAGGAAGCAGGGAAACTCCTACTGTCTTCAGATGTTTGCTGGAAGTCTCTGAACCCACTTGACCTTACCAAGTTGCCTGGCATGGTCCACTGCTTCTCATTTTATAATGTGAAACTTATACTCTTCATTCTTTTCAGAATTTTTGTGTACTTTTACTAAATATTAAGTCTAGCCATATATTCAGTTTTTATTTTACATCAATAACATTAAGACATGAAACATACAGAAGTGAATGTGTATACACTAATGCGTTTGCAATGTCTTCCTGACTGAAATATGTTTTCCTTATGTTTCAACAAATTTTACGGTAAATGCATATATTAACAGCTAAGTGCTTGCGTACGTTTTAAACATTAGCTGAGACTAACTTAAGAAGGCAATAGGCAATGAGGTCACCTCTGGCTCTACAGTAAATGAGATGGAGAAGGGAATTGTAAAGGTCTCCTGAACTGGACTTCATGACAGCTGAACTGGACTTCATGACAGCTGAAGGTGAAGTCACAATGACTATGTTATATCACAACAAAAGCACAAACCAAAAGCACCTCTCAGAAGAGACAAGCAAAACCCAATCCCTCTCCTGTTTGTATCTTAGCTGTTCACTTTCCATGGCATGTACTCAAGTCACTGCCTTCATACATTAATGAGGAAATTGGCATGTTCAGAATGCATGAGTCAACTTTGATTTGAATATCTTCTCCTCTGATGGTGGAGATGAAACAACTATGCAAATATGAAATTGTGTTTGGGTGTCAATCTTAATCTGTGTCATTCTTTAATTATAAACCAAATAAGAACCAAGAGCTCCAAATGCCTTGATTTCACCAAATTGAAACCAAGTGGTTTCAAGGCATCATACATTTAAAGACCAGTAGGAGAAGTTGACATTGAAAGAAGTTTGATTTTTTTCCAGGTTAACGGTTCAGTTTCTTGGAGAGTTTTCTGAACTGAAGGAAAATAAGTCCTCAGTTCTGTTCTTCACTATTATTTATTCATTCGTTTTCATGTTAATTTATTCATGTTTTATTCTAAACTATATCTATCAAAAGATTTTGAACATATAACAAAATCAAAGATAATTTATTAAAAGTACACAATGCAAGCCTTCCCACCCAGTGTGAATGAAGGTCAATTTAGGTAGACTCTTAACAGTCACTGTCTCTTTGGAAGATCACTCTCTGCCCTCTGCATTACCCAGTCTGAAAGCCTACAGCTCCAGAAAATGTTTCCTTCTGAGAACAAGGCTGAAAAAGATATTACCACTGTATTTTCCCAGTAGGAAAGCTCACAGTATTGTCTTTCCTTGATGTGTCTTCACCCTGTCCTTATCATGGAGGCACCATTTGTAAAGTAGGGATTCAATGTCAATTTCAACTGACATTCTGAAGAATGCTCCCTTTATTGCCTTGAAAAAAATCTGATTATCAGAACACCAAAGAAAGTTATTCATTTTTAATAGATTTTTATAATCTGGCATTTTTCTTTTGCTCTCTTTTTA
This sequence comes from Mus caroli, assembly GCF_978045245.1. Lineage (NCBI taxonomy): Eukaryota > Metazoa > Chordata > Mammalia > Rodentia > Muridae > Mus > Mus caroli. The sequence goes on along the minus strand of NW_028227258.1, from coordinate 122,580,836 downwards.
AATTTATTTTTGAAGTTATCATTTAATTGTGGTTTTCCATCCCTTTCCTGTCTCCAAATCATCCCTTACATTCCTGTCTACTCTCCTTCAAATTTATGGCCTCTTCTTTTTTGCTTACTCTGTGTGTGTGTGTGTGTGTGTGCGCGCGCACATTCATAAATATGACCTGTTTATCCATCTAATGTTATCTCTGTGCATATATTCAGGGCTGACCATTTGGGTCTGGACAACCAGCTAGTGTGTTCTTTGCAAAGGCCCTCATCTCCCACTCTCACCCTTTCTCCATTGCCTGTAGTTATTTGTATAAGGTTGAGATATCTTGAACTTTACCCCTTGAAGTTTGGCTTGTTCACTGACATCCTTCCTGTTTAGCTCACATTAGGGTGGACACAATATCACTGCAAAGTCCCTGATCCTCTGGCTCTTAAATTTTTTCTGTACCCTCTTCTAAAATATTCCCTGAGACTTAGGTGTGGGATTGTTTTACAGATATGTCCATTTGGACTGGGATCTAAAACTGCATTTTGACTAATTGTGCTTCTCTGTAGTGATCTTTATCTGTTGCAAAAAGAAATTTTATTGATGAGGAGAGGACTAAGCTTATCTTTTTCTATATTTACCTGTTATGCAACATGCTTAATGTTGAGCTTTATTGATTATAATTATTCTCTATATTGGAGGGACCATTTCTAATCTCTTCTGTCCTGTATAGGTCCAAAATATTTTCTGTCTATGCTTATTTAAATTTCTATGTCTAATTTGTCTATTGCCTTAATTTCTTAAGTCCCTGTTAATAATATTTCCAAGGAATTTGGGATAAATGAAACACCAATTTTAATGTTTATGTCTTTCTAAGAATTTACCCACACACAATTATGAATGGAGTTAATCAAATTGGCTTCTGGGGGTTAGAATTCAAACTTTTTAAACTATACTTTCAACATTTAATAAGTCTTTTAATCTTAAGGACCTTGCTTCGTTCATATGTAAAATGTGTTTGATGATACTATATTTCTTGTAGATTTTCCTGATAGAAGGACAATTGATAAATACAATTTATATCAATATATACAATTTTAGATAGTGGATACATATATGTGTACAGATGGCACAGAAATAAAATGTGATAGAGAGTTGGAACACAGAAGTACTGACAGATGATAGATATATATGTAGGTGAATATTAATAGGTAGAGAGTTAGTAGATAGATAGATAGATAGATAGATAGATAGATAGATAGATAGATGATACAGGTAGTACATAGATGGTAGATGGTAGATGGTTATGGTAGACAACAGATAATTGATAGATCATAAATAGACATATAGTGGATTAATAAATTGTTATAAAAATAGATCATAGATAATAACAACAGGTGATTATTAGGCATATGACTGATATATAGATGGGTGGAGAAAAGATATGATAGATAGGAATCCTAAATGATATAAGAATAGAAGAAAATAGGAAGCTTATTTCAAAGTTAAACCTCTCACAAAATTATAACAAACACCAGAGTGCTTATTTTACATTTAAATATTTTGATATCTTTACATATATAAGTTTGTTCTATTTCAGTAAAATATCTTCTATATTCACTATCAAGGGAGTTGATTTCAGCTTCTTGAAAGGATGACTCACAATGAAATAAATACAGCCTAATATGCATGGTGTACACCGTGTACACAAAGTGCTACCAAGTACACGTCCTTGTTAAGCAGTGGGAACAAACAAAATATTAGTCTCTAGCTATACTTTTTTGAAGTTTGTATAAGAATTAAATTTGGCCCAACAGTTTGATAACCTGCTTCCCTTTTTTCTGGGAACACTGTCATTCCTATGAGAACAATAGTACCCTTACATGGAGAAGAATCATTAGTCTTTACTCTGACCATGGGTCCAGGCCACATCACCTGGCACAGTAAGCCAAAGACATCAGAGAAAGGATGAAAAAGTCAAAGCAGGGTTATTTTTGGCAATCCTTTCTAGCTTACTTCACAATCAGCACCTAGTGATATTCCATAATCTCAAAAAAGACAAATCATGCAGTATAAAACAGGACTTTGGATGCACAGCTCAAAGTGATACTAACTTTCTCCATAGTGGCCATTGCTAACATAGCCAGTGTTTGTAACGATTAAGTATAAATAAAGAAGATAAAATTATAAATTTCTCATCTTATGTTACTCTTTATTTATATTATAATCATCCCCAAAAATGAAGTCAAATTTTATATATCAAAAACAATTTCTGCTACTAACTACCTGTCTGTTTATAAGAGTGATTGATAGAGAAAATAACAGATAAATTGTGTAATTTTTAAAGGAAAATAACATAAAGATTTAGTTTTACTTGGCTTCTAGACATGCATATGTAATTTATCATTTATATACATATATGTATATGCATATACACACATATCATAAATTTCCTGTAAAATTAGAAAGAAAAATAGAAATAGAGAAAACTGTCCTATTTAGAATGCAGCTAGATTTCATCCAGGCAGAGCAGGACTGAGGCTAGGATATGAGCTAATCTATCTTGGACAATTTCAGCTTCTTTCAAACTTTAACTCCGTATGTGCTGGATTTAAGTTCCTATACAGGAGAAAGTCAGCACTCTTAAGGAAGAACACAAGTGATGGAGAGCATTTCTTCTAAATTTCAGCTCAGTACATTTTAGATCAATCGTTATCTTGTTTCCTCTTAATTGTAGTGCTCTGGATTTTCCATTTTGCAACCTATGCCAGAAATCAAAATTGCAATAACTTTAGCTACAGATGTAATTGTTTCATTTGTTATTCACAAATCAGCCATTCTCACTCCTCAATGGCAGAAAATGCTTAGAAAGAGTAAGTAAAGGTTTGGAAATAAAATGTAATGGGTCCATGTAAAGTTGTTCTGGGCAACTTAACCTAAGGTCTGAAGCAATTGACTTCCTTACCAGCTTACTCAAGGAGACTGGGATCTTCTATTTTCAGGGGTACTGTTCTCTTTTGGGATCACTCTGTTCACTAATTTCTTAGTTTGATGACAACCAACCTTGTGAATCTGCATTTGAATTTGGTCTGAATGGTTGAATCCAACTGCAGGAAAAGGATTAAAGTCACCAATCTCTCATAGTCACTATTGCACATGAGATTATAAACAAGACAAGATTCAGGCCATCTAGATTTGGGAACTGCTCATTGCTGTAGTAAAGGGTTTCATAAAATCTTAGAAACATTTGGAGGAATCCCCAATATCCTAGTAAGAGAAAGAACTTAGCAGGAATGGGAGGCTAACACACAGAATGACAGTTGACCAAAGTGCCGAGTGTAAAGGACTCTGAGTGTGCAGCTATGGGTGGGTCTAGTATATCAACCTCCCACCAGTCACAACTCAATCAGCTACTCAGTGGAGGATATGAGAAGACTGTAAGAAGAGAGCTGTAAAATGTTAACTTCTGGATAAAAGGTGGCTATTTCATGCAATAAGTAAACACAACTGTGGTTGCCTGTAGAAGACTGTTCAAGACTAAGCTAGTCAAAGTTCCAGCACACTCCTCAAAGCCTGATCTGGTGAATATTTGCAGTTGGCACAAGCTCATTGTAAGATGAATTAAAGATATCTACATAAACAGCTATATTCAATGATTCTACATTAATATAACAGTTCCACTTTTGACAAGCATCACTGTTAATAAACTCCAAGAGATCTGCTTTGCTATGTAATACTCAATGCACCTGAGTACACAGTCATCACAGAAGATGAGCTATCAGCCAGAGAAGCCACTTCTCCCCATGATTATTCACTGTTGATTCTCATATGGTTTCATCTTAAATTTCAACTACAAACTTAATGGCTAAAGTGATTTGGATTTAACCTAAATACCTGAGACTTTGGCTTCTGGCTCAGAGTTGTCCCTGCATGAACCACCGTATTTTGGTGCACATGAGAGAACAGCTGGGGTTAGCCCTGTGTTTTTCAGCCTTAGGTAAATGCAGCACCCAGATCTGAATCTAGATAGCCCTGAAAGCTGCAGCCCTTGACTAACCCAAGTGCATGTTCCAGATGTACAGCATCACTAAGCAGCTATTGATCTAACTGGATACCATGCTAGTGCTCCACACGCACAGAGTGTTTATGCAACCAAAATAAAACATAAAAATATAACTTTGTCAGATGTGAAGATCTAGCCTCCACAGCTTCTTGACCCTGACTACTTTTGCTTCTGTGACAGCTCTCCCATGTTGATTTGGCCTTCATTTCATAATCTGAGAAGGTGCTTTGGGGGAAGTGTCCCTAATTTAGATTTTTCTCACTCAAGCATCAGATCTTTCTTGACCCTGTTCTGGATGTCCTTGTGTTCACTGAAGTGTCACTGGTATGTAATGGAAGTCTGCTTTGTGTATTCATTTCTGCAATTTAATGATGGCATACTAAGACACTTGCTTTTGTAAGAAACATTAAGCCTCTTTCCCTACTGCTCAGAGTGGGTCTATGATAGGATGCTGCCTACAGATTTTTTTTTAAGGCTGACATATTTATTCTACAAACTTTGACTGCATGAACACATTTATGCAAATTAAACTGAGATTTCATTGAAAAAATTCTAATAATCACCATTATTAGATGGTACAGATTTCTATAAACACATACACACAAACACACACACAAATGCACACACATACACACATACATGCACACACACACAAATATACTCAGAGACATACACACACATCTTACAATGGATAGAAATTTATCTTCATCATGTCCACCTTCAGTACAATGTCATATGAGGAACAGTTTCTTGTTCTGCAGAAGCAGCACATATTTGTCCTAATTTTGAGGTGTGTCCTTATATACTGAGTCCCTTTTATATCATCATTAATCACCTTCATGGGGCTTATGCGCATGACCTCCAAAAAACCATGCCTCTTAATGTGTCATCCTACAAATGGGCTTTAACCTATGAGTTTTAAGACAGATATGTTCAAGAATGTTATAAGTGAATGGTCTGTTGATAATATTGGTTTTGTGTGGATGAGAATCCATCACCATATGTAATAGGAGTCAGTAACGATGTGTCCCAATAAAGGCGAAACTTAGCCTATTTTACAATGACTAAGACTAGACTTAGAATGGACCGGGAATGGAACAAGCAGCCTAGGCTCAACCAGGGCCTCATTTGAAACCCCCTCCCCCAATGTCTACAGGAGATGGCTCACTCAGCATGCTCTGCTGGTGAGGGATGACTAGAGAAGCAAAGAGTCTGTGGTCTGCGACCTCACACACTCACTTTGAAATATACCAAGTGAACTGATTTCTGTCAGGTTCCCCTTTCTTGTCCCCTGCTTCCTGGTGAGAGCTCACCCCACTTGTTATCATTTTCCCTAGGACTTCTATTTCTCTCCAAACAGTGTTTATTTCCTCAACTGTGGGGTTTGTTTAGGTCTGATTCACAGGTCTGTGCACAGTGACAGCCTTTCTCCCTTATCCAGCCAGGAAAACAGATGGAATCCATTTTTCAGACATTCCAGCTGACCTGGAATTCAAAGTACAGCCCCCACCCCCAAAATCCCCCCTGCTGAGCCCTCCCCAGCTCCTCTGTGTCCCCATGCTCAGCCACTTTAGCTGAAGCCTCTGGGATCAGCCCTGGTAAGTAGAACATATGCAGGGACTCTGGATCTGGCCAACAGATGGAGATGACTTCTACTTCAGAAGGGATCAGCACAGAGCAATTTCCCTACAGCTCTTGCCACTGTGCGAGGATGCAACCCATAGCAGCTATAGACATAGGTTGAAACACATAAGCTTTAAAGCAGATGCACTCAACTCTACCTAAAATCCCACCATAAGTATTATTAATTAAACCCTACCCTTAAGCCAATACTTAAGGGGGTTGTGGTTGTGTTTCTACGCCTTCAATGTATTGGAGTTAAGCATAGACTTTTTGCCTTCCTGTTGTCCCAAGTTTGTTGCTGTTATCATTTAAAAGATGCTTCCTTACAGATGCCATTCACACATAAATGAGCATGCTGTTTCTACTCTGTTGGTTTCTCACATTATCTGAGAAAAACTTAGTCTCCAATGCATAGAGGATTGAGCTGAAGTCAGCAAGAATTGCTCACACAGATGGACACCTGATAGAAAGAATAGACTCACTGCCTGGAAACATTAAATCATTTTGTGTCACTCAACAATAAGACACTCTTTTTTTCCCCAAATTTATTGTACAATATTATGTCTGTAGATAGGGGCTTCTATGTCCATTTTAATCGTAGTTTATTACTTACTGACTTCAAAATTTGGGGATAAATTCTTTTAAAAATTGCAAAAATTAATATATAAGATTTCACAAAACCTCTAAATACTGCCCCTCCCCTCAGCACACAAACAAGGTGATTATTAATTACCATAAAAAATGCCTGATGCAGTTAATGGATGCCCTGGCCCTGACTTTGTCCTCCTGTAACTGTTTGAACATGAGGCAGGGATCCTCTCTTATGTATGTCTTCTGGGAATAAAGAGGATTTTCAATACTTCATTTTTGACAAGATAAAAGGTAAAAATTATTGTTGCGTAGAAGACAATATTTTATGTCCAGGTCAGCTTGGTCTTTTGTCTCCTTCCATGCTGAAATCTCTTCAACCTCATCAGGAAACCTTAAAATTAGGAAATGGTTTTCAAAGCTTCTATCCTTTCACTTTGGCCACCTACAGATTGAGAAAAAAAAATCTTCACTAACCTCACATCCAATAGAGGGCTAATATCCAAAATATATAAAGAACTCTAGAAGCTAATCATCAAAAAATTCAAACAACCCAATCAAAAAATGGGGTATAAAACTAAACTGAGATTTCTTTTTTTCCAATTTTTTTTATTAGGTATTTATTTCATTTACATTTCCAATGCTATCCCAAAAGTCCCCCACATGCTCCCCCACCCACTCCCCCATTGTGTACCACATTTTCTGTATCCATTCCTCTGTTGAGGGGCATCTGGATTCTTTCCAGCTTTTGGCTATTATAAATAAGGCTGCTATGAACATAGTGGAGCATGTGTCCTTCTTACCGGTTGCAACATCTTCTGGATATATGCCCAGGAGAGGTATTGCTGGATCCTCCAGTAGTACTATGTCCAATTTTCTGAGAAACCGCCAGGCTGATTTCCAGAGTGGTTGTACAAGCTTGCAATCCCACCAACAATGGAGGAGTGTTCCTCTTTCTCCACATACTCCCCAGCATCTGCTGTCACCTGAATTTTTTATTCTTAGCCATTCTGACTGGTGTGAGGTGTGGACACTTTGCCCCTTCTTAGAATTGGGAACAAAACTCCCATGGAAGGAATTACAGAGACAAAGTTTGGAGCTGAGACGAAAGGATGGACCATCTAGAGACTGCCATGCCCGTGGATATATCCCATAATCAGTTTCTGAACGCTGACACCATTGAGGAAAAAGTACTGAAACCCTGAGAGCCAGCAAAAAGAATGGAAACAGCCAACCTCGGGAGATAGGGGGTTGCAGAAACCCTCCAGAATGCACCAGAGACCTGTGATGTGAGAGAATCTCCGGACTCAAAGGGAGGGGCCTTAGATGAAATGCCTGACAGTAGTGAGAGGCAACTTATAGAGCCCACCTCCAGCAGGAAGACAGGGCATCAAATGAGGGAGGGAAGGGCATCCCACAGTCACAACTCTGACCCATAATTGTTCCTCCCCAAAAGAATTATAGGGATGGAAATGGAGAGGAGCCTGAGGGACAGAAGGTCCAGGGAGAGGCCCAAAGTGGGATCCAGCTCAAGGGGAGGTCCCAAGACCTGACACTATTACTGAGGCTATGGAGCACTCTCAAAAAGGGAACTAGCATGACTGTACTCAGGAAGATCCAAGAAGCAGCTGAAAGTGTCATTTGCAGGTAGTTGCACCCAACCAATGGACAGAAGCAGCTGACCACTGTTGTTGAATTAGGAAAAGCTGGAAGAACCTGAAAGGCGATCTTGTAGGGGGACCAGCAGTCTCAATTAACCTGGACCCCCGAGATCTCACAAACACTGGACCCCCAAACAGGCAGCATACACCAGCTGATATGAGGCCCCCCAATACACATACAGTAGAAGACTGCTGGATCTGTGTTCATTAAGAGATGATGTACCTAACCCTCAAGAGACTGGAGGCCTCGGGGAGTTTAGAGGTCAGGTCGGGTATGGACATTCACCCAGAGACAGGGGGTGGGGAGGAGGTGTAGGATGTGGAACAGTTGGAGGGTGGACTGGGGTGAGGGGAATTAAATATAGAGTATACAAAAAATGATTAATTAAAGAAAAGAAAACATAAAGAAGATGTCATGGATTTATGAAGCAAGGGGGTCTTTGCAGGAATTGGAAAAGGAAGAGGAGTAGACTTTATATCAGTGAAATATTTTTGTGAAAATCTTAAACAAATATAAAACAATACCTCAAATAATGTTTTTGAATGGCAAGCACATGATTTTAAATATATAATAAAACTACATTTAAAGAAAACAAATTTGTGGTGTTATTATTTCTTTTGCAATTTTGCATTGTAATGTGGTCTTCCACCCTCGTTTTTTCTTTAGCTTTGGGAAACATCCTTTAGCTTAGTGGACAGTCTGCATTACTCTACAGCCACAGCTTTTCTGAACTGAGTGTTTGGGTTTGCATTTTCCTCATAAACTTAGAAGAACAGGGAACTGAAGACACGTGACAGACACGTTGATCCTCCTTTGTTATTTCTGCTGCCAAAGTCTCTTGTATTCGTTTTCACAGAGGACTAAGGAAAAGAAGAGGGAGCTTGTCCCTGTCAGCCATATTTTGTGGTTTTGAAGAGCCAATAGTTGATAGTTTGCCTTTTTCATTTTTTCATTTAAAGATGATACATCTGTGTGGAGCGCTGCTATCTCGTAAACATCCTGTGCTGAGTCATTTCCTCAGTACTATCTCGTAAACATCCTGTGCTGAGTCATTTCCTCAATAACAACTCGTAAACATCCTGTGCTGGAAATCCCCGCCCCGGGCAGCTCCGCCTCAGGGATGGGGCAATCAGTGTTGAGCCAATCATGGCTTGCCACGTCCGAGGCAGGGAGAATTTCTTATAAAAGGGAGGGGCTCGGATTGCCTGGGGTCTCCGGTTGTGAAGCTTATGCTCTCCCTCTAAAGACGCATAAAGCTTGCTGCAGAAGAACCCTATTGTGTGTGGTGTCCTTATTCGCGGGCGAATTAGAGAACACTCACATCTGGTGCCGAAATCCCGGGAAAACGAAGAACAGAAGAACATCGCGAGCACCGTCGGAGATCCCCCGGTGACGGGGAGGGTCCAGAACTGCAGGAACTACGTCTCGGAAAGGTATGCCTGAATTTTACCTGACCCTTTCACACTCCCTTCAACTAACTGGGCCGTGGGAGGGATTGCCCGAGGCTTTAATCATCGTCCTCGTGGCCTTGGTTGTATGGTTCCTAGCCCTCTTCTTTTGTGAACATAGAAGGTTGTGTTAAATTGAAGTTCTTAACTGCAGTCTCCTTTAGAGTATCATGGGGGCTTCTCAATCAGTACAAACTTCATTAAAAGAACTTCTCAAAAGAAGGGACCTGAAGCTTGGGGATAGAGTTCTTCGCCGCTTTGTTGAGGAAGTTGATCGAGTAGCTCCCTGGTATGCGGTGTCAGGATCTCTGACACTGCTGTCATGGAATAAGCTAGGCAACGATCTAGAAACCTGTTCAGACCTCAGGTTGGGAGTTAAGGCCATATGGAAACTAGTTAAGAGTTGTCTTGAAGATGAGGCCTGTGAAGAGGAGCGAAAGAAAGGGCAAAAGGTTTTAGAAGCTATGCAGGAAGGTATGTCAGAATCCGAGCGTAGTGAGAGGATGGGTGTGCGCACAAAAACCGTAAAAAAGGCAAAAAAGGGAAGTGAAAAAGGACCTCCCGGGAGAAACAGAAAGGGAGAGAAGGGGAGCAGCAGGCCCGGGTTATATCCGACCCGAGAACTGGCTGCCCTCCACCTAAGAGATACCTCGGATTCTTCCGAAACCGAGGACAGTAAACTGACCTCGGAGGAAGAGGGCGAGTTAGAAGAAGAAGCAGTTAGATATAAAGGAGAAAGGTATCACCCAGATGAAGGCGGGCGACCTGAGTCAAGTAAGCCCGCGTCCGGTGTCTTCTCTAAGGATAGGAGATTGTTGGCTGCCGCCATTCCCTCCGCTCCCCCACCTTATGAGGCCCGGTCATCCACAACTTCCTTTTTTCCCCAAAAGATCCTCCGCAAGCTACAATTAGCGTTTCCTGTTTATGAACAAGAAGGGGGAAGAATCTACGCTCCTGTAGACTATAGTCAGATAAAAGATCTTGCAGAATCAGTAAGAAAATATGGTCCCAATGCTAATTTTACTGTTATGATTCTTGAAAGAATGGCACAAACTGCCATGACACCTAGTGATTGGCAAATGGTGGTTAAGGCCGCCTTGCCTACCATGGGACAATACATAGAATGGAAAGCCTTGTGGCATGAGGCAGCCCAGTCCCAGGCCAGGGCCAACGCAATAGCCCTTACGCAAGAGCAGCGGGATTGGACATTTGACCTTTTAACAGGCCAAGGCCCGTGGGCCGCAGATCAAATTAATTACCATTGGGGGGCGTACGCCCAGATTTCCAGCACAGCCATACGGGCCTGGAAGTCACTTAATCGCAAGGGAGAAACCACCAATCAGCTTACAAAAATTGTTCAAGGGCCCCAGGAGCCCTTTGCCGACTTCGTCGCACGCATGGTGGAGGCGGCAGGGAAAATCTTTGGGGACCCAGAGGGGATAGGACCCTTTATTGAGCAACTGATTTTTGAACAAGCCACCCAGGAATGCAGGAATGCCATTGCTCCTAGAAAATCAAAAGGGTTGCAAGAATGGCTAAGAGTGTGTAGAGAGATTGGAGGTCCACTTAGCAATACTGGCCTCGCGGCCGCCATCATGTTAGCACAAAAGCATCCTCCACAAAAGAAGACCGGTGAACGGACCTGTTTTAATTGTGGTAAGCCTGGACATTTCAAAAGAGATTGCAAAGCCCCAGACAAGAAAGGGGGGGTCTTGACCCTCTGCACGAGGTGTGGTAAAGGGTACCACAGAGCAGATCAATGTCGCTCAGTGCGAGATATACAGGGAAGGCTTTTGCCTCCATTAAATGTTCCTGCTCCCAATGTGTCAAAAAACGGGTCATTGGGCCCACGGTCCCAGGGCCCTCAAAGATATGGGAACCGGTTTGTCAGAACCTCCGGGATGGCGGAAGAAGCGACCCAGGAAGACCCACAAGGGTGGACCTGCGCGCCGCCTCCGACCTCCTACTAATGCCCCAAATGAGTATCCAACCAGTACCTATAGAGCCAATGTCACCTTTGCCCCCTGGGACCATGGGCCTTATCCTCGGACGAGGATCACTCACCTTACGGGGCCTAGTGGTCCATCCTGGGGTTGTTGACCACCTACATTCCCCCGAAATACAGGTCTTATGTTCCAGCCCCAGGGGCGTGTTTTCTATCAGTGCAGGAGATAGGATAGCTCAATTGCTGCTCCTCCCCGACACCCTCTGGGAGGGCTCCCCAGGCCCCAGTCCCAAAACGATGGGGTCATCAGGAACTGATTCAGCCTACCTTGTTGTATCCCTGAATGAAAGGCCCAAACTCTGCCTCGAAGTAAATGGAAAAAGGTTTGAAGGTATTCTTGATACCGGGGCAGACAAAAGCATTATATCCACGCACTGGTGGCCAAAAGCTTGGCCCACTACAAAATCGTCCCACTCTCTACAAGGTCTGGGATATCATTCATGCCCTGCCATAAGCTCAATGAGTTTGACTTGGAAGGCTCCTGAAGGACAAAAGGGTAAATTTGAACCTTATGTGCTCCCGCTCCCAGTAAACCTTTGGGGGAGAGACATTATGCAACATTTGGGCCTAACCCTGTCCAATGAAAAAATTGTGTTGGGGGAAGGCTTGAATAAGGCAAAAAACATGATGCTAAAGATGGGTTACAGGACAGGCAAAGGATTAGGACGGTCAGAGCAAGGAGGAATTGAGCCTATTTCACCAGTAGGAAATATAGCCCGACAAGGACTGGGTTTTTCCTAGGGGCCATGGGGACGGTTCGGCCTATACCGTGGAAAACAGAGGACCCGGTGTGGGTCCCCCAATGGCCCCTATCCTCTGAAAAAATGGAGGCCGCAATACAATTAGTAAATGAACAACTAAAATTGGATCATATAGAACCTTCTACCTCCCCCTGGAATACTCCCATATTTGTTATTAAGAAAAGATCAGGGAAATGGAGGTTGCTCCATGACCTTAGAGCCATTAATGAACAAATGCATTTGTTTGGCCCTGTGCAAAGAGGCCTTCCTGTGCTCTCCGCCCTGCCCAGGGGTTGGAATTTGATTATAATAGATATTAAAGACTGTTTCTTTTCTATACCTCTATGTCCAATAGATAGGCCCAGATTTGCTTTCACCATACCCTCTGTTAATCACATGGAACCCGATAAAAGGTACCAATGGAAGGTTCTACCACAAGGAATGTCCAACAGCCCTACTATGTGCCAACTTTATGTGCAGGAGGCCCTTTCTCCAGTAAGGGATCAATTTCCCTCGTTAGTCATGCTCCATTATATGGACGACATCCTTCTGTGCCACAAGGACCTTGGCCTGCTTCAAAGGGCCTACCCCCTTTTACTTAAAACTTTGAGTCAATGGGGACTTCAAATAGCTGTAGAAAAGGTCCAAATTTCAAATACTGGACAGTTCCTGGGTACCATGGTGACACCAAATAACATCATACCTCAAAAATTAGAGATAAGAAGGGACCACCTCCATACCCTAAATGATTTTCAGAAATTGTTGGGGGACATTAACTGGCTTAGACCCTTTTTAAAAATCCCCACTTCGGAATTAAGATCTTTGTTCAATATCTTAGAAGGAGATTCGCACATCACGTCCCCCCGAACATTGACTCCAGCTGCTGATCTGGCCCTACAAAAGGTGGAAATGGCCCTGACACAAGCGCAGCTGCTCCGTATCGAAGAATCACAACCCTTTAGTCTGTGTGTCTTACAAACTGCCCATTTGCCAACTGCCGTTCTTTGGCAGAATGGGCCCCTGCTATGGGTTCACCCAAATGTATCCCCAGCAAAAATAATACATTGGTATCCTGAAGCCATAGCTCAGCTTGCACTCAGAGGCTATAAAGCAGCCATCACCCATTTCGGGCGTAGCCCCCACCTCTTGGTGGTGCCTTATACCTCTGTGCAAGTTCAGACTTTGGCCGCCACATCTAATGACTGGGCTATACTAGTTACAACTTTCCCTGGAAGCATAGACAATCACTATCCCAAACACCCGATCCTACACTTTGCCCAGAGCCAGTCAATTGTGTTCCCGCATGTAACGGTAAGAAACCCAATTAAGGAAGGGCTCATGGTGTATACCGATGGCTCCAAGAATGGTGTAGGGGCCTTTGTGGTCAATGGCAAAATATGTTCCAAACAATATAAAGAAGCATCACCTCAAGTAATAGAGTGTCTAGTGGTTCTGGAGGTATTAAAAACCTTCTCTGAACCCCTCAATATTGTGTCAGACTCTAGTTATGTAGTAAATGCAGTAAACTTGCTGGAGGTGGCTGGAGTAATCAAACCCTCTAGCACTTTAGCACAAATTTTTCAAGAAATAGATGTGAGTGTTCTCTAATTCGCCCGCGAATAAGGACACCACACACAATAGGGTTCTTCTGCAGCAAGCTTTATGCGTCTTGAGAGGGAGAGCATAAGCTTCACAACCGGAGACCCCAGGCAATCCGAGCCCCTCCCTTTTATAAGAAATTCTCCCTGCCTCGGACGTGGCAAGCCATGATTGGCTCAACACTGATTGCCCCATCCCTGAGGCGGAGCTGCCCGGGGCGGGGATTTCCAGCACAGGATGTTTACGAGTTGTTATTGAGGAAATGACTCAGCACAGGATGTTTACGAGATAGTACTGAGGAAATGACTCAGCACAGGATGTTTACGAGATAGCGGCGCTCCACATCTCCCCCTTTTTTGTCTAATAAAACCAACTGGACACCCAGTATGAGAGGACGGGAACATTGGCCGAATCCTCTTACTCAGAGATGTAAGAACTATGTCCGCAAGCAACAACTAGGCTTGAGTGGGACCCGAAGTTGCTCCGACCTGTCCCTCTGCCATTTTTTCGAGGAGGGGAAGACTAGGGCAGGAAACCCCCACTAGACGGCATATTCCCCAGGTGGGACGGGGGGACCACCTGTGCGATGCATTGCTCTACAATCCTCTAGGGCTGCTGAAGCTCACCCGCTAAGGCATGGGCAGCCAGCGACCAGTGGTGCAAATCAATTTTGTTTAAGCGCCGCCAACCATACCTGTGCAGATTGCCCCTGCTCCAGGGCAGCAAGCGCCTGGGATATCATGATTTTGTCTCTATTATTTTTCTTATATAATTTGCAGATTAACCCTAAGCTAAGTGCCAGTCCAAAGCAGAGGAGGATTCCGAATAAGCCCACCCCCACCCATTCTTTAAAATAAGAGAAGGCTGATGAAATCCAGGACGCGAAGCCTTCAGTCAGGGAAAAATCAAGTCGCGTGGAGTTGATCTCTACTATAGCCATCCGAAGCTCTTGGAGAGTCTGATCAAATTCCATCGACCAATTATTTCTCAGCTGTAAGGACAAATTCTTAGAAAGGTTTGCAGCACGGGTAAAATTTTTAAATTGTATGGAGGTAATACAGAGGCCTGGCAGTTTCATTTCACATCCCAATTGGGCAATTTGCCAAAGAATGTCTATTTGTTCTTGAACCAAGTCTATACGTTGGTTCACCAATAACAGACCCCCCTGTAATTGGGAGTATGCGAAATGCCCCTTATCCATGGCTACAGTGATTGAGGCCGAGAGTTGGTTGATGGTATCGGCCGTTTGTATTGTCCCGCTCAAAGCTAACGCAGAGGCGGTAACCGAGGCAGTGATCCCCACTGCCGCTAAGGTACCAACTATAACTGCCGATACTCCAAAATCTCTTTTTTCTCTAAACAAGGCCAAAGAGCTGGGCGCCACCACTGGGACCGGAATAAATCGGGGCAAGCGCATTATCAAAGCTAAAGGAAATTTAGTAGCATTCCAGCACATCACATAATAACAGGCATTCTCACTACAATTTAACTGACTAAAATCATGTGAGCTGGTGGAATTACTAACTACCCATAAAAAAGGGGGCCAAACGCATACAGGCACCGGCCCAAAATCCTTAGTCTGTTGGAAGGCCCAGGGGGACTCATCGCCAAATGACTGTGAGCACACATCTGCATAGCTATTTCCTGATACATTCTAATAACATAAACTGAACCACAACCATTTGGGGCCTATTCATTTTTCTTGATTTTTTTTTTTAACACATAGTTAATAAAGGCATCAGAGCCATGCTTTTGCTCAGACCTTAACATTCACAGCCTATGGTTTTATATGGTCAGTGATATGAGTAAACCATAGATATTAAGCTGTAAAAGTGATATATTTATGTACTATTTATTAAATGAATGATAAAAGATATAAATAAGCTCCTGTTTAAGGCATATACACTATAAATACTTAGAACTCTGGGTAAGAGTTTTAGGTTTCTGTTTAGCATGCCAAATTCATTTATTAACATATCAATGAAAGAGAATAATTTCTGTGTGTCTTAGTTAGGGTTTTACTGCTATGAACAGACACCATGACCAAGGCAAGTCTTATAAAAAACAACATTTAATTGGGGCTGGCTTACAGGTTCAGAGGTTCAGTCCATTATCATCAAGGTGGGACCATGGCAGTATCCAGGCAGGCATGGCGCAGGAGGAGCTGAGAGTTCTATGTCTTCATCCAAAGGCTGCTAGTGGAAGACTGACTTCCAGGCAACTAGGGTGAGGATCTTATATCCATACCCACAGTGACACACCCATTCCAACCAGGTCACACCTATTCCAACCAGGCCACACCTTCAGATGGTGTCACTCCCTGGTCCAAGGATATACAAACCATCACACTGTGTTTAACACAGAAAAGACCTAGGGCACATTAGATTGGAAATGAAATGTTTACAACTGATACCCCTTAGTAATTCAAATGTTTGGGCTGAGACTTTAAAAGGCACGTGAGAATCACCTGGGTAAGGGGCATCCATTGTAGTCAGAGTATGTGTTGAATCCTGAACCTCAATTTGATTGACAAGCTTATTGCTGCAGAAGACAGAAAACAAGAGAGGAATATAGGACAGTGGTAAAGATTTGATAACAGTTGGACCATGCAAGTGGTTTCAGGAGAGTTGAAGATGTTTTGTAGTTTTCCTAAAAGCAATAAGATGTAATTGATAAATTACCTGACAAAGTGATTTAATTTGACTTTCAAGAAATCTGCGCTGTCTAGGCAATGACCACTGCATGTGACAAGTGCTGCCATCAAACAGAGACACCTCTGAATAGCACTGGTGGGAATCAATATGACAACACTGAATGTGAAAATAACAACGAAGTTTTGGACAAGTTTAGAAATTTAAGAATATCAGAGAGATAAACTAGCAGGTTTGGGTGTGGTAGAGCTGAAGACAGGAGTGTTCAATACATGGTAGATTCATTCACTGAGCATAGGAATTTGGGTAAGTGTTGGGATTTGGTCATTGCCCCATTAGTCTTTAGATACGAAATCTATGGTAATTTTTAGAAACCAAGAAAATAAGAATGGTAAATTTTTAAAAAAAATAATGTGTGTGTATGTGTAGTTTCTATTAACTTCTGACCAGGAGATATGTATATTGATGCCTATATGCAGGTGAGGGCAGGTACAAGATAAGTAGAGAGCCTGTGATTGGGCAGTGGAAAAGGAAGGGGCTGAGAATTTCAGAAACTAGAACAGAGAGTACAGAGAGACAGAGGAAGGAGAAGAAGAGACAAGAAGGAACCTATAAGAGAGGAAGAGGAGCCAGAACCACACAGTCCAGGAAGCCATAAATATTGGGGATTTCTTAGCTAGATGATTAAATAATAAGTAGGGTGTGTTTGCCCCATCTAGGTGTGTAGCTTTTGTATCAATTGAGTTTTGTGTTCATTATGTGGAAGCTTTGTGGGTTGAGAACTTATTAATATAAATCTGACTGATAAACTACAAGTCTCTAGATTTTTTTTTATTTTACAGCTTAGGAGTGGGGGTACTTGTGACAGCTAACCACAGGGCACAGATGGCTGGGAATGTGAGCAGAATCTGCAGCAAGAGAACCACAAGATGGACAGTCACTGCACGGGGCTAACCATGGAGGTGGCAAGACTGCCAGGGGCAGAAAGTAGCAGGCAATAGTGTGTGATGGTACCTTTTTAAATATTTTCCGCTACAGAGATATGATCTGTAAGAAATAAATTTTTGCAACAAAATATGAATATGTATAAAAATCATCTGAATAAAATAAATATACAAAGTGATTCAAAGAATCTCCTACAGTAGTGACTGAGAATCTCACTCCAAGTGGGGACTTGCAAATTCAGAGATATAAAGAAATGTTACACACTAGGAGAAGTTGTGAAAATCAAGGATAGTGAGCAGAGTTGAGTTATAAAGTTGGGAGACAGGACACGTCAGCCATTAGAAACTTTGAATTTCTTTCAATAAACTAATTATGACTTTGAGCATCACTTTAAAAAGTAAAGTCACATGTGTACTTGAATGGATCTATCCTGTAAATTATATATTACAAGCCCATAATCTAAAAATAAACTAAGAGACAATGCTATGAACAGAGTTAATTCTAGAGACAGGAATGTCAGGTTTGACCATTGATTATTGAACATTATTTAGAGGCTTGATTCTTGGCTATGGCATATAAAACTCAAATTAATCATCTTACTAATCTATCCTTTGTTTTCTATCTATCAGTAAAATATCTCAAAATAAAAATGAGCATATTTCTGTTTTTGGAGTGACTACCATCTGGTGGATTTCTGTAGCATGTATTTGGTGTAATGTTCCCAAGATTCAATTTCACTATCAAATATTTTAAGGATTTTTTCCCAATAAAATAAAAGGACAAGTCCCACGTGAGAAAATACCAATGAAGAAAAATAGAAGACATCAAACATTGCATAACAATGAGAATGAATTTGATGCATTCTTTAGCTTGAGGGCATGATAAAGCAAAGGACTGCTGGGGGAGGGGTTACAAAGCAATATAGTAGTTCTCCAAGAAGATATAGAAACACATAGTGTGTCGACAACGAGAAATAAACCTCAGAAACTTCAAAGATATAGTAGTTAAATCTGACTCTACAGAAGGTCATCTAGTTCTGTGTAGAAAGGGCTCAGAGCAGGTGCTCTGTACAGACATAGCAAGGATGTATAGTTGTTGGGTCTGGTTAATTTCAGTATGTGGTTTTATTTTATTAATATTTTGGTTTTTAATAATAAAGTTTAAAATAAAATTTATAACAGAAAAATATGTTAATTCTCTACTACACATGTAGCCCCTCTACCTCTCTCTCTCTCTCTCTCTCTCTCTCATGTGTGTGTGTGTGTGTGTGTGTGTGTGTGTGTGTGTGTGTGTGTGTAAGGTGAGGTTAGCAGGCAAAACAGCTATAATCACAGAGTTCATCTCTACAGGACTGTCCTGGGCCCTCTGTAGCCTGAGTGCTTATCAGCTACACTCGCCATTGCTGTGACCAAGTCCCTGAGAAAAACTTAGAAGTAAAGATTTCCTTTGGCTCAGTTGGCTGGTAGTGATATCATGGGGCAGCAGTGGGCATGGATCCACAGCCTAGAGTGAACCCATGTGAACTGTGGATTTGGGGTCACATAGGCATCCCAGAGTTAATTATAAGGACACCAACACAACACTGAGGACCACCTTGGAGACCCCAATATTGGAGGATTTGTGCCCCATGGGAGCTTGTTGTACTTTCTGCTCAATTCTGTTACAAGCTTGTAACTTACAAAGTCCCTTAAAATAAATGCTACTTTTAATGATATTATGCAACAACAACTATATTTACATCTAGATAATTATAACATAGGTCATATGTTTAACAGACAAATACCTTGCTTGATAAGAAAATTCCCAATGCTTGATGGCAGTAACCATTTAATTAACACCAATTTGCATATGGAAGTGAACGAAAGATGAAATTTCAAGTCATATAAAGTACTCAGAAATTGCTGGTTGTTGTGAGCCTAGAGGCTGCCTGGGGCTGAGAAAAAAGAAAAACAAACCTGGGTATGCCTCATAGTTAAAACATTCCTGGGAACAGCTTAGCCTTAAAGATAAAGAGGAATATGAAGACATAACAGGGCTATCTGAACTGAGCCAACAACTCACAGAACTCTGACACCCTGCACATACATGTAATTTTTCTGCTGATGTTTGAATAAGCCAATAGTGTGTCACTATGCTGAATTCCACACCCCTAAGCCGCTTACCCCACAAAAACCCCTAGCTTTTGAGCCTCGTGTCCGACATCCATTATCTCCTATGTGGGATGCATGTCCGGGAATTAAGTGGGGGTTTCCCCACTAGGTTCTATCAGAAGCACATAGGACTCAATAGTTATTTCAAGGAGTTGAAAACCTGTAATTCTTATAAATTATCACAAACACACACACACAGTGAGAGAGGGAAAGGGGGAGGGGAGGGGGAGGGTAGAGGGAGGGGGAGGGAGAGGGAGAGAGAAAGTGGGGAAGAGGGAGAGGGAGGGGGAGAGGGAGAGGGAGGGGGAGGGGAGGGGGAGAGGGAGGGAGAATTACTGCCCTCTATCTGGGCAGCAAGGCAACTAGTTGGTCTCTGCCTCCAGCCATATTCTGAATTCCTAAATTACAGGGTGCTATACTCCTGACATGCTGACCTTATGTAAGTTCATGTCCTCCATATAACTGTGAGCTGACACCAACCTATTTTGACTTGACCTCCTGACACCTGTATGCAAGTTAGGTTGAGTCCCTGGTACTTCAACTGATCAATTGATTCCTGTCTGTTTATTTCTCCTCTGGAAATTTTCCTGAAGACTTCTGCCACACCCACTCCAGTAGTAACTCATGTGACTGGCCCAAAAGCTTGGACAAGGTCCTGAGGTGAAAAGTTTATGGAAACTTAGTCTCCTGAAACCCTGACATCTGTAAAATGAATGTTCCAAACTTGTCCTTGCATTAGTCAGTGAATGGATCTGTGTGCTTTCTTTCAGTATTGTTTTATTATAGGTGCCTCCAGGCAATGACTTGGCAAATACCTAAGCAAAATTGAACTTTGCTTCCTGGCCTTCACCAATGTCCTAGGTAGTCCTTGAGTCAACCCTGGTCTTGGAATTCTGTAAGAATGTTATCTATTTAGTAACATTCAGAATTACCTCTAGTATTGTAAGAGAGATAGTGAAAGAAATAAGGCATTACTATCTATTACATAGAGTTAGAAATCTCAGGGCAGCATAGCGAAGTAAGTTTAGAATTCTTATTATAGTCATGTATGGCAGACTACATTACTTATTAGTAGAAAGTCCCCGATAGACAGAATCACTTAGAATAAAAGCCAAGTCTCTCCCTGTAGCCTCCCATAAACCTGTATTAAAAATCTGATGCTCACTTTGAGAAATTACATTCAGATACAGCACTCTCTCTGTGTTCACATCTGTTTGTTACCCTTTTCGCCGACTCCCTGCCCACCTATACCGAGACTCTGATTCTCCTGCAGGTGAAAGGACCTACTGAGTCTAGTCCGTAGCAGACTTCAGCTGTGCACTTGAATGATGACTCATTTGTTCCCCTCTTGTCTCCACAAATTCATCAGACATGACCATCCCCATCTCTCTCTGTACATACCATATTTGTCCTTCCTCGCTCCTGAGCTTGTGTCTGTCAGGAGAGCTCTGGTTTTGGCTCTCCTGTGTTTGCCCTAGATGGATCTGATAGTTTTTCATATGTAGCAGATATAAGTGAAGACTCCCATTTCTTATTACACTGCATTGTTGATCAGAGGTAAAATTTTCCTCAGACTCTCACCTACCTTTAGTGCAGTGAAGTTGTAGTTTCTACTGGCTCTTTCTCAATGAGGTCCCTCAACAACTACCCATGAATCTCTTTCTATATTCTACTTATGTGCTGACTCTCAGCCAAGTGCATAAAACCTTTCATCTTACTGGACACTTTGTATAGCCACCTCTTCACCTCTGGACACTAATTCCATTAAGTCAGAATTCTGTCAGCATATCATCAACCTGGAAGAATATTCCAGAGCAGACACCCAACAGCTTATGATGTGCAAAACAATAAACAGGTGCAGGTGGCTAAAGCCTTGCTGAGCATCTCTGGCTTGGCTCTGGGACTCCCAGAAGTGTCTATGGTGGAAACTGACCAGCATTCTGCACACCAAATTTGCCCCATTTTAATCCAAAAGCTTGTATGGGGAGTTCCTAGTCCAGAAGGTACAGTCACTCTCCATCCTCATTTAGTTCCTGAACAGATCACTGTACTTTCTCATTCTAAACTGAATTTCATCTGAAAAGGCCATTCTTTCATATCTATATTTAAATTTTGCATCTGTGACTGAAAATGAGTTTTGTCCTCAGTGAAATGGTGAAGTTTGGCCTCCAAGGTTTTGGGACAGCTAATCCTCCATCCCTCTTCATTGTTTGTTGCAGAAGATAGCTCCCATGATAGGAAACACTGATCTGTGAAACACACAGGGATAGGTTCCTAGACACTCACTTTCTTTCCAGTCACTGTGCAAAAGCTTTATCATACAGCTTTCAATTGGACAGATACATGCTTTGGGACATTTTCTTCTGGGAAATGATTAGGAAACACAAAAAGCAAATATTTCAATTCCAGTTGAATTTGTTTTCTTTTCTACTAGAACACAAAGAAACTACTATATTTTCTTCACATTTTATTTATTGGCATATTTACATGATTTAGGTTACAAAAAGCCTCAAGCAATTATATTTACAGACACATATACACACATTCCAATATTCACACACATATGTACTCATTAAAACAGAATCAACTAAGTAGGCTTAAATGTCAAGTCACTATATAATAAGACAGAACCAAGCATCAAGAAGAATAAGTGGTGTGTGTGTGTGTGTGTGTGTAGAATGGGAGGCTCAGGACATAAAATGGCTGTTTGTTTTTCTCACTGTCTTTCAAATTTTATACTGAAACTGTATTTTCCCTTTGAAACCAGGGACATATAATGTTCCACTGAGCCGTGAGACTTGGACCCCAGCTTCCCCTTTCTCTTGTTCTGTTTTGAGGTTAGGATCCGCCATAAATATTAGCATCATCTGGATCCCATTAAATGTAATGGAGCCACAGTTTGGGAAACTAACCTACATTTTGCCTATTAGTAAATAATATACATTCTTCTTTACACAAATCACTACAATTCTGAAACACCCGTTTTTTTTTTTAAAGCGTTTAAAACTGTGCCCAGTCTGGTGTGTAAAGTTTTACTATAATAATTTAATACACTGCTTATTTCCATTGTTTTGTTGTAACAGTTATGAGAGTACCTTCGGACGTGAAATATTTTAAGCATCCATAATTAAAACCTAGTGGGAAAAAACACAATAAAACTTCAAACTAGTTCAGAGCTTCTCAGTGATGCTTCACTGCCAAAGCAAGCAGAGAAGACTTCTGCACTGTTGTGGACTCTGCAGGTGACTAATTCCCAAGGCCCAAGGCTCAAGAGAAGAACATTCCAGGCTCCCAGGGTACCAGTGAAAGGGGATTTTCAGTTTGGGGAGAGGGGGGCCTGGTGAAGTTGTGGTAGTCCCGATTTGGAAATGGAGACAATTCTGAAACCAAGCCTCAAGCAAGTCACAGCACAAGAGACAGAGGTAGGTTCTGCAGATTCCATCGCTGGAGCTGGAGGCCCACGGAGTCCCTGGCTCTCCCATGAAGCTCTTTGATGTGGAACACTTCTGATCTCTTCCTTCAGATTCTGTCTCTGCTTTCAGGGGATAGTGCCAAGCTCAGTGCCACTACAGGGGAAAAAGTGTTACCCCAGGAATCCAGGAAACTGAGAAATGGAGTCTAGGGAGGTGGTGGGCATGCGGGAGACAGAGGTCTGCACACCATTAGGGAAGGAAACCTGGAATTTCTCTGGGTTTTGCCAAATTTCTACTTCAAGCTCTGATGTATCGACAGAGGCTCGGAGTAGCAGACACCATGGAAGCCAGGACAGAGCCCAGACATTCTCAAAGCTTTTACTGTAGGCCATCTTTCCTCAAATTCTCAAAATGAGCCTTGAAGTGGGCCATGTTGGAATATCCTGTACTACTCTGTGTAGAACATGGCAAATATGTCTACCATTGAATATGTACAAAGTAAAATTTAATGTTGCCCGAATATGTCTCCATCAAGGTATGGCTTCAGATATAAAGACAAAGTGTATGAAAATATATGGGGGAGCTGAGTCTTCTCTAGGGCAAAATCCACAGAATGGTTTAAGACATCAAAGCAAATGTCCCCGAGGATGACAACCTAGGAGCAGACAAAGATGTGGTCTCATAAGGACTCTGACTTTCTCTGCCCTTCTGACAGTTTTAATATTTCAGAAATTTGGGGGCCAAGGATGAGTTAAAAAGATTTCCCAGCTGCAGGTCCCCATTCGTATTAGAGTCCTGACATTGTCCTCATGCCTACAGATTCCACAGTCACATGCACAGGTGGAAGGTGAAGGGTGGTAGGATGGCATGTCATTATCCAGGTAAATGATACAGAAACAGCTTTGGGATTCTATCCCATTGCAGTGGGGACCAGATCAAACAAGACAGCAAGTACTGCTTGGAGGGCCCGGGTGTCGGACAGTGAAAACAGGACTGCTAGCTTGCTTCTCAACCTTCTCTGCCACAGAACATACTGTACATTTTATTTTCCTTTCTACATGTCTGTGTTTCTTCTGCTAACTATTAAACCAAAAGTAAGAATTACTACTGTGAGTTGTTTGGCTTTTGTGTGTGGTTTTTGGTTTTTGTTGTTGTTTAGGGTTCTTTTTGTTTTTGTTTGTTGTTTCTTTTGATTTTAAAGACATCACTGGGTAAAAGTCTTAGGAATATAATACAGCCTTACCCCCCCATCCTGTTCCTGAAAATTCATCTTGTGCCTGCAGTAATGACAGAAGAATACGGAAGTCATCTCTTAATCACCAGAAAGAGATTCATTATGTTACAATGCTTGGGGATTCTGTTTCTGGTTTAGTTGTTGTTTTAATCTGTGTTGACAACCATAGCATATACCACATGCCACACAATCATGCAATAACACATGTGACATTTACATGGCTTAGACAATCCAAACATGGACATATTTGCCACCCTGGCAATCTGTGGGCAAATAACATCTTATAGACAATATAGAAAATTAGATACCTACACTTACAGGGTTAGGTATACAGCATACAAAGTTTCCTCCAATCTTAAAAAATTAAAAATTACCCATGAATCATTTCACCCTTTCTTTTCTTTCTCTTTCCTTTTTATTTTTTAAATTTTTTGTTCTTCTCATTTGTTTTTGTTTATTGTTTTGTTTTTTTGTTTGTTTGGTTTGGTTTCAGAAACAAGGTTTCTCTACATAATCCTGGCTGTCCTGGAACTCATGGCATAGATCAGGCTAGCCTTGAACTCACAGACCTTTACCTGAGTCTGCCTCCCAAAAGCAGGGATTAAAGTGTGTGCTGCCACAATATCTAGTTCTCTCTCTCTCTCTCTCTCTCTCTCTCTCTCTCTCTCTCTCTCTCTCTCTCTCTCTCTCTCTCTTTCCTCTCTCCTCTCTCCTCTCTCCTCTCTCCTCTCTCTCTCCTCTCTCCCTCCCTTCATTCCTCCCTCTCTCTGTCTGTTGCCTCTATTTGTACCCCTCTGTCTCTCTGTCTCTGTCTTTCTGGACTACACCATATTGTGTACAGCAGTGTTGAGTCCCAATTTTCACAGAAAATACACAGCAGGGTGAGGGAGAACTGATTAGTTCCGGTGCCAGACAGAAGACAATCAAATTCCAAACATATCTCAATGAAGCTCTTTAGCTAATGAACAAATGTTGCTTTTGTAATGAGTTTTAGTTGTGTTGTGATAAGAAATGCCTTAAGAATAATTGGGTGCTGAATTTCTCTAACTTCATATGAAAAAAAAAATAACATATGTGTTTTAGGCACACTGAAAAGTCTGTAGGTTGCCCTGTAGGTTTGAGGCTTAAACACTACTTGGTGGTGACATAGGCTCTTCCTAGGAACCATTAACAGCATGCATCCTTGCTGACATGCTGGTCACATGTCATGGTAGTGTAGTGCTGCAGTGCTGAAAGGGAAACACTGGCCCAGCCTCCAGGCATGATAGGCTGCAGAGCTGCAAAGCAGCTGACATCATATGAGAAAACACGAGAAATACTGAATTTGAAAGCTCTGAGTTTCATTAAGAAGACTTATGTTGGGCTGGAGAGATGGCTCAGTGGTCAAGAGCACTGACTGCTCTTCCAGAGATCCTGAGTTCAATTCCCAGCAACCACATGGTGGCTTACAACGATCTGTAATGGGAATCCGATGCCCTCTTCTGGTGTGTCTGAAGACAGCGATAGTGTACTCACATACATGAAATAAATAAAAATAAATCTAAAAATACCAAAAACAAAAAAACAAGCAGCCTTATGTAATGTGTGATTAGAAGAGAAAATCTCTGAGTAATTCCCCCTCAGCTGACTATTTCTAGAAAACTTACAATGAAGGAATGACTACATTGTTCTTTCCTCAATGCTTCTTCTTATCCAAAACACTCAGTTATTTGTGCGCATGCTTGTGTTCTTGCTATGGCCTGTGTGTACAAGTCAAAGGACAAGTCAGAGTGTTTCCCTCCGTCCTGCTGGCAGGGATCTCGGGCTGTAAGGCTTGGCCATGCATCCTAACCTTCGAGGCATTTCCCAGCTCTTTGCCTGCAGTGTTGCAAAACAACTCACACTTGAGTCAACATTGACCATGGCCCTCAGTTTGGGATAAAGTTCTGAAAATTCCCAATGAAGCACCAATGTGAGTCTTTACTTAAGATAGAAGAAAGTGACTAAACTGAATGTCGTCCTACCTCACACACACACACACACACACACACACACACACACACACACACACACACATTCCATTTGCCTTGCCCTCATTACCCTCTGCTCTGTACTCCTTATTTAATTCAGGTTCCTTCACATTACTGCCACGGCATTAATCCATTGCACACCCAGCCGTGCTTTCTAAAAGTATTTGTGAGCAAGCGATGGGTTCAATCTTGGCTTAGAATTAATTTGGGATAATTGCCTAAGTTGTTGACAAATAAACATTGAGGACATTTTTTTATGACGGATAATCTTGGCAAACCACAGTGGCTTTAAACTTTGCTTTAAATTAAAATTCTCACAGTTTATTATGTGACTTTATGCCAGCATAAGCCTATAAAGCAGTCTCTTATTCAAAAGAATGTTTCCATTTAAAACTTACATTTACAAGGCTAATACAGGGATAGAGCTGATTCTGTGCATAGACAATATACCGACCAGCAGAGCATACTTTTATTAGAAAACTGACTCAGAATGCTTAGAATTTTTTTCTGCTGATTGAAAAATTTTTATTCAATGGAATTTGGGAGGTAAAATTAGAACTATTGATAGCATCTTAAAATGAACTGGTTACACAGTTTAAAATAAAAACGTTATAAAGTAAGATGTTCAATCATTCATCTATTTATCTATTTTGGATTTTTATTTCCTTCATTTATTCAGTTATTCATTTAAATAATATTTTACGAAGATTGTCTTATGCACTGTTTAGTTTTAAAATATAACTTATTGAAGGTATTTAAAAGGCTTTACACTGAAAGCAGGTAGAATGTGATTTCATTTGCAAGAGATGTGGATCCTAAATCACATACCGTTTCTCTGAGAATATAAATTATTAATTCAGTCCTTGCAGAATTTCAAAAGTTTACAGTTTCAGAAGCTTACATGTTTAAATATTTCCTCATAAGCACTATCTAAAGAGCATGAACGTAGACGTTCTTTATCTCTGTGCTTAGATGATTACAATCTTCAGTATTGTGGATGACCTGTAGGTTTCTCAGAAGATACACTGGGTACTGTGCTAATCATAAAAGAAACAGAGGGGGGAAATAATAGCACTGGCCAAGATGAGAACATTTGTAATTGATCTCTTAAACCATTTTTGTTAAATTATTTATGTATTGTGTGTGTGATATGTGGGCATACACAGGCCACAGTGAATGAGCCATCCTACCATGTGATGCTTCAATTTAATTTAGGGTGATAAGTTGATTTAAAGTGCCCTTACCCATCATCTACAAAGTTTGAGATTTCAGCCTGTAGCCTCACCTAGTTGGGACATGAAGAGGAAAGGCAAATTTTCTCTTGGGAGAATCTCTGTTCTTTGAGCCTTCTCTTGCCAGGTTCACTGAAACTCAGATAGCTTCTTCCTAGACATCTTGGCATTATGTGAAGTTTTAAGAGTCAGACCAAACTCTTGTTTTAATATACCTTTAATGTATTCTGTACACAGGGCACAAGTGCTAGAGAGGCTGATAAATCTTGAGATCCTTTTGAAAGAGAATAGTACTATAATGACCTCACTAGCTTTGAGTTGGGAGAAGCGTGCCCTGAAAGACTATGTCAGTTGGTTACCACTATCTGACAGTTACATCTAACTGGTAATACTGGTATGTTGCTATTTCAGTAGATTACAATAGATGGGTATGAATGCAGCATGAATTCGACAAATGTGTTAGGATGTACACAATCCAATCCATTGTGAATGATATCAGGGAACTCAGGTGTGCATGAAACACAGGTGTGTCAAGAGATACCTTAGTACAGAATGAGTCACAGCCAGGGAAATACTCTAACTCTGGGAATCCAAATCCCACTGAAATGTCCTCCTGTGGGTTATAAAAGGCCTTTGCAGACAATTTCTCCCATTTCCTGGACTTGTTAGAATAAAAAAAATGAACCCTATTTTGTCA